>NC_090933.1:561229883-561854883 GCF_040938575.1 Ambystoma mexicanum
CGCTCAGCCCCAGAGAATGTCATACACCTTCTGCACCACAAGGTCATGCACCCACAGACATTAGAAATAGAAAGGGAGTATTAGAGAGAGGGTTGTGAGTCACTCTAACACCTTTGTACAAGTAAACGTCTCATCGAAGAAAGTGCTGCAGCTAGCCTCATGACTCAAGGCGATAGTGTGAGGTTGGCAGATTGGCCAGTTCATTCCACGCTCTGCCATTTTTTGGAAGATTAATTAAAGCATGCATTCAAGGTGAGGAGTCATTCATGGAAGAGGTTCACCAGCTACCTTGTAGCCAAAGTAGCCCGAAGGTTTGATCCAGGCCTTCCCTGTCTAAGCCTCAGACTCCCGCACCTCCTCCCGATCAACACCAGGCTCGCCTCCTCGCGTCTACCTTTCCGGAAGGAGCTCACAACCCTTCTCTTCAAGGAATGCCTCCTTCTGAGCACCTAGGTCGAAACACCCCCACCCTCTACCTAACCTGCGAGTTGTTGATTTGCTCCCCACTGTTTCCTCCCGTGGTTTCTGATAGATCCTGTGCTGCCAAATTGCCCACCTTCCACAACGCCGACGTTAGCTCCCTGTTCCTGTGTATCTCTACTTCCCTCACTGTGTCCCTCCCCGCATGCCAGGTAAAGTACAATGTTGCTTCCCAAAGCTGGGTCCACGCTCAATAATTAATAATAATGAATGCACATGAAGGCAATCTTATAACGTCATTAGACACCGCAGGCCAAGCAATCCTTGATCACTTACCAGGTGAAGAAACAGAATGCAAGGAGGAATGCTATGTCTATGGAGAAATGCTAATTCGCATTGAAAACCACAACAACAATAAAGATGTGTGTTTCCTTTTAGTTGGTGATCTTCTGAAAGCGAACTCAGCAGCGAGTAAGCGAGGAAGAGTTGGTAAGAGAGTGTACTCAAGATCATGAATTCAGGCAGAGGAAAGATTGGCTTTGCTTAGGGTGGGCAAAGTAAAGAAAAGTGTCAATATGTGTGGAGCTGTATAAAAAGGTTGCAGATAGACATGTCATAGGAAGATGGTGTGGCGATGATAGGGCTAAATCTTCTGAATATGAGTTCACTGCATCAATGTGTTGCTGCACAGGCACATGCATGATGCATGGGAGCAACCCTGGTCAGTGGAAAGATTAGAGAACACTTTTGGTGGCCAGGCATAGGCAGGGAGTGGTTCTATGTGTTTAGAATGACGACAGTTAGTTTGTGGTCTGATATTTCGACTCTTGTAAGTCAGCTTTATTTCTCTTTTTTCTTAAACGCGGGGCCCCTCCCATACACACTATCCCTCGTCCATCCTACACCTGTTCACACGTGCACACACACACAAACACACACACACACATATGTATATAAAAATTGAAATAAAAAGTCAACTAACAAGAGTCAAACTAGAAGAACACATACTAACTGTGGTCATTCAAATGTGGCATTGTGTACCCATTCCACAGGCATCACTGGGGGGTAACGAAGCAAGGGCAGTTAATGTTACCCCCTACCCATTGATGCCCATGGAACAGGTACATAAGGGCATTAGCACCCGTCCCATGGTCTGGGACAGGGCTAATTTACAGCATTTTCGCTCTGTGAATGGGGTGCCTCCCAGCGTCCCATTCACAGAACGAAAAAACTCTTCCAAGAGGCCACCATGGAAAGGGAAGGCGGGGCTCCGCCTTCCCTTTCCATTACGGCTGTCGGGAGCAGAACAGAAGGTGCGGCTGCGCGGGGGAGTGCCGCCGCAGCCGAAAAAAGGTAACTGCGGGGTGGGAATAAAACAAATAATAATAATAAGGGGACGGAGGTTGGGCAAAGATGGCGGTGGAGGGCTTGCGTTCCTAGTCACATGATTGGCTGTCTCCCCCCGCCAGGGTGTTAATTACTGTGAATGACAACGAACATGTGAAGCTTTGTCTGAATTGAACGAGTGTTGGCAAGAAACAAGAAGTTAGGGTGGTCTAGCCTTTGCTACTTGTTTAGACAGCCGACCGTCCATAAAGGAAACAACTGTGTAAATGTTTGTTTGCCCCATTAAAAGTAGTGCTTGTCAAACCTTGATGATAACTATTCCGGTTCAATGGAATTGCACATGTCTTTCGACCCTACAATACATCTTTGACAGAGCAATTCACAAAGGTAATTTCAAGATAATGGCTCCCAGCCTCATTAACGAGTGAGAATGGCACTCATTTTGTGTCAGAGAGCGTGACAGCCTATCTTCAGGGCTGCGGGATCAACCTGAAAAGGTGTGCTCTGTACCATCTAGTCCCACGGTCTGGCTGAGAGGTATAGCGGAACACTGGGGAAGTGCAATAAATTGACAATAGAAAAGGTAATTATTGTTTTTGATACTGGGGGCACAAGGGCGTGGGCACATCACACTACACCACGGTTACGGAAGGAAATCTTCCCATAGGACTCAATGGGAATGGGGCAGACAGTAGCACCGGCATCATTGATGATGGTGCTTTTGCTACCTTCAAAGTCTGCGAGCAGGTGCCTTTCCGCCTGCCAGGTCAATCCTGGGGGGCGAAAAGGCACCCGGCCCGCAAAATTGTACTCTGCCGGTCTGGTAACAACGGTGCCGATAAGCCTACCGGCACCGTTGTTACCGGACCGGCAGGGTTGTAATGAGCACACGGTGTCCTGCATAAATATGGAAAGGGGATTTGATGAAATTGTTGCCAATGTAAGTGGGTAGGTGCATGTCAAGGAACCAGAAGTAAATCCCAAGCACACAGGGAGTATTATACCACTAGAAAGATCAAGCAAGTAAGAGTGGATGACGGGTATATGGTTCACATTAGCAGGCCAAGGTAGGTGGGGAGAGGCAGTTCCATCTTTACAGATCTTTACAGATCATGTTACTGTAATGAATGCAAGTAGAAGCCGTGTGAAAGTGCATGCACGCTAGCACTGTCGAGCTACTAATGAAGTAAGATTCAACTTCGAGTCCTGGCCTGTGCCTTTTCTTACAGCCATGCACTCAGCCAGCAATTATCTTACAGCTGTAGTACATGTAGTGTGCTGTTCCAGAGCACAGAGACACAGGAATATTGCACCAAACATCTAGATTTCTTTCTTAAAGACACGTGCGTGCATCTTAATTGAACACATTATTAATTTTTCAACCATACACTGGATTTGCATGCTTGCAAATCCTACCCGCTTTGCTGGAAGGCTAGTCCCTCCCATGAAGCACTTCTGCCCTTTCATGAAGCCCTATTGCCCACAGATGTTACTGTGCCATACTACCACGATGTTGTGGCATCTCTCCTTCCGTGGGTCACACTTTGCAGGAGACCCATGGGTGAACAGACGCCTCTCCAAATCGAACTAGCAGGCCTTGTTGGGATTTGCTCCTGTGGTGATGTCCAGCTCCCAGTCCCTGCGCTCCCCCCTACATGCATGGGGCATGTGAGGGCCTAGAAAGGGCTCAGAAACCTCCCACTGGGTGCATACGATTCAGGTGGTCATTTGGGCATGCAAATCGCCCGAGCAGTCACTCACCACATCAGTGGCATTGTCACATGTGGTCACTGGATGCTGCCGAATGGTCTGAGACAGTCAGTGGGAATCCATGGAGAGGCAGCAAAGGGGCAGCTACCCGGGAGAGCAGGGTCACCGCCCAGCCATGGCCACAAATGAGCGAAGGTAAGTTAGTGAGAGGCCCCGAGGCCAATGCTTAGGACAAAGGAATGAGGACATGGCTCAATTATTTGAGCCCTAACCATTATTTAGCCGTAAAACAGATACAATGCTTGAACCTGTCAGTCATTGGAAGAGTTCTGAGATCCCGCCTGTTCTGCAGAGTGAGTTCTCATGACTAAAGTCTGAAAGACCAGGTGCAACTTGGTGCTGTTTGTGGGGGGGCGGGGAGAGGAAATATTTCTGATGACGCTCACATGCCATATTGTGTAATTTCTAGTAAAGCGTCATGATTACTTGTCAATTCCTTTGCCCTGGTCGTTAAGCAGTTACTATTTTTAGAACGTGAAATTCATAACTCTTTTCAGTAACAATGTTCACAAATATGACTATAATTCTGCTAACATCATATATTTAAAAATAAGTCTTGTTAATGGAAAATCATGAAGTTCTCATTGTAAATCGTAATAAAAGAGCGGAAACTTTAAAGTTGCCTGATGCTGCCAGAGGGGACCCATAGAGACAGTCGGTTTCCTGCTACTAAACCTTCCGGCCATCACCTCTTTTGTTTTGCTCAGCCTGTCTCTGGAATGAGTTACCAACACTAATCAGACCCTCCCTCCATCCCCCACTTTATAAATGACTTGAACACACCATGCTTCAAAGACATTCTCGCCAATCGCTGATCCCGCCACTTAACCCTGTTATTGCGGGTGGCTCCTAAAGTCAGCGAGAGCAGGCGCTGGACGTCTGGTACGGGGAGCCAGTCGCTTCCGCCCACAGTATAGAGAGAGTGCAGGTCATTTTATGGGAAGCAGAGGGTCAATGCTAAGAAAATAGAAAGAAGGACGGCCTCAATTGATAAGCCTACAGAATGTAGAAGGCGGGCACTCATGAGACCATGGAAGCGTTCTGTGGCTCTGCCTGCCCCCCAGAGAAACACGCTCACACAAAACATCGACTATGGTCTGCACAATCTGTTAGAGCTAGACACTGTTTGTGGGGGCAAGCAAACATTTTCTGATCAGGGTCACGTGTCATGTGGGGCACATTCCACGGATGTCGCTATAGATTCCAAGATTGCTTGGTTACATTTGCTTTGATGTCATCTGTAAGGAGCTACTAGATTTACAACTTGAAAAAAGCATTCTTCTTTTTAGCAACAGCATGTTGGCAAGTCTGACTTCGTGAAGAAAAACAACGTGGAAAGAGCCCTTTTCTTGTTACTCGTACTCACCCTACCTCTGGAACAAGTTATCAACACATAACCAGTGGACACATATGCAGGCCGAGTGATAACATAAACTGGGGGTGAAAAACGCCCCATACTTTCCCCCCCAAGGTGGTACGCAGAAGCATTGGGTGAGTGTTCATAAAAGGCCATGAGATTTTATTGCAGGCTTATGATCATAACAAAACATATTCATAATTACAGTAACCATAATATGCTGTACCTTTGGGCATCGGGTCTCGAGGTTACCCACTCTTTCCTTTCTTCTCGCCCTTTTTCTAGGGTGGAAGGGTTCTGGGAAAAAGAAGAGATTCTGCGTTTGCAGAGAACTCAATTGTTTGGGTCCCCGTGCAGGGACCCAAACTGGATTGCTTGGGTCCCCAGGCAGGGACCACAAGCTGATTCTGGCTTTCGCTTCAGAAGCAGCTCCTTATATTAGACTGAGGGCTGTCGCTGGGTCTTTGTTGTGCCTGTGTGGGGGGCTGGGTGACATACCCCCCCCCCCCCCTGCTGCTGCTGACAGCAATAATTCACCATATGGTGCCCCTGAGCTTGCTCTGTTTCCTGTGCCCCACTCTTCCTGACAGTGGTGCTTAGCACCCCTTGGGGAGGAAGGGCGAGGTGTTGTTTAACACCTCGCCCTTCCTTCTTCTCTTCCAGGGCCGTTGGTGACTGTGCGTCGCTTTGTAGTGTCCTGGGGGAGAGGGTGGAGCACCGCCCACCCTTTTGTTGGGCTGTTTGCTTGTCCCTCTCCCCTGCCTGGCTGCCATGGGGCACAGATTACCAGACCTCGCCTGGTGCCTGCGGCGTTGCCCATAACCCATGGACCCATATGCAGGCCGAGTGATAACATAAACTGGGTGTGAAAAACGCCCCATACTTCCCCCCCCAGGTAGTATGCAGAAGCATTGGTGAGTGTTGGCAATAAAAGGCCATGAGATTTTATTGCAGGCTTATGGTCATAACAAAAAATAATCATAATTACAGTAACCATAATATGCTGTACTTTTGGGCATCAGGTCCTGAGGTTACCCCCTCTGGCCCGTGCTGCCACGCCCTGGATGGGTTACCGGCTGTCCAGGTTCCCCCAAAAATTGTTGCTCGTCTCTTCCCCTAGCTGAATTGTCTGTTCTTACTAGTTGAGGCTCGCGCCTTGACCGTGCCTGGTACTGGACCCCGTGCCGGTTTTGTCATTACCTGGTCTTATCCTTAACGGAGTGCGTTAATGCTGAAAAACATCACCCCTCTTTTTGCTCGCACTTTGCGGGCTTGTAGTTATGTGTGGCCAAACTTTCCGTGTTGGCCTCTTATTTCCCCTTATACGGGCTGCCTAAGTTTGTTTCTTTTTAGTAAACCAATAACTTCAGTTTGTTTAAAGAAAATTAGACCTTGTCAACCCCTTGGGTAGGGTGGCTCCTGCTCTGACCATTTCCGGTCTTACTGATTCTGAGCCCCCTTCTATTTCATTTACTTGTTGCAGTACTTACATATAGGACCGCTCGGAAAGGCCTTCCAGCCCATCCGCTATGCCTGTAGGTTTTTAACACTGTCTGCGCTGCGGGGCTGGCTTAGCTTTATTAATTCACTTCCCGCGTTGTGCTAGTGTGTGTACCTGTCCCTGGGGAGCCCCCCCGTGCTACCCTAGTTTTCCAGTATTACTCATATTTCAAAACATTTTCCGTTATCATGCTATTAGCTGCTTTCTGGCCCCGGCCCTTGCGACGTTGGCCTGTTATATTGAGCTGCATGGTGTTTTACCACCAGCGGTGGACTGGGAACCAAAAGTGGCCCTGGAAATAATTGTTCAAATTGGCCCATGGTACATATTTTGAGCAAGCCCAACCTTATTCCTTTGAAAAAATGGATTACCTCCCCCAAGAGACCTGGGGGAAGGAAGCCTGTTGCGAAATCTCCCGGGTTTCCTATGGGACAGTCCACCCCTGATTTCTACTGCTTATTATTTTTTAGAACCCGTTTTCAGGTTCAGTGCTACTTGCAGCTCTCTGGCCCCGGCACTCGGGTGTTGGCCTGTTATATTGTGATGAGTGCTGTTTTTTTCCACTGCTTATTATTTTGTAGAACCTGTTTTCAGGTTCAGTGCTACTTGTAGCTCTCTGGCCCCGGACGTTGGCCTGTGATATTGTGCTGCGTGTTGTTTTTTCCCCACTGTTTATTAATTTCTTGACCCGTTTTCAGGTTCAGCACTACTTGCAGCTCTCTGGCCCAGGTGCTCGGGTGTTGGCCTCTTGTTGCTTTATTTTTTACTAGTATTTCCTCTGAGTATTTTTGCTGACTTGTGGGCAGTGTCACCCTATTCTCTAGCATCCTATGTACCAACTGCATGACTTTGATTTTTTCTCATTCACGAGTATGTGTTTTAATCTGCATGGCGTGGTGGGTGCGGTAGGTGGATGGAGTGCTCATATGCTATGGCCCATCTTTTTGTTTACTTACACCTAATTCTTTTTAGTATTCCTTCACCCCTTTTGTTTTTCCCCCCTCTCTTCTGTTATGTACAGTTTGGCGGGATGGTGTCTCTGTTTAGAGATATCTTGCCCTTTATGTTACTTTGGCTAACCAATGTGGCAACCATGGGCCCTTGTTCGGCAACAGTCTTGCTCGTTTGCCCCTCTTTCTTATGTTGATGCTGCTTCTTAACCCGTCGACTCGATACGTTTGTGTCTGGGCTTTGTCCTACTTGGTTCACAGAAACCCGTTCTTCTGGGTCTACCTTGAGTGGCTCTAACCCGTTCTGCCCTTGCTGTGGTCTGTCGCGCTCCAAAAGCTGGAAAATACTCGTCACCATCCCGTGTACCACCGGCTGCATGCTGCAGTAACTCCCACTGTCTGGAACACTTCTCATTTAGTGACACCCTAGTTTCGGGGTTGTTCTAATCTTTTCGCTCTTACTTTGGTGTGTGTGCTGCTGATGCGAGCACCTTGGGAAAATACTGAGTCCTGGCCCTGCTAAATTTTATTTACCTTATGCCCTAGGCTTGGGCTGTGGGTTGATGTTTGGTTATACCTGGCTCAGCTCTGTACCTTGCTGGCCTGCCCCTTGTGTTTGATGTCCGCTCTGTGCTTAATAATAATTTTCACATTTATATTGTTCTAGGAAAACTCAGGTATCTGAGCGCTGCTTTTTGTTGCCCATGGTGTGTAGTGCTCATTTATCGACCTCAGGAGTATCAAAAGGCTAGGTTTGGCCCTGCCGAGGTTCAAACTGGGTCACGCGGCTCTGCACAGATGTCAAAACGACTGCTCTACTCGCTGTGCTATCGGACCGGCTCTGTATTTCTGTGCAGGTTTACAATATGTGCCGGATAATACCCTGATCTTGTAGGCTGGTGGGCTGTGTTTGGTACTGACCGGGCTGGGACCTGGATCCGCAGTCTGTGAGTGGATGTGAAAACGAACGCACTGCTTGCTGTGCTACCTGACAGATCAGTTGTTAACCTTTCTAGTTTATTTGTTTCTGATCTGGTTATTATCTGCCTAAGTGAGTGATTTTTTGGGCCCTTGGCTGGTTATGGCGAGGTGGTCATTTTGCACCTTGTGTGCCTTCTATTTCCCCTTTGAGTGTCCTCTTGCTTACCTTGTTCTTTGTGTTTCAGAGCCGTATACCCTTCTTCTCATGGCTCCTTACTGTTAGTTGCCATGTTCCGTCTGTTTTTGGGAAAATTTGCCGGATTGGTGTCGTCCCATTCTGTGCTTGTGACCTAATTCTGTTGTCTCCTTACGGACTGATGCTGCAAACATTGGTCCCCCGTGTACAGGTTTTCCTTATGTTGTAGCAAATGCCGTGATTCAAACCCTGTTTGAGGGCTCTGTTGTTTATTCTGCGTACACAGAAATAGTTTGCTATGATCCGTATGGATAGCTGTATGGATGGGTATCCCCCTTAGTTAGCTGTCTCAGTTGTCCGGCTGATATACATTTGCACGTCTGCTTCCCTTAGATAACTGCGGAAGCATTTAAAAATGCTTAGCTTCTTGGTGTGGTTGATAGTCTGCAGCAATAATGAGTTAAAAGAAGCTACAATCTTCTTGAACCACCTAGCCACGTGCTGCTGTATCATGTGACTGGTGCGCATTGGCTTGTGCGTTTGCTGCCCTTAATGGTTTACCACTGCCTTATTTTTGTTGCATTCCACAATAATAATTTTAACTGCAAAGTGCTACCACCACCTCTGGCATCTGAGCGCCGCTTCTTGCCCCCATCGTGTTCATCTGTCTTTCTCCGGATAGTTTCTTTGTTCTGGATAACATGGCTCCTTACCACATGTGCGTCTCATGGTGGAGGTATTTGGGGTGTTGTGTGGGTATGTGCATGATTTCTTGGGAGGCTGTACATTGTGACGTCTTGCCTCCAAAGTGTTTCTAGCTTCGTAAGAAACACACTCCCATGCGAAACTTGGCCTGGTTAAACCTTGTTGTGCCCCTGTGTTTAGGGTACTAATAATGCTGTTAACAATTTTGCCTCACGCTTGAGTTTTTGTCTTGGTTTTGAGTTCATAAGGTTTTGCAAAAATGTTCAAGAGCTGCTGGTTTCATTGCAATCTGGTAATGCAAGAGCTGCTGGTTTTGGTGTAAACTGGAAATGCTTTGTGTTGTCCTGGCTCCCAATGCGTTTTGCCTTGCTTCGTACGAAACGCACTCCCGTGTGAATCTTGGCATGGTTACATTGATTGTGTCCGTGTTCTGGGTACTGATTGTCCTGCAGAAACTTGACTCCTGCATGTGTTTTGTCTTGGTTTAGAGTTCGTAAAGCTTTACACTGAATTTAAAGAGCTTATTTGTTTGATATCTACTGTGAGTTCTGCACTGCATAAAAACGCTCCTTTCTGTTTTCCATCTTCTTCTGTGTGATTCTTTAACAGGACGCTGTACCGAATGGTCTTGTAACTTTCGCCCCGGGTGCGCAGTGCTGCTAGCACTACATGTGTGCTTCTCTTTTTAGGAGCTTCCTCACCGGGTGCCATGTAATTGCTTTATCTTGTTGTGCCCGTTTGTTGAAAACTTTCTGCCCCTAGCTGTGCCGCTCACGGGATTTTTCTGCTCTTTAAACCTTCTTTTTTCGGTCGTGATTTGCTTTCCTTTCGAGCTCTTTTTGTGAGGCATGCTATTTTATTTTTTTATTTGTATTTTTTGCCCTGTGTCCATGGTACTGTCATTGTGTTTGCATTTTTGTCCTCCCCTGTGCTTTTTTCGTGACCTTTGTGTCACTGGTACTACTCCGCATCATCCTGCTTCCAGTCTCGGCTGTTTTTTCCCCCTGGTCTGCCTTATGAAAACTGGCTCTGAACGAGTTAGTTGCTTAAACTCGTTCATTGCCTGGCAACCCCAGCCAGGTGGAACGTTTTGTAACTGGGACCGCTCTGCGTCCTCCTGCTTCCAAAACTGGCTGTCCTGTGTGGTACATGTTGGACTTCTCCATGCTGCTTGTAGGACTTCTCCGTGCTGCTTGAAGGCCATTTAGCTGCTCCTCGGTGCTTCGCTCGTTCTCTCTTGACCTGGGTTAGTGGCCTATAATGGTGTTCCTCGCCCTGCCGTTTACGGCTCTTGTTATATGTTGTGAGGCACGAGCTACGCATTGTGGAAAACAAAAAAACCTGCCCTGCATCGTACTGCTTCCAATCGCGGCTTTCTTGTAACTTAGCTGTTGCTTTGTTTAACGCAATGCTGCTTTCGTCTGCACGGGATAATTCTCGCAAAGTATTCTTGCTTGGCTGGACGTTGCCTGGCAACCCCCGCCGGGGCTTCCTGTACCCTAAATGTTGTTCTTGCTTCGCTGGCCTGCTCTGCCCCCTGCAGCAATGTTCCTTTCGGTTTAAAGAAAGGGTGCTCCCTCACCGTCGTATGTTGAGTGGCTTTGGGTTTCCCATCCGGGGATCTGCGGCAGTGTTTGGTATCTGTTTGGTGTCTCTTAGCTTACACGGGGGAGAGCCACTGCTGGTTGGTCTTGTCCTGACCTGATCCCACCTTGCTGTGGTTAAACAGCGCCTGGTGTAAATTCTTCCTGCTCTCAGTAAGAGCTCAGCTCTAGTCGACGAATCGTGTACTCACTGCGCTTCTTTGGACCTGGCATATGGCAGCGTTTCACCCGGGGCTTGGAACCATTGCTCTTTGAGCTGAGGCATGGACACGAAAATTGCATATATTTCCCCCGGACGAAGTTAGTGAAAACTCAAATCCCAGGGAAAGTTTTTTGTATTAGCAGGTCAATTACAAAAAGAAGAGACTCTGTTTGTTTGTTTATTTATAATGAGCAGATATACCCAGGGGTATCAGGGCACAGACTTTACAAGAATATGCGATGCTTAGTCACAAAGTATAAAATGTATATATTAGCAAAGGGAGTGTATACAAAGCATAATAGGAAAACAATCAATATATACAGTATATACAAGAGTACAAAGTGGGCACACGTGGTTACACAGTGTGCGGATAGCATGAAGGGATAGCCTTGGCACTTAGCTATCTTGGTGGTCCTTCAATTTCAGCCATGAAACTACCTTGGAACGGAAATTCAGGTAGGGCATGTCTACTCTAAGGTTGGGAGGCAAGGAGTTCCATAGTCTGGCTGCTTTTACCGGAAAGCTGTTGCCCACTATGGTGGCAAGTTTGAAGTTTGGGACAGAGAGGCAGTCTTTGTATGCAGTTCTGAGGGGTCTCGAGGAAGCTTGTCTATGGAATCTGTTAATCAAGTAGATCGGGGCGGCATTGTTAAGGGATTTGTAGGTAAGTGATGCCGTTATTAGGAGAATTTTGTCTCTAGTGGAGAGCCAGTTGTTCTGTTGGCTACGTCCTGAAATGTGCTCTCTTCTGGGGATGCCTAGGGCTGCTCTCAGGGCGTTATTCTGGAGGGTTTGTATCTTGCTGGTGGTAGCCTTGGAGGATCCCAGGTAAAGGGCGTTACAATAGTCAAGGCGGGATAGTATAAGGGCTCTAGCGAGTGTGAGGCAGCTGGTGTCTGACGGAAATGGTTTGGCTGAGCGGATTAATTTGCACGTGTATGCAGATGAGGAAGCCAGGGAACTCAGTTGTCTTTTGAAGGAAGGAGTTGTAGGCTGGGCTGAGTTTCTTTAAACTGGACGTAGTACCCAGGATGATAGGCTCCGTTTTCCTATCATTCAGGCGTAGTCCATGAGTGGCCATCCATGCCTGAATGATGATGTACACCCTAGTTAGCAAGGCCAAATCCTTTCCATAATCTCCAGAAAGCGGAAGGAGGATCTGGGCATTTGCAGAGAACTGTATTGTTTGGGTCCCCGTGCATGGACCCAAACTGGATCGCTTGGGTCCCCGTGCAGGGACCATAAGCTGATTCTGGCTTTCGTTGAAAATGCAGCTCCTTATATTAGACCCAGGGCTGCCCCTGGGTCTTTGTTGTGCCTGTGCGGGGGGCTGGGTGCCGGGGGGCTGGGCACCACCCCCGGCTGGCTGCTGCCGACAGCAATAATGCACCATGTGGTGCCCCTGAGCCTGCTCTGTTTCCTGTGCCCCTCTTCCTGGCAGTGGTGCTTAGCACCCCTTGGGGAGGAAGGGCGAGGTGTTGTTTAACAGCTCGCACTTCCTTCTTCTCTTCCCGGGCCATTGGCGACTGTGTGTCCCTTTGTAGTGTCCTGGGGGAGAGGGAGGAGCACCGACCACCCTTTTGTTGGGCTGTTTACTCGTCCCACTCCCCTGCCTTGCTGCCATGGGGCACAAGTTACTAGGCCTCACCTGGTGCCTGCGGCGTTGCCCAGAATAGACTTGCTCCCTCCATTCTACCACAGCATTGAGGACTTGAAGATTGTGTGCTTGAAATACCACCTCTCAAATCTCTGATGCCGCCAGATAACCCTCCTTCTCATCCTACCGGCCCAGCCTCTGCTCTCCCTACCCTTCCCAGCAATCTCTGTTAGGATGTTCCCGTGTGTCACCCCCTGTGTGCAGCACAAGTGCTGTTCGATGACAATATTAGCGGGCCGTTATACTAGGTACCCACTTTTCACGATAGCCGTGTATAAAGATGCTGCTCACGCGCCCCTTTATGTGTTGGCAGGCACCTCATCTTGTGTTGTGGTCTGTGTTTGCTGATGAACTTTTAGTGGGCACATGCCAGATTCAGGGTTTCACTCTACACACAGAAAAGGGCCTTAGAAACCGGAGGACCTTTACATGCCTCAGCTGGAATTCTGGAGAATTTCAAAAGACATTTTACTGAATCAGAAGAGGCACCCAAATGCCTATGGTTCACGAAATGCCAGATAGAAACTGTGGTAGCTTCATATTTTACATTGGATTTTCATAACCCCAGTGATGCAGCTTCCAGTGCCAGTCCTCACAATGTCATAGGAGCAGAGCAGACAAATAATCTTTTTTTCCATCTTTTCTGGATTTGCCTGTATAGTTTCTACTTCTGGGTCTCAGTCTCGGTAAAAGGGAAATAGATAGAATGGTGGCGAAGAAAGGTTTAGTGTCCTTCCGGTTCATTTGACCTATTACCATCAGGCCGGCCAGATAAATTGAAATATAAGTTGGTATATATGGGATTCCTTTTGGCCAACTGCCTAATTTTCTTTTAGTGGATGGCAACCTCAGCACCAACTCTGTCAGACTTGACATCGAGCATGATAACCCGGCTGCATTAGAGCATGTGGCAATGGTCCACCGGGGTGGAAACTGGTGATTAACACAAAACCAGTTATCCAAGTGTGCCTTTTGAGGGTCTGGAGTGCTCCTTATACCCGAATTACTGTACACCTACAGTTTCTATGAACAGTGGGTGGTGCCCTCTCACTTTATTTTTTTACTTGTGATTGACAACAATATTGCATTGGTGAAGACAATAATGCCACATTATTAGAATGAATTCTTTATAACGCGCCTTAATACCCAGAGGTTTCTAAGCGTGGACCCGGGGATCGAACCTGTGTTGCTCCGCACAAGCGCGTTGCCCCTGAGCTATCCTGAATAGCTAACATAGATTGATATTTCTGCCAGATATGTACCCCCTTGAATCCCACAAAGAGTTGCAATTTAAAATTGTTGGCAAATCCACTTCTCCCAATATAGGTTTTCTGGGGCCAAGCCACCCACCAATGGCTCAACAACTATATTCTACGTCTCTGAGACGTAGGCCACACTGTTGATTGTTTTTCTTTCTTGTTGTTTGTTTATGATTGGACGTCTTTGGAGTGTAATTAGATAAACACAGGCGCAGAGAGAGAGAAGAAGAATGCCAAGGAACCCAAACATGACATTTTGACTTTGTATCTGTTTTCTATTGTAAAACCTACTCTACCATTCGCATTTGTGACAAATTATATTGTCGGCTTTGTGCCCTGTGACAAAGTCAACAGCCGAACTCTGCGATCATCAAGTGGGGTGATCAAGTGAGGCAGGTGCCTCCCTGAGCTAGCAGATGATGGGCTGAAAAGTGATCCTTAGGTGTTAAATGCTGCATAAATGAAAACAAATACAAACAAATATAAAGTACAAATCCCCCATAGTCCATATCCCAAGGCAGAGGACACACATGAGACAACTTAGGGACACTTGCCTCTTTAAGAGAGACCGGCCAGACACTTGTGAAGCTGACACTGAAAGGAATCAGGGCAGGTTTCCCCTGTTCCCAGGCATAGTATGGATCTATGCAGAAAAGTACAAATATAGACACATTTAAGGCAGCAGAGCTCTGGGACTGAAGGTTAACTGGTAGTGAAGAAATAAATACATTGGAGACCTGCTTAGACGTCAGAGAAACCCAGACATCAAAGGTACGACATTTGCACAGCAACTCTGCTTATTAAATCGATGCCACATTTGTTTCACCGTAGGAGTTTAATGAGATAAAGGAGGGCGAGGGAGGCTGTAGATGATAGGTGAAAAGCCAGCAGGGCATTTATTTTTTATTTGAACATCAAGGTCCAGATAACAGAAACTTTGCACTGGTGCAAGTTTGCACGGTATTAGCACTAGGGCAGGGAATTTCAAGGGTTTTGTTATTCCATTCATAATTCATATTAATAATACAGACAATTTGGCTCATGCAAATGATGTATCAGGTGTAGAAAGTAAAATAAAAAGAAATTATGCAACCACATTCCCCCCAAATAAACCTATTCTTAAAAAACGTTGCTTGTATATATACTTAACTTTTAAAAGTGTTTATATTTATATGTACTGTTGATGAATAAAAAGTTATTAAAGTATACAGTAACTCTGTACAAATACTACACAGTATGTATCATGTAAGCGATATTCAATCAACACTACAGCTAAGTCAATGCCTAGTCTGGGATGCTGAGGAAAACCCTTATTGATGTATTTTTATATCCAGTTCAGTACTCTAGATGACAACCCTTGTATAACACCCCCCTCTTAGAATCCCCCTGACCCCACTGAGCCAAGAAGTAGGTTTGTTTTGCAAATTTAAAAGGTTTATTTGGGCAATTCACAATATATATCTATCACACTTTTATAATATATTAATATCTGATAGGACACTGAGACATATGATGAGAATCCACAATGGGTAATGTTACAGTGGTACACTTGATTACTTAGGAGTAATATAGAGGATGAGGTAGCTGAAAATGCATGCTTTATGGTTTCAAGGAAATGCAATGAGGAATAAAATGCAGTACAGAAATACTTGATATGATTTTAGCAAAAGATAAGATAATCACTTTTTCTCTGGCAATTCACCCCCTCCCCTATGCAATGTAAGAAATGGAAGGAGATGGAAAGAGGAGCACACAGTTCTCAGGAATGCAATCAAATACAATACGAAATTTAGTTCCCCCCCAGCAAGCTTAGAGGAAACAGGTAGGAGTTTGAAACACAGGCCCAAAATGCTTTTTAAATGTGATGGCAATGGATGGGAAAATGTGCCAACTGATTTTAATTCCCTCTAGAGATTCAGGGTGAGTGGGAGATGCATGTTGGTATTAGTTCAGGCTCACTTTAGCAATGCTCTATGAGTTATTACCAGGTTGCAAACGGATTTTAACAAAAGAAAGAATGGAGCTGCTATTTTGACAAGTGGAGAAATTGAGCCAAAATCGCAAATCGCAGTAAATATCGCGAGTGCATAAATCGTTATTGCGGAAAAAAGTATAAGGTGTAGGAAGTCGGTTCTAGGTTCGTTGGAAAGCCTAGAATCGCAGCTTTAAAATGGTTCCAGAGATACGGACGATTTAATAAAGGTAAATTTTCGGATTTAAAGTAAAACTCAAAATGACAGGTGACAGCTTGCAGCTTTAAAAATGACAGATGACACGATTTCTAGGAGGCTGTTCTACTTAGGTTAAAATAGTTTGGATTACATTATTTTAACTAAGAGATTGGTTCTGCACAGTTCTGCTAGGTACTCACAATATCAATTTGAAATAGGCCTCGTCACGGTCTGGTCAGGTTGGACAGGACTTCCGGCGGGTGGTTCTGAAGTCCCGGCTATCTGGGTCAGCTCTGCTCTCTGGGTCTGTCAAGCACCGGATATGCTCACAACGGTCTGGTTTGTGGTTCTCTCGGGTTCCGGATACAGCACTTCTTTCTGGATACTGCTACAGGTTCTTGCAAACATTCTTGGCAAAATTCAAACAGCTCGCCCGGCTGTTGAATAGTTTGCAAATGACTTTAAGGATGCTGAGGCCTGCTGAGAAGAGTTCTCAGTTTGTGGGTTTAGGCCCTTGCTTTAAGTTCTGAAGTAAAGTTCTGGTCTTTGAATATTGATGGATGTGAAGTCTGGAGTCTCCCGGCAGAGCGTCCCGCAGAAAATGGAATTGCCTGTCTCTACCTGTCCCAGCAGTCTCTTTGTATGTGTTTTGAAAATGGGTGTGTGCCTGGGCCTAGCTAAGCCTGCCCCTCTCTACTTGTCATTGGCCCAATTCTCCCCTCTCCCATGATTGGGGAATTGGGTTGTGAGTCAGAGTGATGAGGTCTGTTTATGGGTCAGAGGATCCTCCCCTGGTCAATGTGCACACAAATCTATTCCTGATCCAAATACATATTTCCCAGGTACACAGTTGTTTGACATCAGATACAGACATCATATATTACTAAAGATAGTCCCTGTCCCGACTCTGGCGTTTCTAGGTGCTTGCATTCAAAAATGGCAACTTATTTTCGATTTTAGTGGGTTTTGCAACATTGGTTTTTCATCAAAAATTATACAAAGGTACAATTCCCTTCCACATATATCCCAGTAACTTTCCATGTCTCTAGCTTAAACACATTGTCTACAATAATCATAATTAGCGGGTTTTGCCCCAGAACATGGTACAAATAGGAGTTTGGACACAAATCGTGAGGGCATTTTTCAAACTAAGACTCTCAAAGTTGTACATTCCTGTCATTTGGTTACAATAAATTATTACTGTTTCTATAAACTATATATTTGTTGCAATTCAACTCCCCCAAAGTGTTTGGGTCTGCCTCCAGGAGTCTGGGTGGGTCAGTGATCACATGTCTCTCCTTGCTGGCAGAGGGCTGTTGACAGGAAACACTCAAAATTAACATACCCCATTCAACAGAAAGAGCCTTTTGTGTGGGCTCCAGCAGGCTGCCTGGAAGTCTCTCCTCAATCAATCAACAGGGTCATGTGATATCCTGCCTCCAGGTGTGGAATCTCAGAGGTGTTAAGGTTTCCCAGCCTCCTGGCCTCTGGGAACAGCAGGTGGCTAGATTTTCAATTAACTAACAAGCTTTGAAGTCCCTGCCCCTCTTGCAACTCCTAAATACAGTTTCCCTGTCAGAGTTTAGACCGCTAGCGCCACCTTGGGGAATTTGTCAGTACTGCATCCTTTTTTGAGTTGTCTTGAATTACTGCATTTCAATAGAGTGGTCTTTTGCTTGATAGAATAGGACCCTTGCTTAACATTGTTTTGATGGCATCCTTACAGTAGAGTGGTGATGTGGAACCCCCCACAAGAAGGTTGTATCTTTGGAGTGGTCTCGTGCCAACTGCGCAGTTCTCCTTTTCTGGCGTGAATGTGGGCGGCGATAGCTCATCCCCACATCCACCCAGTCTATTGATTTAGTTTGTTCTGGGATAGAATAATGGGCGGCGACAGCTCATCCCCACATCTACCCAGTCTATTGATTCAACATGGGTCAAAACCCTTGACAATCAGAAAATAAATCTTTACAAGAATACTTCCCACATATATATGTGCATATGTTTTTTTAAATTCCTATTGTAAGGTATTGCAGATGGAAGCTTCCAATAAACCATCCCAAACTTTTGCAACCTCTAATTTGAGTAACCACCTCATCCAGTTTCATTACATCAATATAGAGGAACCCTATACAAAGGCTCATTTACATCAAAATGTACAAACCCATGGCTTATAATCTGCGCACAGGAATCCGCTATAAAGAAAGCATCACTGCTGCTGCTGTTCTCATGGTTAGACATGTTCAAATGTCCAACTGGTGAGGAAAATATAAAACAGCAAAAATGACAACTGAAAAGACAAGGCCTCAAAAATAAAGACTGCTTTGTGAACCTCTCTAGCATTTCTAATGACACTTCGAATAGACTGTTCCAGTGCTGCAAATGTTTGAAGACTCCGGCTGTTGCTTTCAGCACTTTTAATGGATGGAGGTTGATTCTGCACAACCACTGCTCAGAGATACAGTGAAGGTATAAGAAAGGCTGAAGCCCAGTATGGACCAGACCATCTTGTGCAATTTCCAATACGCATCATCAAAATCATTCCAGAAGGCTCGCACCAAATGATTGATGTTCCCAAGCTTTCTGATGGAACATTCAAAGAGCCACGTCTTAGTGTTTTCATGAACAATGTTAGACATGTTCAAATGTCCAATGGTTGAGGAAAACACTAAATTAACAAAAATGACAACTCTAAAAAGACAATGTCACAAAAAATGAAGCCTCCTCTCTGAACCTCTCTAGCATTTATAATGACTCTTCTAATAGAAATGTAACAGTGCTGCAGGTTTATGAAGACTCTGGCTGTTGCTGGCAGAACCTTTAATGGGGATATTGATTCTGCACGACAACTACTCACAACTTCAGTGAATATATAAGACCACATATAAGCCAAAAAAGGCTGCAACCTGTGTAAAATCATTATTGAGGTATTAACTTGGCCCAATCCTTAGTTACACCACCTCCCACAGCTAGCCATTGGTGGCATAGATCACAGATAACTGTCATAACTTAGACATTGTCAGACAGAAAATGGGAACATGTGGAGTTGACACTGCTGACAAAATTGAGGGTTCATTAACTCTTGGTGGTGTCACACTGGTGGAATAACCTACTGGATGTGATGTCAATTTCCATGCACGTAACACATGAGCCCCAAGCATTTTTATTTTAGGATGCACATACAATTTCCAATATGCATCATCCACATCATCCCCGGAGACTCGCACCACATGAGTTATCATGATTCATGTTCCCAATATTTGTGATGGAACATTAGAAGGGCTATGTCTTACTGTTTTCTTGCACAATGTCCACTGAACATTCTGTGCCTCCCTTTTAAAGCATTGCCTATAATCTGCATACAGGAATCTACTGTGAAAAAAACATCTCTACTGTTCCTATTCTCCAACCAAATAAAGACACTGTTACTACTCCAGTCTAATGAGGCACAGTCCTAATAGCAATAAACCCAGAGCCAAGGGGGCATTTCTGTGTCAGATAATGCCCATGGTCTTTATTAAAGCCCTCACGTTGGTCAGACATGTAACTATGGGCATGGTAAATATTCACCTTAAATCCATGGAAGAACCAGTGTGCCCAGTAAACTGCCATTGACAGCTGCCACTATTTCTGTATCAAGTAGCAGTACAGTAACACGAACATTAAAACAAATCTGGGTATTTCCTATTTTAAACTGTTGCACATGGAAACCTCCAATAAACCAACCTTAAAATTTTACAATCTCTAATTTGTGTAGTAAAATTGGATTGCTGAGCAAATACTACACCTGCATTTATTGGTGCAATTTGCACCTCACTGAAATTCATTTTGTTTCCTAATAAACAACTCCCGACAATGTTTCCCACCGAGAATTCAGAGCCCCATTATCAACTTATTATCAAATAAAACCTTCAACAAAACAATGACAAACAACTGATTAATGCCAATCATATTTTGTCACAGGTAACATGAACTGCAGAGTGTGAGCTATGTAGTCAAATTGAGAAAAGTAGAAAAAATGGGGAGTTTCATACTTTCCATAATCAAAACCAGAAAAAGAGGACTATATTCTAACAAAACTAATCAAATGGCTGACATATGTTCACTGCAACCTATCACAAAGAAGTACACATTTACAACATTAACACCAGTCAATTAGAAACACTGAAACACATACAAAACCCTGACCAGCATCACTAGTAACCGCGGATATTCAATGCAGCTACAAAGCTTACTTGTAGCCGTGGCTACATGTACATTTTATTCAAACTAAAAACCAAACTAAGCCAACCGTCAAAACTTCAACTAAGACAAGACAACACCTAAGCACACAAAATAACAAACACAGATACAATTATATGCTGCATTATCCACATAACAATATGATTATTGCACAGAAAATATATGTTTACAGACCCGGCTATAAATACAAATGTGCCTTTGGACACAACCAATAAAATGATGAAAAGCAATGATGCACCTACGCACATGCTTTTTATACATGTGGTTATACAAAAGTCCTTCATGGATGTTTGCTGTTAGCCGCAGCTATTCATAAAAACTATGAATCAAAAAATGTATTTTCACTCCCCCAAACTCCAAACAAGGGGCCCTGACACACATACAAGCCACCCTCCACTCCCCATGGTCCTCCTCCACTCCTCTGGTCTCCCCCAATCCCCTAAAACACTGAATGCATCTATGATGCTACTCCATCCAAAATGTCAGATAGCCGCGGCTATCACATGCCCACAAACAATATTCCATTTGCCATAATATAGCTGCAGCGACATAGAGGACCACATCTACCCTGCTGGTAGCAACATCGCGCACTGAATGGTTGCTGGATAGCCGTCGAAAATTACAACAGTACATCAACCAAATTGCAAACTCCAAAACACACATACATACCCTGCTCATACAAAATACTACAAATTCAAAGTAGGAATCATTTGTCTGGAAACAGAAAGACTTCAGATATCAGGTCTGGTTTGAAAACTGTGTGGCTGATCGGAGACAGTTGGTTGTTTTGGTTACTGGCATTTTGTGAGAAACTAAATATTAACATGGACCTTGGTTTGAGTGCTCTTACAATTAAATGGTTTGTATTGCAGAGAATGCATTGGTTCCACGTTTTTCCAAAATTGTTCAGTTTGAGAAGAACAGGGCAGCCAGTCGTCATACTAATCCATTTTGGAGGCAATGATTTGGGGAATATACAAGGTGTGTCCCTCACTTTAATGATGAAACACAACGGGACGACAAATGGAACTATTTCCTCATGCCATCTTTATCTTTTCGAATTTGACTCAGAGGCAAAAATGGAGATGGGCCATGAGAATTAATGGTAACATTGAGAAATCACAGAGAAATGTTAATAAAGTAGTTTCAGCATTCATGAGACTACAACCAATTATGGATTTCAAACAACAACATACAGTTCTGCATGGCTAATTTCGAAAGACATGATGGAGTAGACCTAACCAATGAAGGAATTGCAGTGTTCCTTCATAACATCAAAACAGTACTCCAAAGGTGCTAAAATACTACAATCAGTGTCCCCCAAAACAGTCTTTTAAGCACTACTTATCATATATAAATACACAGATACAATAAAATAAAATGTATTATACCCGCAGCTACAGTTCATTGACTTTTATTATAACTGTGGTTATAAATTGTAAGTTAAAGGGGGCGCTATCTTCAGATTTTAAAATACAATGGGCCTCATTACGAGCTTACCGGTCTGGATACAACGGTACCGGTAAGCTTATAGTACTGTTGTATCCGGACCGACAAACTTCGAGTTGTGCTTGCGGGTGCCTTGCATTCCGCCCGGTCTGACCTGGCGGAATGAAAGGCACCAGCGGGCACAGCATGCCAGTAGCACAGGCAGCGTTATGAACCGTGCCGTTGCTACAGGCATCCCCATTCCCATTGAGCCCCATGGGGCTCAAATGGGAATGGGGGTCACCCGATTCCGGCACCAGCAAAAAGGCAATTACCGGGTCCGGCAGGGCCGGAATACCCTGGTAATTGCCCATTTGCGGGTGCCGGACTTTCATGCAAGTTTGGAGGTAGCCTTGCCGGTTGTAATGAGGCGATTCAAAACAGTAAAACACAGCTCATGTAGTAATGTAAAATAGCTGAATTTAAACAAAGCAGAGAATTATACATGACAGTAAACTAGGTACGGAAAGCATTTAATAAGCACAAGATATAATATTATGAGGGACAATACACAGACTAAACTACAGTGTATGGGGCATCTAAAACTAGAGGCTCCTTTTTGAATTAATGTTTTTAAACAATTTTCTTTTGTTTTCCCCCACACTCTCACATGTACGAAAGTCTGAAAACACACAGCTAAAATAGATAAGACTCCCAAATACCTACCATGTCACTGACCATGGCCTTTGGCATAGATGGCATTACTGGTGACATCACTGATGACATTAAGGGTGATGTCACCAATTACATCATATATAACATCAAAGATTGCATCACTGATGGCAGAAGACAGAAGGTCACTCAGTAGGTATGTGAACATATTTATAGGACCCTTATCTTGGTAGATATCTGCTTTCAGTACACTTAATGAAAACATAATATGAAACATTAAACTGCTACACGTATGATATCAGTACTTGTGAAGCTTTTATTTGTACTATTTTGGTAGAAGAAGAAAATAAATTATACATTTGTAATATTTGATGAATATCTTTACTTTCTTTAAAAAACAATCAATTTAAAAAGTCCATTGCACAGATTGTAGTTGGCTGTGGCAAATGTATGTAAGATTATGTATACCATAATGTAATATGTATAGACATTAAAACAAAAAATGGTGTTATTAAATAGAAATAAAGACATGTTGCACTCTGATTGTTTAGTATATGTTATATGAACAGATGTAAATAGTAGCGTGTGCTTATTATTAGAAAAGTCTGCACACATGTTGTTTTGTAAGTGACATGAGAAGTGCTACAAAACAACAGCCATGTATGTATTCAGATACATTTTAAGATTTCTAAATATGGGTATTGAAAACAAATATTATTGCTCTAAATGTATGTATAAAAGTGAAATACGGCTTAAAAAATTCAAAATTCAGCTGTACACATGAAAGTAGATGTAGATTACATTAGGTTTTTGTTGTGTAAGTGTTTTATACATTATACTTAATGTAAAACATATACACTATAAAAAGAGATATTTTAAAAACTAACATACATTATAATATGATATATTTAGTCTTGTATGTTCTTCCAGCTGGATTCTATACACCACTTTAAAATAAATGACATGTAAGTAAAGTTGACCATATATGTACAACATACAATAATGTACCTTCATATTATCTAAGTCATATATGATGTTGGGAGTGTTGTCACCAGTGATGTCATCCATGAGGCCATCTGTGATGTCATCATTGTTGTCATTGCCTGCACAGCAGGGAGTGGGAAGTTAAGGTGGCTTTAATGAATGAGCAAAAGGGCAAAAGTGTTTTTTTGTTTTCTTAATAAATAACTTCTTGATGCTTTTAACCAATCTTACACAAACTTTCCAGTCTGTGGGCCCGAGCATGCACAATGGCCTGCAAGCTTTCAGCCAAGTCCATTGCACGGGTCAAAAGTTATTAGCAATTCATATTTTCAATTTCATATGTAACTCTGTCGCACCTTAACTATAGGGTGGCGACCGCCACCCTATAATGTTTATCTCCTCTAAGCTGCAGGTTCCATGTGGCTCCAATCACACATTCCCTCCTGGTGTTTATCTCAGTCCATTGCACAGGTGTTCTCCAGTTTTCCTATACCATTCGGTCAGATGCTCTGCCAGTAGTCTGGTAGATGCTAAACTATCCTTCCTCCTAAATTCCATTGGTAAATCTCTGTGTGAAGGCGTCCCTACTCTGGGTTTGTCCATATGTCCTGTCAGATGTCAATTCTTGCAGGGAAGTTTAGCCTGTTAAGCCCAAGAAGCTTATTTATGTAGGCAAAAAGATATTTTCAAACTCTCCTCATTCTTTAAAGACAGGTAGAAAGATGAGTAGAGAGAGACTTGAGAGTAAAGGAATGTTTTCAAGATGAATCAAATTTCAGACCCATTCATGGTAGATTATGATTCTTTTTGTGATCCTGAGCCATTCTTGATGTCAGCTAGTGAATTGTAAGTTGAAACCTAACGTCTTCAGATGTTATTAGCAGTGAAAAGGGAACCCACATATACATGCAGCAATGCTAAGTAACCCTCACCATTATTGCCAGTTATCGATTCTAGAGATCAGTCCCCTTTGAGGTCTTTGCCGAAAGAATGCTTAAAGAAAATGTTTTGGAACTCTATTGTCCAGCAAGCCAGTGTCACAGTTCATCTGATTCTATCAGTTACCGTAGCTTTCACGCCCAGGCTGGGAGGCGGACATGGCATTTAACGGGCCACCAGCCCAAGCTTTGATAGGCCCAAGCAAAGCAAGAGCCTCAGCTTCGGCTGCGGATAGTTTTCATTTTTTTTTTCATTCAATGGGAGATGTGCTCAGCACGAGCACACCTCCCATCGGAATGGAAAAAACGTTTTAGAAAATTGCCATTAAAATAGAAAAGGGACTAGGTCCCTTTTCGAATGGCCGCGGTCATCCGAAAAGGGACAAAGTCCCTTTTCTGTTTTTACGCAGGCATTTTTATTAACTTTTTTTTCTTTCACCGTGGGCGTTGAATGCACAATGACTATTGGGAAAGGTGGATTGTGATCAGTCAATCTGCCTTTCCCGGGTGTGAATAACATTTAAACTATACCTCAAGAGCAGTCCCTCAAATTTGGTGATTCACCTAGGCAGTTGTATAACCCTAAAGCAAGTCCCATCTGAAACCCTGTTAGTTGCACAGAGGCAGTCCAGTCTTACCCACCTGCAACTCAATAAGTGAAACTTAAGGAGGATCTTAACTGGATCTTAACAGTCTCAGAAACACCATTCTCCCATGCAACGCCACTCAACTCTTCAACTGATGTAGAAAATCATTCTGTTACAGAACACTGTCTTTCTACTATTGAAGTAACTCAGGTATATCTCTGTGATGGTTTGGTTCGTAAAGATTTCTCAGCCCAAACCAAAACGCACTATCTCCAGAGCTGATACCCCAGGAACCATGAAGGGGAAAGAGATACTGACACATCCATAGAATGTAAGATTTGTCCTCAATGCACAAAGTACTGTGCAGTTCTAGTTGGTATGGATTATAAAGAACGGGATTCTCACCACACAGATGGAACATGCAGTGCAGCTCGTTGTTCTTAAACACCACCAGCTCCTATTCTGAAAGAAAAGCTGCTGAAACCCCTAATTGCTATTTTTGAATGTGCAGTCACAGAACAGATTGTTAGTCCTTCCACTAATGAGTCAGCCGTCTCGGGAGGACAGCTCAGCAGCAACGTGATCGCCCTGGAACCAAGACGACACGGTGCAACACAGGTTTGATCCCTGGGTCCGCGCTTAGAAATACTCTGGGTATTAAGTGCATTATAAATAACCTATCATATCATATCATTTCCAGAGTGGCTACAGGTTTTGTCAACATGTGCCAATGCCTTCACAAACTCATGGCCAAACCAGTGCTTACAAGAAAAAGCTCAACAGTGTCTGCAGAAAGGTCTGCATTGATAGTACTCAAGTAATTGCTCCAGATGCTGGTGTGGCAACCAAGGAGATGCTCACTCACACTAGAAAGAATCCATCAAAGTGGTACACGTGCCATTTTCTCAAATCACAGTAAATTCTCCAGATGCCTTTAAGTATGCTAGGAAGGTAACTCAAGTAGCTTCGAATCCGCCTCTTGCCTGCTCGCTGTAAATGTAAGCAGTCCTTATTCATCTATGTTTCCCCTCTTAGTCGCTCCCTCAATTGTCCCAGTAGCTTACTTTCGGTTTCTTTGCAGTATGTTAAGTAGCTTGCCAGTGGCTTAATTTCTTCTGAGGATAACCGCCTTCACCACCTCTATCAAACCTCTTTGTCTGTAACTTCCACTCTCTCCAACAGCACACACGTGCTTCCTAGGACACATTCCTTACGAATGGGCCTAAACCTAACCTTCCAAATTCCCCTTGGAAGAAAGGACATTGGGTGTGTCTCATTGGGTGTGTCTGATTTACTTTCTTGTACTGTGATTGATTTGATACTTTCTTTTGTATCTGTGCTTCGTCCCTTCAGTGTGTGCCGATGTGAGACGAGCCTGTAAAGAGGTTTGCAGCCATTTTGAATCTGATTCCATTGCCTGTGTGCTGGAGGATGAGCATTGAATGGTGTACATTCCATGGTTCTGCACACTATCTCCAGCCTGTGAATCATTATCTGCAGATCTAAAGAAATACTGGTATGAACAAGCAGGCATTCATGTGGGTCTTGCCTTTCTTGGAAATAGAGCATGCGTTTCCCCTCTCAGGTGCCATTCTCAAGTGCATAGGGTTTCTCCATTCACATGGGTATAAGGGGTTCTGTAGGAATGGCAATCCCTTTGGTTATTTTTGACAACCGTAGGTTCTTAGCTGCTGAGGTTTTTGCACCCTGATATTTTGAATGTACTCTTACATGCACACATTTCTGCTTTCAAATGATGTGCATCGCCCGATGAAATTATATGAGGGGCTCTGCCTCACAAGGGGGACTCATGGAAGCTGAAGGGTATGGAACCACGGGAGGGTAATAGTGGATGTAAAGAATTCTGTTGAACAAGAAGGATCCTGTAAATTGCCACACAGGCAGCATGTGAAATACCTCTATCATTAAATGAAGCCGGTGGATCTTCTCTGCACCACACCTGTGCGTAATATCATTTAGCAGGTGGTGGCACCTTCTCACCATGGCTTCCCTGCTTTAGACAAGCAAAGTCATGCTGGAGACTTCATCCCACCAATTGCTATTATGACAAATTCATGCCTGAATTCTTACGCTCCCAAAATGTACCTTCCCCTGCTTTGAGATGTGCATTGTGGCAAGGAGATTTGGGCAGATTTGGGCAGTAGGAAACGAAGGAGGAGGTTTGGTTGTGGCTCCTTTGCTGCCAGCAGTTGCAGCGCGGTGCCTCGAGCAAACATCCGGTGCCAGCACGCCCTGTTGGGCGCAGGGACCTCTTGGCGCCGGCATGTTTTGCCACCACAGAACATACAGCTTAATGTGAAAAGACATAGTGACTTTCTTTCTGTGTGCCTCCCCCCATCACCTCTGTACAGCGCTGGTTCCATGTAAGCAAGGTTGGTACTATATAAACCCCATGGAATATGGGATGATGTGGAGCTTTAAAACTGGCCAGTGAATAATAGGTGTTATTATCACCCAAACCAATATTTTTTATTTTATCATCTTCAGAAGGATGAAAGGCTGAATCAGGTCTGCCAAAATGTGGACTTTCGAGAAGGGCTCTCTGGACGGGCGTGCAATTGACGAAGGTATGTTTCAGAAGGTCAGCTTTTAGAACATACAGTTTAGGTGCATCAATGGGAAACTAGAAAAAAATGACAGGTGGCACTTGGAGCTTTTAGGTGAGGATTCACAGAAAGCGTCATGATTTATGATTTCCCCAATTCCTGGCAAACATGTAACAGAATGTTGATGGTGATAATGTAATTTGGTGCAGAGACCATTTAGAAGTAGGCCGCAATTTCAGCTGCCAACATTTGGCAGCGGCATTTAAATTCCCCTTGTGCCAAATAAGGAGTGTGGATCTGGCTGTCTCGCCACTGTGCCATGCCACGGTGGTGCGTCAAAACATCCTGCGCAGTAAGGCCAGAATGCAAGAAGCGAAACACAGCGTGCCGGTCGAAAAAGCCAACAAAACCCCACAAATCGACACTAATATACATGGGAGGAATGCAGGAACATGAACAACTACTTCCAAAAAGTTCAGCCATGCCCAGATGACAGTGTGATTTCAGCATGACCATAGAACTTATGGTTGCTTGGTGTCTGGTGTCCCAAAATGTAGTCTTTTTTGCACTTAAAGAAAAATGATCTAGGAGTTTTCATTCTTCTCAAATTAGCAAGGTTTCTAGCAGCTGCGCCTATCCATTGAGAACCCTGACGTGCTTTCTCACAAAAGGGGCAGCTAATGAATGCACTCATATCTAGCCACCTTGACTACTGCAACACCATTTATTTGTGGCTACCTAAAGACATGTTTAGCTAAATTGCAGCACATTTAAAATGTGGCTGCAGGATGATCTCCCATCTAAAAAGTTGAGATGACATTTCCACCTTTCTTCGCTCTCAGCATCGGCTATCTATATCACCGTGGCCAAAAGGATCAAATACAAAGCTCTGTGCCTTCCCCATAAGGCCTTGTGCAAAACAGGTTCCATGTTGACCAAGAACCATTTCTCTCACTATGTTCCTGGGAGACCTCTTACCTCTACCTCTGCTAAACCTATGACTAACCCCAAATTTTGGAGACATAAATTGTGTGGCCAGATATTTTCTGTCAAGGTTTCAAAACTCTGGAACTCGCTCGCTTTTTCAATTCAAGACATATCTGATTATCAGATCCTCAGGAAACATCTAAAGACCTGGCTGTTTCCAAGATAATGATTACCTTTGTGGTGGACTTCTCTGAGATGTTATATTAGCGCCTCGATGCCTCTCAGAGGCAAGTGGATGCATCTTATGAGGTTTCTACCTACCTACATGCTTGTGCTTCTGATCTAAACAATTGGGATTATATTATTTTTCATTACCAAATAATCAGCCTTTATCTAGAGTAAAAGGCTCATACATTGGCCCCTGCTCTTGTCAATTTGTGTATTATAGACCCCTTTTTTGTTAATCGCTAGGTGAACCTAACCTGTCTGCCAATATCTTGATTCAAAACGCCTCTTGATTCAAAACACCCTACAGGGCTGGAATAATATTTGACTTCAATCCTTAAATATGAGATAAACTTGCTTGAGAAGTATTAATTGGATTTGCCGTTCGATTTTTAATTATTATTGTTTACTCTAAAACATTGCTTACCGTTTTAAGGGTTTTTCACACCGGTAAACACATGTCTGCCATTCAGAGAGATCAGGTCAAATCAGCTCAAGCTCAGTGATGCAGTTATCATTAGTAAACAAGTACATAGGAACCAGCACAGCGCAGGATACACCAGTCCACAAAGGGGATGTGAATGTGATTCTTTGCTGTACTCAGGGAACCTGTGTATCTGTTAGAAGCATTTCAGAAACGTTTCTAGTGTAAAACCGGCAAGGCTACCTCCAACCCCGTAATGAGGCCCATTGATTAAATTATGTTTTCTGGAATTCTCATGAGTTAATGTACCTGGTTCTGCTGCAAATACCTGCATGTTTTATTGAAAGCTATCCATGGAATACCCCCTTCCCACCTGGATTCTGTCTACCGCCAACTCTCACATCTCTCCTCCAAAAACCATTTGCTCCAGTACCCTTCCAAATGTATCTGTCTCTTGCCCGCTGTGCATCCTCTTGCTACCACACATTCTCTCTTGTCTCTCCACATCATTGGAACGTTGTACCCTGTCATTATTAATAACACCTATATTTATGCATTCAGGTCTGTACCCTTAAACCTTGTAGGTGCTCCCATACTATCCCATAACATGCATCAGCCCTTCACAACCTGCACTCCAACTTTATTCCACTTACATTAACATTTCTGTTAGTTTTGTTAAAGTCAGCACAAAATGTTCTCAATGTAACACAACCTGTAAAGGCATCTCTAGCGACACATCAGATGGTGCACAAAGTGGCCATTGACCACAGGAGAAACCACACAAATGTGTTGACTTTGGAAATCTTTTCCTAGCATTGAACTCCGATGAGACATCAGAATAGTTACAAAGGAGACAGTAATCCAGGAGGCTACACAATCCGAATAACATTGATAGGATTTGAGATGATATAATAAACATTATTGTGCAAACAGACAATCAACTCTGAGAAGCAAACTGATCTAGTTCCCCCTGCTCCACACCATTTAGTCTCTGTGCAGAGAAGTATTGTTAAGTGTGAGCCCTAGATGATCCCATGCAACCCCTCACCCCGATCCGGGCCCCAGGCCTGTCCTGCTCCCTGATACAGAAGAGGGAGAGTGTGTGGAAACAAGATGCAGCTACCTGACAACTTTGGTCCATGGAAATCATCTTATTTTATGCAGTCAGGTGGTCTCCACGCCAGATATCTGAGAATAAGCGTCACAAAGAACAAGGGTATCTTCTGAATGTATCCGTTAGAGCCTGAAAGGATGCATGGCCACAGTTCATGCTACTGCTGAATATCTCTTCTACCTGACCTGGTAAATGCTACTCTACCCATTGGGAACCCTTGTGTTCTACTTCCAACTCTACTCCCTCATTCCTACTGCATACCTAGTCAACTAGCTCCCATCGATAAACGCACTCCTTCTCCTGAATGTCTCTCACTTCTGCTCTCCACCTGGTGCCGGTGTATGCAAAGATCATACCATCATTCCTCCTCTCGCCACTTCTGTCCCTTACATGTTCCCATCCCCCAGAAATCTCTGAAACAACATCATTGATACTCCACTCACATAAACCATACCCATTCCAACCTCATCTATCCCACATTCCTTCCTCAAGGGCCACCCATCTCTCCACACCCTCCTCCTCACCTTCTTTCTGACCACGTTAGTTCGATTCCCCCTGAAATTCAATTTCACTGCAATCACTGAAACATGGCACTCCCTCTGGACAGGTCCACACTGGCTTTTCTCTACACTGACGTTACTGTTTTCACGCACTGTTGATAGTGTTGGTTTTATGGTCGGCAAGGACACACCATTGCCCCTGCTATCCCTTTGATTTAACTCCATCTTAATTTGAACAAGAATATATCCTACTTCTCACCCCCTTCAACTATCCTACTCGCCTACTGTTCATAGAGCACCCACAATATTTTCTTTGACAATCCAACTTTCATGTTCTGTTGGAAACTCTCCAACCTATTCATCATCGGGTAATCTCAATCTCATGAACACAGAAAAGGGATATCAACTACGGCAAGACTTTATTCTCTGCCTGCTCTCTTCTATCAATACTAGAAAATTCAAGCCTGACTCCATGGCACACTATCTTGACCAAGTGAGAACCTTCCTAAAAGCTCTATCTGCCCACCAACTCTCTCACTATGCAACTTGGCTTTGTTGAGTTCAACTCAGCTCTGACTACCCATTTTACCATCACTTAACAGCCTGCACTTTTCCTCCCTCTCACCCTCCCCACATCCATGTGACCTCACAGTCATCCAACAGCTGATAACTCCTATGCACTTTGAACTAGGCCACTGCCGCAAAGCTCCCTCCGTTGCCTACCTGGTGCTTACAAGGACTGTCTCCATACCCTCACCACTGCTTCCAAGTCTTCCAAATCGTCCTCCTGCAATGATATTATGTCCCCGCTCTGCACGTTACAGCACAAGCTGCCATCATCCTCCAGGCCATACTTACCCCCCTGCGCCTCCTAAACTTTGCTCCATATCCTCCGCCCTGTCCACTGATTAATATTCCTCCTATTTTCCCCTTGAAAATTACTGAAATAATTGGCACCCTGTCCACTCTTCCATCGGTCCACCCTACCTCCTACCCTATCTTAAAGTATCACAAGTCACCCATGTCTCCTCTGCACACTAGATCCCTGAAAACTTGACACAAATACCCACATACTCAGTGTTAATGTGCACTACCAACCTCTGTGGACAGTTATTTGTTATTATGTAGGGCACTAGGTCGAAGCACCAACACTAGCCATGGAATAGATACAAGTGTAAATGAATCCCCTGTAGTCATGCGCCTTTGCTCATCAGGACCCATACCCCCCTCTCTGTTCCCTTGTCTGTCTTTCTTCCCCATTCATATTCCACACTCCCTGGACCACCTGTACGAATCGTTGTCTTTAGTCTGATCAAAACACTATGGGCCACATTATGCAAACTTTGCATCAGTGGAAATTCAATTAGAACTGGGGCAAGCGCAGCACTATCACAAAATCAGTACTGGGCCATATTACATAAACGTCATACCAATACAAATTAAATAAGTACCAGGGCAAAAATGAAAACATTCCAAAAACGACATGCCAAAGACCACCCCCTTAAATAAAACACTGTTGTAAATGGAAAACCAGCGCAAAATAAATCGTATTGCTACCAGAGCAGAAGTAACCGCCACTACCGACTGGTAGAGATGCCACTGAGCTGCACACATTTCTAGAACCATCTGTGGCCCCCATGACAGCCGCCTTCACAGCAGGCACACGGCTAGACGTGATTTTAATTAACACAGGATATGAAACATTCTGGAACTGTTCAAACTCTAGTTACAAGGTCGATATGCGGTTCAATCACGCGTGACAAATGAACTGAAAGTGGCGCGCTTTATTTAAGTACATAATTTGTCTGACAAAAAGAGTAATTTCCGAAACCCCAAATTTAAAAAGAAAACACTCCAGGGCTACTTGGGACGTCCCAACGCAATGCAAAAACACGACACACAGAGCAAACTGTTTTGAAACACAACAGGCAACTCACATCTTGAATTAGGAGATTCGACAGCGTCTAGAAACTTCCCGAATGCATCAGCACTGTGGACTGTCTGCGGTCATGCAGTTTCAGAAAACAAAACCAAGCAAGCACCAAAACAGTATGACAATCGACCGTGAAGATAGATAGCCATACAGTAGTTCAACGGTATCAGGTAATATTATCCCCATATATATGGTCGCCGTACATAATATCGCCGGGAAAAGTCGTGGCGATATTATATGGGTGACCATATATATGGGGATAGGGGCAGCCAAAAAAAAGAAAAAAGAACAAAAAAAGGGTTTGGGGGTTGCGGGGGTGTCCCCCGCATGTTCCATGCAATAATGTCCCCACAAAAAACTGCCATTTTCCGGCGATATTTTACATGGCGATATTTTTGTGGGGATATTATTACATGGAACCAGTTCAACGGGGATGGATACACCAGCAGCTATGTGCTGCATGTTTCTCTCAATACAACAAACACGTGTCTCCTACCAAACTATCACCTCAGGGAGTGGAACACAAGAGCCCTGCCTCAACATCACACCGCCATGCAGAGTCATTCTAACCTGTAGGCACAGATGGGCATGGTGCAGTTCATCTGATAGGGCAGTAAGGCCTGGCATGGCTAGAAATGTGATAGGCAGGAGGCGTGCTGTATGGCTGAGACTCCCACAGCCCATTAAGAACGGGGCACAGAGGCAATACGACGCTTGACAAATATAAACACGCACAAAAAAAGGAACTAAAAAAAAATAAGATACACAACAAGCACTTAACAATTGAGTCAGTTTAAAATGTGATATTCGATATGAACTCAGGGTCATGTTTACAATGCAAAACTGTATCCCATGCCCGCCAAAATGGCTACATAATTCTGTAGCAGGATACACAAAAACATAAGTGTCCCAACGAATAGGGAAATATCTGTGTTGAAAGAAGAGTCCCTGGGTCTGACCCTGGTCTCTAGGCAATAGCTGTTGCATGGGCAGTGTCATAGTGACCTACTTGTCACCGCTCTGTATGGTGTGATACTATGTAGCAGGTTTGGGTGTTCTTTGAAGAGGGAGAGGCCAGAATTTGTGTCAATTTTGGTAATGGCAAATGCGAGTGTTGTTAAGTGACACTAGCTTTACCTTTGTCGTTTTCTTGTCATGAAATGTCACGGTGGTGTATGTTCATGCCGTAGTGGGGATGTGCTGTGGAAGTGTGTGCAGACGTTCTAGGAATCTCAGGCCGCTAACGCTCGTAAGGAACAGCTTGTGATGATCACCAATACGAATTTCACATTTCGGCCTACTTCCAACATGGCCGTCGCTTCTGCACTTAGAAATAACCTACGGTGCAGCCTAGTTGTTCCCGATTCCAAGATAGCCGCCGCCTCGGCACCTAACCCGATCATAGTACACAAGATAATGGTTCATTCCCAGGAAGCCTCGCAAACCTCTGTCATCACTTCCTGTTTACTCTCTTATTGCCCGGCAACTCCAGGAGGAAGACGCGTTGCTACTCTCGTAGGAGCCAGCAGACGCTTCGTAGGTTTGTCTTGTTAGGACTGCGAAACATCCCTCTATTCACTTCTTGCGCCTTACTCACAAGTTCCTTTCTTACTTCATAGGAATCAGTTGGGTACCTTTCATGTTCAATCCTGAAGCCAAATCTGGGCAAACTACGTCAGTGCGTGAGTAAATCCCGAGCTTTGAAAGCACAGTTCGTGCTCCCCTCCAGGGAGCCTCTAGGTAATTAACTCTCAACTATCTATTCTCTCGGGAATCTCGTGGTTTTCAGAGGCCCGCTATCTACAGAGAATCTTTCATTGCAGCTAGATCTCTTCTCTGTAACTTCTCAGGCAAACCTTCTCATCCTTCCAGGCTGGCTCAAAAAGGCTTGAAAGTAAAAGGGTAGGCTTCTCCTTGCCCTATGCTAATACTCCCATTTTAGAGTTGAGTCTAATTTTCTACTACTTATCCTCTCTCTCTCTTCTGTTTCTTCAGTACAATTTTACCTTCTGCCAAACCCAAGGGAGATTCCTTATCACTCAGCATTCTTCATGCTCACGCATGGTAAGGCCTAAGAGTCTTCGCTTAGGATTCTTTCTACTCCGGCAGGCTTAACAAGATTAACTTTATTTGTTTTCTTATCTGTTTGCTACAGTTCAGTTCTGAGGCCAAATCTTTAATCAGCCCGAAGAATAAGTAGACCAGCCTTCCACGCCCGGTCAACTCAGGAAGACAACGTACACAAGCAGCCCAGCCAAGGGTTTTATTCCCCACAAGGGTTTCCCTCAGAGATTCTCGAGGGCAAGTCTAGAACCGGCTCGTCGAGGGGTACTTAGGGGAATTCCTACTCTCTTCAAGGGACTACACAGAGCTCTCAGGAACTCCAGGCACTTCCGACTCCAGTCTCTTTCATATCTCAAGCCCAGGTAAGTGGTTTTATGTTCCTTCCCTGTGTATACTTGGGACAAATCGTAGTTTAATCATAACACAGCATTGGTCATTACATGTTTTCCATGTGCTGCCAGTTAAACCTAATTGCCGCCACCGTCCGCATTCTTGGATGCAGGTGTGCTTACTTAAATGAAGTCGCATGTGACTGGGTGGTGACTGATTGGGGAGTGTGTCCTATTTGTGATTTGTGCTTTTAAATTACATATATAATTACATATATACAATGTTGCGTTTACATTTCCACATGTTAACTTATTAGAGGTTTAATTGGATTTTCTGAAACCGGGACTGTGATAATACGGATCTTTATCGTTGGAGAGTGTCATTTTCTCATCAGTGTGTATTATGTAAGGTGTTTTATCACCCAATGTCGTTAATTCATTAAATTCGAATTATTTCTCTTGATGCGCTTTTTGCAGTTACTGATGTCACTAGTTAGAATGTTTGTGTGTGTGTGTGTGTGCCCCTTTGTACGTGCCTATGTGTGTGTATGTATTATTTATGTATGGGATTTATAAACCGCAGAGCTAGCTGAAAATACCCTCTGCACTATACAAAGGGGATGCACCCTGTGCCCCCAGGGGGCGCAAGCAGGGTGCAGGGGTAGCAGAAGGGCTGGGATGGGTAGGGAAGCAACAGAGGGATGTGTGTGTGTGTGGTGATTGTGTGTATCGTGTTGCTTGTATGCAATTATGTTTTAATGGAACTATGTGATTGGCATTTAGTAAAAAACGTTAGTCTGATTATCCGCACCGAGAGTGATCATTGTTCCCTATCACTCAGATTCCTACTACCAAATACTACAGGTGTGGACAATGCCAATTCTACTAGAAGTAGCCTTATTTCTATACATGGATCTGCAAGGCAAGCATTGAAGTGGGAGTCCGTAGATATGGATACGCTGTCCACACAACTATATAAGAGTATACCATTTATTGAGAGAATCTTATATCATGCTAATGCACCGTACATGAAATGATGGATGCATATGATAGCATAATTGACACAATGGGGGTCATTCCGAGTTTGGAGGTAAACAACGTCCCTTACCAGCATGGCGCAAATAGCATGTCCGTGCTGCCACCAGTCCGCTAATAGAGGACTATTACGACTTTGCGGGCACAAGCTTTACACCATGCCGGTAAGGTATCTAGCGCCATGCCGCAAAAGGCTCCCAAAAAGCCCTTACCGGCATCAAGCGTAGCGCAGATAACACTACCGACATTGTTCAATGCATCATTAACAGTGACCGTAAATAGGGGTGACCGTAATTAGTGGTCACCGCTATTTATGGTCACCGCTAATAAGCGGAACCAGAAGTAGAGTCATCGCATAAGAATGGGAAGGAGCATGGTGGCCATCTTTAAAAACACAATCCATTGCCATCCTCACCACACAGGACCCCTGGGACACTGCTGATTGTTTGAAAAAACCCACCTCCAAGACCACAATGCCTAAGGTCCTAAAGAAGGGAGCTGCCACCTGAGAAAGGAACGATTTAATGAGGATGAGCTCCAGATGCTTGTGGACACACTGCATTACCATGCTGCCACAGTCTTCTCTAGCAACATGAGGAGAGAGGCAGTGCTAAGGAAAAAAGAGATCTGGGCACTTGTTGCCCATAAGGTTAGTGTGGTGGGCAACACACCACGCACAGTAAAAGACTGTCGCAAGCGATGGGACGACATGCGACTAAGGGTGCGCAGCATCCTCTCTGTCAATCGCAGCCAGGCCATTTGAACAGGAGGAGGTCCCAGTTCGCTGATAAAGCTCATCCCATGGGAGGACATATGCACAAGCATGATTGGGACGGAGTGTGGCGCCACAACATCGGTGATGGAGGTGAGTGTCCGAAGTAAACACTGCTATGCCAAATCTGATGAAAGTCAACCCCAATGTCAGTCCGAAGAGTCAAGCTATGGTCGCCCACATTCATGTGGAACAATCACTCACAAGGGTTGGCTCTATTTTGTGCACAAAGCCAAGGAAGGCTTAATAGACAGTGCCAGTTCTTGAATGTTATTTACATGCAATCATATTTTAGGACTTCTGGGTCTGCAGGACTACATTTTGAGCAACATATATACATGTCTATGCCCTGTGTTTTCTAAGCATATGTGACTTTATAGGTTTGCAAAGGCTTCTTTTACATTTTGGGCCAAACCTTTCAAAGGTCTGTACCTACTGTATGCTCATGTGTGTGCTTGTGGAATTAAACACTGCTCTGCAGTTTGGGTTATGGCTCTTTGCTATGTAGTTTGTGTTATGATGATTTCTGAGGAGGTGAGATTGCTGGCAGTTTATAGCTTTAGCCAAATACAATGCAACTCTATACGGAATCCAACCAAATGTGTTTACCTACTTTGTCTCCATGTTTTCATGGCCTTCATTTTCGCATGAACTTCATGCTCCATAGGAATGGAACAGCCCCTGCTTCACCCTGCTTCGATCTCCTGAAGATTCACGTTGAGCGGGCTTGAAAAGCATTGTGTGACTATTGTTCTTTTGACTTTGACAATGAGTTAGGGTGAAGTTCATCACTTACACTGTGATTTGTTTTTTTGTTTACAGTGATATTTTTCTTCAAGGTTCCATTACAGTCATAAGACTCAAGGAAGACTAATAAGCTCCTTCTTTTGCCGTGCCCCTGATCGGTGAATTTAACATGCATTGGCTAGCATACATGGATGGCGTGATTTTTCTTGATTACACACATTTGGGTTTTCAGCATCTTAATGCCACTACTCTATATGCAGATGCCAATGGTCTGAGTTTAAATGTGAACAAAACAAAAACCATAAGATGTCAGGGTAGGCCCACTATGCCTTAGAAATATACTTGGAAAATTGATACACCAACACTCGACCCTGTCAAACAATTAAAGTATTTTGGTTTCTATCTTGACTCATCACTCATTAATAATTATAGAACAAAAATAGTAACTTCACTGCCCCATGGATGGGAGTTTTGTATTGAATCTTTGGAAACCTTCCTGTTAAAACTTAAAAGTAACATTTGGAAGAAATCTCTGTCCCACCAAACTGTGTTCCGATTTTGATTATTTGTTACAAATTCGGCCTAATTTCACTCAGTAGCTTGCTGAAATGGAACATTGTTACTTTTACAGATTATTTTGTGTTGTGCCGCCTCATAATTCACTGTGTTATTTTAATTATGTTATCCTAAAACAAAAAGCTCGTACTATTTATAATTTTATGATAACGAGTGAAACTATTTTACATGAACCCGCTGACAATATAGTTTGCAATCCCAGAGGTGTTAAGTGGCAGGCTTTCAATAAAAGATTGGTGCAACACAATTGAAACCAACAGACTTAATAAAAATTACAATCATATTCCAAAGGTTGACAAAGCTCTGGGCACTCTACTGAGATTAATGATCAAATTCCCAAATGCATGCTGGGGAGCAAGTTTTTTGCGATTTAGAATTAACCTCATCCCCACTGGAGAAATTCTGGCCTACTGCTCCAATTTACCTACACAGGACATTTTCCATTGTTTCTGTGGTCAACTGTAAACCCCAAATCCCTAAAACACCTGGTAATTCAGTGTCCTACATTGTACAATTTACGATTAACTTGGTTTAGGACCTTTGTTAATTCAGAGAAATGGTTGTTGGGGCCCGATTTCTGGCTACATTTGATCAGTGGGAGTGAAACCTGACTAACAATCACAGTTTTAAAGTTTCTATACAGAATTAATCACATTACTATATGATAAGATGGCATTTGAAACCTAATCATTGATAGTACATTTTAAATATCAGATTTTGATGCACACATTTTTACGAATTTTCATATTGTTTCGGGTTATATATACTTGCATTTGCACTTCATCGATGCATTCTAATTTAACTTTTTTACTTGACTATATTGGGAATGCATTTTGTGTAAGGTTTACTGGCTTAAACCATGGTCACAATATTTTTTTTTAAAGAAATAAGAAATTACTAATTTCTTCAATCAATCACTAATTGAATTGTTGGAGATCGCAATCGATACTTTCATAATAGGAAATCTGAATTACAATAATACATAATGTTAGAACTGTTCTGGAAATCTGTGTAGCTCTGAGATGCAATGATATATATATCAATCAGTGAATAAAGGCAGAAATAGGCTTCACATTCTGCTTGTCATTTTCTTCACAATTAAGTCACTGTGCTCTGATGCGTTTCCAGATGAATGTGTTCTGGGGAGCACTGGTCTTTTGGGAAAAAGAGTGCTAAGGGACCTGGCGAGAGACCATTCTTCTCTGCCTGTAGATGACCTTTTTTTGTGGCGGATTACATATTGCTTAAGACGTTTACCCTTTGACCTTCCTAGCCAGCAAAGAAATAGCAGAGGGCTTTTAGTTTGGAATTGGATGAAATGACATTGTGCATGAAATTAAACTGGCATGCAAATGTAATTCTTCTCTGATGACGTCTGCATTGTTAGCAGATGAACATTGGTCAATTTCATTACCAATACTAGAATATGGCTTTCATGCCCCGGTGGGAGGGCGGACATTGGCTGGTAACAGACGGCCAGCCCAAGTCATAGTAAGCCTGAGCGTAGCGAGGGCCTCGGCGAAGGCTGTGGGCCGTTACCAGCTATGTCCCCCTCACGCCATGGCATAAAAGCCTTTCACACCCTGCACTTCTTGGGTGCGAATGGATTTCTTTTTCTTTTTTCAGCATAGAGTCCACAATCCAATCTCCTGAGGGAAAAAAGCTGCAGCTGCCATCCAGAGGCTAAGCTGCAGCATCTATGTACGCTAGCGTATCCGGTTGTTAATGTTTATCCTTCGGATACGACCAATGCAATTTAAAAATGATCACTAAAAATTAGCTGAGGGGAATTGTTGGTCTATCACTCTATCTCTGGCACCTGTAAACTAAATAATAAGCACAGGCCTAACAATTTTCGAGATTTTTATTTTTCCTTCAGCACTGGTATGTTTTCAGTGGCTATTAGTAGGTCTCCATCAACTTCAATTCTGTAAATATGTTGACCCTATCCATTTCGGATGCTTACTTCAAGTTTCTAAGTCCAATGTCTTCCTCAAAAACTCATCACAGCATGTCATATGCCTTTCAATGGATCAACAGTGATAGGTGTGCACCCCTGCTTGTGTGAGTGACTGAGAACATTCAATTAGACATACTCATACTTAATTAATTGTCTTGAAGTGCCAACTGCCATTATTTCAGAACATCTCTTGGTAGTGAGGGAATTCTACAATTCAACCCTCTAGGAAAAAAAAGCTGCATTATTTGCTTTTTGCCCATATTAGGATTGTGTCTAAACTCAGAAAAAAAATGGGTACTTGGAGAAGGCACCCCGGACCTCCAGTTGTGATTTCTTACAATGAGGAACGATGATCTAATGTGGGCCCTGAGAGTGGAGAGAAAAGCGCTGGAGGCAGGAAATGTTATTTTTAGTCTGCTAGAAAGGGGTCTTTCCAGAGAGGCACAATACATAAGCCTAGTTTGAAATGTATGCATACCTTGATTGGTGCCCAGCGAAGATTTCTTCTTAATAATGCCACAGGTTAAGGTTTCTGTTCTTGAGAATTCATACCAGCCAGTTGTAACCATTAAAGAAGGCCCTGCCCAATCCATGCATAGGGTGTGTTAACATAATCTAGGGATGATATAACGAGGATACTCACAACATCGGCTCTGTAAACAATTTGAATGAGTTTTTGGATATACAAAGACATTTTATATTCTGCACCTCATGCCAAACATAGATGTTATCTGGTGAGAAAATGAGTCAGACAAAGCACAGGGATAACTGTTTCTGACCCCCAGAAAAATCATATTTCAGTCTTACCACTATTTAACCAATTATTATGTATCTACACTCTAAAAGGCCCCTAGTCTGGAGTCTGATTAATTGGGGTGATGAAGAACGAAATTCCCCAGGATTCCTCTGTAATAGTGTAACCACTTTTCCCTCAAGGGTCTGGCAACAGGGGCAGATGGTGATATTCCCATAGAAATGTAGGTCGAAAGAAGGTTCTTTTAGGAGTGGATGGATAGGTGCCTTTATTAGGGTGATGGTGAAAGATTGTTATTGAAGAGGCTCATTGCAGATAGAAGTGGCAAATTGAAGATCTATCCCTGCAAAAGATAGTAAATCCACCCTGGGTTTACCTCTAATGTGGTTTCAGTGGGTTTGTGTTTTTAAAAAGCAAGAATGATCTCAGCCAGTGGCAGACCAAGGAGGGGTAGGCAGGGTGGTTGCCCCTTTCTGGCTCCACCCTGGTGTGCCCACCCTTGGCTCCCACAGGGCTAGCAGGCACCGGGGCCCAGCACTGCAAGGTGTCACTGCTGTAATGTGACAGTGCGCAATATGGGCCTGACCTGGGGGTGTCTAGCCAGGCTCGCATCACGCTGTCCTATTGCATGAGACGCACCCACAATGTGGCGCCAGCATATTCTAGGCCCATGCAGCTCAGTCCCTCACAGTCACGCTGGATAGCCTGACTGAAAATCAGCCGCCCCTGCCACTGTGCAGTCCTGGACTGGGTGGTGCAAGGCCACTGTCAGGCATTGCGGAGTGTGACGCTTGACAGCTTGAGCAACTCTGACAGACAGGAACCAGGAAGCTCAGTCAGCATGTGTCCACTGCAGTCTTGTGAATGTTAGTTGTAATTGTTATTGTTTGCCTTGCTGATGGATGTGATGCAAATCTCTAGATTTCATTGTCAAATTCAATTTTAATTGGACATTCCATCCATAACAAATGTGTGCTATCTAACAGATAACAGATGTGGCTTGTACTGTAAGCTTTTATACATGAAATATATGTCAGTTAAAAATCCCTGCAAGTTTTGCCTAGAATAATAGGCATCCCAGTTAGCTGTTTCCTTACAGTGAAGGAGAAAAATAATGATGAAACATACACATTATTGAAATTGTTTTAATTCATAACTAAACACCAAATAAATGCTGCAAGATACAGACATAATGCATGAAAAAATGTGCCTCCCCATTCACAGTTCCTCGTTATACCAGAAAAAGGTAGGGAAATGGCAGCGGCCCAACTCCGCTGACCGCTCCCCCCTGAGAAGCACTTTGCCCCCCTTGGCATCTAAACTTGGCTCCGCCACTGATCCTACCCACCTGTATGGCTGTAAACTAAAATAAATAATGGGCACTAATCTGAACACCAAGGACTGACACACTTGTGAGAGTATTGAGATTATCACTCAAACCGATGCTCTACTATATGAAAGGAATTTCATTAATGAGAAAACCATCAGTCACACTAATGTACGGGAGAACAGAATGATTTTGAACAATTTGAACTCTTTTAGGGGGTGGTTACTGTCTTAATGGATAATTGTATACCACTGAACTCAAGTAGTAAAGATGGGAGGGGGGACAGGGAAATAGTGGAGGGACCAACCTGTACTTGGGCTGGGAGAACAGCCACCAACATATGTTTGAAACCACTACCAAACCAGAAGTTGAGAGGAATATGTGGTTAGCATGGCAACTGGAAAAGCTGTGGCATGAAATTGATGATATACTTAATGTCATTTCTAATTGAATTCAGATATGCAATGCAATGAGGGATTGTTTAAGTTACAAACATGAAGCTCCAGCCCTGGGATTTCAGGTGACAAGGGTCTTGTGCAGTTATATCACTATCCTCCTGTCTGTCATTGCAGCCTGCAGAGGCTGATATTTCTGCCCCAGCCCAGTACATGGGGCCCTCCATTGTTTACCTCTTAACCCTGCCCATACCCTGTGTGCCCAAGCTATGGCTCTGCAATGTTTTGCAAAACGGCAACATTAACTGCTCCCCTAGTGGCACAAGGGTGCAAAGCAGGACACACTCAATTTTTCTGCTCCCAGGCCCTGATTTTGAGATTGTGATAACAAGTGTGTGGAAATTTGACCTTCTCCCCTCCAGTTTCCAGCACCATCATTCTGAAGTGGGTGGAAATATCGGAGTGAAGATGTTGTGATCTCAAGTAGCAAAAGCTGATAAAACCACACATTGTTGGGGAAACATGTGCTCCAGTGACCTTATGAGCATTTGTTGATAGATTGCCACTTTTCTAGTTTAAGAAAAGTTTCTTAAATTTTCATTAAACTAGAAAAGTGCTACTGCAGTCTAAGAAATGCACTGTGTATAAAGGGAAGAAGTGTGAAATGGAGTTTAACGGCACCCCAAATGTACCATATGTTTAATCCTTATTTGTCGTGCATAACCAGTGCTTCTGGGAGGAGAATCCCCTCAACGTGGCTGCACTGCACTCCTGACGGTTGCTAGGGCTGTTGTCAAGCCATAAATAAGGCACATGCAACAGTTGAAGCTTTCATGTCCCTGCATCACATTCTTTCATCATCAGAATATGGTGTTTGTAAGTAAAGTGTTCCTCTATCATGGAGGAACATTTTCTTATATATTTACACACCTCAGAATCGGCCTGATTCTAGACAACACCTCAAGACTGTGTCTTCACCTCCCCACTTCAGGCATGCTGCAGAGTGGTCCAGTATTGTCAGAGGCATGACATGCTCTGAAATGTATATTCCCTTGGTCTCACTGTCAGCTATCTCTACCCCATCCGACAACACCACTCTTAGCCATAACCCTACACTAGCGCGCCACACAACATCACCACCCTTCACCACTCCATACCTTCACACAACAGCAGCACCAATCTACACAACAACTCCACGTCATTATTTCAAAGCACATCACCCGTATACATCCACACCACCACACCTTCCCACCCTCACCACACCGGCCAGATACCACACCCCTCCATCCATCACAGCACTCCACCCATCATACCGCTACACCACACCACAGCACACCACCACTCCAAATTACTCCACATCACCACACCACCATGCCAACACGCCACTCTACACCATTGCACACCTAAAGAAAAGCTCACACTACTAATTTAAACCACTACTCCACATCACCACTCCGCCATTGCAACACAACCCTACACGTCATTATTTCAAAGCATATCACCTGTATACATCCACACCACCACACCTTCCCACCCTCACCACCCCACACCGGCCAGATACCACACCCCTCCATCCATCACAGCACTCCACCCATCATACCGCTACACCACACCACAGCACACCACCACTCCAAATTATTCCACATCACCACACCACCATGCCAACACGCCACTCTACACCATTGCACACCTAAAGAAAAGCTCACACTACTAATTTAAACCACTACTCCACATCACCACTCCACCATTGCAACACAACCCTACATCTCTACACACCTACATCTCTGCAGCCCTATTAAAAACTGCCCCACTCCAGAACACCCCTCCACATCACCCCACGATAACAACAATCAACACCATCACTCAATGGTGTTCCACACTACACCACCATTCCATTCCACTCCACCACTCCAAACCACCACTGCACACTACCATTTTACACCACCACTTGACTTCAACATTCCACAGCACAACTCCACCCCATTACTCTATTCGACCACTCGAACCCATCACTACACTTCAACACTCCACCCATTCCTATAAACCAATGCCACTCCACACAATTCCACATACACATCACTGCGCAAAACCGCTCCACATACCCACACCCCTATGTCACACCACCACTCCATACCACCCCACTGCTACACCCCCACACTGCTACATCCCCCAAACCTCTACACCTAAATGTCCACTCCATAACAGCACTCAACATCATCACTCCACACAACCAATCTACTCCTCCACACCAACATTCTACCACCACAATTCTGCACTACTCCATGCCACAACATACTATGCCATGCCACCATACTACAATACCCACTACCACTAAACAACCACTCCACACCACTCACCCTACTCCACACCACCAGCCCCTATCTAGACTGCCACACCACTCCACACCACCGCCCCATGCCACTATTCCACATCACCACAAAACGATTCTTCCCACCTCTCTACTACACAACTACACACCACCACCACCCTCAACACCACTACCATGCTACTATGGCATCATTCCACACCACCATAACGTCACCCAACTACACAGTTCCACCAATACCAAATAAGCACACCACCCCACACACCACTCCACAACACTCTATCCCCCACTCACTCTCTATCCTTGTCCACGTTCTTCCCTGGCCCTGCCCACCTTATCCCCTGACCACTGCACTCTACCCCCACCAACCTTCCCATACTAATTTATAACCTGCACCTACATTTCCCTATTCATCGCTATCCCTAGCCACCCTTCATTACCCGTCTCTACCCCATCCACCCTCCCCTCACCCTGACTCACCCCACCCTCACCCATACCCACATGTTCTCACTCCTCTCTATCCACAAGCCACCCTTGCCCACCACTCTCTACCCCAAGCCACTCTTTCTGACCACTCTCTGCCCCACATACCCTTACTTTCCCCTCTCATACTCCCACCCACCATTCCTCATCCCTATCTGTTCCAATTGCACTTTAACCCTACCTCTCCTATCCTTCCAACACATCCTACTCATCTCCTCCCACCCAGCCTGTCTCACTCATCTATACCATTCCCTTCTCTACCACCTCACCCCACTCTACGCTATCCACCTCATCCCAATATATTCCACCCCACAATATTGCAGCAGACATCGCCCTTACACTACCCCATCCTATTTTACGCCACACTTCTCCACCCCACTCTACCTTCACCTTTTCTACCTCGCCTCACCTCTAACCATCCACACTACCATACCCACCCTACATCCCATCCTACCTTATCACTGCCTATCCCCAAACCCTCACCCACACTAGCTCACCTCTGCCTACTCCCACTTATCCTAACTCATCCATGTGTACCATGCTCACCCCTTCCTATTGCCTCCCAATTTAGCTCACCCATCTCCAACCCGGCTACCATAACTCAACTGCAAAATCACCCTTCTTACCTTAAAAGTTCCAAACATGTCTGCAAGTTGGTAACATTGAGACTACATATAAAAAGACGTGCAAACTCTGCATTGCAGAGAAGTCATTCTACCATGTCTACTGCTGATGTTATTTATCTGCCAACACTGATTTGCAGAAATTTAAAATTACTGATTAAGTAGAGCCCAGGTATGCACTGCATTCTTACCTATACACCTATACAGTTAAAATGTATTAAACAACTGCAAACCGTAAAAACAATATTGGCGTTTCCAATTTTTTTAATGTATTTTTATTTTTACAATTAAGGTGCTTTCCACAGCCTCTCTTCCCTTGTCTTCATTTTTGTTTCAGAATGTGCAGGTGCAGAGTGAATCAGGGGGTGGAAAGAGCCTGAATGATGGGTACAGTCATGTGACGGATTAGGCTATCAATTGCAAATAGCGCTGTATTGGAAGTTCCTAGTGCTTCTTTTGAAAGGATACCTCCCTTGGAGAGGATTATTTAACTGGGAAGTATGAGATAAAAATAAATCTGCAAGAGGACTGGGAAAGGATCAGATCGTGCATGGGTTGTATATGGATTGTATATATCTTTATTGGCAAAACGTAATTCAACAGCCACCCCCCCCCCCGAAATCCATGGACTGGCAAAGGAGTGGCTCCGGATTAAGGACTTCAAAGGGACCAATGAGGTCTGTGGTCATTTCATCATTAGAGAAGTACGTCCAGGCTTTGAAACCCTTATTATGAATGAAGGCAGTTTTTGACTACAAAATATGCAACTGATGCTAGAATTATTCCAGAACCTTTACCAATAGGGGGACAAGAAACCAGCATAATCAAATTGCACTGGTCGGCAAGCTTGATTTGGATTGCAAAGCCTTTCCAGAGTGTAGAGGTCACAGCATCAATCCAGCTGACCTTCACACATGAGGGGGGGGTGGATGATATACCCACTTTAAGGGGAAGTCTCCCTTGTGTGGCTATTGGAGATACTTTGAGAATACTGGCTTCTTTCAAAGTAGTAAGATTTGCAGAATCCAGGTCATATGGACCTCTGCTTTCTTGGATCTTAATTATCACTGCTTCGTTACCCATGGAAAACATGACTGCACACTTCCTCCCAGCAAAAGGTGGAGTGAGGTATATTCTTGCCCCTTGTTCACTTTGCCAATTATAAGTGGGAATGACCACATCTTTGTCTATCATGCTAAGGAAAGGGAATTCCTTTTCAAACTTCGACCCCTCCTCAATTATTCAATTTGTAATGACCAGTTGGTTCAGTTTCTAAGCACAGATATGGGATTCGAACCTCTGGACCTCTGCATGCTCCTACTTCCAGGACCAGCGCATTGACCCTGTGCTATCCTCCTTTCACTTAAAGATTATGGCTAACTATGCCACAAGAGGGACAGCAGTAAATCCTGTACATGGGGGCGAGGAGTTGAAGCTTCCCTCTTTGGATGATATGTCCAGAAATAGTTTCCCTTATTGCAGGCCAAGGGGGCTCACATACTTGCAGGTGGGCTGGCTGAGAGAGGTGTAATATTGTACTTATTGAAGCGTGGAGCATGTGTCTGGTATGGTCAAATATAATTTGCACACCATGTTCATACCAGGGTGTCCTCCTTATAATTGACATCGCTCTGCGATGTGACTTGGAATTGGGAAGTAGACTTTGCTTGAGCGGGTTATGTGTATACTGGGAGCATGCCAGGCCTTTCATCGCTAGCCACCCAGTTAGTACAATGCCAGGGGTTGGGATATTGCTTCCTGTTCTAGCACAGTGCAGAGGGTTTCCTCAGCAACACTCCTGTCCGTCACGCGTGCACTGCTCATTCCTCCACATGAAGGCCTGCGGCAGGCACATACTTTAGCAATAACCATGATCACGCTACTGTAATCTAAAAACAATCCTAAGGGATTTCTAGTAACAGCTGAAATACATAAAGATAAGAAGATAAACAGGCACATTTTTGGGAAAATTAAAACAAATAAGCAATGAGGTTTCACTCTGCGTATAAAACAGACCACATGTGCTTGGTTCTCAAATGTAGCATAAACACATTACTCGTGTGGTGTCCTGAGAAATACAATACCGTTTTTGAGCTTCTGCTGAAATAATATCGATTGGAACTGAAACGAACTCAAACGATTCAACATGGTTCCCACTCTCCTCGTGCGTTCTTACGTGCACCCTCTCTCCTCACCTATCCTCCACATCCATACATCAGTGTATACACTATTCTGTTCCTTCTCTCCCCATCTGTACTGCCAACACTTCCACTCTCCCATTCTATACCTCCATGCCCTCCTCCCTTTGCTCTCCTGTTGTGGCCATGCTTACTGTCATTCCTCGCTTTCTGCTCTCCCATTCCACCTATTCTGACCTCCATTGCTGTCATTCAGCGCTCCCTTGATCTTCAACTCCAGGCTTTGATGGCCGGAATACTGATGGGTTTTCAGGATATCCCTAATTACTATTCATGAGAAGAAAATGGGCATACATTTAGAATCATTGTACGCAAATGTATCTCATGAATACTAATGAGGGGTATCCTGAAAATCTGGCATGTCTTTGGCCCTTGAGGCATGGAGTTGGACTACCCTTTAAAGGGCGAAAGCAAGGCATGGCTGCATTTTGAAGTGAACACAAAATGTTGTCATGCAATCCTTTGGCCAATGTATGAACACCATTAAATAATTCACTATCAGGACTGCGACACACAAGGATTTAAGCACAATATAAACACAAACCATGGCAAACTCAGTCGGTCTGGCTTTATAAATTAAGAGTCTAATTTATTTTCTACCGATTACCCTCCCAAAAGGACACACATCTCAACCTGCATGCTTGCACAAGCAGACCTGTTATTTATATCATTGTAAATTTAATTCCCACGATTTTCATAACATGTCCCGCTTAACAACACTGTGTATGTGTGTAAACATGTAAAAATGAATTATCCCTGAGAACGTAATAGCATATTAGACAAAGTGGCATCTATCAGATGTCAAAGAGTGCCAAAACACTAAAGAACAGCGGACAGCGCTAAATGGACGGTTGTCACCCCATAGTTAAGGTGAGACCACAGTTAACTTGACTTTCTGAAAATTCTGTTGCTTCAAACTTTGTAATCCTTTGACCCACCTGCAGGAATATGTCAAACACAATGTGTTGGCCTTGGAGTGTAATAAAGGTGTTTTTTGGTTATCTTTTTACATTTCGCATTGGTTTTCCCATGTTGAAAGCCTGCAGTCATGGAACAGGCACAGCATCTAAATTGCTGGTCAAGTTTGGTTCAAATTCGTTTCAGAAATAAAGCAAGAGCTTTTACTCGAAATGTCTGCCAAAATTCAGCAAATGCCATGCACATCCTCGTCCAGTCCCAAACTTTTGTAAAGTAGCAACTGGCCATGGCATCCACTGATATGTGATAGAGAAAACCACATTGGCATATCTTAGAAACATACAATGTAAAAAGGCGTGTGAAAAATGAAGTTTTAAGCAGTGTCCTGTGTGATGACATACGTGATGTCATCAGTGTGCTCACAGGCTGGGAAAAGGAGGGCTGAGAGGTTGGGTGATGTAGCTTCCAATACTGGGGAATGTTAAGAGTTTCTTTGTGTTGTTATAATCAAATGTCACTTTTAGTACATTTGTTCACTAAATTCCAAGGGTTTTGTTGTGCTGGACGGATTCAACTCAATTGTCTCGGGAGGATAGCTCAGGGGCGACGTGCTCGCCATGGAAACAAGTCGACACGGAGCAACACAGGTTCGGTCCGCTCTTAGAAACCTCTGGGTATTAAGCGCATTATAAATAACCTATCATATCATAAATAACTTGTTGTCCAGAAGACAAGCAGCAGCTAATTGGATTCTTGGTTTAATCATAACCAGTTATTCTTTTTTACAGAAAAAGCGAGCCACTTATGCATGTGGTGTATGACAATAATGGAACATGCATCTGGCATAGTAGGGCTATCTAAGTCAGAGGAACACGTCATTCATCTTTTCGCATGTTAATGTCTAAACGGCAGTCGAGGCTGAAGATGCATGAAGAAGGAAAGTATGATTATGCAGTCTGCCAAAATGCTGCGCCACAAATCTCTGCATGTGTGCCATGGGCAGCATATATAGCAATTTATTGGCAGCGCACTAGACATGAAAATAGATAAATATGTCAAGAAAGGAATTTCTATAAGTTAAAGTGATAAGTGCAGGTTGACTTTAAGATGTAAAGATGAGTGGTGGGTGAAGCAGCAAGGGCCTGGCGAATGGAACTGGATTACAGGGGCTGAAAGTCGATATCCAGGGAACTGAGTGGGCAGGGAGGGGGTGGGGTGGTTCTGTAGCATTAATGAAAAGCAGCAAAGTGGAGGGGGTGCATAATGGTCAAGGACAGGGGCTACCTCTGAAGACCTTTACCCCCGGAAAACACAAAGGACCTCGGCCTAGTTTGCTGGTAACAACAAAACAACAACAAATTATTGGAACATACCCACCCCGAGCAATGAGCTGAGCGCTGCTGTGCTTTTCATGCTGCGGTGCACCTCCTACACAGGGCCCAGGTACCCTATTGAATACAGAATCGCTTTCCATTTATTTCAAATACATCTGCTTTTGAGCGAATTGCGACCACCGCCTCCTCATGAGTGTAACGGATTGAGTGATCGCCCCTTTAATGGACCAGAAATGGCTTTTCTTAAGGCACACTGTATCTCTGCAGCCGGAGGTTCCTCGCCTGTAGCTACACTTAGCTGCGAGAGTGAAGCCATGTTTCTTGGCATCTCCTGATGCCGCCTTCTCACTGCCTCTGCCTTGTGATATACAAAAAGTTTGCAATGTGCACTTTCATGCATGCTAAATATTGTATGATAGCGGTAGGAAGTGCCATCCCATTTCAATCCTCTAAATGAGGGTGCAAATGGATGGAAATATGCATCCATTACTGCCAACCTGGCACATTTCTCCCGGTGAGGCGATGTCCATACATACCACGTGCCATAATGGATATTAATGCACGCAGTATTTCGATTCAGCTATTCACAAAACATATAATGAGGGCAAAAGTGTATTCAAGTGCCTCATTTCAATTTGAGGCGCTGTGACTCACTAACACCATAGCCATACTATACTGAAAAAGCCAATATTGTCAAATGAACTCTGGAGAAAAGTCCCGACAAGTATGGCTGCTTTATCTCTGTACACATCAATATGTTTTCTGAACCTTATAATGAAAACGCAGATGGGCAGGACACTTAGCACTGACTAATTGGCAAATAGCCACTACTAATTTTCAGATGTCAATCTTGAAATTGTATGTTTCTTCCATGCAAGCCTACAAGTACATACCAATCTATAGATGACCTCCTTAGTGAATTTCGAGCTTCAGAAATACACCACTAGCAGCAGGTGAGTAATTAATAGCAAGTAATTAACCTTTATGGGGATTTTCAATATTAGAGGGTAATAAAAGGAAATACCTGTTTAAATTATCTTTGGGTTGCATTCCATAATCAAAATATACACACGTAATAGGTTCTTGAAGCAAGCAGGTTAATTTCACTTTTCTTATATTAGTGCAACCGAGCATGGCTACTATGACATAACCAGTTGATTGAACTAATTCATTCCAATTCTTTATACATATGAAACCCCAAATAAACAATAAAATTCATCACTTCCTGTCCCTTGCTCCCTCCGCTCAATTCCTCTCCACCTTCATTCCTGCTTTTTCCCATCTTCTCCCCGAGGCCACGCCCCTCCTTCTTCAATACCGCTTCCCCCTCTTTGTACACCCAGGATAGCCTGTTCGTGCAAACAGCACTATCCACCCTCCTTACCGCGATAATAATCCTTTGGCTTCAACCAACCATCATTTAACCAACCGCGTCCCCGGCACCAGAAAAACCCTCCCCAGAGGTATTCTTTCTGCCCCACCCCCCCATAACCTTCCTATTTATTTCTTGTTTAATAGGTCCTTCTCCTTCCTTCCCTTTCTCTCTTCTATTTATTTATTTTAAACATTCCCCACAACCTTGCTCCTAGACCTATACCACAAAACTGAGAGATCCATTCTTTATTTCCCCTTCTTTGTAACTCAGCCCAATTCCTTTCCCCCAACACCACCCCTTCACGTTGCTTGCCATGACAACATTGCTTTTTCTTTGCTCTGTCTTCAAACGATAGCAACTGTTCATACCTGTCCAAGCCAGCTAACCCCTTCTTTAACTTATAACTAAAACTCCCTCCCCTTCCATGGCCAAATCACTTCTCTAGATCACCCTAATAGCCCTCATGCCCTTAATCCCCACCATCAAAACATTCTCTTGGCAAAAAACACTGTACCCAACTGCCGTAAACTTTATACTGCTACATTAACAGACACCATGCATACATTGACCGCTCCTTTATAATCATCTTCAAAACATCTCTCCAGCCGCATCTGTGAAAGAAAAGATAAGATAAACACCATGCGTAATTGAACTCAATCCATTTTACTGCACCCCGCTGCTAATCCTCCCTCATATCCAAGACCTGACACTGTAAACCTCAATATTCCTTTCACCCCCAATAATTCCTTGCCCTACAGAAACCCTTCTCCTCTTCACTCACCACCTCTCCTTTCTGGTCAATCCCTCACCCCGTACCTTTCCCTGTACTACTACCTTTCCCTGTACTGCTCATACTCACCAACCCCAAACCCCTAACCACTTATCCTGGTATCCAAATTCTCCCCCTGACCAGATACCAAAATCCTGTTCTCATTCTCTACGTGTCTGCCCCATGTTCTGTTTCCTAAACAGAGCACCAATGCACCTCCCTTCCCCTAGCAGCCACATACCTTCCTTTCCCCCCTCATTTATTGAGTTCAATAATAATTATTATAGTCATGACTACTTCTATGCCCCAAACCTCCTTAATTAATCCTTTGTCAATCTGCACCAGCACTCTTATTATGCACCCCCCCCTTTTTGGACCCTACGCCAGCCAACTTTGTTCATCCTACCACATCCAAACTCTCCCGCCAACCTGCTACACCCACCCCCATTTTTCCCCAACGGCCTTTCCTCTACTTTGAAACCCTCCAACACATTCTCTTCCCTGCCAACACTTCCGCAGAGGCCCCTTTGACCCTTCTTTCCTATTTCCCCCATTTATGTAATTATTTCCTTATTCATTATTCTTTTCCTTTTGAAACACCCTCTTGCCTTTATACCCCATGCCCATGTACTCACTGCACTCTGACACCACCTGCCCACTGCTGCCTCCACCATTTTGTTCTGAAAATCTGAAACTCCTCTGATGCTCCCCTTGTCATTATTTCTCTTATTTATTTAATTTCTTTATCCACTAAAGCCCTAACCTGTGTGGTATACCAGCATTAAGTATTCTTGCAGAAAGCGCCCTGGCCTCCTCTGTCCATCATATGCTCCCCCATCAAGTACCCCCAACTAATGCTGCAACTAACCCTTTTCTTCCCAATATTCTTCACCCCAACCACCAACCCTCTCCTCACCTCTGCCAGTCCACGTGATACCCTGTAACCATAACCCAAACCCAACCTCCTCCTATATGGGGCTGGCATATTGAACAGCATCTCATGGCTTTCCACCCTTGTATGGGTAGTCCCCTGCCCCCGCCACGACCATACCAACTGCCCTCCGCTCCTACCCTGCAACCTTCCTTCTCGCTCCCCACTGCACCGGGGGCCGTACCTGCTCCCTCCGTCCATGCAGTTCCCTGTTCACCCCTGCAAATGTTCCATTATCATTGATGTTTCCCCCAATGCAGCGGGGGCTGTACCTTGTCCCCCTGTTCATGCATTTCCATGTTCACCCTTGCAAATGTTCCATTATCATTGATGTTTCCCCCACTGCACCGGGGGCTGTACCTGCTCCCTCCGTCCATGCACTTCCATGTTCACCCTTGCAAATGTTCCATTATCATTGATGTTTCCCCCACTGTACCAGGGGCCATCTGTGTAGCCCCGTCCATGCAGTTCCATCTCAATGCCGTTCCCCCCCACTGCACCGGGGCCCATCTGTGTACCCCCGTCCATGCAGTTCCATTTCAGACTTGTTCCCACCACCGCACCAGGGGCCGTCTGTGTACCCCCGTCCATGCAGTTCCATCTCAACACCATTCCCCCCGCCGCAATACGGGCCGTCCATGTACCCCTGTCCATGCAGGGGACATCCGTGTACCCCCGTCTCACTACCGTTCCCCTCCACAGCACCAGGGGCCAACCCTGCACCCCTGTCCATGTCCTTCAAACCAACCCCTGCTACTTCACTTAGCATCACTGCCCTCTTTCTCCCCTTACCCTTGTGTGTCGCTCTAACTCCGCTCGTCAACACAAGCACAAAACCTGTTATAGCCCTTTTGCACCAAACCGTCTAGTTCTTCTAATTTTGTAGATCCTCACTTCCTTTCCCTTCTTTCTTTTACCTTAACACCTTTTAATATTTCTTTGTTTCCCCAATCCATCCTCTATGTCCCTGTGTTGAAAAAGTATAACTCTGCACTGCACAATGTTCACCTCCTCCCATTCCACTCTCCTTAACCTCCACCAAACTTTCCCCCTAAACTGACATTATCTCCCAGACTTTGACCCTGACAGTTCCCCCATTAGTCTAAAACTTTTTGTTAACCTGTATTCACCCATCTTAACTGTCACCAAACTCTGCTGACGCCCCCACCCACTTCCCCTTAAGCCCACAAACTAACAATGTCCGATAACTTATTACTGTGATGCCGTTCATGCAAACCCACCAACTTCTTGCCCCGATAATGTTATCTTCCCCCTATTCCTTCATCTAGGAACCCTTTCCACCCGGTCATCTCTACCCCTACTGCGGCAACCCTTCCCCCAGAAAAATTGCTGGCTCCATCCTTCCTCTTGTCCCTCCCCCTAGCCCTGTCCCACGTGGGACAGTAAAAACTGAGGCAATACGTGATAACTGAGTGATAACTGAGGCAGTAAAAAAAAAAAAGAGGCACCTGCCATCCTACCCTTTCGTCGAGCTCCTAAACACAAGACCCAGAGGGGCCATATAAACACTCCATCCCTGCCTTGCTCTGTGGTAGGTCTTAAACCTCATGCCTGGATAGGCTGACCCCCATTTCCCTTTAGTCACTACACTCTTCTCTCACTTAGCCAATCACCCCTTACCCTACCCACAAAAACCCTATATTCACTTTAAAATATAAACCCCACTTATCCTTGTCTTCCCTCCATCTTGAGCCCTCCGCTCGTTCACGGCCAATTTTCGATGGTCATACTCTTCACCAGGCAGATATGGGGGGTAGCGCTCCCCCCTTCTGCAGTTAGCTCCATCTGGGATGACCTCCCTGCCCCCTCAAACATGCTGTGCCACCCAACCCCGTCCCAAAGTTCAAAGCAGCCCCAAAACCATCCTCTTCCCTTCAACTGACTCTCTCGCTCTCCCCTGCTAACCATCAGTATACTGCACTGACTGGCTATCCTCAGAGTCTCACGGGTACCAGACCCGCCCCCCTTTTCCCTGCATCCCCTGCACCGTCCCCCTTCCTACCAGACCCTAGGGGGTGTATCTGGAACCTTTACAGTCCCCTTCCTCCTTGCACCTTACACCAAGCTCCCTTGCTCTAGCTGTGCTTAAACCATGCACTGCTGCCCCTATTATACTGCCGCTCGCATTTGTGTACAAGACGTATGATGTCCTATCCTCCTCCCACCGACTCGTGTCACTGTTCCACTTTCTGTACTCATTGTCCCTTTCAAAACACACTTCTTGGCCCTCCAGTTCTCCAACCATATCTTGTTGTTATTACCCCCAATCCTGTTCCTTGTGGGATATCCATTCTTCCTTCATAATTATTCTTTATTTTCATTAATTCATTTAATGTGTATTATATTTATTTAATCACATCCTTTAACCACAAATAAACCTTCTGCATCACCTTCATCACCTTCACACCACCCAACCTTACCCTTCCCAAATACCAATGGACCTTCAGTTCAAATTCCGCTCACCTTTTTGTCCAAGATCGTTGTAGCATGAAGCGTACACTGCACTGCCGCTGGGAGGGGGACCGTCCAGATCCCTCCCCATTCACTGCAAACTCCAACACTGCTGATGGGGGGGGCGTCCAAAATCTCTCCCCATCCTCAGTACCAGTGACGGCGTTCCAGCCATCTCCCTACACCAAGCTGTCGGTCCCAGGGACGTACAATTCCCTTCTGCTCCTGTTGTAAAGGGGGGGTGTCTTAGCCCCTCCCCTGCACCTAGGGATGATGGCGTTCGCCAACCCCCTACACACTCATGGATCAGCTGTGGCTGTACTGACCCCATAAACACCCCCCTAAGGTGACCCTGTGGCCCTCCTCAGGTGGTGCCCCCCCACCCTGGCATATTCCCCCTGGCTCGCTTACACCCCCCTCCCTATCCTAACTAGCCTACAAGCCCTTTTTACTTACGTTATCCACCCCCCTCCCCCGACCACACTGCCAGAGGTACTGGCCTTTACCCCTGATGCTCCTCTCAGGCAGCGGCCCCACAAGCCCTGCTTGCTAGCTGCTCCCTTCCACTCCCAACCCACTGCACCCCCCCTTCTTAACTGATACTCCAAAACTGGGGGAAGGGCCAATCTGACCCCCCACCCTATGGATGACCCCCCAAACTGCCCCTTCGGGACACCCAACGCCATACACTCTCCCGGGATCACCCCCACCAAACTGACCCTGAAAAACCTGGGGGCAAAGGTGCCCATACAAGGACGAGGTAGGGCCCTGTGATGCAGGTCGCCTGACATACCTAAATGCCACCTGTACCATTTTACACCATGTCTGTGACCTTATAGGTGTTTCTCTCTTACCGAAACCACCCACGTCCATATGGACTGCTCCCCTGCCAGCCAGGTGGTGAGCAATGGGTAGCACAGTGAGTTCTCCAGAGAAACAGCAGCCGGCTCCCAAATCCCGCCTGATCTCTGCCAGTGCACCTCAGGACAACATGCAGCGGCCAGGAGACCAGACAGGAAGGTAAGTAACATTAAGCCCCTCAATCCCCACAAGTGATAACCTCCACCCCTCTGTCTACTGTACCATATAATAATAATATATATATTTTTTTTAACTACCGCCACCTCTCACCCCTCCTTTCCCCCAACCTGCCCTACCTCCTAGTGCCCCTTAGGCCGCCCACACGCCCCACGAACCACAGCAGCGGGTGCCGGCGAAGGCCCAGTCAACAAAAATGGCGCTAACCACCAAAAGTTCCTGCACCTTCACCGGCACCCGTATATATCAGTTAAGGGGGACAATGTGTCCCCCGCCCGACTCGCTGGTTGGGTGCAGTACCCAAAACCTCCCCGGGGAGCAACGCGTACCGCGTGCTACCCGGGGCCCCCATGTGCAGCATATGTAGCAATTTATTGGCAGCGCACTTGACAGAGAAATAGATAAATATGTCAAGAAAGGAATTTCTATAAGTGCAGGTTGACTTTAAGATGTAAAGATGAGTGGTGGGTGAAGCAGCAAGGGCCTGGCCAATGTAACTGGATCACAAGGGTTGAAAGTGGATATCCAGGGAACTGAGTGAGCAGGGAGGAGGTGGGGTGGTTCTGTAGCATTAATGAAAAGCAGCAAAGTGGAGGGGGTGCATAATGGTCAAGGACAGGGGCTACCTCTGAAGACCTGTACCCCCGGGAAACACAAAGGACCTCGGCCTAGTTTGCTGGTAACAACAAAACAACAACAAATTATTGGAACATATTGGGACTCATTACAAGTTTGCTGGTCCGAGAACTACGGTACCGGTAAGCTTGCCGTTACCATAGTTGCCGGACTGGCAAACTACGAGTTGTGCTCACGGGGTGCCTTTCTGCCTGCCAGGACAGACCTGGCGGGCAGAGCGGCACCCGCGAGCACAGCATGTCGCATTCACCGGAACCATTCACGAATGGTGCCGGTGCATGCGGCTTCCCCATTCCCATTGAGCCCTTTGGACAATTAAGGGGTCCACCGGGGTTGTAACACCCCAGTAATTGCCTATTCCAGGGTGCTGGAAAAAAACAACAACTCTGTATTACAGGCACAACTGTCCGCCAGGGTCGTAATGAGGCCTATTGTCTGTTCTCCCCACCACGAGCAATGAGCTGAGCGCTGCTGTGCTTTTCATGCTGCGGTGTACCTCATATACAGGGCCCAGGCACCCTATTGAATACAGAATCGCTTTCCATTTCTTTCAAATGCATGTGCTTTTGAGCCAATTGCGACCACCACCTCCTCATGAGTGTAACTGATTAAGTGATAGCCCCTTTAATGGACCAGAAATGGCTTTTCTTAAGGCACACTTTTTCTCTGCAGCCGGAGGTTCCTCGCCTGTAGCTACACTTAGCTGCGAGAGTGAAGCCATGTGTCTTGGCATCTCCTGATGCCCGCCTTCGCACTGCCTCTGCCTTGTAATATACAAAAAGTTTGCAATGTGCACTTTCATGCATGCTAAATATTGTATGATAGCGGTAGGAAGTGCCATCCCATTTCTATCCTCTAAATGAGTGTGCAAATGGACGGAAATCTGCATCCATTACTGCCAACCTGGCACATTTCTCCCGGTGAGGCGATGTCCATACATACCACGTGCCGTAATGGTTATTAGTGCACACAGTATTTCGATTCAGCTATTCACAAAACATATAATGAGGGCAAAAGTGTATTCAAGTGCCTCATTTCAATTTGAGGCGCGGTGACTCACTAACACCAAATCCATACTATACTGAAAAAGCCAATATTGTCAAATGAACTCTGGAAAAAAGTCCCGACAAGTATGGCTGCTTTATCTCTGTGCACGTCAATATGTTTTCTGAACCTTATAATGAAAACGCAGATGTGAAGGACACTTAGCACTGACTAATTGGCAAATAGCCACTACTAATTTTCAGATGTCAATCTTGAAATTGTATGTTTCTTCCATGCAAGCCTACAAGTACATACCAATCTATAGATGACCTCCTTAGTGAATTTCGAGCTTCAGAAATACACCACTAGCAGCAGGTGAGTAATTAATAGCAAGTAATTAACCTTTATGGGGATTTTCAATATTAGAGGGTAATAAAAGGAAATACCTGTTTAAATTATCTTTGGATTGCATTCCATAATCAAAATATACACACGTAATAGGTTCTTGAAGCAAGCAGGTTAATTTCACTTTTCTTATATTAGTGCAACCGAGCATGGCTACTATGACATAACCAGTTGATTGAACTAATTCATTCCAATTCTTTATACATAACAAACCCCCAAAAGGAGACATAAAAAGTTCTGCAAAATGGGAATCGGTGATGTAAGCCTCTCTTGGACACGAGAAGGATGTATCACACCCTCCTGGACTTCAAAGCTCCAGGGCTGCGACTATCGCACGAGATCACATTGAAAATCACGTGGGCTGTGTACAATGCCTACACTGGGCCAAGTCTAGACCATCTAATTGGGCCAGACATTAACTTGCGGTGGTGCAGTGTCATATTAAAGTGTATGGGGGATCATTACAACTCTGGCGGTAGGGGGTTAATGGGGCCGCTAGAGCTGTTGGCCCTGTTAACCCCCTACTGCCTCATTACGAGTTCCGCTCGCGGGACCCGATGAGGATGCCTGGTTTTACCAGGCATCATTAGCTGGTCCCGCGAGCGATCCAGCATGCTAACAACGTGACCCTTATTAACAGGCACGTTGTTAGCATGCTCCCCATTCCCATTGAGCCCTATAGGGGCTTGAATGGGAATGAGGATGGGTTCCTGGAATGGGGAAATACTGGGCCCTCCAAGGTTGGAATGGCCTCGTATTTCCCTAATCCAGGAACCCGGACCCGGTACCCGGAATGCGGGTAGCCATGCCGCAAATAGTGGCATGGCTACCTCCAAGGTCGTAATGACCTCCTATGACTTTGCAATCCACTGTGACTACCGACGCAGAGAGAACCCCGGTTCCCCTGTTTGGGCAGCTTGACCACTGACACCCCATGACCCTCATGTTTTCGTTCTCCTTTTCAGTGGACCAACCCCATGACCAGTGTTTTTTTTCTTTCTTGTTGCCCCCTCTCCTTTTTGTTTCTGTCCAATCCCCCCACCCCCGCCGCCCCGCTACTCTGGCCTGCCTATTTCATGTAGAACACATTCAAGTGAGAAAGTGCGCCAGGGACACATATCCACGATAATATAATCCCCCTCCACCATGTGCCTTTTAAATCAAGCACTTTCATGTAATGAGAAGGTTATAATGTACCAACAATGCATATTTATAGGAAGAAAAGTGAGATGGTAGGGGGTCGTGGGGGAAGAGGGGGAGCTAGGGGAAGGGCAGGACCGGTGTGGTGCACTCACTCCCCCAGCTATCAGCTCACAGAAGCCTGCACTTGGGTCGTACTGCAAACACCTTACAAGGAAACAACCCCTCCTTGGTTGATATGGCAGAATACAGAGACAATGCCAATCAGTCCTGCAGCAAATGCATGCCAAAAACCTTTCCAGCTGCCAGGTCAACTAAAAAGTATGGTTTTTAACTCCCCCCGAAAATACCATCCATTACATCTGCTTTTGATGATTTAAATGCCTAAGGCGTAATAAGGGCTGCACAACGCTCCTATGCATATTTGGTGCAACAATATATATGAATGTACATCTCATTTGTGTATACGCGTACAGGTGTATAAAAATAATTACAAGGGTGCTATCTTGAAACCACATATTTTGTAATTGTTGCATTTAACAATAAATGAAAACTTGTTTTCTGCACAGTATTTGGTAGTATCCCTTTCTGACGTTTTAAATCATTGATGATGGTTTCACTTAATGTAATGGCACTTGTTTCATCAGCTTTGGCTGAAAGAAAGGCTACATCTGCTGTGTCATTATTCAGGCCTATGAAGAACTGGTTTAACATAGATCCAAACAGGAAGTGATTTGCTCACTGAGGAACCTGGCTGAGCATAAATATTAGCGTAGCTTGGTACGAAGATACAAGAGTCTTCTTGAAATATTGGCATTCCCTTGTTACGGGCAGGCTTGGACTGGCCTATAGGCAGTGGATGCAAGGATTACATTTAAAACCCTCTGTACTGTCCAAAAGGCTTTCTGGGGCCTGGGTCCAAAATACCTTCAACTATCCCTTCATAAATACCTCCCCTCTCAAGCACTTCGCTCCTCTACCTCCAACTTCCTCAGGGTCAGTTGTTTTTCTAAGAAACGAGCTGGGGGTAGATCTCTGTCTTCAGCTGGGGCCTCCATTTGGAACTGCCTCCCGGCCACCTTGAAACTTGAGGAGAACCATCTATGGTTCCGGAAGCTCCTCAAGTCCTTCCTCATCGCTTCTGCCTTAACGCTGCTTCTCCCCTGCTAATCTACTTTCTCTCTTGGCACTGTGCACCTGGCCACACTCTGTCCTTCGTGCCGAGGTATCTGCTCACCCTGCCACCCTCCTACGCTGCCTCTGGACCACCCCTTGCACTGGGACCTGTATCTGGACCCATACAGTCCCCCACCCACTCTTCTTCTGCACTTATCAGATACACCCTATCTGACTAGCCTAGCACTTTGCCACTTACCGGCTGTACGATCACTGTTTTATCACCTTTATGTATTTATTTATTTATTTATTTGTCTTACTATATATGTTGTTCTCTCCTATGCTCTGCACTTTTCCAATTTCTCCCCTCTTCCATGCACTCTTCCCCTTTTCACTTCCCCGTGCACTTGCGTTTTCTCAATGTCACTGGGCATAGTAAAATGGTTGTTTTTGTTTTCTCCTCTGTTCCCCTCTCTATGCCTGGTCACCTCTGAAACACCTGTGTATGCGTGCGATATAAATAAAATATCATATCATATCATACCCATGACCGAACCAAAAACACAAAATGCTGGTGTGGGCTAGTTTTTTGGTCCAAGTGGGCCACTTTTTTAGCCAATTTGTGTCAGTTTGATTAGTTAATCACTCTGAGGCTAGTCGTTTGACCAGTGTTGCTAAATAAATATTCTATAAAATGCACAATTTGCATCGCACTTAGTCAAAAGACATCCCCCTTGTTTACTATTCAAACAATGTCACAAAAGGGCCACTTTTTCATTGGTGCCCAAAACAATTTTATTGCCCAGCCCGACCCCGGTTACGAACATTTATGAAAATATTTGCTGGGCATCTGGAAGAAAAATCCTTTACAGAGGTCAAATCAAACAACACAGAGGAATTTAGCAGAAGATTGAAAAAAAAAAACGTCATGTCCCTGGGGAGAGAACACAAGCAATTGCAGTGCGTATTATGGAGTTTTAACATGCCAACATATTCAGGCAGCGCTCCTTAGTTTCATTTCCTGTTTCCTTTTTTTTCCAAGAGCAGCAAAACATTGATTACACTGATTTTTCTCTATTTTGTATGTGACAGGCTTGCCATAAAAACAAGGGTTGACAGTAAAAGGTCACCCGTACAGTAATGTCCACATTCATAGTTTAATCGTGTCGGGCAGTACAGGAAAGTTCTACCCAGAGACAAAGAAGCATACATTTTCTAGAAGCATCAAGGCCAGTGCTTAATTTATGGGGGTGCTTGCCAGGGGTTAGCCCCAGCAATTATTTGTGAACCTCAGCACTTACTATCTTATTGATTGTACTGGGATGTTTTCGTAACTTTATTCTTTTAACAGTCAGTCGTAGTTACACAGCAAGCAACGGCAGGGTTCACTGTTATTCATGGACCTGATGACTCAGGTGTGCAGGGCAGTACGAGTTACCTATTTTCTTGGCCGACCATGATCTGTAATGCAGGAAATCAACGCTCTAAGCTTGTGTTCGCCATTCCAAAGTGCTCAGGTTATCCTGCATCACATTGGCACAGCTCTACCACTGGAATGAACAGCAGCACTGCCACAGCAGCAGTGTGGGGCAGTGTGGGGTGACATTAACCAGACATTTACTGGCCAGCAGAGCCAACACAGGGACAAGGCCTGGGAAAAGGCCACTGCCAAAGGGAAGTGGCTGTCATGAGCATCGTCCTGTACGAGAAGAAGGTACTGCAGTGTTTGACAGGTTAGTTCATGAGTTAAGTAAGGATTTTCCTGAATATTTCCATCTATTTACTTTAGGGGGAAAGCATTCTTGCTTGCTTTTTCTGTGACTACATAGTCAACATGTTGCACTTGCCACCTATAGAATCAGAGCCAAGTGTTAACAATGCACGTAAAAATGTCTCTTATTTCAAGACACAACTAGTATGTTATGGTATTTTCTGTTATGTTGCTTGCTATCTATAAACTCTCCCCCCTTCCATGCACTTTTCCCCTCCCCCTCTACCATGCACTTGCACATTCTCAATGTCACTGGGCTTAGTAAGATCGCTGTTTTGTTCTCTGCTGTTCCTCACCCTTGCCTTGTCGCGCTCTGAAACACTTGTGTACGAGCACGATAGAAATAAAATATAATTTCAATTCAATCACACCAATGAGTCAGTGGGAGTTTCTGCTTTAACCCTTAATATTCTGACACTGTGGAGAGCAGCCATGGGAGGTGGTAACATTGGGCTGCAAGCTGTCCTGTGAAATATTTGGCCCACACACTTATTTCTTTACAAATTCAGCACTGATCACGGCACAATGGAAGCCAGTACTGGGCGATCTAGATTGTACTGTGTAGTACTAGGCAGTCTCTTCTTGGGTTGTGTTAAAAACACATGTGTTCAGTCATGCGCTTGAGGCACTGGTGATAAGGTGCTATACTGCCTTCCGATGGCCACCCACTCCAGATTCATTTGTGTTTATAACAATGTGCCTCTCACTGAATATGGGCCGCCTTTCACATGAGTGGGAATCAACATTTGCCAAGGCTGTACCTGCAGCTGTCAACTACACATCAAGGAAGAAGACATGCAATGACTCTCCATAAAACAATCCCGGAAACACTTGACTGTTTACGTGGTGAGAAGAAGAAAGTGCACCAAGAGAACATATTTTTTAAGGGCTGGTACGCTGTAACTCCACACAAATCTTTAGATAGCAGGCAAGCAGTTAGTGTTTCACCACAGACATTTCAGTAAATTGGTGTACGAGCAAAGTGGAGTGGCCACAACAATGGCAAACCTGGTGCTTTACAAAAAAAGTGCTATCATAATAAAAGACGTCTAATATAGTCTAGTGGTTAAATTGTAGACTAAGAACCATCATACCTTCCCAGGTCCCCTACTCAAACTTTGTGATCCTGGTTCTCTCCAGGCTGGATTACTGCAACAGCCTCTTTCTTAATCTGCCTGCTACTAGTCTTCGCCCTCTGCAACTCATCCAGAACAGGACTGCAAGATTTGTCATTGGCCTCAAGCCCAGGGATCTTATCTCTCCAGCCCTGACATCTCTTCATTGGCTCCCAGTGGTTACACGGATTAAGTACAAGACCCTTTGCATTGTCAAAAAGGCCTTCTGGGTCCTGGGTCCGCAATACCTTTAACTCCCTTCAGAAAGATCTTCCTACTCGAGCTCTTCACTCCTCCAACTCCCTCAGGGTCAGTCGCTCCTCCAAGCAACGAGTTGGCAGTATATCTCTTTCTTTGGCTGGGGCCTCCCTCTGGAACAGCCTCCCTGCCTCTCTGAAACTTGAGGAGAACCAGCTACGGTTCCGGAAGCACCTCAAGACCTTCCTCTTTGCTTCTGCCTTCTCTCTTCCTATCCCCTGCTGATCTCTGTTGTGTCTGCACTGGGCATCTGTCTACCCCCTGATTGCAGGCCCAGATCCCTTCCCATCCAACTTCATACCCACACTGCTTCCTGGCAACCCTTGCACTTGGGTCTGTATCTGCAACCCTACAGTCCCCTTACCTGCACTTATTAGAAACCTGTGTCTGCGCTTAATTCTTGCACTTGCCACCTGCTGATGCACTACCAGTTGTCGTTTCGATCACGTGTTCAGCAATTTCCACCCCTTCCCTACCCCTTGCACTTTCCCCATCCCTCTCCCCTGCTCTTGTGTGTTCTCAATGGTACTGGGCCTAGTAAGATCTTTGATTTGTCCTCCCCTGCCCCCCTCCCTTGCCTCTTCGCGTCCTATATCACTTGCGCAATATAAATAAAATATCATACCATATCTTTAACAAACAAGAGGGGGAAGTCACACAATCATAATCACCTTTACTTGCAATCTTTTTTTCTTCATCACAACCCTTATTCGCTCTCGTCACTAATGTGATGACGAAGTGGATGAGCGATGGAGTAATCTCGGTTTCCCCACTTGACAAAATTGTGTGAACCGCTGAGATTTATTTTATATCACTTGGTCTCATTTGCCGCCTAATTCAGGCACACTTGGAAACTGACTAAATGTTAACAATAAGCACTATCTATACAGGAAAAAACATGTAATCAACATTATTTAATGCTGAGTTGTGGTACAACTCCTAAGTCATAAAATATAATGGGTAAAGTGTGGCCCTCTTGCCTCAAACTTTCCAAAGTATAGAAAATGTATGCTTTTCAATTTAAAAGAACTGCCATTTTCTTAATGAAATGCACATTTCTGCTTGATGTTTTTTTTTTCTTTAGTGAGTTAGTGTGTAAAGGTGAGTCGGCCACCTTCTAAATCCCCCATGCAGTCCTATAGACTCAAGGAATGCCACTACCCACTCGTAGACTTGCCGTAAATCTACCTCGTTATGTGTTTGGTGATAATCCTGCTGGAATCACTGCCAATTTAATAGACCATCACCGCCATCCAGTCCAGTGGAATTACCACCAGATTTGCAGTATGGTTTACACAGCTGGTAGTCCCAACGGGGATGTTGGCGGATTTACAGTGAAGGGTAATTCTGCTGCGGTAAATCCTCCAATATTTCTAAGAAAAGTGGAAGAAATACCTCAAGCTGTATTCTGTGGGCGTAAATCCTCCACTTCACCTCCAAAGACAGAATTGGGCGGCGAGGTGTAAAGAACGGTTATTCCGTTACTACCCAAAAGTGCTGGTAAACAAATTTCTGCTAAAAAGGTTCCATACCGGAGAGCGCCTGATGATGTCCCATGAAGCTACAATGAACTCATGACAGTACAAAAACCCCATTGCATAAGAGACTGGGTAATGCTCTCATGATAAAGCTAGCAGCATTATTGGAATTGTTTTCAAATGCTCCACATTTCCAATTTCCAAAACAATCCACCTATCACATGTACATGCGTCCATATAGGGAAAGTTACGTGCAAAGAAAAAGTGGCCTTTCAGTTCTTAAACTATCGGACTGTTCATCTTCCTCTTATTGGGAAATGTTTTTCAAAATCACATTTTTACATTGAAAACTTGTACTCCCTATGAAGGGATGATTGATTACGTTATTATAAATAGCTGCGTTTAATCATTTCCTTTAAAAAAAAAAAAAGTCACGGTAATAGTGAGGCTCTTCAGTTTATGAATACCTAGTGTGTACAGTTATGGCAACAGTTGAAGACATTGATGTATGTAGAACCATGAAAGCCCCGCCATAAAGTAGATGAATTACTGCTTTATAGTTTGAAATCATATTCATTATCTATGGGTTCTCAAAATTCCATAAATAATCATCTACAATTCAGCTTTATTCTTGGACGGATGGATAAATACTGTACATGCCGCTCTCTGCCCATAGACACCACCCTGTGATCGTTTGTCGAAAATGTCTTCTGGTTTGCGTGGCGTGCCATGTACCTCGATAGTAATGTACCTGTGTGAAAGGCCAGTCCGGTATACAGTAAGTGTAGTTAGGAGTTTAGCGCTAGTGGTAAAACATCTGGTATTTTTGAATACCGAATGCTCTACCACTCCGCCACACTAGGAGTTGGGAGCATGAACCTCATCTTTTGCGTCTGCATTTCTGTGGCAGTCATTACCACCACCGAAGAACATTGTTGCATGCGGTAATGAACTGATGTGGTAATTATCGACTTGCAGTCATGCGAACCTGTACAGCTACTGCATGCCTACAGCATGAAGTAATGCTATCACCATTTTGTGGTATTTCAAGAGGAAATACTGCACAAGTCGCGATCAGGCCCTAAAAAGAGTTATTTCAGAGAGGGACCTCATTTTTGTATCACACTTTCCCAAACAGTCGGGGTCCCTATTCTGCCATGGAGCCCCATTAAGGATTACCACTCCCGGCCTCCTTCTCTGTATAACTAAGGACCACTCCGGCAAGCACAGCCTGGACTTTGGGGACATGGCTTTGAGCAAGTACTGGAACAGGGAAAGAAGATGCAGAGTAATTGTCATCACACATCTGCCCCATATCCGCACATCCATATCTGCATCTTATTCATTTTACGAAAATCCCGCTGGAACAAAACATACTTATCTGAAAACATACACTTAAAATATCTGTGATTTATTGAACAACCACATTTACAAATGTAAAGCATAATTCAAAGCATTAGAACCAAAGGAGATCAGATATGAGTCTACCAAATCCACCTCATACTGAGCAGGTCAACAGGGAAACTCAAGTGGCTGACAAACAAGCACTCGGTGCATCGTGTACTTAAATTGCATTTATCTAGTCATGAAGGACTGCATTTCTAAGGGAAATGAAGTATACTACATTGCAGTTCACAGAGGAAAGCCTTGGCGAGGATGTTTTAACAGTGTGTGCTGGTTAACTGGATCGGAATATAACTGGTGATGTAGGAATAGTACAATGAGACCAGGCGCAGACACTAAGGAACAGACATAAATAAGGTACATATGAAGGTACCCTAGAAACCATACACAGGTATAGGGCCTCATTACAACTCTGGCGGTAGCCGCCGGAATTGCATTCTTTCCGGCACCCGCGAATGGGCAAGAACCAAGTCATGCCGAGCTCGGTGGACCTGGTAATTGCCCATTTTCGGGTGCCGGAATCAAGGGCGTCCCGATCCCCATTCTGCCCCATAGGGCTGAATGAGGATGGGGACGTCGGATGCACCAGCACATTCAGAGTTGTGCCGGTGCATCCGACGTGCTCTGCTCGCGGGTGTCGTTACACCCACCAGGAAAAACCTGGTGGGTGAAACGGCACCTGCAAGCAGAGCACGTAGTATGGCGGTCCGGGAACTACGGTACCTGCATGCTTACCGGTACCATAGTTCCCGGACCACCATGGTTGTAATGAGGTCCATAGAATCATGTGTGTCATGTGTCATCATCCATAGAGGTAGGGTGGGGGGGAGTTTGGGAGTAGTGGGGTGGAGACAGGAGATGTCCATTAACCTGCAACTATGTGGATCTTGAGAGGAGGAGAGCATACCAGTGGGGGTGACAAGCAGAGAGAAGGATCAGAAGTGGGAAAAAGTAATGGGGGCTGAGGACAGAAAGGTTGTGGAGAGGGGAAGATCTCATAGACGGAGAAGGGGGTAAACAAAGATGCAGCAAGCTAAATTGGGAACAGCTTACCGTACATCCCGTACATCCAGACACCTGCTGGAATGCCCATAGAACCCCGCATGGGGTCCACCTGTGATGAAACATAGTCTAAAGAAATAATAGACATAACCCACCTCAGCAGAGGGCCTACCAAAGGTTCAAAATTCACAAGAAAATAGCGGCATTGTCTGAACAACTGGGTGCTCTCTAAATAGATTCCAGTTCTCTTTTAACACCAAACCTATGAAAACATGTCTCTTCCAGTGAGGATGGATCAGAGAAAACAGATGGATCAATTCAGTGCAAGAGAGAATGGGGGTCATAATGACCCTGGCGGTAGCTGTGCCGGTAAATACCAGCACGGCTGCCTCTGGAGTCATGAAAGGGGACTTACCAGGGCATTACATCCCCGGCTGCCGTGGTAAATCCCCATTGCCGGGTGCCGGTAATTATTACTCCCCATTCCCATTTGAGACCCATTGGACCCAATGGGAATGGCGAGGCCCGATGCACCGGCACCATTCATGAATGGTGCTGGTGCATCGGTGAGGTCTGCTCACGGGTGCCGGTCTGCCTGCCAGGTCAGACATGGCGGGCGGAAAGCCACCCGTGAGCAGAACTCATAGTTTGCTGGTCCGCTAATAATGGTGCCGGTAGCTTACCGGCACCGTTGTTACCGTACCGGCAAACTTATAATAAGGACCAATGTATCTTGGAATACGTCGAGGAACTTTAACATCAGGGAAAGACATAATTATAAGTATTGTAATGGTTTGTTAATAACGTGCTTAATACCAACGACAAGACAAACGCGTTGCCTCTGAGCTATCCTTCCTCAATTTTCCCTCATTGCCAGGCCGAAGAAAGCCTTCATGGGAAAATGTGCTGAAGTAATCTCTGGTAAAGGTTCAAAAGGAGGCATCTGCAAAGCAGGAAATAACAGAGGAAGATCCCAAACCAATACTAGAGTACTCTGAGTAGGTCTGAAAAAAGAGTATTACCAGACGTCCAGAGCGGGTCCCGCGAGGGAACCTCGTAATTGGGTGGAATGGGCTTAACGGCACTGGCACCATTACCGGCGCCATTAAACCCATTCCGCCAGGGTCATAATGAGGCCCATTGTCTTTTTATGCACTTATTTTTTATTATATTTAATGATTTCTGAAATGTAGCATTTTTTAGTTGTATTGATGATATGTTCTTTTATGGGCAGTCACCTTGAAATAAAGCAGTTGCTGCTGATGATGATGACCATCCCAAGAAGGAGAGGTCTTCAATCACTGCCCGCAGTTCTCCATTGATGGCTGGAGATACCCATATTAATCCATTCCTTTAAAAACCTGAAGGATCTGAACCACCTGGCTATTCTAAGGTTGAAAAGTCCCATGACTAGACCAAACCTGAAAGGACTCTAATTGGTGGTCATAGACTTTCAAAGTCAAAGAGCGGTGAGGGGCCTGAATCCAGAGAGATGTGTTCCTAGACAGGCACAGTCATTATAGGCCTTTGCTGTCAATATTCATGCTAACAAAAAAAAAGAAGTTTATAGGATTAAATCAAAATAATGGGAGCCCAGAAAGGCCTTGGGCAGACAGTAAATACCCATTAAGGGATTATCTGCATTTTGCTGTGTAGAGGGAACCGGAAAGGCATAGCCAGAACTGCTGAGGATCAACCCAGGCTGGCAGACGGATCCATGGCAGAAGTCATGAACCTGTTGCATATTTATGCAAATATCCCTTACGCACACAGTAAACATATGACTTATATGGACATCTCAGAATTGCCCAGGACATGAATGTGCACAACGAAGAGAGACAAGAAATATCCCTGTGCCCTGAGGCCAATTTGGACAATGAATATGGCTAGAGCACTTGAACAAGTCCCACTTACTCTGTTTATTTAGGGGTTGAATACCATATTGTTCTTCATTACCAGGAGGGCCCGGTCACGTAGAAAGGGTGCACACTTCACAGCCTACAGCTCCTTACAATCAATCGGAAGTGGGGAAGCTTTCCATTCACTTCTGCCCTGCAAAGAAAGAGACTCAAACATGTCTCCCCAATTGCAACTGCTCATGTCTCCATAAGAACCAAGGGGGTAGGGCTAACAGCAACCCCCTTCTGCAAGCACACTGTCTTCAGCCACCACAGTAACCCCACACACTGGACCTCAAAGATTCTTGCTTCTTGAGGAAAAAAGATTAAGCTGTAGAATGAAAATTCTTTAACACTTTAACCTTCATACCCCATATCAACCAAGTCAGAGATATTACTGGCATAGCCTCAATCATACAATCCAGTAATTTCTATCCCAACAAGTCTCCAGAGTGTGCTGAGGTGAAGCTACTTCTCCCCATCACCCATTACCCATGGCGTTCTGCGTGGGGTTTGCATAGCCCCACTTCCTTTCAATGCATATGTTAGACCTCTCTGTGAAGTCCTGGAAAATAATTTCTTTTTTTACGAACTATGCTGACGACACCAAGCTAGTTCTTGAATTATCTGGAAATCATGAGCTAGATTCAACACACCGCAGACATACCTACGCCAAGATTGAGTCCTGGATGAACCATCACTGCATGTGCCTTAATGGCAATAAGACTGAGCTCCTGATCTTCGGCCTTTCTCATGCCAGAGGCAACCTGCATCCTGACTACCAGTCTTGTCATTCATGACTGCATCATCACAGTTGTGGAAAAGGTAAAGACCCCAAGGGTCTACTTGAACACTGCCCTAAATGCTGACACCAGTGTCAGCCAGATCTCTAGATCCTGCTCTTACCATCTCCATTTACTCTGGAACATTCGCCCGTTTCACGCAGAGTCCAACTGCCCATTCTTCACACATGCTACCATTTTCTCACGTTTGGATTACTGTAATGGATTATTACTGGTAACCTGCAGGAAAAACCTGGCTAAATTGCAAATTTCCCAAAACGATGCTGTTCAAATCATTAAAGGTAAATCTAGGAAAGATCTCTGCATGTATACAATTTAATGTGGCTCTGCTCGTCCACAAATGTCTCTATGGACATGCCCTGCTATACCTTAAGACCATGGTGACTCCACATCTTCCCACGAGAGCTCTTCAGTCCTCTACTCAGGACCTAGTGACTCAATGCATCTTTTTTTTTTTTTAATTTAATTTTTATTGATTTTTGGAAAACAACAGCATAGGTACGCAAATTACAAGATTTGGGCAATCGCCCTCAACAAATCAAACTATAAGCCATTATTCCCTGCGTTTGTTCGCCCCCACCGCCTCCCACCCACCCCACACAGTATCTCGAGCGCTGCTGTCTACTTATAGAAATGATGCGGCATAGGGCAGGGTCAATCCGGGTTTTCTCCGCCAGTGGTCGACCGGCTTTCCAGGTTCCAAGGCCATTCGTTCCATGTCGGGGCTTGTTTTTGGGCCGGGCCAAGGACGCTTGAGGGTCTCAGGACGTGGCCTATGTATTGCCAAACACCTCTTGAAATTGCAGCCAGTCTGTCTCTATTTGGGTACTTGAACCATGAAAAGCCGCAGTGAGTCTTTCCATTAGGAATATGTCTTTGGCAATCATTACCCATTCTTTCTTCGAGGGGAGGGCGGGCCTCTTCCACGTTCTAGCGCGGGCCGCTCTGGCTGCCAACAGTAGGGAGTGCGAGAGGTCCGGTAATTTTTCCCAGTGGTCATCCTTATGCTGCAGGCCAAACAGTATCAATATCGGGTCCAGCGGGAGCACACCTTCTCCCACCTCTTTCAGCCAGCTAAGGACTTCGGCCCAGTAAGTTTGGACCTTCCCGCATGTCCACCACATGTGCCAATAGTTTGCCCTTTCCCCACACCCGTGCCAGCAAAGGGGGATTACGTCTGGGAACATCCTAGAAAGTGTGATCGGGTCATACTGCCATCTGTGCAGGAGTTTGACAGCATGGGTTTTGTATTGGCAGGAGATCGAGGTCTTAAATGATCTACTACAGAGTCGCCCCCAGAGACCGTCTCCGATCCTACAACCCAAGTCTCTTTCCCATTTCCCCTGAGGCTTTTGGTGGTTCCCTCCTGGGGGGTTAAAAGGGCAGAGTAAAGGAGTGAGATGAGGCCTCTCATTTCTACATGGGTATCTAAGATTTTTTCAACTGGGGTGAGTTTTCTTTGTAATTTGGGCTTTAATTTTGGTTTCATTAGGATTCCCTGGAGTCTCAGGTAGAGGAGTGGGGAGAGCCTACCTATTCCCAAGGATTCTTCAAGCTCCTGGATGCTTATAATGGACTCCTCCCTGACCAACTGACCAACTCTGCATAGGCCCGCGTCAAACCAGGGCTGATAGTGTTCATGGCCTGGGATTTCCTCTAAAACTGGTGTGGGCCAGATGTGACTCATGGCCCACACCAGTTTTAGAGGAAATCTCCCATGGGGGAGGGCCAAGTGGTCACCTTCTCACCGTGTCCCTTACCCTCCAATGCCTTCCACATTGTTACTAGTATTGGGTGATCCATGATTCTCCTTGGCAGCTTTTTCATCGGGACCCATAACCACTCACCCACTGCGACCGGGCTCAGGAGGGAGTTTTCGAGAAAGACCCATTGTTTGTTGGGGTCCTCTCTGAGGTGGGGGGCCAGGGTTCTGAGCTGGGCTGCTCTGTGGTAAGTTCGTAAGTCTGGGAGGCCGACCCCCCCTCTATCCTTGGGGAGGGTGAGTGTTTCGTAACCTATTCTGGGTCTCTGGCCTTGCCATATGAATCTCGTTATACGTTTTTTGGCTTCTTTAAGAAGTGCGTCTGGGGCTTCCAAAGGGAGCATCTGGAAAACGTACAGGACCCTGGGGAGAAGGTTCCTCTTTACAGCGTTTATCCTTCCCATCCACGAGATTTGCCCCTTACCCCATGTCTCCATATCTTTAAATAAGTTGTCAAACAGCGGGGGGTAATTTGCCTGGCTTAGATCTTCGTGGGGCCGGACGATGTTGATCCCCAGGTATTTAATCACTTCGGTGCGAATTTGGAACCCCAGGGGGGACAGCTCCGTGAGGTCCCTGTCTGCGTCTGGGGCAAAGGGGAAGATCATTGACTTCCCTATGTTCATCCTGAAGCCTGAGAATTGGCCGAACCATTCAATAACCCGAACGGCCGCCGGGACCGAGCTAGTAGGTTCCCTCAGTTGGAGCAGTATGTCATCTGTATAGAGGCCGAGCTTGAAGGTCCGACCTCCAACAGCAATACCGCGGACCATCAGGGCACATCTGATGTACTCCGCAAGTATTTCCATGGTCATGGCGAACAGGACTGGGGAGAGGGGGCAGCCTTCCTCGTCCCCCTTTGAAGGCTGAATGTCCGTGAAAGGCGACCATTCACCGTGACTCTAGCCGAGGGGTCTGTGTATAAGGCCTTAATGGCTCGCCTGATTCCCTCGCCAAAGCCCAGTTTGACAAGGACTCCATGTAGAAACTCCCAGTCCACCCTGTCGAACGCCTTTTCGGCGTCGATGGCTACCAAGACAGGGTTGTCTCCCTTCGGGGCTGCTTCCCTCATCAGATGCAGGGTCTTTCGGAGGGTGTCCGCCCCCTGTCTCCCCTGTATGAAGCCCACCTGGTCAGAGTGGATGAGTACCGGCATATGGCTGTCTAGTCTTGTGGCTATGATCCTGGTGAACAGTTTAGCGTCCACATTCAGGAGGGAGATTGGTCTATATGACCGGCAGTCTGTTGGATCTTTGCCCTCCTTCGGGAACACTGTTATCAGTGCTTTGCCAAAAGACGGAGGTGCCCTCCCGGTCCTCATGATATTTGTGAATAGGCCCGCCAGAAACCCCGCTAGTAGGCCTCCAAAGGCCTTATAGAAGCCTGCGGTAAATCCGTCCTCGCCGGGGGCCCTGCCCAGCTTAAGACCCGATATTGCCTTGAGTACCTCCTCGCTCGTTATTGGGGCGTCTAAAGCTGATGCCTCTGGGGGGTCCATCACAGGTAATGTTACTCCTCTGAGGTATGCTTCCAGTACCTCCGCCTCCACTTCTCCTTCCCTCCCACAGAGAGTCTCATAGAACCCCGCGAATTCCTCCACTATTCCCTCGGGATCCGTTTTTGTCCCCTCATCCCTGCATGAGATCCTTGACACCCATCTATCTCTCTGTTGGCCCTGGAGTTTGGCTGCCAGCATGGCGTCGGCCTTATCCCCTTTCTCATAATACCTTTGGAGCAGGTGTTGGAGGCCCGCTACAATTTTCCCCATCTCCAATGCTCTCAGCTCTTGTCTTTTCTCTCTTGCATCCCCCAAGTCCCTTTCCCTCTCCTCATCCCTCTTCCCTTCAGATCCCTCCAATGCTATTATCTCCGCCCGTAGCCTATGAGCCAGGAGAGTCCTGGTCCTTTTTTTGGAAACCCCCTCTCTAATCAGAACACCCCTCCAGGTCACCTTTGCTGCCTCCCAGACTGTCTCTATGTTGACTTCACCCGTGTTATTGAGTTCAAAATATTCATTGATTCCCTTCTCCATCTCCTCCTTAAAAACCACATCCCTTAGCAAGAAGTCATTGCATTTCCACAGGGATTCTCTGGGTTTCAGACCCAATACACTAATATCTGCCCAGACCATGTCGTGGTCCGACCAGCTAACCGGGCGGATGATGCAGGACTCCACTTGGCTCATGTTCTGGTGCCCCATGAAAAGATAATCTATTCTCGTTCTGGTGCCATGGACCGCTGAGTAGAAGGTGTATCCCTTACCCTCAGGATGCAAGTGCCTCCATGTGTCCACGAGCCCATAGCCCCTCATTAGCTCCCGGAATTTCCCCTGGGGTCTGCCCCCTCGGCTGCCTAACGGGATGGCCCCTCCACTATGATCTAGTTCCCGATTTGCCCACATGTTAAAGTCTCCACCCAGTATAAGGAGCCCCTCTGTCCTGGCCATTATCTCTCCCATCACCTCTTTGAGAAATTCAACCTGGCCCACATTAGGACAATAGATCGCTACTAGGGAGACCCTGGAGTTGTGCAAGTCACCTGTTATAATCATGGCTCTACCGTCTTCCCTCCCCCACCTGGTTACCTCTGTGAGTCTCTGGTTTCTCTGCAGGATGATCCCGACTCCACTCCGTTTCGTGGGAGCGGATGCCCAGACGGTCTGGCCCACGTGTGCTCCCGGGATGGCCCTCTCGTCTCCCGTGACCATTCTAGTTTCCTGTACGAAGAGGATATCTATTTTAGCGTTCTTCATTTCCCTCCCCAAGAGGGAGCGCTTTGTTGGGGAGTTCAGACCCTTTACATTGAGTGAGCCAATTCTCAGTAACCCAGCCCGGCCCCAATACTCATTGTCCGCCATTGGGTCCTTGTCTTGTGTATACCTTCTTCCCGGATCTGTGCTTGCTGCCACCTTCCAATGAGGTTTTGAGACTGTCTGGGTCCCCAAGATCCCCAACCCCAACTCCCTCCCTCCCCCCCCCCTCTTTATCATGATGCCTGCCAACGGGCAAGCCACCAGGGTGAATGCAAGTCCATCCACCGCAGCCCCCTTGTTAAGCTCAGCGTCCCCGGCTGGGGCTGTTTGATTCAATCTCTCAGTCTAACTAATAGCAAGCCTCTGATCACTTAGTCCCCTTCGGCTTCCGTTGTGGGGGTGTTAAGTTTCTTGAATTTCCTTCGGCCCTTTATCTTCTTCTTTGTGGACCAGAGGCCCTCCGGTTCCCTCACAGCTCTCCGAGGCTCTTGCGCCTCCATCTCGTTTCCTTCCTCTAGGGTACCTCCTTTGAGTACCTGCAGCACTTGGGATGCCTCCTTGCCGCTGGTTACTCTATAGTCCACTCCTGAGCGTTCAAAAGTCAAGGCGAATGGGAAGGACCACCTGTATCTTATGTCTTGGCTGGTGAGCCACTGGGTGAGTGGCCGGCACTGTCTTCTGCGGGTAAGAGTGAAAGCCGAGAGGTCCTGGTAAATCCTCACTGTGTCTCCTTCGAACAAGAAACTCTCCAGCCTTCTCGCTTTCTCGAGGACGTCCATTTTCTCTCTGTAGCGGAGGAAGCGCACAACTATGGACCTTGGGCCGCCCCTCGCTCCACCTCGCCCTCGGTGGGCTCTTTCCAGCTGGACTTCCTTGCCCCCCTCGAGTGTGAAGAGTTGGTTGATGAGGCCCTGAACCTTTCTCCCCACGTCTGTGGCAGTCTCACCTCTCTGTTGAGTCACACCCATAATGCACAGGTTGTTTCGGCGTTCTTTGTTCTCTAGGTCGTCCATTTTTTTAGGGCTATATCCTCCTCTCTGATTTCTAGGTCTGTTAGCCTCGCTTCGTATTTCATGTCTAACAGGTCCATTTGGAGGTGATAGAGGCTTGTATGTCCGTTCGAATCGCTTTTATCTCCTGGAGGATGTCCTTGAGGTTGTCCTTCGTTAGCACTGCGGGGGGGGGGTCGGCACTTGAAGGCATGGTGACTCGTTGGAGGGAGTGGATTGCACACGTGGGCTGAGTTGGTTCCAGGGCTCTGGTTTCTGGGTGCCCTTTGGAGTATGGGTGGGGGCGGGGGGTGCCTCTCACCCTGCCTTAATGCCTTGAGGTTTCCTCTGGTCGTCTTGGGCCCTCCCCGCTTCCGCGGAGGCAAGCTTGCAAGTGATGGCTCCAGTCCTAATGAGGGGGGCTAGGATTGTGATTGGGGCCCGTGTCCCCAGATGCGTCATGGCTGAAATGTTCCGGGGGGACCCCTGTACTCCAAGGAGGAGCGCCGTGCCAGCTTTTATGGGGTGAGTTGCACTGATCCATGCCCGGAGGGCAGCGGGGGGGCCAAACCCAGTCCGCCGAGTATCAGTTCTCCCCCCTGTGCTCCTCACCTTCTCCGGGCCGTCGAGGGCCTCCACACGTCCATTGTGGGCTCGGACCCCTTCACTTGGGGCTCCTTTTCAAGTCGGCCTCTGTGCGCGGGGGATGGGTCGGGAGGCTCCCGGAGTCCTGATTTGCTGCTAGTTGTCCACACCAGAGCGGTTCTTGGTGGTGTGGGGCTCCCACCAGGGTGCCCCACTCGTCCCCGGCCTCGTGCGATGTCCACACACCACCGAGGCAGAGCTCCGGGGCCCGCTCGGCATCTGCGCACGGCGGGGGGCATGCTCCGGCGTTCCCCCTCTGTGTTATGGGCGCGGGCCGTGGCTGCGGAGACGACGATCGGCTGCTCTGGGTTCCGCGGCAGGTCCGGCCGAGGCCCGGGGCCCCACGAGAGGTGACGCCCTCAGTGGCTCTGCTGCACGGCCTCCGAAAAGGTGTCCTCTCTGTTGCTCGGCGAGCGGGGCCTCAGATCGGGGCCAGGCTATATCCACTTTCGGAGGAGCGCTGGTCTCACACGTCCAGCATGCTCCGCGCCCCCTGGCGGTCTCCTCAATGCATCTTTAAACGTGTAAACGGTTTGGGGGAAATCCTTCCCTGTGACCTCAGCCCGACTTTGGAACTCGATACTTAGGACCTTGAGAGTTGCAACAAACCTGGTCAACTTTCGCCGACAATTGAAAACCTATCTTTTTGAGTAGCCCTCCTTATCTGTTGGATAGCCCTGATGAGCTGTCCTGTTTTTTCCTGTTTGTCGCATTGTGTTTTTGTTCCCCCAGACCAAGGCCCAGATGCCTGCGGGCTTTCCACACTATAGAAAAAAATAAATAGATAAGTAAACAAATCGAAGTGGGCTTCTAGCTGCCTCTGAAGAAATAGCTAAGTAACAATGATCCGAATAAATCAAAGAAACAAATCAGGCATGACATGAGCCAGTATTTAAATTTAGAAGACTAGCAGAGTACCTTCTTCCCTAAATCCAAACTGATTGTTCCTAAAGTTCTCTACTAGCAACTAAGCTGAGTACACTCTCCTAATAGTCATATTCCAGCTTGAATGAAACATCTAAGCTCTGCCTACACACTTTTTTCAATAGGATTGCCTGGGCAGAGTCCTGCTTATCTTTCCTGAAAGGCTATCTTACATGGGATATAGACAAAGAGTCTGAGGAAACTCTTCCTCCTCCGTTACAAAGACCTTCAGTTGACGTATGCTGCCTAGCAGAAAAATGGAAAGGCACAGCCCTTTTTTATTTCTTCCATCTGGATAAAAGCATACTTTTCGCAGTTATGCAGAATGCTAAAACCATGCAACATGTGGAGAATAACCATGGAACACAGTCACCTGGTGTCTGTGAAACACTGGTGTCCTCTTAATGGGAATGAAATGATATTTTATTTATAGCGCGCTCGTACACCAGTGTTTCAGAGCGCGACTCGTGAAGCATGTACAACAACCTGGTCTTGTTTATGCCCACCTCCTCTAGGCCTCTAGGCCTGTGTCCCTGCTGGAATCACTTGCCTGTCGGGGATGCCATCTGTACTGCACCAGATCTGGATCCAGCGCAGATCCAGAATTTGAAAGACAGAAAAATTCAATTGCATAATGACACAACCAGCCACCCTTCCCAACTCATGGCACCATGATGCCCTCGCATGGTTTTGGAAATTGTGTTTGGGCAATAGGGGGTTTGTTAAAGGAAGTGAATGCCCCAATCCTGCATCCAATGATGTAACTCGAGCTCTTCAAATGGAATCCGAGTAGGAACACCAAATCTTTAGCCGTTGAATTAATAAAATAGATCAGCCGTTTAATTAATGACATCACTGTATGTTAAAATAACTGCATGACAGGTATAAATGCCTGTAAATTTGACTTTGCTCTCTGAATGTAGCCTTGAAAAGAGATTTAACTTCACTCACTCCAGTAACCACAGCAAATATCAAATGTCTTATCGATGACCAACCTCAACACGCACATGCACTCTGCTTCTAGTGTCTGAAAGCACATGGCACAAAGGAACCTTTTGGTACTGAGGTTCCATATCTTTCAAGCAGATGCATCAGAAGATGCTAAAACCTCATGGCAGTGTCATAGAAGGTGAAGCTGGAAAACGAATTGAGAAGCACCCACCCCATCCTTAAACTGTTGCTGGGATGCACCTTCCTGGAAGATGGTTGAAGCTGGGCTGCTAGTTCCATTGGCTCAGATAGCTGGACTGCGGGAGGACCCCCACGTCCACTTGCATGGCCACGTCAAGGAATGACCTGCTGGTCCATGACAAAGGACGCCCAATGATTTCATTTCCCTGAAATGTCAGTACACTTAGACCACTTTAATTCAACATCCGGATTGAGATAGCATGGCGACCTAATGACAAAATGGCTGCAACACTTTACTGCTGGAGACTGTGCAAGGATAGCCCTTTTTATCCGAAGAAAACACATCTTCTTATCAAGAAATGTACAATATGTACGCACACAGTACACACATCCACCCACCCACCCACCCACAAACGCACAAGCTCTTTCCTCACCACAAAGCAAGCAACACAGAAAAGAACTCTTGCTTGCAGCCTCAAAGCCACCCTGAAAAGATGGGAATGCACCGATCCTCAGGAAGTGCATGGACCATCCCGCCGTCACTTCCTATGAGGGAAACAGAGAGAAGCATGAGGTAGTCGAGAAGATAGCTTGGCCAGGTTGGGTACATTCGAAATGAGAAAAACATAACGGGTTGCACCCCGCTGGCATTCAACACGCTGGGCAAGGACCTTGCCAGTACTAGGGAAACCTGTTCAGTTTTCTCCGTGTCTTTGGCTATAAAACCATGCAAAGGTTCAGGCATATACGGATAAGGCATTTAAACCTGACTCACAGAGGATTAGGCATTCGTGTGTGCCCAGGCGATGTATTTCTGCACTCTGACATGTTGTATGTTTCGTTCGTCTATGCAGGGTACTGTGTAAAATGCAGCCTTGCAAATAAACGTGGAAAGGAGCGCGTGCCTTTAACAACAGCTCTCCACCAATGTGTCAGCAAGCTGCAACTCTAACCAAAAAATGCTCTTTCATAACAACACTAGCTGAGAGTACTGCTCATTTTATTCACTGCACACATGGAACTGTTATAAGCACAGATGCAAAATACGGGATCGGTTTAAGCTCCGGGAAGAACATTCGTCTTCCCCTTTTTACTACATGTTTAATGATTTATGTGACCCTTGCCATTTGAGGCTGGAATATATTGCTGCGTAGTGCTTCATTCGATGTCAGAATTCTACCTTTTGGTTCAGAAATACTTCAAGATATCTTAGCGCTCGATGCAGAACTGGTCTGAAAATCTTTTAACAATCGAATCTGGAATTTTGGTTCAGGTCTTTAGTTTCCACTGCGTCTTTTACATTAACCCACGCAACGGTTTTAAGATGAATGTATAGAAGCGCGGATCTAAAGCAGCGCAGAAACAAAACAAACGTTTAGCTCATTAACCATATAAGTTTGGCAAGCCATCAGTAAATTCAACAACTTGCAACCATCAGGGAGTCGAAGGGTCAATTCGGAAGGAAAATAAAATGGTTACATGGGCAATTTACGACATGTATGAATAAATAAAGGGCCTTTAGGCCTAAACGTGAAAATTCAACGTGTGCGGACATCATCAGTTAAGAATCAGTTAGGAATGCTGATTTTAAAACGTTGTTCTTGTGTTTGAGCGTTCACTCATTTCCTTACGCACGATTTCCATGTTTGTGATAATTGCCAAATGCAATAGTCTTGGACTATGCAGTCTTTCGTTGCATTTTATTGGGACTAGGCAGAAGTAGGGTGAGTGGGAAGAAGAGACAGGGGAAGGATGAAGGTGAAGGAGAAGAACTGGGATGAAGGTGAAGGAGTAGAATGAAAGAGAAAGGGAAGTTGTGAGACTATGTGGAAGGAGAAAGACTGGGACGAAGAAGAAGGACTGAGAACACAAAGAGGAACCAGAATGAAGGAGAAGGCAAAGGACTTTGGTGAAAGAGCAAATGGATTGGGAAGGACAGGGAAGAAGGAGAAAGACTCGGATGAACAGGGAGGACTAGTATAATGGAAAGGAGAAGGGCTGGGAGAGGGAGAATGAAAGGGACTGGGACGAAGAGAAGGAATTGGATAATGTATTAATGTAAAGGACACGGATGGACAAAGGAGAAGGAATGGAATGAAGAGGACGGATTGTAAAGAACAAGGTCCACTGGAACATAGAAGCAGCAGGACTGGTATTAAGAAGAAGGAGAATAAGTCAGGCGAAGAAGAAGGAGAGGGACAAAGGGAATGTAAAAGACTGGGAAAAAGCAGAAAGAGTTTGATGAATGAGAATGATTGGAATGAAGTAGAAGGGATTGGATGAAGTGGAGGGAGGAGAACAGGGAAGAAATGGGGGCAGGACGACTAGGGTGAAGGAGAAGGAATTGGATAAAGAATTAAGGGAAGGACTGGGATGAAGGTTAAAGAGAAAGACTGGGATGAAAGAGAAATTTAAGGAAAGGGATGAAGGAGAAGCAGAAGCAGAATAACAGGATGGAGCAGCAGAGGAAGAACTGTGGTAAAGGAGAAGGACTGGGATGAAGGAGAGGAAGACGTACTGGGGAGAAGGTAAAGAGCCAGAATGAAGAATGAGATGGACTGGGACAAGAAGATGGAAAAAGACTGGGACATAATTTGAAGGTTATGTACTGGGATAAAAGATAAGGACTAGCAAGAAGGGAAAGAAGAAGGACTGAAATGAAGAAGGAGAACTGGGCTGGGATGAAAGTAAAAGGACAGGGATGAAGGAAGAGGTGCAGGACTAGGATAATGTAGAAGAACAGGACTTGAATGCAGTAGCAGAGGTTGGTGCCAGGGGCGGATAATAGGGCACCAGCAGGAGGCTGGGGGGTGCCCTAGGTGCATGCTGAGCACAAGGGTGGAACAAAGGTGGGCACCCACCCTGGCTCCGCCACTGCTGAAATGAAGCAGGTGGACTGGGATGGAAGAGAAGTGAAAGGACTGCAATGAAGGAAGAGGAGTTGGATGAAGGAACAGGAGTGAGATCATTTAGAAGGAGAATGACTGTGACAAAGTTGAAGACCGGCTGAAGGTGAGGAAGAATGAATGGGATGATTGACAACGACTGAGATGAAGTAGGGCTGGCAGTAAGGAGGTTGACTGTCATGATGGAGAAAGAGAGCTGGGATGAAGGATAAGGATTAGGATGAAGGAAAAGCACTACAATAAAGGAGAAGCATTCAGATACATGAGAAGTAGAAGGACTGGGATTAAGGAAAAGGATAAAGAGTGAGATGAAAGAGAAGGACTGGAATGGAGCAGAAGAAGAAATGTACTAGGGGAAAGTAGAAGGAATACGGCAAAGGACTAGGTTCAGGACTGGCACGAAAGAGAATGAGAAGGACTGACATGAAGTAGAAGGAAAAGGGCTGCAACAAAATGATTGGAAAGAGAGGAATGGGGGAGGAGAAGAGAATTATTGGTATGAAGGAGAAAGAGAAGGGGTGGGGCAGAGAAAAACAGGGACAAAGAAGAATAAGGACTATAACAAAGGAGAAAAACTGGGATACGGAAGAAGGACTGAATTAAAGAAGATGTACTAAGATCAAGAAGGAGAATGACTGAATGAAAGATGAGGGGAATGAATTGAATTAAAAAGGAAGAGAAGGACATAGGCACAGGGCAAGCAGAAGGACTTGGACAAAGAAGAAAGCGGAGCACTGCAGAGAAATATGAGGACTGGAACGAAGGTGAAGGACTGGAAATTATGAGAGGAAGAGGAACTGAGAAAAGGGGAAGGGCAGGGACAAAGAGTGAGACGAACTGGCACAAAAGAGGAGAACCTGAATAAAGAAAAAGGACTGGAATTAAGAAAGTCTACTGGGACAAAGATGGAAGAGGGGGACTGCAGAGAAATAGAAGGACTGGAACAAAGGAGAAGGACTGAACATTATGAGAAGAAGAAGAGGGACAGGGAAAAGCAGAAGGGCAGGGACAAAGGGGGAGCAGGAGGACTGGGACAACGAAGAAAGAGATGCAGAGAAATAGAAGCACTGCAACAAAGGAGACTGGCTGGAAATTATGAGAAGAAGGGGGACTGGGAAAAGGAGAAGAACTGGGACAAAGAGTGAGAAGAACTTGCACAAAAGAGGAGAACTGCTGTGAAGAAGAAGGACTGGAATTAAGAAGGTGTACTGGGGCAAAAAAGAAGAAGTGCTGACAGAAGGACTTGGAGGCAGTAGAAGGTGGTGGACTGGGAATAAAATAACTGCAATAAACGTGAAAGAAACATTCTTAGGATGGGGGAGAAGGGCTGAGACCAAAGACATGAAATAGAGTGAAGGAGAAGGATATGTACTCATGCAAAGAGCAAAAATAATGCAATGGAGCAGAAGGCCTGGAATGAAGGAGAAGGATTTGAATGAATGGAAATTAAAAAGACTGTGATTAAGGAATAACACAAAGCAGTAGGAGAAGTCATGGGATTAAGGAGAAAACTGGTCTGAAGAAGGAGAGGGAGGTGGACTGAAACGAAGAGGGTAAAGGACTGGGATGAAGAAATAGGACTAGGATGAAGCTGCATTTCTGGAACGGAAAAGGATAGGAGGGATGAAGAGGAAGGAAAAGGGCTGGGAAGAAGGCGTAGGAATGGGAAGATGGAGAATGAGAAGTATAGGAGGAGGGAGATTGACTGGGACAAAGGAGAAGGACAAAGGGTCTGACAAATGAGAAGCACTGGCATGAAGAAGGAGAGGGAGGAGGACTGGAATGAAGAAGTTGAAGGGCTCGGATTAAGAAATAGGGCTAAGATGAAGCTGAATTTCTGGAACAAAAATGGATGAAGGGAAGGTAAATGACTGGGTTGAAGGAGAAGGAAGAGGGACTGCCAAATGAGAAGGACTGGTATGAATATGTGGGACTGGCACAAAGAACGGGACATCCTACGATGAACAAGAGGTATAATGAGTGTGATTGAGAAGGACATAGACAAAGGGGAAGGAGAAAGACTGAGACAAAATAAGGAATTTGATTAAATGAAAAGGCTGGGATAAAAAAGGGCAGGGATGAAGGACAAGTAAAAGACTGACATAAAAAAGAAGCAGAAGTACCTATATGAAGGAGAAGTAACGGGATGAAGGTAAAAGCGAAGGACTGGGGTAAAGATGAAAGAGAACGACTGTAATGAAGGAGAAAGGGAAGAACTGGAATAAAGGAGAAAGTGAAGGACTGGGATGAACAAGAGGGACTTGGATGAAGGAGAAGGGAAAGGACTGGAATGTAGGGCCTGGAAAAAGACTCAGATAAACTAGAAGGATTGGGACAAAGGAAAAGAACTGTGAAAAGGAGAAGGACTGAGATGGAGGATAATAACTGAAACTAAGCAGAAGGAGAAGGACTATGATGGCAGAGAAGCAGAGGGAGTGGGGTGAATGAGAAGTAGAAGACTGCCATAAAAAAGAAGCAGAGGTTCTTATATGAAGGAGAAGGAACCAGCTGAAGGTAACAGCAAAGGACTTGGGTAACAATGAAAGAGAAAGACTGTAATAAAGGCGAAGGGGAAGAACTCGGATATAGGAGAAAGTGAAGGACTCGGATGAACGAGAAGGACTCTGATGAAGGAGAAGGGAAAGGACTGGAATAAAGGGCATGGAGAAAGACTGAGATAAACCAGAAGGACAGGGAAAAAGAGAAGGACTGTGAAAAGGGATGGAGGATAATAACTGAAACTAAGCAGAAGGAGTAGGACTCTGATGGTTGAGAAGCACAGGGACTGGGGTGTATACGAGAAGCATTTGGATGAAGTAGAATAAAAGCAACTTTGCAGGAGGAAAACAGAAAGACTGGGATAAAGGAGATGAAGAAGAATGACTTCTATGAAAGAGAAGAAGTAGAAAGACTGAGATGAAGGAGAAGAACTACGACAACGGAGATAGACTAGGGTGAAGGATGAGGAATAGCACTGGGATGAAGAAGAAAGAGAAGAAGTGGGTCCAAGCAGTAGGAGATGGTTTGGGGTGAAAGGAAAGAACTCAGGTGAAAGAAGTACAGGGACAAAAGAGAAAGTGAAGGACTGGAACAAAGGAGAATGAGAAGGACTGAATTCAAGGAGAAAGACAAACACTGGAATGAAAAAAATATGATAAGGACCGAGACAAAGGAGAAGAATGAGGACTGGGATGTAGCAGAAAGTCAGCGATGAAGGAGAAAGTCTGGGATAAAAGCAAATGAGCACTGTATCCACTAGTCCACTGAAAAATATGTGGGGCTGCTCTGATCTTTGTCGTAACCATACTAGCATCAGGGCTAGGATTATCATCATCTCCACCCACTTCAACTACATCTCCCTATGAAGTGATTCCTTCAGACTCAAACCACAAAGAGCTGTTCCATAGACAAATGTCCACTCTTGCAATGACCATCTCTAGTAGCTTATTCATCAGCATTGGGATCAGTGGGAGCAGCAGAGAACACATGCACCACCACTACAAGCAGCACCAGTAACACCACCACTAACACCTCCTTGTCCAATTTGAAACCAAAAACAGCTAGCTTCCTCATCACTACATTTCTTTAGCCCACTGCACTTTTATAAAATTAGCAATATTTGTGAATTTTAAACATGATATTTTTCATTGCTTCTGGTAAGGTATAGCCAGACCAAGCCCACTGGGGAAGATCAATATAATTTAGATGACACAGCCTCTATGCCATCTTTCCTCAATTTACCTGTAAGTTTGCCATTGCTAACACTGAAAATGTGTGGCCTTTTGTGTGAGGTTTTGAGATGGCACCAGGATTTGGGTCATCTTGCACTTGAGAAGAATAATTGGTGGCTAAACAGTATATGCAGCAGTGCTGAAACTCAGCAACTATCATCAACAGCTCCTAAGAGTGATTCAACTACTGGCCTCCATCTCCTAACTCATATTCAAACGAGAGGCCACAGCCCAAGCAGAAGAAGATTAGGAAGGCTGCTAACTTTGTGCTTAGTCACTACATTCAAATATACTCAACACTTTATCATTGCTTCTGTTTTTGTTCGCTTAATTAGACACCCATGTTAGATACCAACACTTGTTTCCTATGGGGAGAGCTCGATCAGTCTCCAGATGAGACCCTGTCCATCCTTCTGGCATTTAGCATCAAACCAGCCCTTAATTTGTACTTATGACCCTCTTACATTGTAGACTCTAAGATGATAAGTCATATTGGCTAGTAAGGCTATGATACCTTTCAACATGAGGTCTCATCATTAAAAAGCCACTCCATCTATGGGAGAATCATTTCCCCATAAATAACTGAGTGCTGAGAACCTGCCATGCTAGAAAAATCCTAGGGAGTCATCAACACTAGTAGAGGCTCAACTTGAGTGCTATTCATTCCATTACCAGTTGAAGATGGAGGCTATTTTGCCCAAACTCCACTCTAGTTATAACTTGCATACCAGAAAGGCAGAACCAGTCAGATCCATAAAGAAGAAAATAGTTGAATTGGCTGGAACATGGATTGTGGAAAATATACAAGGTGATGGGGTATCACTTCTGGGTGTGCATTTTTCATCCTTAGCCTAAGTGAATTCATTAAGGAGTTTAATCTGTTGCCACCTTTGTTCATATGTGAGATGATGGTGGCCACTGGAAGAAATCCCCAGGCAACCTCCTCCGCTGTATCCCTCCTCAACTGAGAGAATGGTGTACGCATGATAAAATTGCAATCACCACTCTGGATGAACCTACGTGGTCACTCCGCACACCCAACCTCTACAGTAACAAGCCTAAGTATTAGTATGACATACATGGGGGTAGTACCTGGTTGAGGGCCTTCCTGTTCATGTTCATATTCATGGTTTTCCATCTGAGTCCACACTTTTCTAGGTGCCTCTCCATGTTTTGGAAGATGACATATGAAGTTCTACTTTTGGGTGGCCATAATACCCTTCGATGGCAGAGGAAAAAAGGAATATAAAGGTGGTAGGATTTCCTTGCCTGACGTTACTTGAAAGAGGCAAATATGTGTTTCATATATAAAGTTGCACAAGGCTTGATCATTCCACATGTCTGCTACATTCCACCGAAGTCTATTCCTGACTAGTAATAGTACATCTTCACTTTCATGCTCAGCCTGTGTTGAAATATCCTTAGGGGCGGGGGATAAACAGGTAGATGGCAAAAAAACAAGATGGTCAGTAAACAGCCTCCCCAGAAGGGGATGGGGCTACAGTGATGTGGGAGGTATACCCTACAGATATCAGCTCACTAGAGCTGTGTGATAAAGGCACACAAGCCTTCATGGCAGGCATTGTCCAAGAGCTAAGTGCCGGTGCGTGAAATAGGGGAGGGGATGTGCATGTTGGGAAGGAAAGACACAGTTGCAAGAAACGCTGCAAATACTTCCAATCAGCTGGCTCAGCTCTCAATATGGTCAACCAACATGGTGGGAAACAATGCTGTGAGTAAATGAGACAATTAAACACTTGCCTTCAAAAAGGTTAAAGTCAGAACCAATGCAGCCATATCTTCCGACCTCTGTTATGTCATCCCATGCTTCCCACCACCACCCCCTTGCTTCTCATACCAATTGCATTGTTTTGTATCCATCACATGATTTTCTAGCATTCCATGGCATATCAAATGCACACCAATCAAGAAATCTATGTGAGGTTTAGAAACACCAACCTTTCCTATTTTGAGGCCAAGTCTCTTCTTACTCAGCGCAAGGTTGGAGACCATGGCTGCAGCCCTAACATAACAAAATGTTTCAGTTCCTTGACTCCTTGAGCTCAGAATAACATTTGGATAGGCCAATTGAGCTTGAATAGCTAAGTGAGCTAAATGCAGATAATGAATCAAAAGGGAATTGTTCCATTATACAAACATCGCAATCATTAATTCCTAGTGGAAGGGCAGGGAGAAACAATATAAAAATGAAGGTGGGATTATATTATAGAAGTGTAGGGAATGGAATAACAATAGTTAAGTTGAGTAAGTGAAAGCAAACAACCGTAAAGTGAGCTGCGAGAAGAGCACCATCTGATGATGAGCATGGTAATGGTGAGGAGTTTAAAGGACTGTGACAAAGACACATATGTTGAAGATGAGGCCATGTAATGCATTCACATAATCATGGTAGAGAGAGTGGGAGAGACGTATGAAGGGAACAAATACAGAAGAAAAATACAGAATAGAAGAGTCGGGAATGAAAGGAAGTTAATGCATTTCATGAAATTAGGATGACATTCATCTTTTATTAAACTAACACTAATGTTGTTTTTTAAATGTGAAAGTCGTGTGTGCTGAAATAGAACCAATTAAAATGACTAATCATATCCCCAGTTACATACAGCTTACACTAGAATGATGTGGGCAGCTGTCACGAGTACAGAAAACAAATAGACTGTTCTTTTCTTCTTATGCATGTAGATACACATAATATATTTCCTAAGGATTACAGGCCTTTCCTTGAACCTTCAGCTGCTCTATAGTTTAATGATGACATTGCACAGCCAACATTCTACACTTAGCCATGATGTTCGGACAGCATGCACTTCCTTCTTATCAAACGTGACCAAACAGTGCCACACTCCACCCATAAATCAGAAGGATATACCCTAAGATAGCACGTCAATGTGATCCTAACTGATGAAACAATGGAACTACAGCCTACTTACAACTCACTTACTATTGATCATGAACCCATTGACAACATATCTATAGAAAAAATGGTTTTTACCCATTGAAATCCCATTAGCTTAATAGGACATCAACCCACCTATACTATTTACTTATAATTAGGCCTTGTAGACTGAGGAAAGGGTTGTGGGATAAGGAACCACCTCCAAGTTATAGTCAGTGTATATCTTCTAAGGTGCGCGAATAAGACATGTCATTGGACTACACCTTGGAGAAGGAGGAGAAAGAGAAGCCTGGAAAAACTGAGGAAAGTGTTGAAATGCGCATAAAGGAAGTGTGCTTTCCCTTATCAATAAACATAATGGTCACGCAGGGATTCTCTGGGACATTAGATGTGGGCCCATTCACAGAAGATTTACCCATCAAGGTAGGTAAGAAAGAGGTGCTAGCTCTGCTGTTGTTTTCAATAGTGAAACTTGTTAGGTACAGATTTGTTAAATAAACTGAATGTGACAATTCCATTCTCAGAAGAAGGGGTAGTGTGCTCCATCCCGGCAATTTGTTATGCTAGTGTTCTGGCGATAACAAAAGCATTGTGCAGTGATGGCACTACTAAGGGGATACCTTTGCACCCAGATTTGCTTATGTATGGAGCAACCATGCTGTTGAGTTGGGTGCCGGGCATCCGAAACAAACTGTGGAGGTTACTGTCAGAATTTCTGTTTACCCCAGCAGTGACTCAAGATCATGTTCCTGGTACCATTATCACATTAGCTTTGGATGGGGTATTTATTGCAGATTACAAGATAGTGCTCTTAAGGATTAAGAGGGAGATGAGTGGCATACAATTTTGTGTATTGGCCCTGCTCAACTATTGAGTGGGATGTCAGATGGACAGCTGTTTGAAGATACTGAAAAATATGGTGAGATGATCCAAGAGGTTAGTATCTTGTGTCAAATAATGATCCAGTATAGGAAGGTCCTGTGTCCTGTATGTATTGCTAAAGGCATGCCTGCACACTTACAGGAAGACTTGTTATAGGTCAGAAACATTTTATGGGCAGACAACCTCCATGATGTAGGGCTCCTGAAGAGAATATGGGCAGTACTCATTAATTTAGCGCAGGGAGCAGTGTTGCCTAGAGTGTGACAGTACCTATTGCCATGAGAGCCAGATGAGGGAATACACAAGGTCATTCTACCAACTGAGGCCACACATTTCACTGCCATGGATTTGAAAAATGTGTTATTTTCTATTACATTACACCCTGATTCCCAATATCTTACTGCGTTCACCTACCTTGGGCAAAAGTTACAACACACTAGACTTCATCAGGCGTACTGTGAGACCGCTAGTATATGTAACAGAGTACTACAAATGGATTTGGGCAATAAACATGTACCAAGTACGATAATTCAGTATGTAAATGACCTCCTAGTGTGCAGCACTACCGAAGACATATGTAGAGCAGATTCAATTACACTACTGACACTGCTTGCTGACAAAGGATACAGAGTAGACAAGGACAACATGCAATAATATCAGAAGAGGTTGTGCATTTGGGACAAATAATATAATCAGCAGTGAAAAGAATAACCCCATAAAGAGCAGCTACAGTACTTAATACACACCATGTCATGATCTCTGCTTCCAAAAGGTCAGGGTTTTCCCAACTCCCTTGGAAGCAGATCCATAACCCAGGTTCCGAGTGCCAACCAGTCCCTATTGGGACCTTTTGGACCCAGTCCTGGCGCCAGTGGCACCAGGCTCATAAATATGCCCAGTCCCAGCGCTGGAAGCGCCAGGCTCATAATGCTTGGGTGGACTTACCTGCAGCAGACCATGCTGCTTACTTGCCTGCCAGTTGAATCTCTGATCCTCTTCTGTTTGGAACTACTTTTCCTGTTGGGTGGGGCAGGAGCCACTCCCTAGATTCAGAACACTGGAACTCTTCTGGAAAGCAGGAACTCTTTTCTTACCTAGGCGTGGCTGTGGAAGGAGACACCTAAGCACTACAGGAGGCTATTTAAACCACACCCGATGGATGAATCTTGCTTTGCGTTATTCTGCATCCTCAGCAGCAGAACGCTCATCGTGTCTTCTGCATCTGATCCTGGGCCCAAGGAAAAAGGCTTACCATTCTGAATCCAGTCTTCAGCAACACCTATAAAGACAAGAAAGAACAGGTTAGCATTACGGTCTTCAGTGACAGCTCTTCACTTACCTGGTCCATCGGCTGTCACCAACGCCTCGCGCTGCATTCCGGCATCTGAAAGACAAAGGCTTACCTACTCTTCGTGCGCTCCGGAGGTCTTCACACTGCATTCCGGCATCTGAAAGACAAAAGCTTACCAACTCTTCGCACGCTTCGGAGGCCTTCGGCGCTGCATCCCGCATCTGAAAGACAAAACAAGGTGCGTTTAAAGACATTGGGGAACTTTAATACTCACGTGCCATTACTCCTTTCCACATCTAACCCAGTGGGTATTCCGGCACCCTGCAGCCGCCCCGAACTTGTACCTGCAAAATAAAAAGACAGTTAGAGCGCATCGTGAAGCAGGCAACAAGCGCTTACTTACGTGCTTCCAGGCGCTTCTATTCATCACACGGGCTCCATCTTCAACTCACTTCAGCCCGCCATCCGCCATCGCCGGAACCCTGCAAAACAAGAGACATCATTACTAAAGACTTTAAAGACATTAGAATTACTCGAAACTTACCGTTCGTGCAGTAAACGACGGACAGCAGTCCTCTGAAGTCAAGAGGCCTGCTCCCCTTATCCAGTGAAGAAACTGGTTACAGCACCCTGCCTCGAGGCAGATGGAGAGCACGGCGTTCACTTACCTAAGGTGAGAGCGTTAACCTTTGGGGTTCTACAGGAGAAGAGAAAGGGAAGAAGAGAGAGACATTCAATAACCCAGTTCATTAATCCCACATTTTCTATCTGCAGACATCTTACCCTTGAGCCAGACATACAGTGCACAGAGGTCCAGCCCAAAGAGCCAGCCGTGTGTTACACATCACCTTTGAAGATACGGTATACGCCCAGTCAAGACCGGCGCCTCTACGGGAATCATGTGAGCGTTACAGAACGCAAAGCCTACCACAAAACTCCCGTCCAGGCGCTATGGAAACCTCGGATACCGACCAGCTAGCCCAGTTACTTGGGGAACTAAGGGCAGAAGTGCATGCAGCCCGTCAGGAAACGAACGCTCTAAGAAGGGAACTGATTATTTCCAAGGAGCGAACAGATGATCTCGCTAGACAATTGCTACAGTCACAAGCCGGACAGACCCCGTTACCCGCATCTGGGGGAAATCTTCCTTCTACATCCTCTATGAATCCAGTGCAGATCAACCTACCTGGGAATGTACCTCTGGCTCCGCCCGAACGATTTTCTGGTGACCCAAAGAGGTTTGCAGTATTTATCAATCAGTGCCGGTTGCATTTCTTATGCCGGCCAGCAGCCTTTCCAACTGATCAAGCTAAAGTAGCTTTCGTGCTTTCGTACCTTAGAGGCAATGCGACAGACTGGTCGATCCCTCTAGTAAATCAAGATGATCCGGTCCTCCATGATTTTCAAGCTTTTCAGCTCAGTATGGAAAAACTGTTCGCAAGACATTCACAGGGGCAGGCCTTGGACAATGAGCTTCTTTCGTTGCGAAAAGGTAATCAAGACCTTTTGGCTTATATTGCGTCTTTCAACAGACTGATAGTGGAAACTCACTGGCCTGAGGACAAAAGGATTACGCTGTTTTATAGAGGTCTACGCGGAGAGCTCAAAGATGTGTTAGCCCAAGTAGTGAATCCCCCACAAGATTGTTCGGACTATATAGACTTAGTCATTCAAATAGATCACAGACTGCAGAACAGGAAGGCCGATCGTTCCAAGTTTGATGCTCGAGTATTTTCCAAACCGCCAACTCCTTCCAAAGGAGTAGACTCCGGGAAACCCATGCAAATAGGGGGTCTGAAAGGTCCTCTAACACAAAAGGAGCGGGAAAGGAGAAAACAGTTGCAATTATGCCTCTATTGCGGAAACTCAGGGCACTTTCTTCGAGACTGTCCAGTGAAACCTGCCAAGTAGGCAGTAGGAGCTGCAGTTACCAAAGTTACAAACTCTGAGCAGGGAAACGACCTCGCCCGACAAGAATAGAGGTCCTCTTGCCGAGCGTGAAAACCAGTTCCGTGACCTCGCATTTCGTGATACCTATGGTCCTCATTAGCCCTGATAATCCGGATCGATTACATGCAATTGAAGCTTACGTCGACAGCGGTGCCATCGGCAATTATGTGGATCATGAAATGGTTTTGAGGATGAATCTAACTCTTTGTCCCAAGGCTGTAAAGGACGTCATTACTACGGTGGATGGTACGGAGATAGCCTCCGGGCCAGTAACGCATACCACTCAAGAAGTGACGCTAGTAAGTCAAGATGGACACCATGAGAAGATCGTGTTCGATGTGATCAAGGCCCCTCAGTTTCAGATTATTCTAGGAATACCTTGGTTAGAGAAACACAATCCTCTGATCGATTGGCGAGCAAGAACGGTCCAGTTTCCAGAATGTGTCTCTACTTGTCACCCTCCACCTGGTGTTGCACTGGCAGCAATTTCTTCAGAGACTTCCCAGTTACCTCCCGAATACCTAGAATACCAAGATGTTTTCCGGAAGGATCAGGCTAACTCTCTACCTCCTCATAGGTCTTATGACTGCCAGATCGACCTGATACCTGGATCTACTCCTCCTTGTAGTAGAATCTATGCCCTCACCGAGCCTGAGAACCTTCACCTTCGACAATACCTGGGTCAATACCTGGCAAATGGGTTTATTCGTCCTTCCAAGTCCCCTGCTTCTTCAGCTTTGTTCTTCGTTCCAAAAAAGGAAGGAGACCTTAGAACTTGTATAGATTATCGCTCCCTGAACCAGATCACCGTTAAGAATAGATATCTGTTACCTTTGATCCCTGAACTCCTGGACCAAGTCAGAAAAGCATGCATATATACAAAGCTGGATCTTAGAGGAGCTTACCACTTGGTATGAGTAAAAGAGGGCGATGAATGGAAGACGGCCTTCCGCACCAAGTATGGGCTATTTGAATATCAGGTCATGCCCTTCGGACTTTGTAATGCCCCGGCCGCCTTTCAATATTTCATGAACGATGTCCTCAGAGAGCTCATAGATGTGTGTGTTGTTGTTTACATTGACGACATCCTCGTTTATTCTTCATCGGAATCTGAACATCGGAAACACGTGAAAATGGTCCTCGAAAGATTGCGTCAACACAAACTTTTCGCTAAGTTGGAAAAATGTGTTTTCAACGTGACTGAAGTTGAATTCTTGGGATTCATATTATCACCTGGCGGAGTGCGTATGGATTCAAAGAAGGTCGATGCAGTTCTCAAATGGCCATCACCATCCTCCGTAAAAGGTGTGCAAAGCATGTTAGGCTTCGCTAACTTTTACCGCAGGTTTATCCCCGAATTCTCTCGAATAGTCCAGCCCATCACTGCCTTGTTAAAGAAAAACAAACGTTTTGAATGGTCTACCGAGGCGGAACAAGCTTTCCAGGATTTGAAGACTAAATTTATCTCTGCACCAATCTTAAAACACCCTCGCCCCGAACTCCCCTACATCGTGGAAACTGATGCTTCAAGCCTTGCCATGGGGGCAGTTCTATCACAAAAGGACCCGGTAACCAATCAGTTGCATCCCGTGGCATTTTGGTCCCGCAAATTCTCGCCTCCTGAAATCAATTACACGATTACTGACAAGGAACTTCTGGCTATCAAGTCTGCCTTTAAGGCTTGGCGGCATTATCTGCTGGGGGCCCGACACACCGTTACTGTGATTACGGATCACCGAAACCTAAAATATTTGAAAACCGCAAAAGCCCAATCCTCTAGACAACTCCGTTGGGCATTATTCTTTGCCGAGTTTGACTTCATAATTACCTATCGACCTGGTACAAAAAACGGTAAAGCTGATGCCCTTTCTCGGATGGGAGTGGAAGAACACTTGATCAACCCTAAACCTGTACCAATCATTCCCGAACAAAGAATTCTGGGTGTAATCGCCACAGAATCCATAGAGGAAGTTAAGGATAAAGCCAGGGAACTTGTAACTCCAGCAGACATACAGAATTGGCATCTGCAGGAAAAGGACTTTGCAGTAAAGGACAACTTATTGTATTTCCAAGAACGATTATACCTACCCAGCGCAGATTTACAGAAAAAAGTAATCTCTTGTTATCACGATTCTTTAATTGAAGGACATCCCGGTATGGCCAAGACCTCAGAAAAGATCAAGCGCTACTTCTGGTGGCCGTCTTGGAAAAAAGATATCAGAGACTTTATAATGTCCTGTGGAGTATGCGCCCAAAACAAGAGTCAAAAGGAAAGACCAGCAGGCCTCTTACGCCCTATTGACATCCCACCTCGCCCTTGGCATACGCTTTCTATGGACTTCATCACCGATCTGCCTCCATGCTCCGGATACAATACGATTCTAGTAATCGTGGACTTATTCTCCAAGATGGCGCATTTCATTCCGCTCAAAGGCTTGCCAACAGCAGCAACTCTGGCCCGAGAATTTCTCGAAAACATCGTCCGACTGCACGGTTTTCCTTCGGTTCTAATTTCGGATCGAGGTAGTCAATTTATTTCTAATTTTTGGCGAAGTTGCTGTCGGTCGGCTCAAATTGATGTGAGACTATCGACCAGTCACCACCCTCAGACCGACGGACAAACCGAGAGGACCAATCAAACTCTGGAACAGTATTTACGCTGCATGCTGCAACAAACTGAAAAAACTTGGAAAGACATCCTTTGGATAGCCGAATATGCCTACAATAACTCTGTCCTTTCGGGAACTGGGAAAACCCCGTTTTTTCTTTTGTACGGCAGTCACCCTCGAACCTCGGAGTTGGATCCCCTCCAAGATCTTGAAACACCAGCAGTAGACTACCTGCATTCTACAATCACCCAAGCCTTTAAGGAAGCTGTTTCTCACCTTCAAAGGGCTAAAGAACAATACAAGAAAGGAGCAGATCAACATCGGAAGGAAGCCCCTCAATATCAAGTAGGGGATCAAGTCTGGTTATCCACCAAATATCTACCTCTAAAAGGGCCACGCACATTCAACCCAAGATACCTTGGTCCCTATTCCATCACTACCATAGTAAACCCAGTAGCGGTCAAGTTGGACTTGCCCCCGCACATGAAGATACATCCGGTCTTCCACGTCTCTCTATTAAAACCCATGCAACCTCAAACCCGACTAACCAAATCTCCAAAACCTATCCTAGTTGATGGAGAACTCGAGTTTGAAGTCAAAAGCATTCTGGACTCCAAGATCTCCAAATCTAAACTATTCTACCTAATTGACTGGAAAGGCTACGGCCCCCAAGAGAGATCCTGGGAACCTGCTGAATATGTCCACGCTCCTCGCCTAATCAAAAGATTTCACCGAACATTTCCTGACAAGCCAAAACCCCCGGAGAAGCCCGGTTTGGGAGGGGCCTTGAGGGGGGGTACTGTCATGATCTCTGCTTCCAAAAGGTCAGGGTTTTCCCAACTCCCTTGGAAGCAGATCCATAACCCAGGTTCCGAGTGCCAACCAGTCCCTATTGGGACCTTTTGGACCCAGTCCTGGCGCCAGTGGCACCAGGCTCATAAATATGCCCAGTCCCAGCGCTGGAAGCGCCGGGCTCATAATGCTTGGGTGGACTTACCTGCAGCAGACCATGCTGCTTACTTCCCTGCCAGTTGAGTCTCTGATCCTCTTCTGTTTGGAACTACTTTTCCTGTTGGGTGGGGCAGGAGCCACTCCCTAGATTCAGAACACTGGAACTCTTCTGGAAAGCAGGAACTCTTTTCTTACCTAGGCGTGGCTGTGGAAGGAGACACCTAAGCACTACAGGAGGCTATTTAAACCACACCCGATGGATGAATCTTGCTTTGCGTTATTCTGCATCCTCAGCAGCAGAACGCTCATCGTGCTTTCTGCATCTGAACCTGGGCCTAAGGAAGAAGGCTTACCATTCTGAATCCAGTCTTCAGCAACACCTATAAAGACAAGAAAGAACAGGTTAGCATTACGGTCTTCAGTGACAGCTCTTCACTTACCTGGTCCATCGGCTGTCACCAACGCCTCGCGCTGCATTCCGGCATCTGAAAGACAAAGGCTTACCTACTCTTCGTGCGCTCCGGAGGTCTTCACACTGCATTCCGGCATCTGAAAGACAAAAGCTTACCAACTCTTCGCACGCTCCGGAGGCCTTCGGCGCTGCATCCCGCATCTGAAAGACAAAACAAGGTGCGTTTAAAGACATTGGGGAACTTTAATACTCACGTGCCATTACTCCTTTCCACATCTAACCCAGTGGGTATTCCGGCACCCTGCAGCCGCCCCGAACTTGTACCTGCAAAATAAAAAGACAGTTAGAGCGCATCATGAAGCAGGCAACAAGCGCTTACTTACGTGCTTCCAGGCGCTTCTATTCATCACACGGGCTCCATCTTCAACTCACTTCAGCCCGCCATCCGCCATCGCCGGAACCCTGCAAAACAAGAGACATCATTACTAAAGACTTTAAAGACATTAGAATTACTCGAAACTTACCGTTCGTGCAGTAAACGACAGACAGCAGTCCTCTGAATTCAAGAGGCCTGCTCCCCTTATCCAGTGAAGAAACTGGTTACAGCACCCTGCCTCGAGGCAGATGGAGAGCACGGCGTTCACTTACCTAAGGTGAGAGCGTTAACCTTTGGGGTTCTACAGGAGAAGAGAAAGGGAAGAAGAGAGAGACATTCAATAACCCAGTTCATTAATCCCACATTTTCTATCTGCAGACATCTTACCCTTGAGCCAGACATACAGTGCACAGAGGTCCAGCCCAAAGAGCCAGCCATGTGTTACACATCACCTTTGAAGATACGGTATATGCCCAGTCAAGACCGGCGCCTCTACGGGAATCAGGTGAGCGTTACACACCACTAGGGTTAAAGAAATGCAACTATTTTGGGATTTTTGGAACTATTGTAGAGCATGGATTTTTGACTATTCTAGTTACACAAAACCTCTCCTGCAGGGACTCAAAGAAGCACATTGAAGGAAAGGGACACTGACATGGACAGGGGCAATTGTAACCTTGTGGAAAAAAAAATGCCATAAGCAACGTACCAGTACTAGCAACCCCTGATTACACACAGAATTATATTTATTCTCCCATTACAATGTATTCGCTCAGCAAAAATCCCTAGGACACATACCCATAGCATTGTACAGTGGAATCTTAGAATCAGGGATACTGGGTCAATTCCCTTGTGACTAGGCTTTGGCCAGTGCAACCTTTGCCCTCTGCATATGAAGTAATTTTGTCCAGCACATCCATTCACATTGTGAGATGTGGCACAGTAAACACTGCTATGTTTATTGCAATACCTGTTGAGGAAGGAGAGTAAGTGCATGATTTCATTACCTGTGAAGGTCCTGAAGATGATTTAGTACAAGCAACGGAGGATCCACTTGAAGAATGGAAGGTCCTTTTTGCTGATGGGTCATCAACGATTGATCGGGAGACTGGCTAGAGACACACAGGTGCATCAGTGGTGCACCTTTTAGATGGTGAATATGAGGCTGTAGTTCAGAAAGATTACCAACACATTACTCTGCTCAGGTAGAAGAGTTAATTGCAATTAATAGAAGCATTAGAAGCATCCCAAAGAGGCTTGGGCACGATTTATTCAGATTCTGCATACAAGACTACCACCGTACATTCAGGGTTTTCCAGATGGAAAAGAGGCGGGGATTTTGCACATCAGATGCCATGCCAGTACAGTATGTGGCTTTGTTAGAGAGATGAATGTATGCTTTGTCCCGCAGAACCGTAGCAGCAGTGGTCAAATGCTCCACCCACACTCAAAATACTGACCCCATTTCACTTGCCAATGTTAGAGCAGATAAGGCTGCCAAAGAAGCAGTGTATGTAGGGGACCCATATGTTACTGCATACCCTGAGGTGGCCAATCAACAGTTACAGTTAGCAATCCCATACATTACAGTAAAGCTCACACAAATAATTAAATTACAAAAGCAGGCACCCCAGGAGGAGAAGGATGTTTGGGTTGGAAGCAAAACATAACAGGTAAAGTAGTAATTCAACAGGAGTTGCTAATGGTAGCTTCTGAGCAGCTGCATTACCCACACGTTTCAAAACAGCACATTACTGCTGATATCCAGTAGGACTGGCTTGTCCCCAACCTACATGAATTTGTCAATACGTGTGTGACAAACTGCACAATGTGTCATCTTTACAATGCTAGCAGACTCTCACGAGGTTGCATGACATATTGCCCCATCCCACTGTGCCTTTCTGGGAACTTCACATCGACTACATGGATATGCTTAACAGGTGCACTAATAACTGTTGCCATATTGTTTTAGTGTGTCCATTCTCCCATTGGGTTCAGGCTGGCCCTTGTGCACAACCAGAAGCCAAATCAATGGCCAGATTCCTGGTACAGAAGGTATTACCTCGCTTGGGTGCATGTGCAGTCCTAAAATCTGATAATGGCCCACACTTTTTAAATGAATTATTTAATGAAATAGCATCCCTATTAGGGATCTGGCATAAACTGTAATCTGCAACAGGATTGTGGAAAAGATGTATGGTTTACTGAAGACTACAGTATCAAAGATATGTAGTAAGTTAGGGAGGAACATACGGCACTGTCTCACTTTGCCTTTGTTTAGCCTGAGAACGCAGTCCAGTAAAGACCATCACTTGTCCCTGCACGAGAAGGTGATGGAAAGAAGAATGCACACACCTCTCACACCTACATGCAAAGCATCAGATGCTCACAAGGCAGCAGTAGTTTGGGGGGAGGAGTTGCAGGGGTATTTGCAGAAGTTGAACTGAACTTGTTGGTGCCACAACTATACCCAAGGGACTGAGTCTCAGTGAACTGCTGGAAATACCAGAAATTTCAGCGACTGTACACGGTTGTCTATTTGACACTGTTTGCAGTACATGTGAAGGAGTTGCAGTACTGGGCCAGTTTTCTGATATTCAGAAAGCACCCAGAACCACTCCACCCTCTCACCAAATGACTGAATGATATTAAAGTATACTTTGCAATACTTTTTTTTATGATGCTCTTGTTGGTCAATCCTAATACCTTGATGTAAAGTATATATATGTCTGTATATAGTTCTGTTTTGTCTATCCCTCTGCAGGTTCAGCATTGCAAGCACTGTGTAATATATATGTTATATTGTTTTTTCCTTGCAAGGTTAATATTGTTTCTTTGTGGTTATTTTATATGTTGTGGCATATAAGTGGGCGGTACAGAGATGACAATAAAAATTACACAAACTTGGGAAAGACACGAATTAAGAAGGATCCTAAGGCCAATGTAGAATATAATCAGTATATATGGGTGTGGTTTTAGACACTGTTGCTGCTGTGCACCACCCGGAAAACATGCACAAGGTGGGGAGGGAGAGATCAAACAAGAGCTGCTATGTATGCTCTCTGACACCTCATGCAACAGGCCCACCCAAGCTATTTATATCTCAAGAAAGGCCATCTCTTATAGCCCAGTGTTTGGTGCATCTGGCCCTGTGCAGAGTACAAAGTATTTTCCAAGGGCACATGGTCCAAGCAGTAGTAATGGACAGAGATGATGAAGAATGTGGCAAGAAGAAAGAGCAAGCTAATTGTAAAATAACGCCATTGCTGAAGATGGAAGGAGTGTTGTTTTCCAACAACAGATGGGTGGAAGGAGTAGTGGACTGTGCAGCAGGGGGCTTACTGGGGTTTTCAGAAGATATAGTGGCACATGTGAATCAGAACTGTGGCAGGACATGGCGAAATTATGTGCCAGAATTGACATGGATCGAGTTAAATGAGGCCCCAGCCAAAATACAGATGCCTGCAGAATATGTGATCTGTTTTTGAGGGAATGGTGCCATACCTGTAGGAATTAACAGTTTTTCTAATAAGACATTATTCACCCCCAATCTGACTGAAGGTACAACAGCATTGATCGATGTGTGCTGAGCGTGTGGACAATACACAAACCTACACCTCCCGCCATCATGGAGTGTCGTTTGTTCACTGACCACCCTACACTCTGCAGTTTTGGTAGTGCCTGATTCCCATTTGAGTATTATAAATGTGCCACCCCATAACCAACTATGTTCCCATCTATCAAGCATGTCCACCACTCAATAATGCTCGTCATCAGAAAATATCAAATTACCTATACAAAGACACATCCAATAAGTTGAAGGCAATCAATATAAACCTTTTAAAAAAACAGAGACCTTTTTCATCTCCCACCTGGTGCCATGCATCCAGAATGCAGCAAACAATTTGCTGAAGATCACCAGGTGGGAAATGCTCCAGTTGGCGAACTAAATAGAGCAGGGTCTTAATTCAATTAATAGTGAATTACGGGCGATCAGACTCCTGACCCTCCAGAGCAGATACATTCTGGATTTGCTTACATCAATGATGGGAGGGCATGTGCAATAAAATTGATGTCTTCCTGCATGTATATTCCCCCAAATGAGTTGGACAATAGATATTTGACCCATACGATAGGGGTCCTTCACAATTTGAGGCATGACATGAAGAAAGAAGCTGGAGTGAATGCCGATGACTGCTTTGATTCAATGTTTTCATGGGCCTCTTGTGGTGAGAAATAGCTGATGGCCATGTACACTGTACATGTTGTGCCAATAGGTTTGTTTGGGGCCCTCTAGCCATGGTATTTGGTCATTGCCACTGTACATGTTGCACCAATAGGTCTCTTTGGGGCCCGCTAGCCATGACCTTCGACAAATAGATCCATTACCACCTGCCTAAGAGATGTGATCACTGCAGGTGCAAAATTACTTTTTTTCACTCTCTCCATTCCAGTGGAATTCCCCTGATATTTCCCCACTAATGACAATGAACTACACATGCAGTGGCATTGAACTACCCATGCCTGCGGTATAACCCTGGTAAGCCCCCAATAATTATCGAAAAATCCCAAACTCTTGCATGTCCTCATAGGCACTCAGCAAGTGCCCTCTTCCTCTTTCCATGGTCCCTCGATTCCCCTCAATTGCTTTTTTCCTCTCTTGCCGTCTCCTGGCCATTACCCCCTATTACTGTTTGGTTTGTGTGACACATTTACTTCTCCAAGGTGGACATGATTTAAATGTGAGTGCTGAATGTCAGTGCTATTCAGGCATTACATCCAATCACCTTAACTCTCTCTTAATGAATGGTTTTTCACTGCATCTCAATGGTTTTGTTATACCTCAGTTTCTTCAGGGCCCACTAGCCAGTGCATGCAGCTATGGCCTGTGTCCACAACTGAACATGTTGATTAGTTTCTTGAGGTATCACTAGTTATGGGCGTCGGCCGTGGCCTTTGTACTTATTGCACCAATATCTTTCTTTTGGGCCCACTAGCCATGGCCACTGACTGTGTCACTCCATGAATTTGTAAACAAACACCCATTGACCCTGCCCAGTAGATGTAGGCACTGCAGATGTTTTACCTTGTTTTTTATAACTCCTTATTCATGCAATAATTTCACATTAATCATTTCCAATAAAACAAATTCCTGTGGTAGAGTGGCGGTCGCCAATTAGCACATTAATGAAAAGAATTGTTTGGAATTAAAAAGACTTCCACATCCTCACATGACCTCAACATGTGTCCCTCTTCTTTTTTCCAGGTCCCCTCAATCCACTCACTTGCTTTTTCCCCTTGCTAACCCTCTCCCATAACCCCCTGTCATACATCGCTTCGTGTGATGCATATTTTTTCTGAACGCGGTTTACGGCTTTGCTGCTGTAATCTCGTAAGATTCACACAGTCTTCCTCTTATAAACTGAAAAATGTCTACCTATAACTGGCTCCCCAACTCACCCCCAAATTCCCAAAGTCACACAGTGTCTTCTTTCCACCTCCCAGCCACCATCCAGATGTGATTGCTGTTGGTATTTCTATAGCACCTACAGCCAAGCCAGCTAAGCACTGTTGTTCAAAATAATAAGTCTTCCCCTAGGATTGACTACATAAACATAAGAGTTTTGAGTCTCTTATGTTGAGACCATTATTAGACTCTGTAAGGTTGTGGGGGATTTCATTCCAAAGTTTAATGGCATCCCTCCAAATAGCGTTTTGGACTCTTTCATATTTCGTGCATCTCCCTGTAATATTGTGGGAATCACTCACATTGTTAAAAATAAAATGATTGATTATTATTTCTGAAAAACCTAAGCCTCATGGCTGCAAAGCACCATGGGAGATATAGCTATTTTTGGAAGCAGGGTGCGCCCCTTTCCCCATCAAAAATTTTGAAAAGTCCTGGACGGATTTACTCCAGTCCTGTCCTGGAAGGCGAGTCAAAGCTTCATGCCCAAGTTGCTTCTCATTTGGTCCAATTGCATTGAGCAGTATTAGCTCTTCGGCTTGACAAAATATGGACTTTTTGTCTATGGGAGAATTAATGGGAGTAGGCCGGAAACAGTGTTTTTTGTTGGTTTCTTAATAACTTTTAAATTTCTTATTGAATGGCCTTTGGCCAAGTCCACTGCATTTTTTAAATCACTACCTGCTCACTAGGCCTGGCCTTTGGCCATGCCCATTGCCAATTTTAAAACAGTACCAGATCGCTAGTGGCTGTGATTTTTCACCCACAAACTCACTGTATCTGTTAAAATTACCAAAAAGCCATGGGAATAATTATAATTAGGGTTTCCTGTTTTCAGTGTTTATTTTTTTATTTCTGTTTTTTTTTGTGGTGTTTTTAAAAAAGAATTAGGAGTCTGTGTTTCAGTGTTTTCCCGTTTTCCCCCTCCAAACAATCACAGATAACTGTTTTTTTTCCAGTGAAGCACAAAAATATTATTTCATTGCTTCATTGCATGCATAAGTAGGGTAATCTATCTCATGACAAGCTGCAAGAATAACATATTCCCAGGTTTGAGAGGTTAACCCTGAAATCCACCCTAATGCAACCATCGCTCAAATACGTTCATCAATCACAGACTGGTTTTGACCTGCTTTGACAGTGGTATTGTTATGTATAAAAGATGACAGCCTTTGAGAACTCACACATGTGTCAGGCAATGTACAGTGGGGTGCAGTAACCGGAAGAACCAGGTGCAATGAACAGAAGTTCGATCCTGCGCCTTTGGGGCGGGTTATCATACAACATACATACACATTGGTACGGTAGTCACTTCTCTTTTGAGGGGGTGTTATGATCAGCTCATACATACCATTTTTCTATTAACACACGGGTGGTCAATGGGTGGAGCTTTGCCCTGCCACCCGCACAAAACACAAACTTTCCTTTAAGCCTTACACACGTAAGGAAAGAGTTGTGTACAGTGGCCATGGTGATCGCACGTCCCGCCCCACCGTTTCAATGGGGAGACGGGACGCCCATTTCCGGCCAGACGGCGACGCCATGATCACCAAGGCAATTTACAAAAGCAGCCGGTCACGTGCACTACTGTTGCAGCGGCCTGGCGGAGAGGAACAACGCGGAGGGACGCTACAAGTGAGGAATGGGCATAGTTGAGTTCTTGTACAGAGTAATCCCATAGTTGCACGCGGTTAGGAACGCATACCTTTATCGCTGTTTCAGGCAGTTATTAACATCGTATTTGATACGATGAAGGAGAGGAGGACGATCATCCCAAAAGGCTGAGTTACAGATGTTAGAACCTTTTAAACATGGTCTCTCATTATGTGGGGAATCACGGGAATTATTCACCTACATATATGAACTGACATCAATGTTGCTATTTTTCTTTCTTTCTTTTTTTCTTTTCTTTTCTACTATATATTTGAACACGAACCATTGCACTTCCTTGATGATGGTATGTATATGCCCTATTTTGAAATATTGTTGAATGGACAAAACATTAATTACAATTACAAATGTATTGTTATGAATTGAAATATGGACAAATGTAGCCCTGAAGATGGTGCTTGGCACCAAAATGCATTGGCAATAGCCCAAAGTCGTGTGATCGCCTAAACTAATGAAGTGTGATTAAAACACAGATATTTTACATAAAACTTAGAATTGAGTTCATGTAATCAATTTTTGGTAATATCACTGAGCACTTACCAAATGAAAAAGAAAAGTCTTCAGATATTTTAATAATCTAAAGGAATGAATTTAGCTCCTGAATGGAGCAATAAGTGAGCACCAGGTTTACTGGGTGGATTCACTGGCATAACAGGGGTCCCCGCAGCCCCAGTGGTGCGGGGGCCCCGCCAGCACATCTCCGAGGAGGGGCCCTCACTTGTAGAAAAAAAAAATGTTTTTTTGCAAAAAAAAATCTTTTTTTTTCTTTTTGAATTCCATCTGCATTTATAAAGAAATTATTTCTGTAACATAAATAATTTCTTTATGAAGTCAGAGTGACTTCAAAAAGAAACGATGGGTCTCATTACGGGTTTGGCGGCAACCGTGACATTGCTACCAGCAGGTTGCCGCCAGACCCGTAATGATTTACCGGCGCCCGACTTCCCAGTAACACCGGGGGATTACAACCCCGGCGGTCTGGGAAGTCAGACGCCGGCAAATGGTAAGTCCCCATTTCCATACAGTCCTATCGGACTCTATGGGAATGGGGACCATAGAAGCACCGGCACCGTTAATAAAGGTGCCAGTGCTTCCATGAAAACTATGCGGGTGGGTGCCGTTCTGCCCGGCAGGTCTGACCTGCCGGGCAAGACTGCAACCGCCCGCAGAGCTGTAATATGCCGGCCGAGAAACAACAGTGCCGGTGAGCTTACCAGCACTGTTATTTACAGTCCAGCATAGTTGTAATGAGGCCCAATTTCTTTTTTAAGTGTTAGGGCTCCCCTCAACCCCATGATGTGTGCGTGTGTGCGTGTATGTTGAAAGGGTTCACACCTTAATATACGGGTGGCTGCCTGGGTGTGCCTGTATGGTGAAAGGGCGCACACTTAAATGTATAGGTGGCTGCCTGTGTGAGTGTATGGTGAAAGGGCGCACACTTAAATGTTTGGGTGGGTGCCTGGGTGTGTGTGCCTGTATGGTGAAAGGGTGCACACTTAAATGTATGGATGACTGCCTGGGTGTGCCAGTATGGTGAAAGAATGCACACTTAAATGTATGGATGGCTGGGTGTGCGTGTGTGTATATGGTGAATGGTGTGTGTGCTTGCGTTCAGGGGCGCAACAAAACCTACATTTTGGGGGCTAACCCTTCAAATGTTGGGAGGGGTGCCAACTTCATGGGCGGTGGGGGAGGGGCAAACTTATTTGTTTGGGTCATCTAATTTCTTTATGCATTTTTATGAGACTATTCTAGTGCAGCTTCAATGTTACAAGCAGTTAACTCTCTCCTTTAAGGTTTAAAGCACCCACTTATGTGAGAATGAGTGGTCTCCTGTTCCCTCTCTACCCTTCCAATCACTCCCCTGGCATGCAAGTATTAAACCCACATCACGATTTCAATTGCCTAAAAAAATTGAATGCAGGTACTAACAGTGAATTGCTTTATGTTAGTAATTGGTGGGTTCTTGTTAGCAGAGAAACCCAGGTGCCGTTTAACATCTGTGTCCTTTTCTGTCTGGCAACTGCTCTGAAGGTCAGCCAGGTCTGGTCAACATAGCCCAACATTTTAAGGGGGGGGGGGGCTGAATCCCAGTCAACTCAATGGTGTTGCACCAATACTTGTGTTTAATGCCTGGATTACTTATTGGTAATCTTCATTACTCCTAGCCCTTTTCTTCCTCGTCCCAGTGTGTGTGAGACAGTACTTGTGTATAAGGCACTCTGCCTCATACACAAGTACTGGGATAAGGTAGAGGTACATGGAAGTAATGCTTGATTTAGCTACCTGTAATCTTCATTACTCCTAGTCCCACTCTTCCTCATCCCAGTACTTACCTATGAGGCAAGGAGCATCAACCGTAAGCTCTGGGGCAAGGAGCTGATTTTGGAGGTTGGGGTGGGAGGGAGAGGGGATGTGTGGGGGGGCATGGTTATACGACAAATTATAATGGCTGTCCATGTCCAGGCTAAGCAGGCATGATATGTGGTATTAGTGGCTAGAGAGGCATTTTGGTGCAGCCAGTCTAGCCATTCCTCAGTTTGGTATGACTTTTTTTAATGGGGCATTTATGATAAAGCAGTCCTGCTAAGTGAATTACCTGGCTAGACTGCCATTTGGGTGCTGCCAGTCAGCCATTTCTTACTGCAGCATTGTATATTTTTCTGGACATCGGTGATCAAATTATATGATATAAGTCATTTATAACGCACCTGCACACAAGTGTTTCTAGGCGCGACAAGACAAGGGATGGAAGATAGAGGGAGGACAAGACAAACGATCTTACTAGGCCTTATGTCATTCAGATCATGCAAGTGCGATAACGAGAAGCGCAAGGGGAAAGGGATGGGAGAAGTGCAAGGGAGAGGGGAGGGGAAAAACAGGGCAGCAATGCCTCTGAGTAAGTGCTGTCAGGCAGCACAGCTCTGGGTAGTGCAAGTAGAACAAGGGACTGTAGGGTTACAGTTACAGCTCCTAAGTGCATGGTAGGACCAGAGGCAGTGCAAGCATGACTGATCAAGAAAGAGTCTCGACTCAGTGAGACTCTGAGGGTAGCCAAGCAACCAGTCAGTACAGCAGACAGGTAGGTCAGGTAGGCCAGCAGCGGAGGGAGAGAGAGAAAGCAGAGGAGAAGAGGAAAGTTGTGAGCTGCTTCCAGAACTTTAGGTGGTCTGCTAAAGCGTGAGAGGGGCAGGGAGGCTATTACAGAGGGAGGTACCTGTAGAGGAGAGAGATCTACCCCCCACTCTCTTGCTGGAGAAGCGTCTAACCCTTAGAGAGTTGTAGGTAGCTGAGCGAAGGGCTTGAGAAGGAAGATATTTTGGAAGAGAGCATTCGATGTAGTGCAGGCCCCGGGCCCAGAAAGCCTTGTGGACAATGCAAAAGGTATTGAACTTGATACTTGCAGCAACTGGGAGACAGTGGAGAGATTTCAGGGCTGGAGAGATACGATCCCCGTGCTTGAGGCTAAGGATAAGTCTTGCAGTCCTTTTCTGGATTAGTTGCAGGGGCTGGATAGTAGAGGAAGGCAGGAAGGCAGATTGAGAAAGAGGCTGTTGCAGTAGTCCAGCCTAGAGAGAACCAGGACTCTGCAGACAGTGAGCTTCTGGAGGAAAGTGAGAAAGGGAAGAGTCCCTTTGAGGAGGAGCAGCTGCTAGTGGGACTTCTTGGCAACGTATGAGATGTGAGGAGAGAAAGAGAGTGGAGTCAAAGATGACACTTGTTGTTTGCCTCACAGGAAGGCGAAGGAAGAGGGCCCAAGGCGGGCAGCCAGAGTGAGAGAAGGAAAGCAGGGGCAGGAGTCCAAATGAGAAGGATCTCCATCTTACTGACATTAAGGTAGAGATAGTGGAGGCACACCAATCCTGAATCGCGGATAGACAGTCGGGAATGAGCGAGAGTTGAGAGGAGTCTGAGGGGAGCCTGAAGGAAAGCAGAGTGTCATCCGCATAACACTGAAAGTTAGAGGAGAATGTAGAGATCAGGTGGGTCAAAGGGGCCACATAGAGGTTGAAAAACCAGAGTGAGAGGATGGAGCGGGGAGAAAGGGACCAAGTTGGAACTGGGAGGGACAGTCCAAGAGGAAGGAGGTCAGCCACTCAAGGGCCTGATCTGTGATGCCCAGGTTCTCATGGAGTCGATTGATCAGGATTGATCAGGATGGCATGGTTGACCGTGTCGAAAGCACAGGAAAGATCAAGGAGGATGAGGACAGAAGGAATGCTGGAATCAAGGTTAGAGAGCAGAACTTCACAGGTGTTCAGGACAGCAGTTTCCGTGTCTCTGGCACTGAAGCTAGACTGATGGTCATGGAGACAACCAACAGATTCCGTGTGGAGAGTAAGCTGGGAGATGGCCAGCTTTTTCAACAGTTTGCCCAGGAAAGGGGTGATGGAGATTGGGCAATAGTATGCCGGGCAGGCAGGATCGGCAGAAAGCTTCTTGAGGAATGGGTGCATAATATAGTGCTTAACGGGAGAGGGCAAAGAGTGATTACAGAAATCGGTCAAGGATGGAGCGAGGGTGTCAATATAGTTCTTCATAGTTCTGGTGGAGCAGGAGAGCACCTGTTTGGATGACACTTTCATAGATCGGACTTGTCTAGAAACCTTGTCAGGTGTTGTCAGAGAGAAAGAGGAGAAAGGAGGAAGAGAGGTAGAGATGGCCAAAGGGGGGCAGCGAGAGGAAGAGGGAGAGGAAGAGAAGATGGAGGACAGTCCTTAGTTTTAGCGTAGAAGTGAGATGACAGAGCCATACAGAGGGCCTGGGAGGGAACATGAGATGTAAAGACCTCAATAGGATTGACCAGTTCTTTTCAGATTTTAAAGAGTTTGGCCGTGTTTTTAGAGGCCACAGAGACACAGGCTTGAATGTGTGTTCTATTCTTGATGAGTGTTATTGCTTCGACTGCCATTTTGGTGCAACCAGTCTAGGTATGTCTAAATGTGGCCTGGCAAGCTTTACTATATTGTTATTACATGTCGACACTGGTCTACCTTGTGCAGCCAGTTGGACATGTTTTCATTGTGGCATGGCATTTTTAATAGCAAAGCTTTAATGTTCCTGTGCTCTGTTGGTGACTTGCATCTATTGGATTGGTGTTACCCTACAAAACAATTGCAAACACTCTGGCTTTTTAGCCAATTGTTGTCAGACAGTGTGCTGTATGTTATATTAAAATACATATGTATATCTTTCTACTAGTGCAGTGTGCGGCATATCCGTTCAGCAGCACGTTTGTGCGTATTGCGCAAGTGTGATAATCTAGGTTGGCCCAGAGTGTGGCGCAACCCTTGATTTGTTGCTTAGTTGGGGGGCCCCCTCAGCATGGCTCGCAGGGGGGCCCCCTCATCTTGTGTTACGCCACTGGGTGGATTGCATGCGGTTCTTCCGGTTACTGAATTATTGAACATAGCCCCAGTGTCATAGGGGTATTTTGATCCTGGGAGCTCCCAAAATATACCCAAATAAAAGGAACACTATACATAACTGGAACTATTTTTGGAAAAAGAACCAAGTGGTGCCCACCTTTTCTCCATATCGAATGTACAGTGGGATTACATTATTTGCCAAGTATCACACACTTTGGTTAAGCAGCGTGCTACAAGCCCCTCGTTTTATGGCCGGTCTCTTGGTGACTGTTGTGATACATTGCACAATACAAGCCAACCTCATTTAAGCAGCATGGAAAATGGAAAAAAATGACCAGCTGTAAGAATAACATATGCCCACGTACTTTTGCCCCATATTGAAAATCAAAAGCGGGCACCTATGAATATACGCACAGGACATGCACATATATTTTAAAGTGAAATATATAAATGTAGTTCAATTGATCTTCCCATTAGAAGAAAGTGTGCAACACAAAATAGCATTGGACCTTTAAAAAAAGTAATGAACGTCAGAAAAATTACTTGCAAGAGGAAATGTTCCAATACATATTCTGGTAAAGTATAAAAGCTGCTCACCTTTTAAGCCCAGCAATCTGTAGTGAAATATTCCCTGGAAAACAAAATGCAAATACCAAATCCAAATACTAGACAAGTGCTTGTGGTATTGTGAGTAAGCGTTTGCACTGGTAACATGACAACTTCTGTAAAATCCTGGCAGCCAAATGCTTGTGCAAGCTTGCCAACCTCAAAAAAGCAAGGGGTTGTTTCCACCTTCTGAAAAAAAGTTACGCTATCCAACCACAGGAGTATTTTATTTGTGCTCTGAAAAGCAGCAACAATGAGGGGAACATTACTTTCCCCAGTTTCCAGGATTGCAACCTCTGTAGCCAACCTCTGTAGCCACATACTGGGCAAATACTCCTGACTTACTTGCTCTCTCATCATTTCCCGTTCTCATCCCCATGGCTGGCTTTCAAGAATAATCTGCTTTATAAAGATTACTTGAAAGGCACACATAACATAGTGTCATTCAAATATATAAAACCTTACAGAACTATGTTAGGCAAAAAGTGTACAATTGTGGCATCATTCTCCCCATCGTGACTGGGAGACTACAAATACCAGAATGCAATTCAGCAAAAGGCAATAGAATGGTCTCTCAGAGCTTTCAGAGAGCACTGGGAATATAGAAAATCTTGAAACCGTATTGGGGCATATCTAGTTTACCACACACGTGCATAATGGATTTACAATTCTCCATGCAATCGCAGCTCCTTAGCCAGAGATAGAAGCCCTTTACATGTGGGCCTTGTAACAGCTTGATCTTAAGAGTGCAATACTTTCAAGGACTGACAGTAGTAAAATAATGTGGATGCCATGTGGTTTCCTAGTGTGTTATGGTATAGTTAAAACTAAGAAAACACACAACAACTAGGACTGTGGACTGCTGCACATCCGCGCAGTAACCGGGACCGCTCCTGCTTTGTTTCAAAGGAAGGAAGGTGCCGGACCCCACAGGCCATGTTGCTCTAAGGGCTCTTGTAACTTGTGCTCATTTATTAAGCAACACGGCCTGAGGGGGACCAGCCCCTTCCTCACTTTGAATCCAAGCAGGGTTTCTGCATGAATGGGATTCCCATATGCCCATCGTGTCAATTGGCAGTGATTTTACACCCCCACCGTAGCTGTAAAACTATATATATATATGTATCTTGAGACTGTTTTTTCTTAACAGTCTGAGTGAGAGGCACTCCCCCGTTCTTTAAGAAATCACCAGGAAATCAATTTTCTTTTTTTGGAAAAAATGTCCTCTTTATTATGCAGAAATATATATATTTCTTTTTCAATATTGGTGGCTATGAAATACAAATACACTGGTTTTTATTATACCTATGACTATATCTAGTCCATACTAAACTAGGCATGCTGGTCTCCCATTTGTGCAGTAACCGGGACCAACCCTGCTTAGCTTCAAAACTAAGAAGGGGCCCCATCAGGCCATGTTGCTCTAAGTGGTCTCATAAGTGCTCATTTATTAGGCAACATGGCCTGAGAGGGCCAGTCCCTTCTTCGATTTGAAGCTAAGCAGGGTTGGTCCCATTTATTGCATGGATGGAAGTTCCCAATGCCTATTTTAGCATGGACTATGCATAGCCAGCGGTGTGTAGTTTTATAGCCGCAAATATCAGAAAAACAGCCAAAACCAAAAATGCTTTTTTGCCCCCACAGGCCCTCACAAAGTGCTCCCGCATCTGTGCCAGCTCCCTCCAGCCCCTGAAAGCCCCTCAGATCCCCTGCCTTCTCCCATTCCTCCCACAACACTAAATTTTTCTGTGACACAGTTTGCTATTTGCGGCTATACCCCAGGTTATAGCTGTGTGTATGGGAAAAATGTCGGCGCCTCATGTTGCAAACATCGTCCCTGGCTCCTGTACAACTCCCAAATTTCACTAGGTGTCCTCCTGCCTCCACCACCTCAAGCCTGATGGCATTTGCATGTTTTGAGCTGCAAAAGCCTTTTTTCTGTGCTTCGTTTTCTGATGTCCTCGGCGAAAACTTGCATTGAGAAAAAAAATATGGTGGATGTTTCATTTATAAACACCCAGATTCTTCTCGAACTACCGGAGATATAGCTATGTATTTTGGAGAAGAGAGCAACCGCCACCCTATGATATGTATACATATAAATAGAGAGAGAGAGAGACGTAACCAAATTAATTTTTTCAACTACAAAATATCTTTCATGTGAGAAAACAGCATATTTTATTCCATCAGACAAACCTAGAGAATCCAGCACCTATGCCAAACGAGAACGCTATAAATATCCACTGGGATTCTGGAATGCTGAGCCTTGTGCAATAGATTTAGAGGCGTTCAGCTAAAATCACTTGCAAGTGGTGGCCCTGATGAATGTTAATCTCAACTCATAGACATGGCTCTATATTTGCTTCTATTTAATATATACCTGAAGTTGACAGCAAAGCTGCTTGCACTTGCTCGACATTCAGTTCTGCTCATATGCCCATAACACACATATCTGCTTGTGAGACAGGAAGGTGATATTGAAACCGTGAAATTAAAACTAGCATCTTGTATGACTTCAGTGAGTCACTGGTTGAATAAGAACAGATTAAGGTGGAACACGACAAAAAAGTATTTCATGCACATTGGTAGCTAGACAAATATCTGCAATCAATCACACTGGCCAGCATTGCCACGGGTGGCCTTGAACCCAATCATTCAAGGTAGTAGCTTCGGGAGCCTGACCGAGCACAAGATATGATTCCACAGATGACCACGGTGACCCAAGGAGCCTTCTGTAACTAAAGCAAATAAAAGCATTTCTTCATTCCTTCTGGTTCCCATATCACGTGAACTTGGCCAATAAATTTTTGGCCCAGAGAATACATAATGATAACTCTGTCATTCTTCATACAAGTACCATGCGCCTTGATGCCCCTGGGCTGTGTGAGCGCTTTAAAAATGCAAATAAATAAATAAATAAAAATAGGAAAAGGTGGTGCATCTTCATTCTTGGCATCAATGCTTCTCTGGGGTCAGAGTCTTTGAGTACCTCTTGTGGCACTAAGGAGGAAATACAAGTGAGCAGGAAGCAGTTTCATACCCTTGCATGGATCACAAACACAGCACATGAATGCAACACCCATGCACCACACCTGTTGTATACATCAATCTTCCTGAAACAACTTGTGGTACCTCAATGTGTTTTAGGTATGTCCCTTTGTGATGGTATTTATGCCCAACTATTGTGCCTACAAGGGCATCAACATCCTGGACCTTGTGCTTTATAAACTGTATCTGCAGTAGTCTCTGTGCCTTTCAATGTGAGCCAGTTTTGAACAATAAAATAAGCCCCAATCAGTGGCGCGCCTCTGGAGTTATTTTATTCACAAAAAGGAAGTTTATGAAATTATATAGTGATGAACCCACAAAAATAACACAAACAAATATAGTTACATTAATTACAACATAGATGGTCTTGTGCATATTGGTTAGCAAAGTGACTTCCTAGGAATTATTTCCTGTTTCATATTCCAAAATAGACCAATCTCTCAGTGTGCATCCATTGCACAAAACCAAAGATTACTGGGCACAACATGTGCTATAACTAATTAACACTTGTCAAGTATCCGCCAACTGCCTTGCCAACAGTTTTGGGCAACACAGCAGGGCATCCCAAAAGCGAGGTAGGGTAACTACTGTTACCATCAGCAGCCTGGGAGAGGGGCAGCCCCAACCTTATCTCAGCCTGCTCCTCTCCTCTCCCCCAGCTCCAGAGACACGTAGTCTCGGCAGCACAAAGCAAAGGAAGGGTGAGGTGTGAACAGTCACCTCACGCTTCCACAAACAGCAAGGTGCTAAGCACCATTAGGAAACCAACAGTCAGGCAGGGCCCAGGTTCAAAGACCTGCCCCCATCAGGGGGCCAGACAGTCAGCTATCCGGCCGGGGGCTGTGACAACAGCAGCCCCCACTACCTGCATAACAAAGACCCAGGGCCTCCCTGGGTCTTATAAATAAGAGCAGCATGCTCTGAGTAAACACAATCTGTTTGTGGACCCTAAACGGGGACCCAAACAAACAGGGGGTTCACTGTTTACTCAGTGTCTTCTAACCTTTTTGCTTCTTTAGCAAATCTATTGAAAACTCGCAGTACTCTGCAGCATCTTTGTTTTCCTTCCTGAACATTGTTACTGTTCAAAAAACATCAGGACGGGCAAGTGAGCGGCGAGCGCTACGGAAACAAAGAAAAGAAACAAGGTTGCGTGCCGTGTGAAAGCTTCAACCCAGCCCGAACGAAGGATGAAGAGGCATCCGAGCAGCCCAGCGCGGACGGTGTCAGTTTCAACATCTTTTAAGGTGAGCCACCGTGCTGGGACTACGGGGGCGGAAAAAGATAAACACTGTGTTTTCGGGGGAAAGAGATACATTTGCTTTAACAGAGCCTCTGGGCTGCAAAGTATGCTGTGCATGACAACCTTGATATAAATACAGAGAGAATCACAGCCAGGCAAGTAGCACGGCGAATTGAGAGCTCATTTTTGTCATCCACACAGAGCCTGCTGACGAAAGTTCAATCCCGGCGGGGGTGCAAATCCTGCTGACCAAATTTTCTCTATTTTAACGCAGGCGCCCCTACAGCAAAACCGATAGTTAAATAACTTAGAGACACACAATAACAATTCTGGTGACTGCCTATATATTTAAATAAACACTGCACACGGTGGGCAATAGGAGACATTCCCTTGAACCCTCCATAGAGTTTAACAAAAGAGAGATACATTTTCTTGCCAAAAGGAACTGGCAAAAAACATAGGCTAGTAACACGGTGGGGTAACAGCTACCAGTTACCCAACACGGGCAACAAATAGAACAAGCTCATAAGAGCGTGCTAATAGCAACAGCCCTAAACCTTGATAAAACGTTTTTTCCTTCCCTGTAACAGGCCAAAGAGGACCATGGGGCCCAAACGGAAAACGCTTACGCCCACAACACCGGCACAAAAGCCCAAATCACCACAGCTGTTAGCAGCCATTGAAGCAGCGCCAAAAAAGGTAACAAAAAATTGTCAAAACTATGCGAGAATGTAGCGGAATTGCAGCAATTAATGCTAGAAGTAAGGGGGAAACAAACACCGCCCACAGGGGAACCTGGGGCTCCAAATTCTTCCATTGCACTAGAACCTGTAATAACGGTAGTCAACACCCCGGTAACGCCACCTACAGCAACCCCGCCGCAACAGGTGCAGTAGGTGCCAGTAGCACCCACAGCAACAAATGCAATAGCCCCAACAGCTGCATCAACAGACCACGGGCGTGACAGGGACACCCGGCAACAGCACAACAGACATTGTAACGATCTGTAATGCACACTTAGAACAAAAAATGAAATCATTCCAAACTGAGATATTAAATAGATACAAAAGATGCCTGGCATGGAACATTGATACCACAATCAAAGAAGCCATATGGGCCAAAGAATTCATAGAAATATTTTCATTAATAGAAGCCCAGCGCAAAGGGAAAGATGCTTTCAGAGATCCCAAAAAGATAGAAGAAAAAGCTATTGCCAGAAATGCTCAGGTGGAAAAAAACTGGGACAACTGGTTACAAGCTTTTGCCATCCTAGAACAATATACAGAGAAAAATTCCCTATGGATTGTAGGAACCTGTGGGCAAATGTGGATAAAATAAGGGAAGTAAAAGTCACCCAGAGGGGGAAGACATGGCTAGCACATGATATCAGATTCAGGAGAAGCATGTCAGAAAGGCCAGCCATTGACTGGGATGAGGTTCAGAATGACTTATACACCCTCAACGCTGAGCCTCCACCGGAGGAAGATGCTCCGCAAACTTCCTCCAAAAATAACAAAAATACTCAAGGTAACAGGTCCAATGATAACGATAAAACCAAGAAAGGGGAGCAGCCCTTTCGGAAGAACCAGCCATGGGCAGCTAAAAATAATGCCCACAGACAGAACAAAAACCAATCTTCCAAATCCAACATCCCATGCAGAAATTTTGGGAAAAAGCAGTGTACATGGGGCAAAGAATGCTGGTACAAACACACCTGCACAAACTGCAATGGTGACCATGCAGCAAGCAGCTGCACTAGACTGCCAGCCAAGAAAGAATGACATCCCGATTTTAGAACCAGGAAGAACACCCATCAATCCGGGCAATTTTAGAGAAGCCCTTAATAACTACCCAGACAAAGAAACCAGCATGGCAATATGGCAGGGTTTCACCAATGGTTTTTCCATCCCATTTAAGGACAAAGGGTCAGAAACCGTCCCGATGAACCTGAAGTCAGCCAAAGATAACCCCCTGATGGTGGAAACCAAAATCAAGAAAGAACTGCAACTAGGCAGGATAGCAGGTCCCTGGGACCGCATGCCATTAAATAACTACTTAGTATCCCGACTAGGTTTGGTCCCCAAAAAAGAACCTGGGAAAATGAGGCTAATCCATCATCTTCCCTAACCCAAGGGCCAAGCATTAAACAACTGCATCCCACACACGGAATCCGCCGTATCTTACACACATTTCCAAGAGGCGGTAAGACTCATACAGGAATGTGGCAGGAACGCCCTGATGGCCAAGCTGGACATCGAATCCGCTTTCAGACTCTTGCCAGTCTACCCAGGTTCACAGCAGTGGCTAGGTTTCACTTTTAATAACAAATTCTATTTAGACAGATGCCTCCCCATGGGGTGTGCAGTATCCTGCGCACTATTTGAGCAATTCAGCTCCTTTTTCCAATGGGCTTTCCAAAAGCAGAGACCAGGGACAAAAATAGTACATTACCTTGATGATTTCATGGTAATAGGATCACCAAATTCTCGTGAATGCGGCATAGCCCTAGCAAAACTAGAACATATGGCCACTCAGTGGGGAATTCCCCTGGCTAAGGAGACAACCACCAAGCCAGACACCACCATAATCTTCCTGGGGATCGAAATAGACTCAGCAAAGGGTTTTTGCAGAATCTCCAAAACAAAAATAACAGAACTCTTGGCAAAAATACAAAACCTGATAACTAAAGACAAGGGGACAGTGAAAGAAATACAATCCCTAGCAGGTAGTCTCAATTTCGCATCCAGAATAACACCCCAAGGGAGATATTTTCCAGAAGCCTAGAGTTTAAAATCAAATCATTCACCAAACCCCACTTGCACATCCGGCTAGGCAAAGAGGTGAAACAGGACCTGGAAACATGGGCAAATTTCCTTAGAGAGTTCAACGGGACCTCACTTTGGCGAACGCCGTTGAACACCTGGACAAACAGGGTCCTATTCACTGATGCAGCCGGGAGCAAGGGTTTTTGAGCCATACTAGACTCTGAATGGGTGGCAGGACACTGGCCCAACTCATGGCAACTGGCAGGGTGGACAAAAAACATCACCCTCCTAGAAATATTTCCCATCTGGCTAACATTACACATCTGGGGCAGGCAGCTAGCGAACACGGAACTTTTGATCTGGTGCAATAACATGGCGGTAGTGGGCTCCATAAACAGAAGGTCTACAAAATAGCCTTTAGTGCTGAAAGGCCTACGAGCCATTACAGCAGTCACACTACAAGAAAACATTGTGGTCAAAGCGAAGCACATTTCAGGGGCGGATAATAACATTGCTGATGCTTTATCTTGCTTCCAGTGGTCAAGATTCCGAGAGCTAGCGCCACATGCCCAAGAACAGATGACGCCAATACCAGCAGAATGCTGGGCAATAATGGGAAGACAAAAATAACGGCATCAACGCCAACGCCAGAGAGCTCAGGCCGGGATGCCCAAAAGTAATCAGGCACCTCTAAAACGGGTGCCAACAACACATTGGCATCAACGCCAGCACCAGAGAACGCAGGCCGGGATGCCCAACAGAAACCAGGCACCTCTAAGATGGGTGCCAACAACACATTGGCATCAACGCCAGTGCCAGAGAGCCCAGGCCGGGATGCCCAGCAAGAATCAGGCACATCAAAAACGGGTTCTAACATCCTCACAGGGTTCCTAACAGAAATGGCAGAGAGAGCAGTGGCAAGCACCACCGCAGCATAGTACAGTAAGTGCTTACAAACAGTATTTAAAGCCACAGGTTGAAACCATGTAGAGTTGATAACGATTAAAGACATAGAAGTATTTTTAAAATGGGCAAGGGAACATGGGTTCAAAAGAGATTGGGCAAAAAGACACCTGGTGGCAATCTCATACTTTACAAAAATACGGGGCGAATCAGATCCCACCCACAACTCCCTTATCCCCTATGCAATGAAAGGATGGGGCAGAATAGAGGGCCCCCATGTGGACACCCGCCGACCCCTTGATTTCAGCAAACTGGTACAGATAGCAAGCCAGCTGGAAGCCATATGTTGGCACCCATACAAGATAATTTTATTAAAAACAGCATTTTTTCTATTCTACTTCGGGGCTTTCTGGGTAGGAGAACTCATCGCTTCCAGCACCAAGGCCACAAACGGCTTGGGTGTCATGGAGGTCAGGGTGAGACAAGAGTGTATTAACATAGAAATGCAACAGTCAAAAACGGGTGCCAAAAGAACCATTAACATTTGTTGCAATGATGAAGCAACAAACTGTCCGGTTTGCATCACCAATCTCTATTACACCCAAAGACCCAAGGTGGGGGGGAGGTTCTTAATCCACAAGGACTCATCAGCGCTAAGCCGCTACCAGTTTAAAGGGGTGCTGATGAAAGCAATCAGCAAAGCAGGGTGGGACCCCAAGGGTTTCGGCACCCACTCCTTCAGGATAGGTGCCACCACTGCAGCATGGCAGGGAGGCCTAGCATCCCAACAACTAAAATCATTGGGGGATGGAAGTCAGACTGTTACAAAAGATATATCAGACCACAGCTGATAAAGCCCTCCTCCCTCAATGTTTGTTTTTCTCCCCCCCCTGCAGAAACAACAGGCGAAGGGAGGACCGCACTTCGATCAGCATGGATAGTCGGCCACTCATTCGTTTTCAGGACAGGCAGATGAGCAGAAGCGACCAAAGAAGGGCCACCTTTCAGAAACACCATTGCTTCATGGTGGGGATACAGAGGCCACGGTGGGCCAACATCCACGAAACGCTAGCAGAACTAGTGGCATACAGGGACCCCCCAGAATTCCTGATCATCCATCTAGGGGGCAACGACCTGGTCAACACTGGTAGAAGAATTCTAGGCGAGGAAATCTGCATCTCCCCAGCAGGCATTTCACACAATTGCAGGGGTACAGAAATATACTTCTCAGCCATCCTACCCAGAAAGAAATGGCTAGGGGCCAACTGCTACAAATCTGTAGACATCTCTAGAAGAAAATTGAACAGGGGGATAGAGAGATTCTGTACGACAAGAGGACTGGGCTTCATAAAGCACCCAGCCATTACATTAGGCAACCCAGACTTTTTCCTCCACGACGGCACCCATTTATCTAACCAGGGCATGGAGCATTTCTTTCGAGAAATCACTGCCACACTCACCTCCAGGGGTTGTTTTTAGGGCATACTTCTGGGGGAACACGGTCAGCCGCCCAACCTGCCCACGTGTGGCGGCACAGGTCAGAGGGGGTAACCTCAGGACCCGGTGCCCAAAAGTATGATACTATTATGATATGTGATATTGTGTATTGCCATAACCATATCTGTACAATAAAATCCTACGCCCTTTTATTGCCAACACTTGACGCAATTTGTGAGCCAATTATTATGGTTGAGTCTTTGGGGACCGGCCAACACCAATGCATGCATATGGGTTCAGCAGTTATGGGCAATGCTGCAGGGCATCCCAAAAGCGAGGCAGGGTAACTGCTGTTACCATCAGCAGCCTGGGAGAGGGGCAGCCCAACCTTATCTCAGCCTGCTCCTCTCCTCCCCCCAGCTCCAGAGACATGCAGTCTCGGCAGCACAAAGCCAAGGAAGGGTGAGGTGTGAACAGTCACCTCACCCTTCCCCAAACAGCAAGGTGCTAAGCACCATAAGGAAACCAACAGTCAGGCAGGGCCCATGTTCAAAGACCTGCCCCCATCAGGGGGCCAGACAGTCAGCTATCCGGCCGGGGTTGCGACAACAGCAGCCCCCACTACCTGCATAACAAAGACCCAGGGCCTCCCTGGGTCTTATAAATAAGAGCAGCATGCTCTGAGTAAACACAATCTGTTTGTGGACCCTGAAAGGGGACCCAAACAAACAGGAGGCTCACTGTTTACTCAGTGTCTTCCAACCTTTTTGCTTCTTTACCACAGAACCCTTCCAGCCTACAAAAGAAGGGAGAAGAACAAAAAGAAGTACAGGGCACTGTACGGTGCCCACAGCAAGTCGTGGGACACAAGAAGGCGGGCACGGGTCAGAGGAGGTAACCTCAGGACCTGGTGCCCAAAAGTATGATACTATTATGATATGTGATATTGTGTATTGCCATAACCATATCTGTACAATAAAATCCTACGGCCTTTTATTGCCAAAACTTGACGCAATTTGTGAGCCAATTATTATGGGTGAGGGTTTGGGGGCCGGCCAACACCAATGCATGCATATGGGTTCAGCAGTTACGCTAATTTAGGGGATTTTTCAAGGCTGAACTAACTGTTGTCATAGCCGAAAACCAAAAATGACAACAATTATTAAGTATTCACGGCCAGCACATAAGACATATGTTCATTGACAATACGAAAGTGTTTTGAACAAGGAATTCCCGAGCATGGTTATCTAAACTGACCTTGAGACTTGCAGTAGAGTGAAATGAACCCACACGTTCCTAATTCTTTTTCTTTAGTTTTGGCAAGGGATAGAATACATTGTAGGAACAGCACATGATAGAAAGGTACATCTGTGTAATAGAGGGACACTGATAGTAATATGGACAGTCTTCACGTGGCAACCTCTCTCGCTCTATCTACTTAAGAGGCATCACAATCGACTGTGTATTTGAACTGTGAGGAAATGGAGTCCTCACGTAATCATTTGTAGCACAGATGTAAATTAATCCTTTTAGAAAAACGGAAGAAGAATAATGTTACAAGAGTATAATGGTGAGCAAATATTGGCAGACTTGGCTTCCAAGATGAACAGCGCTTTATTAATTCAATATCGCATTAAGCGTTCTAACATACCCGCATATATTTTTTCCTTTCCAAGCAATAAACCTCTGTGGGAATACATACAAATTGAATCCAATCTAGTGAAAAATGGGATATCAGCAGACCAAGGCTAAATATCATTAGATCAATATCATTAGATCCACTCAGACCTGTAGATTATGTGGTAGTGATGTCCTGGAAACTGCCAAAGCATTTTCTACTTGATTGTGAAAGCCTCGAAATAATCGGATGAAGGGCTATGTTAGCATATGGCAACTTTAATGCTTAATCCATCAAATGTGATGGTATCTGTGTTTTATAAAAATGTTTACTTGATGAAATCTGCACATTTTAAGGGCTGGTATTGCATTTCTTTACTATCAAATATTTCTATAGATTATTTTTTTTTTGTATAAAAAGTAATTATTGAATTAGTTATTCTTAAATTTAAAAAGATAGGCAGAGCGTAGTGACCAATACTCTCGAAGAGTGCCAGGGACTCTTTTACACAGCCATGACTTCACACCCAGACCCACCAGAGACGACATACAGTTAAGCTGGGAGCAAAAGATCTAAGTAAGATAATGAGGTGTTAAAGGGGGTGGTTAGTGCTTAGGTAAGTAGGAATGACAGTAACACTTGACAGTGACTTGTCATCTGTTGTGTCTCACCAGATTGCATCCATTTGGTGGCAAATTGATGTCCACTTTCCCTCCTCCATGGAGCTTGGTGGTCTTTCCTGTGCTTAACATCAGTGGAGATCTCAGGGCTCAGAAGGAACTGTGGGGCATGCTGATGCTATGGCGGACCTTGTCGATCCTGACACTAAGCCTGCCAAAAAAAGGTCATCATAATTCACCAGCACGTACGAAATAAAGTTGCAAAGTGTTCTCAAAATCCTGAGAACAGCACACATCACGCTTGAACTCACTCAATGCCATGAGCTGCAAGTGGATTAACATGTGGCGTTAAAGGCACTCTGCTTTGCACACAGCTCATACCAAGAAGTAGCACAGAACACCCCCAAACCTAAAGTTATAAAGAAAATTACTCTTAATAACCCCGAGGATAAGATACAAATGGTGGCGAGGATGCACTTTTCATACCAAACAGCAAAACTATGGACCACACTACTCAAGCAATTGAGAGCCATAGATGACCTAGCACGGTTCAGAAGACACTTTGCGACCTTCCTTTCCCCAAAATCCAACTAGCGAACTCATAAGCCACCTGAAAAAGTACAAAGCTATCTCGGTGCCAAGGTTGCCCTGAAGGGGCGTAAGGAGTACTTTAAAAATTCAAATAACATAACAACATGACATCCAAATCAAAACCACTTGTCAGTTTAAATTATTACAAACTAACTCCAGTTTACACCCAGCTTCAACTTCAATTTCTTCAGAAATTACAACATGCAGCACTCAATGACAAATCTAGATTCAGGTGCTGCACTGAATGAGCTATCATTTTTACTGCCACTTTCGCTGAAAGTATCAACTTTTTTATGTGCTCTGAGCTAGTACCCTGAGTAGTCAAAGAATAAAGCACCGCTTAATGGATCAAAAGCACAGAGAGGATAGCCCAGCAGCAGCACGTTTGTTTTGAAAGCAAGACAATGAAGAGCAACACAGATTTAAATCCTGGTCCCGTTCTTAGAGACTGGTCACTGGTATTGAGCGTGTTATAAAAGAACAATTAATTAATCATTATGTTGTTGATCAACTAAGGGAGATTTGGAAAGTGCAACACCACTTCATGATTTGTTTTACTATATACTGTAGCTGATAACAACACATGTATATATCCTTCTATATTCTCACTGGAAATGCTCACCTCAATGTGGAAAAGGCCAACATAAACCCCTAATTAAAATGTGGACTTTAACAGTGCAGTGAAATTCAGGTATATCATGCCACTCATTAAGATGGCAGCTTCCCAAATGCTGAACATTGAGTTATCAGAAAACAATGGCACCTATTACTCTAAATTGTAATCTTGCCTTGCTGTACTACTTACACATGTAAATAAACATAGTGTGGATGCGATCACAGCACAGTCACATTTTAACTAACAAGATACATCTTTTTGGCAGTTTTTCCACAGTGCAGATTTTACAAAACATTGGGAGTGTTTTTTGTTTATTAAGAAACCAGCAGCACATGAACATACAAATAGTTATAAGTGCACATAGATTCAGTGAATGGTATAGTAAATACTTTGGCAAATGCTGTACTAATAATTGTCTGACACTGACATTTCAAGATGGCTGCCCCTGTTCCAGCAGCAGTTTTTACTACCTTGTATGACAGAGCAGCATGGGAGGCAATAAAGAAAGGGTGCAGCGAGCGATAAGAAGCCCATTGTATCACGGAAAAGATCATGTTTTGCATCGGCGAGATTACAAATTCGATAAAACCTTCTACAGTAATAGGTCAAGACGTTGAAATTACAGCAAAAACACAATAAAATGTATTTGGATTACATTCTGTGCACAAATGTTAAATGTGGCCTGCAGATGTTCATCTTTATCAGTCCATTAGAAGACTTTAAAAAAATACATAGTAAAGTAAGCACTGATTTAAAGTATCACAATGTTGGGTGAGGCCTTGGACATCTCCTTTGAGTAATGATAGCAGGTCAGATTATTTCACACTAATGGAAAATAAGCAGCTCAAACTAGACATTATCTTACTGAATTCCCAGAATTCATCTGTGGTGTCATTCAGGTATCGATGCTATTCTCACTTCTTTAATGTATATTCACACTATTCTCTCCCACCTGTCATTCTGACACACAGTTGAAACTCGCAATCGCTAGACACAGGGTGGAAACAAGCGGTCCAAAGCTCAGTGGCTCCAAAAACAAACTCCAGCTTATTGATGATGGCACTTGCTCGGGATCTGCAAAGGCTTCCTTTTAGTAATTATGGCCCTTTTAGTAATTTTGGCACATATGTCATACCATAAAGCACATTAATTCAGCATCAATCACATCCTAAGTATTGAAACCCATCTGACCCTTTCACAAAATTGCATTTTCCCTGTGGAGTAACTGGAGCAAACTTTCCCATATTCTACAACCATTCACCATGGCACTGAAGTGAGCTTTATGATGAATGTTACATTTGACTTTGTACCAACACTTTACACTGACCGCCAACTAAAGCAAATTAATGCTTAATAGCTGTTCTATAAAAAGGGACCAGAAGTCTATTTTCTTTGCAGTGTTCATGCATAAGACAACTAATACAATACTCTGATATAAATAAAGAAGCTGTAGTCTAGTAGAAAATGTCTCTATTGGTGCCAGAGAACATGGGTAATATTCCCATACTAGCTGTACCACTCGACGTTGCTCGTGTCTGTGGCTGACATGCACATGGGGGTGTGCTATAGCCTTGTGTATGTTTTATTGTGTCATAACTTCCTATTTTTGAAAAATTACAAAAACGTCAATCTCTTGGAATCGCCTATACTGATAGCACAGGGCCAGATCTCGCTCCACCCCATGTGTAATGTGAATGGGAGGGGTTGGTCAAATTTCACTGTGGCCAGTAAATCCCAGACTGGTATGCCGACCTTGTGTCCTAAATTCCTACTTTGGAAAAGTCGAAAAAAAGGGCAATCGCCTGAAATTGCCTATACTGAAAGCACAGGGACAGACCCCGCCCTGTGCACGGCAAATGGGGAGGGGTCAGAGTTCACTATTGCCAGTACACCCCAGACTAGTATACAGACCTCGGCTGTTAGGGGGCTGCAGTCAACAATCGCAAAATCGACAATCTCCCAAAATCACGTACACTAATAGCACAGGGCTGGACCCAGGCCCAGTGCAGTGCAGGGTAATTGGGTGAAGTTGGTAAAATGTCACTATCGCCTGTACACCCCAGACTGGTATGCCGACCTTGAGCCAACATTTCAGCCCACCAACTGTTATGGGACTGAAGCCAATCCCGAACATACAAACACACTTTCACATATAGACCAACGATTGTGACATCTTGGGAAGATACTTTTCTCCTCCTGTGCCTGAGTTACCATATCTTCCAAATGTAGGAGAACCCAGGAGAGAATAACAAAAGTATTGACTACTACACAAAACTATTGAAAATTCAGTTTTTTCCACATGTGCCACAAGATTTCTTCATGAACTGAGTTGCATTGTACAACTCCTAACTCTCCAGCTTGTCAACATCACATATGTGTTGTTTATATTGGACTCATTACGAAGACCTAGCCAACAAGATTGTCATGGATAGTTCTTACTGCCACATTCGACAAAAATGAAGGCTGCACACAGAGATGATGCACCGAGTAAAAAACAAACATTTCTCAAAAGAGCTGGTCAAAAATCAGTTTCTTGAAGGTCGTTAGGAACATTTAAAGTTACTTAATGAGCATCAGTAGTTAACCTCTATCTTTAACATTAACATAATAAATACATACACTTTTTAATTTCTACATGTATTGTTAACACCAAAAATGACCCATTCTTTTACAAAGAGGACAGTTATTTAGAAATAATTTCCAGTCTGCTAATGTAATGGTCTACAAGAAAGTTCAACACACAGGATCCCTGTGGTTCCTGGGCAAACATCAATGAAATGTAATGTGAAAGAGTATATCTTGTTCTGTTTTCTAGGAATTCTAGCGAACAGTGTTTTGCTTTAGGCATATCTATATAAAACGAGTGATTCTTCGTCTGATGAGTCATTACAACTGCGTGACTTTGACATTTTTCTGGACAGCCTTATCTCTCGCCTTCTGTGTGTTATGACCACCCTGGCAATGTGCAGCCCTTTTGAATTAAATACCTGTGGCTCAGATTCTTGGCATTTTCCTTTTTTCTTGTGTTTCATCTTATTTTGAGAGTTGTAGAATATTGACTTCCCCGCCGATCACAAGGTTCTGCAAAGGGTAAACACTACAGATGCTCGTGATTGTTATGTGAGGGTGGAGGGATTGGAGGGGGGGGGCGTTGTGGTCTTTTTTCCGGGTTCCTCGTGTATGAAAGCCTAAGGAAAATGGCGTGCAGCGATTAGATATCTCAAAACGCAATGCAGCAGTTCAAAGGAAATGGGGTGAGAGGGATGTGGTCATTACTTAGCATTGAGTGGGGAATTGTTAATACATGAAGTCGTACAACGTTGTTGTGTGTGAGCATAGGATAGTGTTGACAACATATTCAGTGAGTGTAACTGTTCTTTCTACAGCTAACCAGCTAAGATTGCGACGGGCGGGAAAGAGCCAGGCTGCTAACTTGTCCTGCTGGAGGCATTTTGGAAAGACACTGTCCATTTAGTCTGTTGACTCACAGAAATGCATGGAGGAAGTCAGACTCGGGACAAAGGAGGGTAACTCATACTTGCCAACATTCTCTGACCAAAAAGATGTAGGATTTTACCAGTTTAAAAAATAATACTTTACATAACAATTACATCACAGGAAAATACAAGACATACACTGTAAGCACCACTGGAGCATTCTAAAATACATAACCCATCAAACAGCACAACATGGAAAGATGTTCAAATGTTTAAAATGTACACTTCGGAATGGTAAGTTAACACTGAATTCAATTACCTAACTTCACAGAAGGTAATCACACAGAGCTGGTAGGCAACGTTTGCCACTTCTCTGTAGCAGCAGCATGGGCAAAACATATTTATTCCTGCAGTGCAAGATGAATAACTGAACAACATGGAGACTGATACTCTCCTCCGTCTGATATGCAGATGCAGTGTGATGGTGCTATGCGCTGCCACTTGCCTTCACTGGTGGTTCACCTAAGGCCTGTCCCAGCCAGAGTGCAGTTAATAGTCATGTAGTTATCAGGTCAGTGGATTGGTCTGAGCCCATCACTCAAAGTAATCACTTACACGCCCACCGCACAGACAGACTAATGTGTTGCATGCTTTGTCCTTGGCCGGTCTCAAGCAGCCTACGTTAGAGTCACATAAATGTCCTGCCCCTGAAACAAGCAGCAGGATCTGTCACCCAAATCTGTAGGTGGTAGGACTGCTTAAAAAGCAGTAGCCTACTGCCTAAATCAGTAGAGTTGGCAAGTATGGTAACTGTGAAATGCTTAAGCTTAAGTGCTATATAATAACACATCATTATCATTTGGCCATGGACGTCTGCTTGCATTCACAGTAATTTGGTCATATGGGTCTATACACACTGATCTTAACAATACATATGGCAATCCATTCTTGTATGAAATGTACATCACATTATAGTGATATCGTAAACATATTTTTCGTAGTGTACTTAAGAACAATGCTATGTGATGCCACTTCCTGTTTTGTCAAGGGGTGAAAGGTCGAGTTCCATCGCTTCCCGCGATTTCACTTCAGGGTGGGGTCAAATGACATCGCCTCCTGTGATGTCAGAGGTCAACGGTCGTGTGCTGTCACTTCCTCTACCCCAGGCAAATGACATCCCTGCTCATATGTGCAAAAATACAAGTTAACTTCAGACTGTCTGCAGCACCGGGCTAAAACAAGAACTTATGCTGCTTGCTCATGCGTGCCCCAGGCCTGTGCATTTGGAACGTGTGCAGGCCAGGGAACTGCACATGCCCCTGCGCAGATCACTGCTGCACAGCCTCAGCTTCCAGAATGAAGGAGAAGCCAGGCAGCAACGCGTGCTCCTGCTGAGAGTGACTGACTAACAGCATGTGTTAATATTGAGGGAGACAGAGTGAAACTAAGACTGCGACTCGGCCTCCTGAGACCTCAGCTACCGTACTTTAGGTAAGTCAAATGACCCCCCCCCCCGCTCCCAGGTGCAGTGCAGGCTGGCATGGGGAGGATTTATTAGAGGGAATGTGCCAGCATCATAGTTATAACGTTTCTAAACATATGCAGCGCGTTGCAAACTGATCAGGGAATCCTGGCCTCTTAATGTTTCATCGTGAATTGAAAAACCTGAGGGTTGAACCCTCGTTTTATTTCATGATAACAGGAAAAGGAAGGCTACGCCCCATGCCTCGTGAAGGTTTCAAATTGCATGCAGGTGACCCAACATCACACAAGTACTAAATTGGGCTGTTCTGTGCATGCAATGTGCACTTTTAAACGATGAGCAAAATACATACGTCCCTGATGTGTTGCATGCACTGTTCACATTTCGCATAGCCCATTACAGAACAGAAATGATAAATCAACACCCAAGATCCCTGTGTTGTGCAACGTGCTCATGAGTGCATCGCAAACCTACGTGACTTCAGAAAAAGCCCCCCGCTCAGAGGGATTCAATATTTACCGATTTTTACTCGCTGGTGGAACTCATTGTAGGTTGCCGCAGGCAAACTGGTTTGTGGTAACATACCTGGAGCACATACACCGGAGCGCTATTTTGGGAAGGTCTCCATTGTTTGGAAAATTAAGCTATTTGTTTATGTTGAAGCTCATAATGGGGTGCATTGTGCAGTGTGGTCTTCCCGATAATAAGGGCATTCGTGGGGACCACAAAAGTGGGTGTGAAATGCAAGCTGCCTCAGCCTGCCCCCGGAGCAAAGGGATGTGCTCACATGTCTGTGGATTCATTTGAAGCAGTTGAACCTAACTACGGTACTGTGGTGGCTGTGGCTGAGGGGAGGTGTGCATCGCAGGGAGCGGTTGGCCCGGGTACGGGGGGGAGCTTGTTTAGGCTCTGCAGAGCTCGAATTTGGATTTAGGAACCATACGTGTAGTGTGATGTCAGAGCACCACCACCACCACGCCACCTGCTCCTTGTGGGAATTAAAAAGCCATGATAGGGAGATGACCATTTGGAAATCGTGTTGACTACAAAGAATAGTCTGTATTACATGAATGCAGACATGAGAAATTACTTAGACCTGCACTGCAGGCTAATGTGTAAATACTACAAAGCCCTGACCCCATAGCTCAACACCCCGAAAATAAGTGCAGGTCAGTCGCTTACATCGTGCTACTTACCTGGTGACGGTGACCCATGACAGCACTGTATGGCCTTGTTAGTGGGACTCTTTCCCCATGGACCTGCGTGCAGTGCACATTCCTGTCCATGCTCCGTTGCAGTTTCCTTTCCCTTGTGTTGTGTGTTTGCCTCCCAGATCTCCCTGGGGTCCCTATGGTATATGCAGTATTAATGCTGTTGCTGTGAGAAGAAGCATGTCGCCATCTTCCTTTCCGTTCCCTTAGCACATCCAGAACAGTGCACTCGCTTATGGAAGTTCAATTGGCTTATAATCCCCATTACCCACTTGCACCCCTCAACACCCTGCTGGGTCCATACCTGGACTTCATCACCACAGAGCGATGAGTGTATTTATACTGACACTGCATACAGTGCAGGTGAGGCAAACATGTGGTCTCAGACCAGTGCGGTGCAGGCCGGTATGGGGGGGCAGCATACGGCAAGCAGCATTATAGTGTAAATAATAAATACAAGTATGTGTGTACAGCAATGGCTTGCCTTGCCTTGCAGTGACCTAGAAAAGACCCCAAAATGAGGTACAACATTGGAGCATGACTAATAGTTGTAGAAAAGCGCCCAAGGATATCGAGGGTGCTCTGAAGTCTGAGGAGAAAGTGCTGAGTAAGTGTACAGATGAGAGTTGTGGGGTTCTGGCCATGGGGGAATGGGAAGTGATGGACTGGGGTGCAGTAGAGGGGGGACTGCAAAGTGAAAAAGGGTTGAAAGGGTGCTGAGGACAGAAAAAGAGAGGAGCAAGGGTGGGGAGAGATGGGAACAGGAACGGAGAGCAGATGAAAGATGGGGATGGTTTGCTGCATGGGGTGACCAGTGTGTGCTGGGGAGAGATGGGTGCAGCAAAGACCAGAAAACAGGGAGAATGGTGTAGGGCAGAAATGGCATAGGATGTGCTTTGGGTTTAGATAAATCCATTGACTTAGGGATGTTTGCACAGCACGGCAGTGGCTTTTCATTTCATCTCTAAACTCAGGACATCCTGTCCTCTCTCTCCTCCTCTCCCCTTCCTCCCTTTGCTCCCTGCTCTTCCTCTGACCCTTCTTCGCTCACCTCTCCCCCTCCTTCTCTGCCTTTCCCCTGTTCTCCCCAGATGAGGTTTCTAGACAAGTCCGATCTATAAAAGTCTCATCAAAACAGGTTGTTTCCTGTTCCTCCAAAGCCATCAAGGACCACATTGACTCCCTGGCTCCTGCCCTGGCTGACTTCTGCAACCACTCCTTCGCCACTGGAGTCTTCTGTTCAACCCTGAGGCACTCCCTTTTGCACCCTCTCCTTAAGAAATCCTCTGCCGACCCGTCTTGGCCAGCTAACTATCACCCAGTCTCCATCACTACTTTCCTGGACAAACTCTTGGAAAAGCTGGCCATCTCCCAGCTCAATCTTCACACTGAATCTGTTGGTTGTCTCCATGATCATCAGTCTGGCTTCAGAGCTGCCAGAAGCATGGAAACTGCTCTCCTGAACATCCGTGAAGACCTGCTCTCCAACCTTGATTCTAATACCCCCTGTGTCCTCATCTTACTCGATCTCTCTTCTGCCTTTGACACAGTCAACCATGCCATCCTTCTCAACCGTCCTCGTGATAACCTGGGGATCACCGGTCAGGCCCTGGCATGGCTGACCTCTTTCCTCGCTGATCAGCCCTCCCAGGTTCAACCTGGGTCTTTCTTCTCCTCTATCTCTACATGTGGTTTTCCACAGGGGTCTAACCTCTCTGTCTGGCTGTTCAACCAATACCTGGCACTTCTTGCTCACTGCATTGCCACGCTCTGCCCCAACTTCCAGTGCTATGTGGATGACACTCAGCTCACTTTCAGGCTACCCTCAGCCGCCTCTTCTCCCTTTCTCATCTCTGACTGTCTGACCACCATACAGGAGCGGTGTGCCGCCAATGAACTCTGCCTTAATCCCAGTGAGACCGAGATTCACCTCATCGGCACACCTGCTCCATCCTTTCCTGTCACTCTCTGTCCGGCCTCTCTTGGACCTCTTCCTGCTCCCACCTGTGAGGCCAAAAACCTTGGGGTCATCTTCGACTCCACACTCCTCCCCTTCTCTCCTCACATCTCTAATGTCCCTAAGAAGTCTCACTACCAGCTGCACCTCCTCAGAGGTATTCTTCCATTTCTCTCCTTCCCCCAGCAGCTCACTGTCTCCAGAGCTCTGGTTCTCTCTAGGCTATATTGTTGCAACAGCCTCTTTCTAAATCTGCCTGCTACTCTCCGCCCTCTGCATCTTATCCAGAACAGGACTGCGACACCTGTCCTTGGACTAGTCCTTGGCCTCAAGCCCAGGGATCGTATCTCTCCAGGATTAAGTTCAAAATCCTCTGCATTGTCCATAAGGCCTTCTGGAGCCTGTGGCCTCAATAACTTCAACTCTCTCTTCCTAATTATGAGTTGGTGGTAGATCTCTTTCTTCGACTGGAGCCTCCCTCTGGAACAACCTCCCTGCCTCCCTAAAACTTGAGGAGAATCATCTCCAGTTCCAGAGCACCTCAAAACCTTTTGCTTTGCTTCCGCTTTTTCTCCTCCTCCTCTCCCCTGCTGACTTCCTGGCTGATACTGAAACTGCACTGGTTACCTGGCCACCCTCTGATCTCTGACCCAGACCCCTTCCCCCACCAGTTGCACTCCTGCACTGCCTTCCTTGCAACCCCCGCACTTGGGGATTGTTTTCTGTATCCCTACAGTCCCACTACCAGCACTTGACACCTGTTGTCTGCATTTACCCTTGCATTTGTCACCTGCTGGACTTACTTTGACTTTGTTTAATTATCTTATTATGCCATGTACTGCACTGTCCCCTCCACCACCCACTCCGCACGTTCCTCCTTCCCGTGTTTTAAAATAGGGATGCAAATGCATTTCTGGTACCCACCACAAGCTGAATAATGAGTTTTAGACAAGTTTTAATAGAGGCCACCGTGAGCCATCTGGGTAACCCAGAAAAATATAAAGCAGAGCCTCGAGATTCACAACAGCACTTGTTCCGCTACCCATGTAAATCCAGTGAATACCCTGGTGCCGAGGTATGATTGCATCTCATACACTGCTGTAAAGGGGCACACTCCTGTTCCCTCATTGAGGGGTCAAGTGGAATAGGATAGGATGGGTTGGCGAAACTCCATAAAGCATCTGCACTTCAAGCGCAGGTGAGAGTATTATGAAAGATCTCTCTAAAGGTCCATCGCTGGGAGACCTGGGGAAACACAAGAAGTGAAACGGATCATCACACCAACTGAGGTGGAAGAGAAAAACAAGGCCCGTGGGGGGAATATTATTAAGACCAAAGTATGCCCATACATTTGGGTAAGCTCCTGTACAATCTACTGCATATGTCAGTGACGGGGGAAAGATGTAAAGGAGTATCTGTGAGCAGGCAATTACTGCCTCTCCCTGCCCAAGTCCCCAAGGTGTCCTCTCTCCCCCCAGATTTTATGGGTCTCCTACGCCCCTGCTGTAACATTTGAGTAAACCAGTGCAGATGTCCAAGTCACTTCAGGCTCTCAAATCCTAACAAGAAGTTGTGGTGAAATTCAAAGCCTGTCCCCTCCCACTGACCTACTCTAGAGACACTACCTGTTTCTGATACTAGTGCAGGTCAGAGAGGGTTCAGGAAAGGCCCCTGTGGCAGTGAGCCCGCTGCAGAGCACCGGGGCATGCTTTCAGTTACTACAGCAAACCTATCCTGCCTATACTAGAAATTGCTGTTTCTATTTCTATTGTGGCTTTGGGAGTTTAAAAACAAGAAAACCTTTCAAGTAAATAGCCTGTAGATACAAGCAGGTAAGACATGCTCTCTAAAAGTAAGCCACCCATCCATCTCATAGATGCATAACATACAATTATAAGCATAGTTCTAGTGAGAGTGAGGGAGGCCCTCTGCTGGTGGAATTTCACAGTAAGCTTGCGGTGGAATTTGACTCGTGAATATTTGTGAGATGTCAAATATCGATTGAATTGTGCTTACAAATGCACATGTCTGTTAGTTCCGCAGTTGAGTGTGCCTTCCACTGGGTTACAAACTAGTCTTGGATACACTTGATAAGTGAAAACGAATTCTGCTTGTCAGTACCCTGAATATTTATTTGCAGGTCACTTTACGAGAAGCTGGCCCTTAACTAATTGCTAAAATACACCTCTGGGATCAAAGCGCGTTGTATGGAAGATAAAACAAATGGCATTTTGTATTATTATCAGGGATCCCGTGGTTCCCCTGATTGAGCTTTTCTTCCCGGATCACCAGATCAGGTGCATGAAAGCGCATGAAAACTTGTATGTGCTGCAGGCCTCTTGAATTTGTCCATAATTATGTACTTCTACTGCTCATTTAGACAAGCATTGAAGACCTCTCAGCCATATCATTCAAGATGATCCTCTTCTCTAAAAATATGGCCGATGGCGCCTGATGGCCTGCATTGATAAGCATAAAACCAAACAAGCTAACTAATAGCTTCAGCCAAGCCGCTTGGGCTCTGTTTGTCAAATTCTAGGTATTTCGTGAGAATGTTGCCAACTAAAACGTAGTCAGCGACACAATTGCGGTGAAAATATACGGGCAGTGAAAAAGTCACCAAAAAAAAAAAAGTAGTCTGAAATAACACCTGAATAGTAGGTAGCCAAGTATGCGGATTCCATGGGCTGAGCGTGTCTCCTATTGTTAACAAAATCCCATCCACTCGTACTGAGTGGACAAAGGCAAGTTTACATGGGCTCGTCCATAGCCTGAAACACAGCTCTACAGGAAAGGGGAGCGAGGCATTGGCTATACAGGATTCAAAGCCAATCAGGCACTGGTGTAACAGGGGCCCCGCAGCCCCCGCGGTGCAGGGGCCCCGTGACCACATGTCCTGGGGAGAGGCCCTACTTTTTTAAATTTCTTTTTGAATTCACTCTGCATTTATAAAGAAACTATTTCTGTAACAGAAATTATTTCTATACGAAGGCAGAGTCAATACAAAAAGAAACTTTCTTTTTGAAGTCCGGGGGCTACCTCCACCCCATGACATGAAGACCCTAGGCTGGAGGCCTCCATGTCATGGGGTGGGGGAAGCCTTATGACTTCAAAAATAAATTATTTATTTTTGAAGTCACTCTGCCTTCATAAAGAAATTATTTCTGTTATGCTTCAGTCCTTAACGGAAATAATGTCTTCATGAATTCAGAGTGATTTCAAAAAGAAACAATTTACTTTTGAAGTATTATGACTCCCCTTAACCCCATGACGTGTGCGAGTGTATGGTGAAAGAGTGCACACAAATGTATGGGTGGCTGGGTATGCATGTGTGCTTGTACAGTGAAAGGGTGCACACTTAAATGTATGGGTGGCTGCCTGGGTGTGCCTGTATGGTGAAAGGCTGCACACTTAAATATCTGGTGACTGTCTGTCTGAGTGTATGATGAAAGGGAACACACTTAAATGTATAGGTAGCTGCCTGTGTGAGTGTATGTTGAAAGGGTCACACAAATGTATGGGTGGCTGTGTGTACGGTGAAATGATGCACACTTAAATGTATGGGTGGCTGCCTGGGTGTGCCTGTATGCTGAAAGGGTGCACACTTAAATGTATGAGTGGGTGCCTGGGTGTGTGTGCCTGTATGGTGTAAAGTTGTGCACGTAAATGTATGGATGGCTACCTGGGTGTGCCTGTATGGTGAAAGAGTGCCCCTTAAATGTATGGATGGCTGTGTGTGCATGTGTATATATGGTGAATGGTGTGTGTGCTTGTGTTTAGGGGTGCAACAAAACCTACATTTCAGCGGGGCTAACCCTTCAAATGTTGGAGAGGCGCTAACTTCACGTGTGGTAGGGAGAAGCAAACTTATTTGTGTTGGGGCATCTAACTTCTTTACGCATTTTAATGAGACTATTCTAGTGCAGCACCAATGTTACAATCAGTTAACTCTCTCCTTTAAGTCTGAAAGCACCCACTTATGGACTGCTGTGAAAATGACTGGTCTCCTGTTCCCTCTCTACACTTCCCCTGGCATGCAAGTACTAAACCCACATCACAATTTCAATTGCTTAAAGAATTTGGCATTTGAATGCAGGTACTAACAGTGAAATGATGTGCATTAGTAATTGCTGGGACGGGCCCTTGTTAACAGCGGAACACAGGTGCCGTTTAACATCTGTGTCCTTTTCTGTCCGAAAGCTGCTCTGTAGGTCAGCCAGGTGAAGTCAACATAGCCCACAATTTCAGGGTGGGGGGTGTGAGTTGAAGCACAGTGAGCTCAATGGTGTTGCATCACTACTTGTGTTTAATGCCTTGATTACTTATTGGTAATCTTCATTTCTCCTAGCCCTATTCTTCCTCATCACAGTACTTGTGAAAGAGGCAGTACTTGTGTATGAGGCAATATGCCTCATACACAAGTACTGGGATCAGGTAGAGGTACATGAAGGTAATGCCTGACTTAGCTACCTGTAATCTTAATTACTCCTAGTCCCACTCATACTCATCCCAGTACTTACCTATGAGGCATGCAGCCTCATACATAAGCACTGGGACAAGGAAGAGGGTTGTGGAGGTAATTCTGGGCAATGAGCTGATTTTGGAGGTTGGGGTAGGGAATGGGAGGAGAGGGGATGTGTGGGGGGTGAGATTGTGCAATAAATCTTAATGGAAAGGTGATTGGTGTTGACAGCCTTCCACAATTTAAGATACTGAACAAAGGGCCGGCAGACAAAAGAAATACGACACTGGGGGAATGGGAAACAGCATGTGAAGATCTCCTCGAAGAGCTTAACACTAACAAAGAAACGTTATGTAATAACCTGAACTCTGTGGAAAATAAACTGTGGAGAACGGACTGGATTGGAACAGTTGAGCTAAGAAGTAATCATAGAAGTATGAACTTAGTACCATCAGAAGCAAAGGCATACAATTACCTGCCAAAATATCTTCAAAAACATCTATCGAAATGAATAAGACATCTGTTCCTAAAGTTTAGATTGAACTTATTTGAAACAAAAGAAATATTAAACCGAAGAAAAGTGAATCGAAAAACAGATGACATATGCCAGTTGTGTAATAATAACACAGTAGAAAACCTGAAGCACCTGGTACTCTACTGCCCTGATTTACAAAAAGAATGAACAAAATACTTTGGAGCAGAGATTGAAAAAAGATTAACTAAATAGTGAAGACTGGTGGTCAGTGACTTTTAAAGGACGAGATAACAAATTGACAATCGCCCTTATGTACTTTCAGGAACAAATGACTAAGATATTGGGGAATTGAACATAAATGTTTAACAAGAACGTTAATGAATTAGAAATGAGAAAAAGAGGAAAAATAACAATAGATGTTTTGAAAAAGCATAACATTTTAAAAGTGTGTAATAAACTATAAAAAATAATAATAATAATGGTTGTCTATGCCCATGCTAAGCAGGCATGATATGTGGTATTCGTGGCATTTTGGATGCTGTCAGTCTAGTCATTCCTCAGTTTGGTATGAATTTTTTTAACTGTGCATTTCTGATAAAGAAGTCCTGCGAAGTGTAATTACCTGGCTAGACTGGCATTTGGGTTCTGCCAGTCTAGCCGTTTCTTACTGCGGCGCTGTATATTTTTCTGGGCATCTGTGATAAATTATATGATATGATATGGTAAGTCATGTATAACAGCCTGTACACAAGTGTTTTAGGCACGACAAGACAAGGGAAGGAAAATAGAGGGAGGACAAGACAAATATCCTTACTAAACATTGTGTCATTCAGATCGTGCAAGTGCGAGAACAAGAAGTGTAAGGGGAAAGGGACGGGGGAAGTGCAAGGGAGAGGGGAAGGAAAACAGGGCATCAATGCTCTGAGTAAGTACAGCCAGGGCAGCGCGGCTCTGGGTAGTGCAAGGAGAACAAGGGACTGTAGGGTTACAGTTACAGATCCTAACTGCACGTTAAGCCCAGAGGCAGTGCAAGGGTGACTGATCAAGAAAGAGCCTGGACTCGGACTGAGGGTAACCAAGCAACCTATTGGTACAGCAGACATGTAGGTCAGCAGGGGAGAGAGAGAGAGAAAGCAGAGGAGAAGAGGAACGTTTTGAGCTGCTTCCGGGAATTCAGGTGGTCCAGCTCAAGTTTGGGAGGGGCAGGGAGGCCATTTCAGACAGATGTGCCTGCAAGGGAGAGGTTTGTCCCACTCCTCCCCCCCACTCTCTGCCTTGAAAAGAATCTAACCCTTAGGGCTCGAGAAGGAAGGTATTTTGGAAGAGAGCGTTGGATGTAGTGCGGATCCCAGCCCCAGAAAGCCTTGTGGACAATGCAAATGGTCTTGAACTTGATCCTTGCAGCCTAGAGAGATACCAGTGGAGCCAGTGGAGAGATTTCATGACTGGAGAGATACGTCTTTGGGCTTGAAGCCAAGGACATGTCTCACAGTCCTGTTCTGGATTAGTTGAAGAGGGAGGAGAGTAGAGGAGGGCAGATTGAGAAAGTGGCTGTTGCAGTAGTCCAGCCTAGCGAGAACCAGAGCTCTGGAGACAGTGAGCTTCTGGGGGAAAGTGAGAAAGGGAACAGTCTCTTCGAGGAGGTGCAGCTGATAGTGGGACTTCTTGGTGACGTCCGAGATGTGAAGAGAGAAAGAGAGAGTGGAGTTGATGATAACACCATGAATGAGCGAGAGAGGAGAGTAGGCTGAGAGGAGTCTGAATGAAAGCTGAGTGTCATGCGCATAACACTGAAAGTTAGAGGAGACAGTGGAGATCAGGTGGGCCAAAGGGGCCAAGTAGAGGTTGAAAAACCAAGGTGAGAGGATAGAGCCCTGGGGAACGCCACAGGTAGAGAGAGGTGGCAGAGTGAAAGGGACCAAGTTGGACCTGGGAGGGGCGGTCCAAGAGGAAGGAGGTCAGCCACTCCAGGGCCTGATCCATGATGCCCAGGTTCTCACAGAGTTGATTGATCAGGATGGTGTGGTTGACCGTGTCGAAAGCAGAGGAAAGTTCAAGGAGCATGAGGACAGAAGGAATGCTGGAATCAAGGTTAGTGATCAGACCTTCACAGGTGTTCAGGAGAGCAGTTTCCATGCCTCTGGCAACTCTTAAGCCAGACTGATGGTCATGGTGAAAACCAACAGATTCAGTATGGTGGTTTAAGCTGGCAGTTGGAAAGCTTTTCCAAAAGTTTGGGAGAGGGGAAAGTTCCAGTGTCAAAAGAATGATAACAAAAATCGTCCAAGGCTGGATAAAGGTTGTCAATGTGTTTGTTGATGGTTCTGATAGAGCAGGCGAGCACCTGTTTCGACAACACTTCCATAGATGGGACTTGTCTAGAAACCTTGTCAGATTTTAGAGAGAAAGAGGAGAAAGGAGGAGGAGAGGGAGAGATGGCCAAATGTGGCCAAGAGAGGAAGAGGAGATAGTGGACAGGACGTCCTGAGTTTTAGCAGAGAAGCGAGAGACGAAACCCATACAGAGGGCCTGTTGAGGGAACAGGAGAGGTAGAGACCACAACAGGATTAGCCAGTTCCTTGCAGATTTTAAAGAGTTTGGCTGTGTTGTTAGAGGCCGCAGAGACGCAGGCTTGAATGTGTGCTCTCTTCTTGGTGAGTCTTATTGCTTCGACTGGCATTTTGGTGCAACTAGTCTAGGTATGTCTTAATGTGGCCTGGCATGCAGGGTCGGACTGGGACAAGAAATAGGCCCGGTCACCCAAAAAAAAGTGGCCCACCCCTCACCTCACGTCCCTTGACCTCTGACATCACCGAAAGTGATGTAATTTGACCCCACCCCAAAGTGACATCCCGGGAAGCGATTAAACACAACCTTTCACCCCTTGACAAAATCGGAAGTGGCATCAAATAGCACTGTTCCTAAGTACACTAAATGACTGTGAATCCAAGCAGACATCCAAGGGCAAATGATAATATGTTATTGTATAACACTTATGCTTAAGCTATTTTTTTATTGAACAAATATGCATACAATATCACCCAACCTGCGTTGGTACTCATTTATCGACCTAAGAAGGATGAAAGGCTTTTTGAAAAATAAAATAGATTATCATTTTATTTTTTATTCCAAACCGGCCCAGGCGTGGCCAGAAATCGGCCCCCACACCCCAGGAACATTTTCGGCCCGGCCACGGGCCGAAAAGCCACGGGGCCTATTCGACCCTGCTGTACATTTACTGTAATGTTATTATGTGTCTACACTGGTCTACAATGTGCAGCTAGTTGGACATGTTTTCATTGTGGCATGGCATTTTTAATAGCAAAGCATTAATGTTCGTGTGCACTGTTGGTGACTTGCATGTATTGGATTGGTGTTAACCTACAAAACAATAGCAAATACTGTGGCTTTTTAGCCAAGTTTTCTCAGAAAGTGTGCTGTATATTGCATTAAAACACATATTTATATCTTTCTCCTAGTGCAGTGTGTGGCATACCCCTTCAGCAGCACGTTAGAGCGTATTGCGCAAGCGTGGGAATCTAGGCCGGCCCAGAGGGCGGCGCGACCCGTGATTTGTTGCCGAGTTGGGGGGGAAGGGGTCCTCAGCATGGCTCGCAGGGGGGCCCCCAGATCTTGTGTTACGCCACTGCAATCAGGCCATGTTCTATAGCAAAGAGCCCTACTAAATCGCAGTGTTGGCAAGATGGTCAAAAGTGCATTAGGGTTGCTCATTATTTTGAGCATTTATTAAGACGTGTTTTCACGTGCATGTTTAGAGAATTGAAGCACAGGTTTAAGCTACCTATCGTTTAAATATTCCACGTCATGCTATCACGGCTTCAAAGAAATTCGTAACGAAGGAAATGAGCCCAGCATGCGAGAGGCAGCAGAGCCATAAACTCCAGCAACATTTGAGAAAGGAAATGCTCAAATAAACCGCGCACATATTGCCAAGCAATGGCGTGACAGCTCGTGTCAGAGGGCCCGAATGCCAGCCTTGGTTACACACTGCATGTGAATGTCTAGGATAACTTGCACTTTCTGAAAATAGTGTACCCTTCACAAGAAGAATGTCGTTAGTGTGATAGAAGCGGCCCGAGGAGCACGACGAAGTGAGTTTGTGATTCACCCTTTCACTTCGCCTCACAAAAGGTCTTTTAATTACAGTCATCAACGGTCATCACATGGCCCCTTGAAGGCCTCGACCGCTGTTCAAAATTGTCTGCACAACCTCTAATTTTAGGTTCTGTTATCAAACAATATCCTTCATAACCGTTTGAAAAGGACTGTTCTCATCCGTCCTAGAAGGCAAGAGAAGCTGACAGCACGGAACGCTGGTACATCGTGGCCTAGCACCAGGGCCGGCCTTAAGGGCAGCAGCGCCCTGGGCGAATTGGCACCCCCACCCCCCTGGTTAACAGGGGGCGGGGCCAAGATGGGCCACTTTTTTTTGGTTTGTTTTTTAGCCTCCTCGCTCCGGCGAGGAGGTAATGATATTAATAGGGTGCGTCAGCAGCCCATTGTCATTGAATGAGGTCGCCGCCGCGGGTCCATTCAATGACTATGTGGCGCCTGAAACGTCTTCTGCCACCACGCCAGCTCGGGGGAGCCTTTGAAAGACTCCCCTGAGCTGGTGTGGTGGGAGGCTAATGGCACCTTTTGTCATTAGGGGCCCCCTGGCAGAGGGGTGCATTTGACGACAAAAGCCCACCTGCCACGCTGCCGCCCACTACGCCAGATTGGGGGAGCCCTTGAAAGACTCCCCCGAGCTGGCGTGGCAAGGGCTAATGGCGCCCGGCTCGCCCCCCTGAGGCCAGCTCTGCCTAGCACCGAAACTCGTTTTAGCGGGCGAAGGTGGGCCCAGTCAAAGCGCCTCCGCAGGATGATATGTTAAGCTGGCATTGTAGAGTGTAACTGTTTTACAATCCTCCCTTAAATGCCTTCAGACCATCTATGCAAAACTATCAGACTTTTTATACAGTGCTTCATATCAGAGCTTCCTGGTTTCTAAGCACTTTGATGGTAGGCGTTACATATCTGTCAACCTTTTGAGCTGTCCAGGGGGGTGAAAAAAGAGACTTGTTTTGGGGGGTCAGAACTCCATTGATGCCTATACACTAGTCAGGGGATTGGTGGGTGATTGAACTAACTCTATGATGGGTGTCACCCGCTAAACGTACTCTGTAACCCCATCGCATGGATGAAGAACAGATTTTAACTTGTGCCCTTCATCGTATACAAGAGCTTAGCTTGCTGGGCTGTTGTACTGGCAAATCACTTGGTGCTGCAAACAACCATTTACCAAACAAAGGAAAACTGCACCTAAACTGGGTTTTTTGGCCAGGTAGCACCATGAGTGTTACTAGGTCTAGAAAAGATCCAGGCTACGCTAATGTCGGGACTTCCGGGACTGGGGGCTAGCCAGCTACAGCCACAGGGCTATAGCCCCCTAACCCCCCTGCCCCCTATCCTCCAGCAACGCATTCGGGTAGCACAGTGCCCTGGCTGTCACTGCCCGAGAACAGACTGTGCCAACCCAACAAACACATTTGTTGGCTTTACCTCATCTAGAACTTCATTCAGGCGGAACGAGGTAAACTATGTGCACTCCATATCACTGCCAATTGAAAAATGTAAATGCAGTACTCATCAATTGGTATATATGTATACTTGGTTATTTATAAAATGCTTAATACCCAGAGGTTTCTAAGCGCGGACCCAGGGATCGAACCTGTGTTGCTGCTCTTTGTCTTGCTTCCAAGGCGAGCGCGTTGCCCCTAAGCTATCCACCCAAGAGAAGGAACAGTAGGACCATTTATTGTTGTTCCTCCTCTGTGTCCCACCATTTTCTTTTGTCTTGTTCCGCCTTGAAACACTTGTGTATCAGCGCCTTACAAATGCCCAGTGAAAAATAAAATAGGGTAAAGTGCACATTTGGATGCGCGGATATAATATCTGTGACAGCTGTTACTTCGGTTGGGGTGTGAGGGCTGTCCTTTTTGTTTCCAAGGGTAATTTATCCCCTTTCCCAAAGCAGAGAACATTGCTGAATTTGAGAAGCGTCAGGTCTCATGGTAAAGGTGTCCGTGAGCAAGACCAGCACCCAATGCACAGACTATGTAATAAAATAAGTAAGATAAATGCCTTTGTTAACCTAATTAAGGTATTGCATCTGTGTTGTCTTTTGTATCGACACTGTATATGAGTCTTTGCACACTTGTTGGTGATCCAGAAATTCTGACTGTATTGTATAATCCATGGAGTCGACAATCTCAGCCCATAACACTCGACCCTGTGTCTCTGTCCTGTGTACTAATCTGCGTTTCTAAATGCTTCCGAACTAGCTCGTCAGAAATCGTGCTGTGGTAGTCATACCGTGAAAGTACAGGCAACTCTCCAGTGGAATTTGCGGCTGGTGCTATCAGTTCTACAAATTCTGGAAAGCCTTGAAGATCCATCTTTTCCCATATTAATGTGCTATATCATTTGGACCCTGTGTTGCCTGCTCTCTTGTTCAATTTTCTGGTTTAGCCAGTGAGGCCATATTATTGGTAATCATGTGCTCTGTAATTACCAGTTAACTTAACATGACTGTAAAATGCAGGGAATGGCGGCATCAATGTAGAGCATTGTGCTTCTATTACGAGAAATCAACAGATTAACAGAAGTTTGTCAGAGGGCATTTTTTCCTGTATAGGTTATCTACTGTTAGTGCAACATCATTCTTAAAGAGTCTTTCACGTTACTAATTTGATAGCACATAGGCTTCCATTGTTCTACAAAATGACAGTGGCCAGGATTTAGTCTCATGGCTGGAGGAGGGTGAAGGGAGGGGGACTCTGCTTTGGTTTTTACTGCGAGTGATGGCAAAGTAAATTGTTTAGAGTTATTTCAGAATTTGGAAGAAGATTTTCACTAAGCAATCTGAATTAATTTGGATCTATGCATTAGTGGTGTTTTCTTCACACAAGCTAAACTAATGGGCATTGGAGTACAGTACAATACAAGGGAGCTACAATATTACAATGGTAAGTAGTGAGTGGGTAGGGATATTGGAAAGAAGAGAGGTGGAGCTTGAAACGAAGACCCAGACATCAGCAGTTGATCGCATGTTTATTGAAGAGTAGAGATTTAATTTCCTCCATATACTGCACTAGGAAGGGAGTCATCTTGATGTGTTCCAGTATTTTGCTCTATAGTATTGGCAGCACAATTCTATGTTTGCAAGTGCTTTGTAGGAGTTTTAGGATGCCGTATAGAAGACAGAGGTTTGGACGGTTGTGGTGTGGGGGCATGTTTCTGAACTGTTTATTTGGTAGACTGTGGTATGCAGGTGGCTTTCAGTGGGATTAGGATGGAGGCCGATATACCTTCAAGTAGGGATTTTCTACAATCCTAATCACATGAAATGAAACCCGTACCAACAATTACCTCCATTGCCCTATAACATTCAGGCCTTTGCCCATGGCCACTGCACATGTTGCACCAATACGTTTTTTCGGGGTCCACCAGCCATGGTCTTTGGCCGTGGCCACTGTACATGTTGCAGTAGATTTCTTTGGGGCCCACTAGGCACCAATATGTTTCCCTGGGGCCCACTAGACTTGCCCTTCGGCCGTGCTCACTGCACATATTGCACCAATAGATTTCTTTGGGGCCCACTAAGCATGACCTTCGGCCATGGCCTATTGGCCTTGGACACTGTACATGTTGCACCAATAGGTTTCTTTTGGGCCCACTAGCCATGGCTTTCGGTTATGGCCACTGTACATGTTGCACCAATAGGTTTCTTTAGCCCCTGCCTAGTAAATGTGATCAATGTTGGTGTAAAATGTCATTTGTTTCCCTCTCTTCCAATTCTCACAGAATTCCCCTGATGTTCCCCAGATAAGTGCATCAAACTACACATAAAGTGGCAATGAACTACACATTCCCGCGCGATTCCATACCCCTGATAAAACTTGAAAATCAAAAGCTCTTCTCAGTCCTCACAGGCACTTACCAAAGTGCTCCCCTACTCTTTCCATGGTCCCCCTGCATCACTCAGCTGCTTTTTCCCTCCCTGGCCGTGTCCCATTACCCCTTTCACTCTATGGTTCGTGTGACAAATTTTATTTTCCTAGCTTCCTCATTTGAAGTGTCCATTGCCATTTTGATATGCTGATGGGGTGTCATTTGACTCTTCCTCCTTAAATGGGTCTTAAAAAAAAACCATGAACAACCTGCCTCATGTCAATTAATGTACCTATGGCCCATATTCTCTTATGTAAATGTCTCATTTTGGATCGCTCACCTGATTTCCCCATTTTTATAGGTTTGACTAGCGAGAGCTAATGCTCTCGCCAGTGCTACTTGTGTAGTCTGTAGGTTGGTCCTGAAGTCAAGTAACTGCTCAGTGATGCAGAAAGAGTGAATCATGTTGAAGGCCCTGTTAAAGCGTAAATCGTTTTGGAGTAGATAGTGCAAACGTGTGAGTTGTGAGAGTTGTCAAATGTTACTTTTAAGAGCTTCTTCTGTTTAGATGCTGATCTCTAAATTGATATTTTCACACTTGTGTGCTTCATTACAGTTTGGTTAAGTAATATAATAACTGAGCTCCTAATCCAAATCTATCAACTGCTTTGTGATGCAGAGACTGGGTTTCATTGGCCATTGCACCGTAACTAAAGTCGTAATTTCAGGGGCACTATTTTGGATTGGTAGTCGAGGCCTGATAATGTGATGGTATGTTTGTGTTTTGATCTCCATTATAATAGTGCTGTTCAGCAGTTTTTTTGTCTGTTACAATATTAAGCTGCAGCATGTAACAATACATTGGGCCTCATTATGAGTGTGCCGGTCCGGAAACAACGTTGCAGGTAGGCCTACCGGCACCGTTGTTTCCAGACCGGCACTCTACGAATCTGCGGGCGGGTGCCGTCCTGCTTGCCAGGGTCAGACCTGGCAGACAGCAGAACAGCGCCCGCCCGCAGAGTTTCACGGAAGCACCGGCACCGTTACTAGTGGTGCCGGTGCTTCCGTGTTCGCCATTCCCATTGAGTCATATGGGACTCAATGGAAATGGGGAATTACAAAATTACTGGCGCCTGACTTCCCGGCCGCAGAACTCGGGATAGCCCGGTGGCACCAGTCAGGCGCCAGTAATTCATGACAGGTCCGGCAGCAACCAGCTGGTTTTACCGACACGGTTACCACCAGACCCTTAATGAGGCCCATTATATTGAAAACACAAGATTTGAGGAACTCTCACCAAAGAATGATCAAACGCTACATTGGCCTGTTCCATGAGTTGTGGCCCACTTTGAATAATCACAATCATGTTTTACCTCTAAGTACCTATCACAGAGGGGGATACCATTTGCATATCAGTCTGGTCCCACCCACAAAGGAAATCCACCACTGAAATACTAGGTAACCTCTTCTGAACAAGAGTACAACCAGCAACCACAAACAAACGTGCATCAGACTCCCTGGTCTGAGGGATGGGGTTCCCCATCTGGATTACCAAAACACGCCTAGGGTAAAATCCCAGGTGCCCTACATAAAAGCACAACATGTGAGAAAGTCACAATCCAGAATGTATCAAAGGTGTAATAGCTTGTTTTATAAGATTGTAGTACACTTTTTAGAGTCTCAATAACATTTTAGTTCGCAGTGCTTTTCGTAGAGGAGAATATGAATATCAATCTGGTCCCACAATAGCAGTCCAGCGCTGAAATGCTAGACAACCTCCTCTGACCCAAAGCCAAAGAAGCAAAACAAGGCTTGTGTTTCTGCCTTATTGGGGTGCCTCTGACTCACTGTTCTATTTACAGCAGGGGTTCCACATCTGGATTACCCCCAAAAAACTAAGAGTGAACCCCCAGGGGCCATGCAAAATGTATGACACTCTCAGCCAAGAAAGGACTAAAGCTACAACAGATGCTGGCATGTATCTTTGCACAGTCTACTATTGCTCATTATTGCGAGAGGGTTGTTCACATGTGCTGTTTTTAAATGTAGCACCCTAAATGGGCCCCAATTGCGCTTGATGGGGTAATCCAGAATTTGGACCCCCTGCTCTCAGTTTACTACAGAGTCAGGTGCACCTCATTGAAAATGAAGTGTCTGAGATTACAGCAATCTAAATCTTGCCCCAGCTGAGAGTGAAAGGAATATATGCAGAAACACAGCAATGGTTTTTCCTGCGGGTGACTCTGACACTGTGTTTATATGAATGGTCTGCAGAATGCACATGGACAAATAAATAGATTTTGGAGATAAATTAAAATGGACTGTAGAGGTAGTCCATTTATCAGTTGCTAGTGGAGGCATTTCCGAGAAATATCTTCTGCATCAATGTGTAAAATAAATGGCATGTTATTTGGGCAGCCATGTGGCATGTCAACTGTTCTGCACCAACACGTGCTCCAGTGCAAACTGTATGTTTACGGCTCTGGTTGAAAGGAAGGTTCGGGTGAATGGAAATTGGGCATGCGAGGCATAGAAAGAGGACAGGTTGTGGGAGTTGAACATGTCAAATAAGACATGTCAATATGATTTTAAACCCACAGCTACTGCTTGCGACCTGTATCTCTGACACCCACTTCCAGTGAAGTGAATTAAATAGGAAGATAGTATTAGGCACAGTTCAAAGGCCTTTCCCCGGAGGTTTGGGATCATCTGTGTGGAAGCTGCAGCCCTTTTTGACAGTGGTCCTCGGCCCCCCTCTCCACTGCAGCCTGTGTCCTGAAGCTCCAATCTAACCTCTGTGCGCCTTCCCAGGTTTTAGAAGAAAGATTGAGCACTGTCAAGTAGAGGTCTCTTAACACGGTTATTACATAGCCTTGCACAGCTAACCCTGTTGTGGAACACCATATTCCACCAGTATTCCACTCCATGGTTTCTAGTTAAGAACTTCCCCTCTATTGAGCATGACACAAACAAGGATATTCCAACGAGAATTATGCCTGCCATCCTGCATACATCTCTGAGGTCACATGGGACTTCCTTGCCCATTTGGCTGCCAAATTAAATTCCAGCACCTCCAAAGTAATGCGGCCACCAAGCACCCTGTCATTAGCACTAAAACATGCCTGCACCCTACCTCCCGTGAACGTAAGCCATGCCAAGCTTCCTGAGAATCTTAGCAGCTTTGCTTTGCCAATCGAGCATTAGAACCTATAAGCTACTAAGCTTGTATTTTCCCTCCTATTAACATACATGCTTGGGTCGTCCAAATCTCCCCAGGGGGTGGGGAATAAAAAAACTCTATATCGTACACCGTAAAGAGGTAGAGTCTTCTATGCTCTTAGAGCCTGACTGCGACTGACCACCCTCCCCCCCCAAAACAGACTGGCCTATTTGTGTCATGTCGCTGAAGCCTCTGGTGCCTGAACAGTTTGGATGCTGGAATTGCTAGATGTCTATGGAGCCCCAGAGTAGCCAAGACGGCCTCACCTTGCCATTTCCAGACCGAAGCCTGTGCCTTTACCCTGCCTAACAAATATATGTGTGGACTTAATATATGAGCGTAGATTCTCATTGGATAACATCTTCCCATATATACACATGGATGTCAGGATGCTACCCAGATTTTAGTGGATGCTGAAGCATCAAGGGATGCTGGAATACACTGGCTGTATCTCTGCAGTCTGAGTACTGATGTTTCACCTTTATATTCTTTAACCACCAGCACAGTTTCACATCCCTGACAGCATCTCCTTACTGATAATTCTTCAATATGAATTTGACATTTTTCTAATCATAATTCATAATTTTGAAACCCTTATTCCAAGGGACACTCAGATCTACATGCACCCTTCTATGTCGCTCTTTTAAAGTTTGTAAACCACCTGCTTGATAGCTTGACTAAACCTTTGGTTTTCAGTGTTGTCTGTCTGTACTCTTTGCGCATGACATTCTGGAAAACAGCTTTACCCGGCACCTGGAAAGTTAGACAATCTATTGTTTCCTCCCAACAACAAATTGTATCCCATCAAGGTATAGAGGCACCAGGGAACATTCTGTCTGACCATTGTGGTGTAGTGTGTGTGTACTCATCTGTTTATATATTTATTTTCTGCCCAGCTTGTCCCGCTAGTTTCACAGCCCAGCTACACAATGGATTATCCTGCACCCTCTTCTATGGTTTAGTCCTCAGAATTAAAATAACGTACAACATCACATGAACATGGAACACACACCTAATCGTTATTAGCTCTGAAGTCCCTTAACGGGTAAAACCAGGCGTTAAGGAAAGGCCCCACTAAGGGACCTCGGAATAGGGCGCAAAGGGATTACCGGCACCAGTGTCATTACCAGTGCCCGGTATCCCTCTGCGCCAAACTCGGAATGAGGCCCACTGGCTGAGTTTCCACAATGCCGCAGGAGCTTTCCCAGTTTATTGGCTATTGCAAATAGGGGCAGGCATAGGCACTGGGTTGGGTGCAGACAAGCACGCATGTACAGAGTTATGGCAAAATCATGTGGGCTGGCACACGCAGAGGCAGGCACACTCACATAGGCACCTACTTACAGAGAGTCACAGACACAGAAAGGCGGGTAAACACATAGAAACACATACTAACCCAGTGGCAGGAGTACACACCAAGAGACAGGCACATGCATACAAACGGACACAAGCACAGGTCTAATCCTCTCAAACACTCATGAGAGTTGCCTTTGCAGGTACTCTGAAGACAATCACGTAGCATTTCTAAAGGAATTCAGCAAAGACAGGGTCATTTTCCGTGCTATCTGAATCGACCCTCTAAAAGAACCAGTAATTCCTCATTCTACATTGCAAATCCATCCATACGTTCCTCACAGACAACCTAGTCAAGATCAAGCATCACATCTACAGCTCCAACTGCCCCTAGGAATCCTGCACATGGGTACCCCCACGATAGACCAAGGTCAGGACTACCGTTCTGGATTACCTGGCCAACACTCTCACAGGCCTCAAAGCTACCTTCATGAAGACATCTTCCCCACTTCTGTTGTAAAATGCCTCACAGGCGAAGCGTTCACATTGCTACTGTACATCATCAACATATCCCTCTTGCAAGGCAATTTCACAGATGTACTAAAGATCAGCCAGATTTTCCCTTTATTGAATAACCCAGATTTGTCAGAGAAGAGTTGGCTAACTACCATCCTATCACCCCCAAACATTCATTGATGTCGCTGTGATGTTACCATTGTGGTCATATGCTGTGCAACAGGGGGTGCAAAGTCATGATGGACTTGCTTCAAATGCGAGTGTGAGTGCAGCATTTTGAGAGTTTTGTTGGGTTAAATCCTATTACCTCGACTCTCTCTTAACCCCTTAACAGCCAGGCTATTATTCGAGTCTTTGCAAAAAGGATGAGCATACTCATTTAAACAAGATTTTTTCACTAACTTTCAAAGCTTTGGCTGCTATTCTTTTTCACATTAAATCTGAGCCCCTTAATTGTCTCTTAACAAACGTTTTTTTCACAGAATGTATATATATATATATATATATATATATATATATATATATATATATAAATATATTCAGTGAAAAAACTTTGTCAAAGGGACATTATGGTTCCAAGTAAAACCGAAAAACCCTTGAAATTCGCCAGTTATGGTAAGCTAAGCAACCATAACTCGCGCCACCACCGTGCACTGCTAAGACTAACACCCAGGACATCAAAGATGACATCGCAAATGTCATTGATGACATCACTGATGACATCACATGTGTATGTACTTTTCACGAAATATGTGTACAAGGGATTCTTATTATAATGTTGCGAAACAAGTGTCAAGGATCATTGCAATAAATATCATACCCTAATTAGTGCATTGAACGATGCATTGAGATAAATAGCATTCTATTATGGGGTTCTATCTAGTATACTAAGCTACTCATAAAGAAACATAACATTGTGTGCAGTGTAGAAGATGAAGGTATAATATTCGTAATGTTAATATGTTGAATAAAGAAATGATAATTGTTTTCTTAATAGATTTTTGTGTACTGCGAAATATGTGATAAGTAGCTAATAAAACACATGTATTACATAATTGCATTACTATAGACAAAACACAAAGACACAAGGGGCCTCATTACGACCCAGGCGGTAAGTTACCGCCTGGGCCGTGACTTTACCACCATGGCGTAAACTACGTTTACGCCATGGTGGTTGGCGGACTTACCGCCACGGAGCGAACAGGGAAGTGTGTCCGCGAACCGAACACAGATATCACTAATTTTTTTCACTTACATTTTTGCAATTTTATTAAAAACTACTGGACGGATTTACACCAAATAAAGCAAAGCACGCTTTCGGGACCAAGCTGCCGCTCCTGCCACAAATTTTGTGTAAATACGTCCAGCGGTTTGGGCTGTAGGCGTGAGCAAAGTTTTTTCCCATTATGTCTATGGAGAAAAACAAACGTTTTGGGAACCCCCCCCCTATAACTTTTCCTCCCTGGACGAATCCTCACCAAATCACCAAACTTTGCAAAAAAATTCAGAGTGACCCAAATACATTTTTTGCAAAGTTTGGTGAGGATTCGTCCAGGGAGAGCGAAGTTATAAGTCGCCCAAAAAGTGCTCTTCCTATGGAAACACCAACTTAACCATAACTACATGTCCACTACCGTGGCCATGTAATATATATATATATATATATATATATATATATATATATATATATATATACATATATATATATATATATATATACATATATTATCTTTAGTTAAGGGACAGTTAAAATGATCAGATATAATGCCACAAAACCCATGAAATTCAGTGGATGTGATGATCATCTTAACTCAGCATCGATGACCCCTAGCATCCAATGATGTGTTATTCATATAGAGCTTATGCCTAGGTACTTTACATAGAACAAATGTACACACAATATCAACCAACCACAGTTGGTACACATTTATCAACCATGGAAGAATGAAATGCTGAGTTGGCCTTGCCGTGAATCGAAATTGCGCCCTGCAGATCGCACACAGATCATAGCATTGAGCACTTACCCCAGTGAGCTATCTTGCCAGCCTTTAATTCTGCTTGTCACTGTGAATCCCGTCTCTTACATATGTGCTCATCGACTTTGCAACAGGGGTGACACCGAGTTCCGATGATCATCACTTTCCACATCCAATGAATTTCAAAGGTTTTGTTGATCACCTCAACTGTCCCTTAACTCAAGTTTTTCCAATGAATTTTAAGGATTTTGTTATACCATAGTTTATTCAAAGGCCACGAGTCATGGCCTTTGGCTGTGGTCACTGTACATATTGTACCAACAGGTTTTCTCAGGGCCCACTAGCAATGGTCTTCGGCTGTGGCCACTGTATATGTTCCAGCTATAGGTTTCCTTGGGGCCCTTCAGCCCTGGCCAGTGAGTATGGCCATGGGCCATGCCCACTGTATATTGTAATACACTAGGTTTATTTCAAGGCCACTCGTCATGGCCTTTGGCCATGGCCAGTGGCCACAGCTTTTGGATGTGGCCACTGCACATGTTGCATCAGTAGGTTTCTTTGGGGCCCACTGACCAGGGCCATTGTCCCAAAGACTTATTTCCCCCTTCCTAGTAGATGTGATCACAACAGATGTCCCCCATTTATTTTTTGCCCTCAGTTTCCATTCCCCTGATAATTCATCCAATAATTACTATGCTAATCTTGTGCTAATAGTCACAATAACACAGGAAAATTAAAAAACCCTCACAGGTGCCCCCCATGTGCCTCCTTCCTTTTCCCTAGCCCCCCCCCACTGACCTCAGTTGATTTGTTAACTCCAGGGCCCCTCCCACTATTCCCTTTCTCTCTTTGCTTCGTGTGATGCATTTTTGTTTCTCAGTGTGTCTTGCATTATTACTGCGGTAATCTCGTGAGTAATCTCCCCCTTCGCCCCACTGACCCATTCCAAATTCTCGCCATCAAAATCCCCTCATACCATCTGACCCTCTCAATACCTTCCCAACCACCCTTGACCCACCCGTCATCTCTCACATCCAGACCTCTGCCTGTCTACTCTTTCCACCCCCCATAAGTGTATCCCTCTCAGCAGACACTCAGGCACCACAGACACCCTGCCCCCCGTTCCCCTCCGCAACCTACCTCAACAACCCAGAATGTCCCTACCACTCCTACCACTCTGATGAGCTCGACGAAACCCTGATCCCCTCACAAAGTCTCTAGCATCCTCTTTAACGCCCGCTCGATATCAAGAAACAGACACAGCACTTATGACTTCTTATCCTCTGAAAAGCTAGACCTCATTTTCATCACTGAAACCTGGTTTTCTGACGACTTTGCCACCATAGCACACAAAGCCTTCCCCCCAGACAACTCGCTCATCACCCAAAATAGACCCTCCAGAGGTGGAGAGGCAGTCCTCTTCAAGCGTCATTTCTTCGTCTCACTCGTCGAATCCCAGACATGCACTGCCTCCTGTAAATCCCTACTGGTAAAACTATCCATTCAACTGACCTTCACCCACAGCTTCCTCCTCATCTATAGAGCCCTGAGTATGACAGACATTTTGCCAACAACCTCTGTGATTCGATAACTACCATTCATGTAAATCACCCATCTCTTACACTCCTAGGTGACTTTAATATCTGGTTCCATATCCCCACTAACCCTGTGACTCATCCGCTCATTGATAGTCTCAATGCGCTCAGCCTCTCCCTTCATACGACTGGTCCAACACACTCAGGTGGGCACACCCTTCATGCAATCTTTAGCTCCCATGTCCTGGTTTACTTATCCCACCCCAAACCACTCATCTGGACCGACCACTATGCCATCCCTTTCACTATCCACTCCCCCACCCCTTCTCCTACTCCTCCCCCAGTGCCCCCCAGGGATCTCAAATGCTGAAGCAAAGTCAAGATCCTCCCCAACCTAGCCGATGCCCTGCTTCTTCATCCCCCTGCAACTCTCCCCCCTGACAGAACACTAAACATCAACTGCTTCGACTCCTGGCTTAATGACTCTCTAATCCCTCTCACCCCCTCACGCCCTGCTTCCACACACAATGGACTGGCCCCCAAATGGTTCAAGCTCCTCCTGAGGAGTTAAGGAGTACCAAAAAACAAAACAACTCGCACGAACGCAAATGGCGAACATCCAAAACCGATCTCAGCAGATCCATGTTCGCCATGCACCACCATATCTACAAAGCCAAAATCCGAAAAGCCAAAAAAGCCTATTAGAATAAACAAATTCTCAAGTGTGGCAACCGCAGCAAAAAACTCCACATGATAATATCTGAATTCATCAAACCCTCTTGCTCCTCTACACAATCCATTCCCACACAATCATTCTGCGACTCCCTCTCCCTACATTTCTACGACACTGCCCTTCACAGGATGACATTCCTTAACACCAAATTGTCCCACCCCCCCATCACCGACCCCTCCTCATCCCACCACCCCTATGCCCGACAACCCCATTCCGAGGTTGGCGGGGCGGTAAGTCCCCAATCCCCATTTACCCTTCCCCATTCCCATTTTTGCCCCATAGGGCATAATGGGAGTGGGGAAGGCGTTAATTACGCCACCGTAAATTACGGTGGCGTAATTAACTCCATGGTCCCTTAGCGCCATGGATTTTAACACCTGCTAAAAGCAGGTGTTAAATCCGCCATGGCGCTAAGGGACCTCGTACTCAGGCGGTAAGGGTCGGCGCTGTTTACGCCGCCGTAAAACCCTTACCGCCTGAGTCGTAATGAGGCCCAAGAACACATACCAATATGGGTATATACAGGGAAAGTGAAGTTAGCAAAAAAAGCACAAGTAGTAGCAGAAACAATTCATAATTTAACTGATTATTTTTATGCAAATAAATGATTGCTCTGTTTCAAAGCTGCTATTTACCCTAGGTATATTTATCACTTGATGTGATTGGACCCTAAGGAAAGTAGTGTGTGTACAATGTATACAAATATGACCATATACAGGGAAAGTACAGCCATAAAAAAAAAACAGAACTATCAGAAAGTGCTCATAAGTCTATTGATTATCTTTATGCACAAAAAGGATTGCTGTCTTTCAAGCTTGTGTCTTCCCGTATGTATATGTTTCATATGATGTGACTGGACTCTAAGGGAATTACTGTAGTGAGAGGGAACAAGGTACAAACGGGGCATGAGCAGGGGGTGGGAGGAAAGGAAGGAAACACGGGGCATGAGCGGTGGTGGGGGGAACACGAGAGAGACACGGGGCATGAGCAGCGGGTGGGGAGGAACATGACGGAGACACGGGGTATGAGCGGGGGGTGGGGAGGAACACGAGGGAGACACGGGGCATGAGCGGGGGTACAGGGCACACACGGGACATGAGCGGGGGTGGGGGGGAAAGGAGAGAGACAAGGGGCATGAGCGGGGGGTGGGGGGAACACGAGGGAGACACGGGGCATGAGCGGGGGGGTGGGGGGTAACATGAGGGAAACACGGAGCATGAGCGGGGGTGGGGGGAACACGAGGGAGACACAGGGCATGAGCGGGGGGTGGAGGGCAACAGGAGACAGACACGGGGCATGAGCGGGGGGTGGGGCCAACAGGAGAGAGACACGGGGCATGAGCGTGGGGTGGGGAGAACAGGAGACAGACAAGGGGCATGAGCGGGGGGGTGGGGAGAACAGGAAACAGACACATGGCAAGAGCTGGGGATGGGGGAACAAGAGACAGATATGGGGCATGAGCGGGGGTGGGGAGAACAGGAGACAGACACGGGGCATGAGCGGGAGGGTGGGGGGCAACAGGAGACAGACACGGGGCATGAGCTGGGGGCAACAGGAGAGAGACACGGGGCATGAGTGTGGAGTGGGGGGTACAGGAGACAGACACGGGGCATGGGTGGGGGCAACAGGAGACAGACACGGGGCATGATCGGGGTGGGGGGAACAGGAGACAGACACGCGGCATGAGCGGGGGGTGGGGGGAACAGAAGACAGACACAGGGCATGAGTGTGGGGTGGGGGCAACAGGAGAGAGACATGGGGCATGAGCAAGGGGTGGGGGGGTACAGGAGACAGACACGGGGCATGAGCAGGGGGGGCAACAGGAGAGAGACACGGGGCATGAGCGGGGGGTGGGGGGGTACAGGAGACAGACACGGGGCATGAACGGGGGTGGGGGGCAACAGGAGAGAGACACGGGGCATGAGCGGGTGGGGGAACAGGAGACAGACACAGGGCATGAGCGGGGGGCAACAGGAGAGAGACACGGGGCATGAGCAGGGGGTGGGGGGGTACAGGAGACAGACACGGCACATGAGGGGAACAGGAGACAGATATGGGGCATGAGCGGGGGGTGGGGAGAACAGGAGAGAGACACGGGGCATGAGCGGGGGAACAGAAGACAGACACGGGGCATGAGTGGGGGGTGGGGCAAGGGGAGAGAGACACACGGGGCATGAGCGGGGGGTGGGCGGGAGGGAGAGAGACACATGGGGCATGAGCAGGGGGTGGGCGGGAGGGAGAGAGACACACGGGGCATGAGCAGGGGGTGGGCGGGAGGGAGAGAGACACACGGGGCATAAGCGGGGTGTGGGCATTAGGGAGAGAGACACACGAGGCATGAGTGCGGGGTCGGCGGGAGGGCGAGAGACACACGGGGCATGAGCGGTGGGTGGGCGGGGGAAAGACACACGGGGCATGAGCGGGGGTGGGGGGGAGGGAAAGAGACACAGGGGCATGAGCGGGGGTGGGCGGAGGGAGAGAGACACACGGGGCATGAGCGGGGGGTGGGCGGGAGGGGGAGAGACACACGGGGCATGAGCGGGGGGTGGGCGGGAGGGGGAGAGAAACACAGGGCATGAGCGGGGGGTGGGCAGGAGGGGGAGGGACACACGAGGCATGAGCGGGAGGTGAGCGGGAGGGGAAGAGACACACGGGGCAAGAGTGGGGGTTGGGAGAGGGAGAGAGGCACACGGGGCATGAGCGGGGGTGGGAGGGGAGGGAGAGGGACACACGGGGTAGGGGGTGGGGGTAAGGGGAGAGACACGGGGCATGAGCGGGTGTGGGCGGGTGGGGGAGAGACACATGGGGCATGAGCGGGGGTGGGAGGGGGAAAGACACACGGGGCAAGAGTGTGGGCGGGTGGGAGGGGGAGAGACACACGGGGCGTGAGCGGGGTTGGGGGTGAGGGAGAGAGACACACGAGGCATGAGCAGGGGGTGGGGGGAAGGGGAGAGAGACACGGATCATGAGCGGGGGTGGAGGGGAGGGAGAGAGACACATGGGGCATGAGCGGGGGTGGGGGGAGGGAGAGAGACACACGGCGCATGAGGGGGGGGTGGGCGGGAGGGGGAGAGACACACGGGGCATGGGCGGGGGTGGGCGGGAGGGGGAGAGACACACGGGGCATGAGCAGGGGGTGGGCGGGAGAGGGAGAGACACACAGGTCATGAGCGGGGGTGGGGGGAAGGGGAGAGAGACACACAGGGCATGAGCGGGGGGTGGGCGGGAGGGGGAGAGACACACTGGGCATGAGCGGGGTGGGGGAAGGGGAGAGAGACACACGGGGCATGAGCGGGGGTGGACAGGAGGGGGAGAGACACATGGGGCATGAGCAGGGGTGGGAGGGAGAATGAGAGACACACGGGGCATGAGCGGGGGTGTGGGGGAGGGAGAGAGACACACGGGGCATGAGCGGGGGTGGGGGGAGGGAGAGAGAAACACGAGGCATGAGCAGGGGGTGGGGGGAAGGGGAGAGACACCGATCATGAGCGGGGGTGGAGGGGAGGGAGAGAGACACATGGGGCATGAGCGGGGGTGGAGGGGAGGGAGAGAGACACACGGGGCATGAGCGGGGGGTGGGCGGGAGGGGGAAAGACACACGGGGCATGAGTGGGGGGTGGGCGGGAGGGGGAGAGACACGCGGGGCATGAGCGGGGTGTAGGCAGGATTTTGAGAGACACACGGGGCATGAGCGGGGGTGGAGGGGAGGGAGAGAGACACACGGGGCATGAGTGGGGGGTGGGCGGGAGGGGGAGAGACACACGGGGCATGAGCGGGGGGTGGGCGGGAGGGGGAGAGACACACGGGGCATGGGTGGGGGTGCGGGGGAGGGGGAGAGGCACACGGGGTATGAGCAGGAGGTGGGGGAAGGAGAGAGAGACACACGGGGCATGAGTGGGGGGTGGGCGGGATGGGGAGAGACACATGGGGTATGAGCAGGGTTGGGGGGGAGGGAGAGAGACACATGGGGCATGAGCGGGGGTGGGGGGGAGGGAGAGAGACACAAGGGGCATGAGCGGGGGTGGAGGGGAGGGAAAGAGACACACGGGGCATGAGCGGGGGTGGGGGGAGGGAGAGAGACACACGGGGCGTGAGCGGGGTTGGGGGTGAGGGAGAGAGACACACGAGGCATGAGCAGGGGGTGGGGGGAAGGGGAGAGAGACACGGATCATGAGCGGGGGTGGAGGGGAGGGAGAGAGACACATGGGGCATGAGCGGGGGTGGGGGGAGGGAGAGAGACACACGGCGCATGAGGGGGGGGTGGGCGGTCGGGGGAGAGACACACGGGGCATGGGCGGGGGTGGGCGGGAGGGGGAGAGACACACGGGGCATGAGCAGGGGGTGGGCGGGAGAGGGAGAGACACACAGGTCATGAGCGGGGGTGGGGGGAAGGGGAGAGAGACACACAGGGCATGAGCGGGGGGTGGGCGGGAGGGGGAGAGACACACTGGGCATGAGCGGGGTGGGGGAAGGGGAGAGAGACACACGGGGCATGAGCGGGGGTGGACAGGAGGGGGAGAGACACATGGGGCATGAGCAGGGGTGGGAGGGAGAATGAGAGACACACGGGGCATGAGCGGGGGTGTGGGGGAGGGAGAGAGACACACGGGGCATGAGCGGGGGTGGGGGGAGGGAGAGAGAAACACGAGGCATGAGCAGGGGGTGGGGGGAAGGGGAGAGACACCGATCATGAGCGGGGGTGGAGGGGAGGGAGAGAGACACATGGGGCATGAGCGGGGGTGGAGGGGAGGGAGAGAGACACACGGGGCATGAGCGGGGGTGGGCGGGAGGGGGAAAGACACACGGGGCATGAGTGGGGGGTGGGCGGGAGGGGGAGAGACACGCGGGGCATGAGCGGGGTGTAGGCAGGATTTTGAGAGACACACGGGGCATGAGCGGGGGTGGAGGGGAGGGAGAGAGACACACGGGGCATGAGTGGGGGGTGGGCGGGAGGGGGAGAGACACACGGGGCATGAGCGGGGGGTGGGCGGGAGGGGGAGAGACACACGGGGCATGGGTGGGGGTGCGGGGGAGGGGGAGAGACACATGGGGCATGAGCGGGGGTGGGGGGGAGGGAGAGAGACACAAGGGGCATGAGCGGGGGTGGAGGGGAGGGAAAGAGACACACGGGGCATGAGCGGGGGTGGGGGGAGGGAGAGAGACACAAGGGGTATGAGCGGGGGTGGGGGAGAGGGAGAGAGACACACGGGGCATGAGCGGGGGTGGGGGGAAGGGGAGAGAGACACGGCGCATGAGCGGGGGGTGGGCGGGAGGGGGAGAGACACACGGGGCATGAACAGGGGTGGGGGAGGGAGAGAGACACACGGGGCATGAACGGAGGTGGGGGGAGGGAGAGGGACACATGGGGCATGAGCGGGGGTGGGGGATGGAGAGAGACGCACGGGGCGTGAGCGGGGGTGGGGGGAAGGGGAGGGAGACACGCGGGGCATGAGCGGGGGTGGGGGAGGGAGAGAGACGCACGGGGCGTGAGCGGGGGTGGGGGGAAGGGGAGGGAGACACGCAGGGCATGAGCGGGGGTGGGGGGAGGGAGAGAGACACATGGGGCATGAGCGGGGGGGGAGAGAGACACACGGCGTTCGTGTGCAGGCGGCAGATCCTTCTCCTTGGCCCTCCGCTGGCCACCGTGTGCCGATGGCGTGAGTGGGGGGCTGGAGGAACAGGGGAGACACGGAGCATGAGTGGGGGTGGGGGGACAAGAAGGACACACGGGGCATGAGCGGGGGTGGGAGGAACAGGAGACAGACAAAAGACTTACTCTGCAGGCAGCGAGGAACAAAGATGGCGGGCGTCTCTGAAGCCAGACGCACTACACGCTTTCACCGCATCCAATGAGAGAGCACGTCAGATGTCCGTGGACATCACGCAAGCTGCTTGCCCAATCACCGTCCTGTCCACGGAGCGAACAGGGAAGTGTGTCCGTGAACCGAACACAGATATCACTAATTTTTTTCACTTACATTTTTGCAATTTTATTAAAAACTACTGGACGGATTTACACCAAATAAAGCAAAGCACGCTTTCGGGACCAAGCTGCCGCTCCTGCCACAAATTTTGTGTAAATCCGTCCAGCGGTTTGGGCTGTAGGCGTGAGCAAAGTTTTTTCCCATTATGTCTATGGAGAAAAACAAACGTTTTGGGAACCCCCCCCCCCTATAACTTTTCCTCCCTGGACGAATCCTCACCAAATCACCAAACTTTGCAAAAAAATTCAGAGTGACCCAAATACATTTTTTGCAAAGTTTGGTGAGGATTCGTCCAGGGAGAGCGAAGTTATAAGTCGCCCAAAAAGTGCTCTTCCTATGGAAACACCAACTTAACCATAACTACATGTCCACTACCGTGGCCATGTAATATATATATATATATATATATATATATATATATATATATACATATATTATCTTTAGTTAAGGGACAGTTAAAATGATCAGATATAATGCCACAAAACCCATGAAATTCAGTGGATGTGATGATCATCTTAACTCAGCATCGATGACCCCTAGCATCCAATGATGTGTTATTCATATAGAGCTTATGCCTAGGTACTTTACATAGAACAAATGTACACACAATATCAACCAACCACAGTTGGTACACATTTATCAACCATGGAAGAATGAAATGCTGAGTTGGCCTTGCCGTGAATCGAAATTGCGCCCTGCAGATCGCACACAGATCATAGCATTGAGCACTTACCCCAGTGAGCTATCTTGCCAGCCTTTAATTCTGCTTGTCACTGTGAATCCCGTCTCTTACATATGTGCTCATCGACTTTGCAACAGGGGTGACACCGAGTTCCGATGATCATCACTTTCCACATCCAATGAATTTCAAAGGTTTTGTTGATCACCTCAACTGTCCCTTAACTCATGTTTTTCCAATGAATTTTAAGGATTTTGTTATACCATAGTTTATTCAAAGGCCACGAGTCATGGCCTTTGGCTGTGGTCACTGTACATATTGTACCAACAGGTTTTCTCAGGGCCCACTAGCAATGGTCTTCGGCTGTGGCCACTGTATATGTTCCAGCTATAGGTTTCCTTGGGGCCCTTCAGCCCTGGCCAGTGAGTATGGCCATGGGCCATGCCCACTGTATATTGTAATACACTAGGTTTATTTCAAGGCCACTCGTCATGGCCTTTGGCCATGGCCAGTGGCCACAGCTTTTGGATGTGGCCACTGCACATGTTGCACCAGTAGGTTTCTTTGGGGCCCACTGACCAGGGCCATTGTCCCAAAGACTTATTTCCCCCTTCCTAGTAGATGTGATCACAACAGATGTCCCCCATTTATTTTTTGCCCTCAGTTTCCATTCCCCTGATAATTCATCCAATAATTACTATGCTAATCTTGTGCTAATAGTCACAATAACACAGGAAAATTAAAAAACCCTCACAGGTGCCCCCCATGTGCCTCCTTCCTTTTCCCTAGCCCCCCCCCACTGACCTCAGTTGATTTGTTAACTCCAGGGCCCCTCCCACTATTCCCTTTCTCTCTTTGCTTCGTGTGATGCATTTTTGTTTCTCAGTGTGTCTTGCATTATTACTGCGGTAATCTCGTGAGTAATCTCCCCCTTCGCCCCACTGACCCATTCCAAATTCTCGCCATCAAAATCCCCTCATACCATCTGACCCTCTCAATACCTTCCCAACCACCCTTGACCCACCCGTCATCTCTCACATCCAGACCTCTGCCTGCCTACTCTTTCCACCCCCCATAAGTGTATCCCTCTCAGCAGACACTCAGGCACCACAGACACCCTGCCCCCCGTTCCCCTCCGCAACCTACCTCAACAACCCAGAATGTCCCTACCACTCCTACCACTCTGATGAGCTCGACGAAACCCTGATCCCCTCACAAAGTCTCTAGCATCCTCTTTAACGCCCGCTCGATATCAAGAAACAGACACAGCACTTATGACTTCTTATCCTCTGAAAAGCTAGACCTCATTTTCATCACTGAAACCTGGTTTTCTGACGACTTTGCCACCATAGCACACAAAGCCTTCCCCCCAGACAACTCGCTCATCACCCAAAATAGACCCTCCAGAGGTGGAGAGGCAGTCCTCTTCAAGCGTCATTTCTTCGTCTCACTCGTCGAATCCCAGACATGCACTGCCTCCTGTAAATCCCTACTGGTAAAACTATCCATTCAACTGACCTTCACCCACAGCTTCCTCCTCATCTATAGAGCCCTGAGTATGACAGACATTTTGCCAACAACCTCTGTGATTCGATAACTACCATTCATGTAAATCACCCATCTCTTACACTCCTAGGTGACTTTAATATCTGGTTCCATATCCCCACTAACCCTGTGACTCATCCGCTCATTGATAGTCTCAATGCGCTCAACCTCTCCCTTCATACGACTGGTCCAACACACTCAGGTGGGCACACCCTTCATGCAATCTTTAGCTCCCATGTCCTGGTTTACTTATCCCACCCCAAACCACTCATCTGGACCGACCACTATGCCATCCCTTTCACTATCCACTCCCCCACCCCTTCTCCTACTCCTCCCCCAGTGCCCCCCAGGGATCTCAAATGCTGAAGCAAAGTCAAGATCCTCCCCAACCTAGCCGATGCCCTGCTTCTTCATCCCCCTGCAACTCTCCCCCCTGACAGAACACTAAACATCAACTGCTTCGACTCCTGGCTTAATGACTCTCTAATCCCTCTCACCCCCTCACGCCCTGCTTCCACACACAATGGACTGGCCCCCAAATGGTTCAAGCTCCTCCTGAGGAGTTAAGGAGTACCAAAAAACAAAACAATTCGCACGAACGCAAATGGCGAACATCCAAAACCGATCTCAGCAGATCCATGTTCGCCATGCACCACCATATCTACAAAGCCAAAATCCGAAAAGCCAAAAAAGCCTATTAGAATAAACAAATTCTCAAGTGTGGCAACCGCAGCAAAAAACTCCACATGATAATATCTGAATTCATCAAACCCTCTTGCTCCTCTACACAATCCATTCCCACACAATCATTCTGCGACTCCCTCTCCCTACATTTCTACGACACTGCCCTTCACAGGATGACATTCCTTAACACCAAATTCTCCCACCCCCCCATCACCGACCCCTCCTCATCCCACCACCCCTATGCCCGACAACCCCACCTTCGACGCCTTCAAACCCATTTCCAGAGATTAGTTCCTTGACCTACTATCAGTCAGGAAACCCTCAGGTCACCCCTCGACCCCCGCCCAGCCTCTGTCCTGAAAGAAATATTCTCGACTACCTGCACTGGCGAACATGCAAGACTCATTCTAAACGATTCCCTCACCTCTGGCATCTTCCCAGATGCCTTCAAAATTGCGCATGTCAAGCCACTTCTAAAAAAGGAATCCCTTGACACGCTAGACCCCAAGAATGAAAGACTGTTGTGAAACATCAGATCTCTCACGAAACTCATTGACCAGACTGCATACTCACAGCTCAACTCGTTTGTACAATCCAACTGCTTCCTCGACCCCCCACAATCAGGCTTCATACCATGACATGGAACTGAAATCACTCTTATATCGATCTGGGATGATCTCAAGGTCACGGCAGACTCTGAAGGCTGTGAAGCATTGATTCTCCTCCATCTCTCTGCAGCCTTTGACATGGTTAACCACTCAATCCTCCTTGACCGCCTTCATTCCCTAGGAATCCGTGGCACAGCTCTCAAATGGATCACCTCCTTTCTACGCAACAGGAAACAAATAACCCTCCTCGCCCATTATCACGCAACTGCTCGCCCTGTGAACGCAGGAGTTCCCCAAGGCACTTGCTTGTCTGCTCTCCTGTTCAACCTCTATATGACCAATTTACCTGGAATCATCCGCATGCACAACATCTCCTGTTACAACTACGCTGACGATACCCAAATTATCCTAAGAACTCCCAAGTCAGGCACCAACCCCCTTCCCCACCTTGAAACCTGTCTCTGCGATATCGATCGATGGATGACAATGAACCACCTCCTTTTGAACCCGGTGAAACAGAAATCATGGTGTGTGGCAAAACTTCCTTTCTACATCATCCGCTTCTATGGCACCCATCTCACAGCCCATCTCCATCCACCTCTGACTCAGTGAAAAACCTAGGCTGCACTATGGACTCATGCCTGAGCCTCTCCTGTCAGATCAACAATGTGTCAAAATCCTGTCACTATCACCTCAAACTTCTCAGACGCATTTTTCCCTACCTCTCCTAACCCAACAGACTTGCTGCAGTTATGTCTATTGTGATGTCGAGACTGGACTATGCCAACTCCCTATACCTAGGAGCCACGGCATACCATCTCAATGAACTACAAAGAGCCCAAAACGCTGTGGCAAAACTGCTCATTGCCCTAGCCCCAAGAGACCACATCTCACCTGCTCTCCGAACCCTCCACTGGCTCCCAGTCGGATGAAAGGCAACCTTCAAGATCCTATGCATCACTCAACCGTGCAGTACACAAGACCGGCCCAATATACCTAGAGGATAAGATTAAACCATACCTACCTTCCTGCACCCTAAGATCAAGCACTGCCCTCCTTCTAGTGATTCAATCCTCTAACTCTGTCAGGATCAGAGGATCCGCCTTCTCAACCTTGGCCCCTACTCTGTGGAACTTGCTTCCCCCTTATATTCGACACACCCAAGACTATATGACGTTCCGAAAAGTTCTAAAAATGTCATCCTTGAATACGCTTATCAGTTCGCTAAGAAGCAACTGCATACGTAAAATACTGAATATCGATCTCCTTAGATCATAACTCCACGCAGACACTCTCCTCCCATATCACTATGCCTACTTTATTCTCTACACCACCACTCACATAGAGTGCAGCTATACCCCTTGATCAATTTGGCCCAGCTGCTCACATATGAACATTACCCCATGACCATCTCATCGCTCTAATAAAACGCAGCTATACCTGATGACAAACAGGCCTAGCTGCACACATAAGCATCCGAAGGGCCTAACGCAGCCAGACCCAATCTCAATGTTCACCCGTCTGACTGCACACATTCAAGCAATACATCACACCTAGTGCTAAAATGCAGCTTCCACCAGGCAGTTACATCAGTTGCACATATAACTGGTGCACCCAAGCACCCTAAAACACCCTACTCTCTCTACTGACCTGGACTACTGTCCCCAAGGGCGTTCAACCTACCAGCGCTTTGAGGTCATAGCAATGATATATAGAGCGCTACATGAATGCCAAATAACATAAGAGATTCCCCCAATATTTGCACAATAATGCAAAAACGTCTGAACTGTAACTGGCTCCCTAACTCTACATGATGCCCTCTTTACCCCTCACCACCTCAAGTATGATACAATTTCAACCTCTTTCCTCCTCCAAATAGCCTTTTTTGCACTTTGTGTTTTGCATTCCTCCAATGTTACTGTGGTAAACAATTACATAGAGCACATTACACATGTTTTTTTCATTTCTGAAAAGCCTCTCTGTTGCAAAGCACCATGGGAGATATAGCTACATTTTGGGAGAAGGGTACACCCACTTCCCCGTTAAATATTTTTAACACTACTGAACGGAATAACCCCAAACCTGTCCCCAGAAATTAAGTCAACGTTGTTTCTTATTTGGTCCAATTCCTTGCAGTGGTTTTTGCACTTCAGCTTCATGAAATGTGGACTTTTCCTCTATGGAAAAATCAAAGGAGGTAGCCAAAAACAGCAATTTGTTTCAATTTTGAAAAAATATTTCCCATAATGTCCAGTCTAGCGGGCCATGTGACATTTTTTTTTTGGCAAATATCAGTCAAAGGTTATTAGCAATGGTATTTTCGGATCTCATATGGCTCACGTCACTCACCTCAACTATAGTGCAGAGACTGCTGCACTATAATATATATATATATATATATATATATATATATATATATATATATATATATATATATATATATATATATCACTCAATTATTATGCTTTCCCATAATGCATATTTTTATTAAAGGAAGCCTTGCTTTGCCCAAAATGTAATCAATTTACATTTTCGCCATTACTTAATGTTGGCCTCAGTAAAATCTATGCAAGACAATAGCTACAGAGATCGTGTTTTTCTTCCCTGGAATTGTGACTTTACAGTATGCACAAAAGACCATGGGGAGGGGGGTGAGAGAGAGAGAGAGAGAGAGAGAGAGAGAGAGAGAGAGAGGAAAAGAGAGAGAGGAAAAGAGAGAGAGAGAGAGAGGCATAGAGGTCCCATAAAAGGTGCACAAGTGTTCCTGGTGTCAATATATGCTGTCCCACACCAGAGACATGTGTTTTAAATAGGGGGAAAACGTGTGTGTTGGGTGTGAGAAGTTGTGGAACCCCAGACCAGTATTTATTTGAGGATGGCTCTTAGGAAGCGTAACTAAGGAGGTTTTGATCGGGCGGTCCAATGTCAGTGGGATAGTTAAGATGATGTACATGCCACTACAGAGATGTGTGCTTAACATGCAGATTGGAGGAGGCAACCCCAGCAACACGGTTCAGGGGCTAATGTATTGCTGCTGCTCTGTGCACGCGACCCGCTGCTCGCAGTTTCCAATCACAGGTATTACAGTCCCAGTGGCTTAACTCTGGGGTTGGGGTTTCTGCTACAATGATCTCTGCGTCGCCTGAAGGCGTCAGGTCCAAATCCCATTCAAAAACACAGCGGGGGACGTGATTTCCGCTGAGACGTGGATGTTACCTGAGGATCCAAGGTTCCATACCTTGCAAGGCAACCCAGTGAGATAGTGTGACTGCTCCCGAGATCTGCAGAACACGGTTTGCAATAAGGCGGGAAGGCCAGCTCAGTGCTTCATTCTTCCACGGATGTCAAAGAGGTCAAAATAACATCTTTTACTTCATGTCTTCGATACCACAAGCTACCACTCAGTTATATAGCAAATGAAATATCCTTCTTTTGAACAGTGTTTTGTTTGTTCTTTGTCTTGCCTACAAACGTCTGCACTCGCAAAGCAGAAAGCCTTGCCTCCCAACATTAGAGATTTCAAAAGGGTGACCATATGTTTTCAATGTGCATCTGCAACAACAGCAGTCAAGCTCTCAGCATTAAAGAGTGGCACTTGCAGCCCTTCCTGCAGTACCAAACTACAGTTCCTCTTCTTAGAGTCACAGGAAGGAAGCCATGATTTTGTATCAAAGGTTGTGTGTGCTGCAGCTCTTTACTGACAATCACTAGAAAGGGTCCTTTTTATAGATGTATACAACGCACAATTATAATAAACCGGCTTTGTGGCCCTCGTTAAATACGAAGCAGTACAAAACAGACAGTACAAACATTCCAATGCATCACAAATGCGTGCTTCAACCACAATACATTGACAACATGATGCAGAACAAGGATATAGAAATGAGGATGGGCGACCGCAGCCCCCACCTTATATGCTCTTCCCGGCTGTGGCCGGATGTGTAGTACCCGGGGGACGCCTGCATCCTCCTCCCCGTGGGGAGAGGAGGTGGGGTGTATGTGGATCTGAGGAGTCAGAGGGGCAGGCGTTATGTGGGCTGTCCTCTAGAGCCCCATGCCGGGCCAGCCTCTTAGTGGGGGACCCGCACTCTGCGCACCCCCTGTACATAATAATAAAGCAATGAGACATGTGCAATCAGCGGATAATAATCCACACAGAAACAGTTGCTATATTAGATCGCAGTTTATTGGAGCACAGAAATCGGGCCGGTCCAAACCTCATCAGTAAACAAGATCATATGGTTCCATGTGTTAAAATCGTGGCAAAAATAGCCGTTTACACAAAAAATCGCGGTCTGTGGTTTTGTCGCTGCAATCCATGCATGTAAAGGATGCGGGGGACACCGCTGCAACCGCCAGACCCATTATACCATTTAAGGGGAGCAGGGGACACCCCCGCAACCCCCGCTCCCCTTAAATAGTATAATGGGGTACACCTTTACTGGGTCAAAACACTGCATTTTTTCTGCAATATTTTTGACGTGACTTTATTACTGCATACCGATTATATCCAAGGGGTGGCCCGTGCCACTCCCCGTTTGTCATTTTTCAAAGACTGGACATTCGCTTGTGTTTTTCGACCAAAGTTCAAGCTCGTTAGATTCGGTGGCACAAGTTTTGACTCCCAGGCACCTAAAGCCTGGAATGCTCTTCCACTGGCAATAAGAACAGCAGGCACTATCTTGAAATGTAAAAATAAATTGTCAAATCTCATTTGTTCAAGCTCAAGCCAGACTGAATAAATATATCCTGCAGAATCCACTTTCATAGGCACTAACTTCCTTAACTCTGTTTGTCCTGTTTTCGTTTTATATTTTGTGTGCACGCTGAGGCCCACGGGCATGTGACACCATACAAATATTAAATAATAATAATAATAATAAATAATAATAATAATAATAACACTTCTTTAAATTTTTTCTCTCGACATATGGCTAACCCGCTTGGTTCATACCAATTGCAACAATTTTGAGATGTTCATATCGGTAAACAAGTACCGGGTACTGCCAACCTGCAATCACCAACACCACAGGTTTCTACATCTGCCTTCCCGCTATCCGACTAGCAGAGACAGGTGCAGTGAGACCAAATGTATTGCCGGATGGGCGCTACATAAGACCACTTTACATTGAATTGCATTAAAAGCACGAGCACAACCCTTCTCTAGCACTCAGCTGTTCTCACCTCCAGCAACAGGTGACCACTGACCTCATGCAGGATCATTGTGAGAAGTGTGAATCATCATGTCCATGTGTTCTATGGTGGCTGTGCAAATTATTTTCAAGTAAATGATTATAGTCAGACGGCTCCAGGCAGCTTTTAAAAACTTGAGGAATTGGTGGATAATGATTAGCCAAATATTCTAAAAACAAGTCACTGACTGGTTTGATTTTGGATGCTAAAGCAAAAAATATCCATATGAAACTAAACCCAAACATAAGGATTGGCTAGTGAGAGCTCACACAGCCGAGTTTGGGTGCATTGCACCCGTTATGGACAGCCCCATCATCGGTGCAACTTTCTCAGTAGATCTAACTCGTCGCAATTCCCATTCAAGGGACCTCAATCCTGCTCATTCACCCTCTGCAGCAATATCTCACTTTAGAACTTTTTGCTTTTGAACAACAAATAGGCCTATGTGTAACTTGTACCCAGTGGGCAGAGACCCTGCCACTTTTATATCTAGGTCATTTCCCTGTCTGGTTTCATCACAAAGCTTTGTTTTGCTAATGATGTTCATGAATATCTGGCCATTTGTCTAAACATTTTCCTAGCATCGAAGGAAGTAAATGCCACTGTGACAAAACAACTTCTGGGGCACCGGTGGTCCCAGGATAAATATCGGTTTCTAAACCTTCAATCAGCCCCACAGCTCCAGTACACCAGAAGGGATCTGAACAAATTGGAAAACAAGTAAATTATAAACCTCCTTATCAAATTTTTGGTAACATGGATGGAACCACAGGCTTATCTCCATATGGTTGTGCATCGTTGGTTAGTTGAAACAAAGGGAAAATACAATTATTACCCAAAGCTAAAAGGTCCTGTCCAGTGAAGGTTGTATAAAAATATCTACTGTATTATTATTACAACAAACAGTTCCAGCACACTACAAAGTACAACCCACAAGGAACACAGAGGACGGACAGTTTCACGAAGCAAAGGGGTGCACTCTGGTTACTGACATGAGGGTGGTTGGTAAAGCAATCAGTCTTAACTGTTCAATGCTATTTGGTTTCAGCACTAAGGGAGCAAGGGGTTGTAAATGTCACTTGGGGCCTTCGTTGAAAAAGGACCACGGGGACAGAACCACAATGGACCTGGTGCTCCAGATGATCTTGATGCTCGACAGTGTCGAGTTGGTTGCAATACACTTTGCAGCTCCTGCAACAGAGTTCACGATGGGAGACAGCTGTGGGTATCAGGCCGTAGGCAGTTTGACAAGCAAGGCTGGATGGATGGCTGCAGGCTGGCCTACACAGTGGCTCGGGGCAAGAATCCTTGTCTCTGTGCTGGTTGGCGGATCTGGAATGCTGGTCGAGGAGTCTCAGACGGCTTTAGTGACTGCAGCGTGACAAAAGTCAGTGGTGCGGCCGGTCGCAGTTTGAGGGCTCGACTGCCACGAAAATGCCCTTAAACGTTGGATGCTGTTTGATGCTTGTGTGGCACTCCTAGCTTCTTTGCAGGGCTCATGGCGTCCTTTCAAGGCGGATGGACCAACGCTGAGGAGAGTGTTTGCAGGCAACGGCCTTGTCCTTTGTTCAGAGACTCTCTGCACTTCCCACGTAGGAAGTTTGCTGGCAGCACCTAGCAAGGCACGCTGTGTGCTGGCTGGTTACTGGTTCTGGAGCTGCTGGATGGGTCCTTTGATTACGATTACTCCCTCTGTTCCCTGGGAGATGTTTAGGGGAGGGATCTTGCTTCCCTCTTGGAAATCCTGGCCTTTCTTCACTGGTGGAAGATGTAAGGTAGACTGTACCAGGGTCCAAATGAGTCCTTCTTCTTACTCCTTTTGAAGTCATCGGATGATCTGCTAAGTGAGGGGTTCAGCCCTCTTTTAAAGCCAAATGGGCCCCAGTGATTGGTGCAGGCTAAGACTACCTTAATGAACCAATCCTGGGTCCCCACTAACAATCTTCTGTTATGTGTGAGGTCAGAACCATAGTGATCTGCCAAACTAAAGGTAAGGGGTGACAACATATAACCCTAATTTCCACGCATCTTCCTGTCTGTTGTAGATAAAAGTGTCTCTCTGGTTAACTGAGCCTTCTGTGACGCTTGATCAAAGCGCAGGTCTCCGTTGAAGTTTGTGATGAGAGCAGACTTCCTGTCTCCCTTAATCACATACTTCTCCCTCTGAAAGGTGTACGCTCTGCAGGGGTTCAGACATGCCAATCACTGTCCTCCATACAGAGGGGGGAATTATAATCATAATAATTGGTTATTTATAATGCCCTTAATATCCAGAGGTTTCTAAGCGCAATCCCTGGGATCAAACCTGTGTTGCTCCATGTCGTCTTTCTTCCAAGGGGAGCATGTTGCACTAGAGCTATCCTCTCGAACTAGCTTCATGTTGACACATTGCATATCAAAGAGGTGTTAGCCCTGCCTTTCTGTTGTCTGTCCTACAACCAAGCTCCTTCGCAGGATTTCCTTAATTATTTTCGCACTGCCACCAGCCGAACTAGACAATAGGAAGGCAGATACATGGGGCCTTTCATATTTTAAGTAAGCTCCTCATGGCAGGGGTAACGTCACTGGCATAACAGCGGCGCCCGCAGCCCCCGCAGTGCGAGGGTCCCTGCCAGCACATGTCCTGGGAGGGAGCCCCACTTGAAAAAAATATTTTTTTCTCAACAAAAAAATAGGTTTCGTTTTGAATTCACTCTGTATTAATAAAGGAATTATTTCTGTAACTTCAGATGGTCCGGCTCAAGTTTGAAGGGGCAGGGAAACCATTCCAGAGGGAGGCATAAGCAGAGGAGCGAGATCTACCCCCCACTCTCTACCTGGAGAAGTGTCTAACCCTTAGAGAATTGGAGGTAGCTGAGCGAAGGGCTCGAAAAGGAAGGTATTTTGGAAGAGAGCTTTGGATGTAGTGTGGGCCCCGGCCGCAGAAAGCCTTGTGGACAATGCAAAGGGTCTTGAACTTGATCCTTGCAGCCACCAGGTGCCAGTGGAGAGATTTCAGTGCTGGAGAGATATGATCCCTGGGCTTGAGGCCAAGGATAAGTCTTGCAGTCCTGTTCTGGATTAGTTGCAGAAGACGGAGAGTAGAGGAAGGCAGAATGAGAAAGAGGTTGTTGCAGTAGTCCATCCTATAGAGAACCTCTGGAGACAGTGAGCTTCTGGTGGAAAGTTAGAAAGGGAAGAGTCCCTTTGAGGAGGAGCAGCTGGTAGTGGAACTTCTTGGTGACATCCGAGATGTGAGGAGAGAAAGAGAGAGTGGCATAGAAGATGACACCAAGGTTTTTTGCCTAGCAGGAAGGTGAAGGAAAAGGGCCCAAGGTGGAGGGCCAGAGTGAGAGAGGGAAAGCTGGTGCCAGGGTCCCAATGAGAAGGATCTCCATCTTACTGGCATTAAGGCAGAGATCGCTGGAGGCGCACCATTCCTGAATCACGGATAGACAGTCAGGAATGAGCGAGAGAGGAGAGGAGGCTGAGGGGAGTCTGAAGGAAAGCTGAGTCATCCGTATAACACTGAAAGTTAGAGGAGAAGGTAGAGATCAGGTGAGCCAAAGGGGCCAAGTAGAGCTTGAAAAACCAGGGTGAGAGTATAGAGCCCTCGGAAACACGACAGGTAGAGAGAGGTGGCAGAGCGATTGGGATCAGGTATGACCTGGGAGGGGGTGGGGGGGCCGGTCCAAGAGGAAGGAGGTCAGATCCATTATGTCCAGTTTCTCACAGAGTCGATGGATCAGGATGGCGTTGTTGACTGTGTCGAAAGCAGGGGAAAGAAGGAGGGTGAGGACACAAGGAATTCTAGAATCAAGGTTAGAGAGCAGATCTTCATGGGTGTTTCGGAGAGCAGTTTACATGCCTCTTGCAGCTCTGAAGCGAGACTGATGGTCATGGAGACAACCAACAGATTCAGTGTGGAGAGTAAACTGGGAGATGGCAAGCTTTTCCAACAGTTTGATCAAGAAAGAGGTGATTGAGATTGGGCAATAGTTTGCCGGACAGGTAGGATAAGCAGATGGATCTTGAGGAGTGGGTGCACAAGGGACTGCTTAAGGGGAGAGGGGAATGTTCCAGTGACTAAAGAGTGATTACAAAAATCGGCCAAGGCTGGAGCGAAGGTGTCAATATGGTCTAGATGGTTCTGGAGGAGCAGGGGAGCACCTGTTTCGAAAAACGCTTTCATAGATCAGACTTGTCTAGAAACCTTGTCAGGTGTTGTCAGAGAGAAAGGGGAAAAAGGATGGGGAGAGGTAGAGAGCTCCAAAGGGGGCCGAGAGAGGAAGAGGAAGAGGAGATAGAGGACAGGATGTCCTGAGATTTAGCAGAGAAGTAAAAGGCCAGAACTGTAGAGAGAGCCTTGGAGGGAACAGGAGAGGTAGAGCCCGCAACAGGATTGACCAGTTCCTTGCAGATTTTAAAGAGTTTAGTTGTGTTGGTAGAGGCCGAGGAGACGCAGTCTTTAATGTGTGCTCTCTTCTTGATGAGTGTTATTGCTTTAACTGGCATTTTGGTTCAACCAATCTATGTATGTCTAAATGTGGCCTGGCATGCTTTACTGTAATGTTATTACGTGTCTACACTGGTCTACATTGTGCAGATAGTTGGACATGTTTTCAATGTGGCATGGCATTTTTAATAGCAAAGCATTAATGTTCCCTTGCACTGTTCTTGACTTACATGTATTGGATTGGTGTTCCCCTAAAAAACAATTGCAAACAATGTGGCTTTATAGCCATTTTTTCTCAGAAAGTGTGCTGTATATTGCATTAAAATACATACTTCTATCTTTCTCCTAGTGCAGTGTGCGGCATACCCCTTCAGCAGCACGTTTGTGTATATTGCGCAAGTGTGACAATCTAAGCCATCCCAGAGTGTAGCGCGACACGTGATTTGTTGCCAAGTTGGGGGGGGGCCCTCAGCATGGCTCGCAGGGGGGCCCCCACATTTTGTGTTACGCCACTGGGTAACGTGTGCCTTCCCCCTCCTTGGGGTGCTTTGATGTATCCGTGGCTGTCACATTCCAGCTGAACATGACAGGGGAGGACAGTGCCTGTAGGCTGTGTCCTCCCGGAGTACACGTGACTATGCATTTCATTCGGTAAGCAGGGAAAATGTGTGCGGAATGGCCTCACACATTTTCGGAGGTTGATCGCCTATCATTCAGTTTCATTTTAAAAAAATCAAAATCCCAGGCGAGCACACACTCCCTGTGAGGATGGTCAAAATCCTCATAGTCACCAAGAATGCATCTTTACTCTTAGAAGGTCACTCAATCTTACTGTTGCATATTTAACCCGTGTCATCCTGACTGGGGCATTATTACATTATGTGGACCCTACTCAGTAACCTTTAAAATACTCTTTATCTGAATAATATGCATTTTTAGACGTTAGTTGTTTTTAAATGTTCTTCTATTCCCAGCACCCATTGCGTGGTCAAGCCTTGTTCTCAGCCAAACTACTGATAGGTGAGCCATAGATGTCTGACTGTGGCTCGTATCTGATTGGGTATAGCCGAATCACAGTTATGTTTCTTGACAAGAGCATACATTCGCACTATTGCACCTATACCCGGTCTGTGACTTTACCTAATGGCCCATATTAATGAAATAGTATTGAACACTATTTTCCATTTCTTCATCGCATCACATGTACATGAGGCAGATGATAGACAAATGGAACAACGTTATCAGAGCTTGAAACAGAATAACCTAAAAAAGTGCCAGATCATCTAACCTGTGCACCAATTGTAAAATAAATGAGCAAATGCAGTTAGCGCAAATTTTGATGCTTGTCCAATGATGTATGGAGCAAAAAGATTTTTGCTCTGATCCATATTACATAATGATTTTTGCACTGAGGTAAAATTGAAGCCATTTGATTATTGCACTTGTTTGCGTTACATGAAGAAGAACAAAGGCCCGTCATTCAGATTGGGAAAGGCAAGCAACATTTTTGATGTTGTTCCTTATTTCCGTAACATAACAAAAATGCAAATCAGTTTGTGCGCTCAGTTTGCTTGCCTTGGTTTAAAATGTTACGTTTGAACGTCCTAGCTAAACTTAGAACAATCCCCATTTGCTCCCTCCCCTTTCAGGCTGGCAGAAAGCAAATACATCACTGCAAACGTCTCTCGGAAATGTTTGTTTGGTCCTTTCTGTATTACAGAAGCAGCAAAAGTGATGTTTATTGCATTTGTTACCTTTTTAGCACTTGTGAAAATGTGTAGTCTGGCCCCAGGTCTGTAACACAGCATGTGTTTAATAGGGTCAACATTGGTGTTGTTCATGGATTTACTATACCAATAAAGGGGACTGCAATACAAAATGAAATCTGTTGCATAGTGTCGAGCAAATACACTGATCGAACCTACCTATTGAGCAAAAACGCTAGGAATAAATTAAGTAGTCACCAAAGGCCCTGAATAATGGAATGCCTTCACATGGACCTAAGACTGGAGCTCAACCATGTGAAGTCCAGTGAAGCCATAAAAGCCAATCTCTTCTAGAAGGCGTTTGCCAATAGTCCACTCAACTCTACAAAGGTGCCACACCTTACACCCGCTCATCAATATCTCGACGATCGTTAAACATGCCTGCCTTAAATGCAGTTAATCAAAAGGCTGAAATGCTGTGCCTCCCGCAGCTGGAATGTGCCGCCTTTGACTATGTTTTCAATTTGTCTGATCTTCCTACACCTGCATGTTTTGGTCCCTAGTATTCCTCTTCCCCCTTTCCACCTCCTTTTTCTCATCTCGCTCTCCTCCGTTTGACAACACAGCACTCTGCAGCATCTTGTTTGCAATTGGCACAAGACCAAATAAAAAAATAAAATATGTTTATGACTCAAAGGTACTTGACAACAGCTTTCTATTAAAGTCTGCTTCATAAAAATAAAAAAAACCTTTCCTCTGCTGGAACAACCCTGACTTCCTCACGTCCTCGGCACTCTGGGATTCTAAGGAAGGCAGAAGGGGACAAACAACTGCCAGCAGTGCTTAATTTATACAGAAAATAAATGCCAGGCGCAAATCTTTTCTAGCACTCCTTTGACACTGCCGGTGGGCAGTTCCCCACCACTGCCGCCACCACCCATAGCTGCTCCCTGTTACCCGGGGCTCAAGGGGTTAACACTCATGAGCCCCCTCCGTTGGAAAGGCGGAGTTTTGACTGGGCAAGGGGGTTATGGGGCACGTGCGCAGCAAGTGCCAGTTCCTGCTTGGTTGTAAAAGAATAAAGAAGTTCCTCCTATCTCTCCGTGTGTGCGTCCTTCATTAGGCCTAGATCCCTAGGCAACATTTGGCGACGAGGATGGGATTCGAACCCACGCGTGCACAGCACAATGTAAGGAACTGTCACGCCTGTCAGTGCACAGCCCCTGCAGAACGTCCGCCCCCACTCCAACATACTCAAATACCTGATCACCCATGGGAACGAGTAGCCATGGATTTCTACGGGCCGACCGAAGCGGGTGACTACATCTTACTCTTCATAGATGAGCACTCAAGGTTCCCGATTGCCAAGGTGGTCAATTCCACGGCGTTCACTCAAGTGGCGGCGACGATAGAAGAGGTCTTTAGCGAGTGGGGGATCCCCAAGTGGGTCAAGTCCGACAACGGACCACCATTCTGTGGACACGAGTTTGGGACACTGGCAGAGCACCTGGGGTTCAGGCACATGAAGATCACACCGCGCCACCCCCAGGCAAATGGAATGGCGGAGCGCTTCATGGCGTCGATCAAGAAGACTATACAGAGGGCACGGCTTGACGCAGTCGATACACACCAAGCGCTATGCCGCCTGTTAAGAGACTACAGGAACACTCCTCATGAGGTCACAAATAAGACGCCCGCCGAGCTCATGTTCCGATATGAGGTGCGAACCCGCATCCCGAGAAGTACGGGGCAGGCAGAGCCGGCCGACCATGATCTGCTCCAGAGAGACGCGGCGGCAAAGGAAAACGCGAGGCTCCGTACCGATGCACGGAGAGGAGCGATGCCGCCAGAGTTCCAGGTAGGAGATGAAGTTCTGGTGCAACAGCCGATAAACAGAAAGACAGACCCGCGGTTTGCTCCAAGCCCCATGAGGATTGTTGCAGTGAAAGGTACGATGGTGACGGCTGAAGACCAGAATAGGACCGTCACCAGAAACTGTCAGCAGTTCAGGCAATACGCAAGAAGAGAAAACACAGAAGGACCTCAGAGGGCACTCTCACCAGAACCAAGGATGCAGAGGGATGATGGGTGGTTTCCCCCGGAAGGAGATCCCGAGGACATGGGCCAGAGTGGAGCGACTGAAGAGGAGCCAGATCTTGGGACTCGAGGTGAGAGGCCGAGACGACTCATAAAGAAGCCGATGAGACTTGTTGAAGAGTGCTGAGTTATTGTTTGGACACAGAGTGTCAAGTTGATGTTTGGACATATTGTCCGGGGGTAGTGTTACCCGGGGCTCAAGGGGTTAACACTCATGAGCCCCCTCCGTTGGAAAGGCGGAGTTTTGACTGGGCAAGGGGGTTATGGGGCACGTGCGCAGCAAGTGCCAGTTCCTGCTTGGTTGTAAAAGAATAAAGAAGTTCCTCCTATCTCTCCGTGTGTGCGTCCTTCATTGGGCCTAGATCCCTAGGCAACACTCCCCACAGTGTCAACATATTTGGGCTTACACTGCAGCTCACACCTTTTTATTGTGGTTGATGGATGCACTGACTATCACCACTTCATAATTAAAGTGAGTCTGAGACAATAAGTGCCAGGGTTGATCCCTAGCAATCACCACCACAAATGAAGCACTGACTACCTGGCAGATGTACTGCTTGACTGAAAAGATTCTGTACATTTCCCAACGTTCTTTCCCTATTCCCGTAACACAAGCGCAAAAGCAACCCCTCCACGGCGATGCTCAGCTCCTCTTGTGTGAAGTACCAACTCTGTCAAGCTTTCTGGTAGGAACGGAGAGTAGCAGCAGCAGCTTGAATAAGATGGACCACTGCTGAGTTCAGACCTCAGCTCTTTCCAGAGGCTTTACGAGTTAGCACAGGTCATTGTTTCTGTGTTTCCTCAATCCTTTTAAGCCCCTGAGGGTGATCCCTCATACTGCTACCAGGCTGATTGTGGGGGTCATGAAGTTCGATTGCATCGTCCCCACACTGAAACTCCTTCATTGGTTACAGCTAGGAAGCAAGAACATGTTCAAAGTTGCTTGCTAACTCAGACATCGCCCTATCTATCTGGCTTCTAAGCCGTGGTCTCCGGTGTAGGTGAACGCCTTTTCAGTTGAATTGGAGACTCTCAGGTCTTAATTTTATTTGTTTTGAGTCATTTATATAGTGCACCTAGATGAACCAAACTGAAGATCCGTGAGGACCTGCTCTCAAACCTTGACTCTAACACTCCATGTGTTCTCATTTTGCTTGATCTCTCTTCTGCCTTTGATACTGTCAACCATACCAGCCTGCTCAACCGTCTCCGTGATAACCTGGGTATCACTGGTCAGGCTCTGGCATGGCTGACCTCTTTCCTCTCCAATCGACCCTCCCAGGTCCAATTGGGGTCCTTCCTCTCTGACATCTTTTTCTCTACCTGTGGTGTCCCCCAGGGATCTAACCTCTCTCCCTGGCTGTTTAACCAGTATCTGCCACTTCTTGCCCACCGCATCGCCGCTCTCTGCCCCAACTTTCAGTGCTATGCGAATGATACCCAGCTCATTTTCAGGCTACCCTCGGCCTCCTCTTCTCCTTCCCTCATCTCTGACTGTCTTTCTGCTATCCATGAATGGTGTTCCGCCAATGACCTCTGCCTTAATGCCAGTAAGACTGAGATTCTACTCATCGGCACACCCACTCCCTCCTACCCTGCAGCTCTCTGGCTGGCCTCCCTTGGCCCTCTTTCTGCTCCTACCTGCAAGGCAACAAACCTCAGGGTCATCTTCGATTCCACACTCTTCTTCTCTCCTCACATATCTGACGTCTCTAAGAAGTCACACTACCAGCTACACCTCCTCAGAGGTATCCTTCCTTTCCTCTCCTTCCCTCAGAAGCTCACTGTCTCTAGAGCCCTGGTTCTCTCGAAGCTGGACTACTGTAAAAGCCTCTATCTAAATCTGCCTGCCTCTACTCTCCGCCCTTTGCAACTCATCCAGAACAGGACTGCAAGACTTGTCCTTGGCCTCAAGCCCAGGGACCGTATCTCTCCAGGACTGAAATCACTACACTGGCTCCCAGTGGCTGGGAGGATTAAGTTCAAAACCCTCTGCATTGTCCACAAGGCCTTCTGGGGCCTTGGGCCAAAATACCTTCAACTCTCTCTTCCTAAATATCTTTCTTCTCGAGCTCTTCGCTCATCCGCCTCCAACTCCCTCAGGGTCAGCCACTTCTCCAAACAACGAGTTGGGGGCAGATCTCTCTCCGCTGCAGGGGCCTCCCTCTGGAACAGTCTTCCTTCCTCCATGAAACTTGAGGAGAACCATCTCCGGTTCCGGAAGCACCTCAAAACCTTCCTCTTTGCCTCCGCTTTCTCTCCCCCTCTCCCCTGCTAAAATTACTGAAACTGCACTGAATCTGCAACTGGGCCACTCACCGATCTCGGTCCTTGCCCCAGCCACTCTCCCCTGCGCTGCCTCCCGGGCAACCCCTGCACTGCAGGACTGTGTCTGTATCCCTACAGCCCCCCTTCCCAACACTTGACTGCACTTATCTTGCACTTGCCAACGGCTGGCCCTTGTTATTTATCTTGTATGCTAATAACCCTGTACTGCACTTTCCCCTCTCCCTTTCCCCCTTGCACTTTCCCTTCCCCTCTACCCTTGCACTTGCGCGTTCTGAATGACACTGGACCTAGTAGGATCGTTGTCTGTCTCCCCTTTGTTCCCCGTCCCCCGCCTCGTCGCGCCTTGAAACACTTGTGTATAGGCACGTTACAAATGCCATATAATATCATATCATATCATCATATCTGTGCGAAGATGGAATCAAGATACAATCAACCAATAATATGAGAGCGAACATATCTAATTACGTTTCAGACCCTAACACTGAAGGAACTCCTTGGTGGCCATCCTGCTATAATTACTTAAACAGATTGGTCTTTAAAACTTTACAGAAATATCTAAATGTTTTTATGGCCTGAATTTCCAATGGGAGTTTATACCAAATTGTTGAGCCATATATTGCGAACTGACAATCATCCCTAAATACACAGTTTGAGGGTGGGATTTGCAGCAAGAGTTTTTCGGATGTCAGGCTGGTTGGTACTTAGTAATTTGTTTTCTGAGGTAGCTAAGAGCCAGCATATTGACACATTTAAACACCAGGCACAACATTTTATAATCAATACAGTCCTTCATTGCAAGCCAGTGCAAAGATTGACGCAGGCTTTAAGTCGGAGAACATTTCTTTACTCCAAAAGTGTGTCTAACAGCTGCATTTTGGGCTTTTTGCAGTAACTGGATTTGTGTAGAAGGGATGCCTGCCAGCAACCAATTACAATAATACAGACGCAAATTCACCAGTGTTCCACCCACGACTGCGTGATCGTTGGCAGGAATGAACGGGAGAGCCTCAGGAGGTGCAAGGTGCTAAAACACCTTAGCACCAACTGGGCTTTTCTCTTCAGGTCTTCCTGCCAAATACACCCCAGATACTTTATTTTTGGAGCAAATGCTAGGTGTGAGCCCAAAACGTATGGTAACTCTGGATGCCTGCTACCCTCCAGCAGGTGTTTAGGGCCAAACAGTGCTACCTGTGTTTTCCCAGCATTCAGGAGAAGCCAATTGGAGGACATCCACCCTTTTACTTCATACAGGCATCGTTCGACCTTCTGAAAAGTCTCCTCCACCTTCTTGATTTTGCTGAAAACTTGGGTATCATCCGTTTAGGAGTGAAATTTCATTTCATGCTCCCTAAAGGTGTCCATCAACGGCCTAAAATACAGATTAAAAAACAGGGGAGAGAGTGAGGATCCCACACAATTTGACCTGTTGTACACGGTCTGACAGAAATGACTGGAACCAGCTCAGTGGCTGGTCAGAAATGTTTCCGATTTCCCAGAGGCATCTAAGCAGGATACAGTGATCCACTGTGTCAAATGATGAGGAGAGATCCAACATGACCAGTAGGGATATCTCTCCCTGATCTGTCACTTCAAGGAGGTCATCCCACGCTGCCATCAATGCCGTCTCAGATCCAAAACCCGGAATCCTGATTGAAGGGGGTCCAACAAAGATTCCCTATCTACATAATCTTGTAACTTTTACATTACAATCCTCTACAGAATTGTTCCCGGCCATGGTAACACTGTCACTGGCCGATAGTTCTGCCGATCTTTGGGATCCAGCTTTAGATTTTTAAACAGAGGGGTAACCACGCATTTCTTTAACATTGCAGGTACTGATCAGAGTTGAAGAAATATTTCCTAGGAGTTTCAGTCATATGCTGGAATGCTGTCCAGCCGATTATTTGATAGAACAAGGATCCACTCATGTTTAGGGAATTACTCAAAACTTCTATCTTTGATAGAGTTTTTTAAGAATTGTATAGTTATTTTAGATGTAGGGGGTTATGTTTCTTCTGGTACTGCTATTATTGTGGTGGGAAGGGCTTCACTGTTTTTTTTTTTTTTGCTGTTTCCCTGTTCATGTTAGAGTGTAATGGTTACTTTGTAATTTTGGAACATTTCATATCTGTTACTTTGTACAGCACTCAGATGCACCCACATGTTTATTTTCACTCGTTAAAAATGGAAAATATATCAATCTAAGAAGACAAATATATCAAATTTTTATATAGTGCTTCATTGTAGGTTTCTACCACTTCTTAACATTGAAATAATGTGTGGTATTATTCCCCAATTGAATTGTACTCATTATGTCAACCTGTCAACCTCGAAAAGATTAAGTGCTCTGCACACCCTGTTGGATTCAAACCTTTGACTGCAGGTTGGGATATCAGAGACAAGGCGTTCAGTTACATTTTGCAATCACTGTGTCTGCTAACACTCAACCCAGCCCTCACTAGAGATTTGAGAGAAGGCAGATTTCTGTTTTTTGTGGTTTTGGTGACTATTGGTGGTGCTTGCACCACAAAATTGCCAAAACTATTTTCACAGAAGAGAGAGAGAAGGAATATAGTTGGCATTGCAACAGACAATACCATGGCATGAAACTGACAAATCACTAATACCTCTTTTAACAAACTGCCCTGCCGTTCTACCCAACGAGGTGTTTCCTAACAATATTTGCTCCAACCAGCAGCACCATTGTAAGAAGCAAGTTGGGTGCTAGGATTTTCATTTCCCAGCTGTGAAATAATTCCAAATTGGGGTATTTTGGGCTATTTTATTCAGACATGTGGCCTATTTGTGTGCTACCTTTGAGGGCAGATCTGTTTTTTGTTCTATTGAGGTTGCCTTTCTATACCCAACCATCCCACCTCCACTCTCACTGCCTCCCACACCCACTCTCTCTAAAAACCACCCACCTCACATGCTGGTTGGGTTATTTTTGGCTTATTTTGACAAGTCCCCCCAAGGTTGCTTTGTTCATGTTTTTGCCCCAGCCACCTCCCATCACCCACGCACCCCCACTCTTTCTAACCCCATGACTCACTGACCCCAACCACATTATCATCACCCTCTCATCCTACCCCTTCCCTCTACTCTCTCTACCCCCATGCACCCACCATAGCTCAACTCTCTCTACACCCACCCACCCTATCTCCAACCTTTCTACCCCTGCCCACAACTCTACCCCCACTCGCTCTACCACCACCTACCCTCCCTACATCCACTCTCTTCACTACATGCACCTACCCTACCTCCACTCTCTATACACCCACAACCACGGTTCCATGTAATAATGTTGCCACAAAAATCTTGCCATGCAAAAATATCGCCGAAAAATGGCCGTTTTTTGTGGCGACATTATTGCATGGAACATGCGGGGGACACCCCCGCAGCAACCCCCAAACTTTTTTCTTTCATTTTTTTTTTTTTTGCCCCTGTCCCCATATATATATATGGTCACCCAAATAATATCGCCACAACATTTTCCCGGCGATATTATTTACGGCCACCATATATATGGGATATTATTACCTGATACCCACAACCACCACTCTCTCTACCCCACCCTACCTACAGTCTCTCTACCCCCACCCACTCACCCTAATTCCACTCTCTCTAGCCCCACTCTCTCTACCCCCACAATCCCCCACTCTCTGTACCGCACCATTCCACTCTACCTCCACTCCCTCTACCCCCGCTCACCCACTCAACCCCCACTCTCTCTATCCCCACCACCCCCCACTCACTCTACCCTACCCACCCACAACACCTCCACTCTCTCTACCCCCATCTATCCTACCTCCAGTCTCTACCCCACCTATCCCACCTCCACGCTGTACTCCTACCCACCCTACACCCACTCTCTCTACCCTCACCCACCCAATTCTCCCTACAACACCCACCTCCACTCTCTACCTCCTCTCATCCTTCCTCTCACATTGTCACTTTATTTCTTACCCTCCAAATCTGAATCTTTCTCGCTAATATTCCCTTTTGTTCATCATTGATGGCACACTCTCTCAGTCCTATCCTCCATTGTTTTATTCTCCTTCCTTCTAGTTCTCTTTCACACCTGCTCCCATTACCACATCCTCCTTTGAAACTTTCCACTACCCTCCTTGCTCTCTGGTGCCTGTAAATGCAAAGAACGGCAGTAAACGCCCAAACTATTGGCGTTGCCAATGCTTGTTTTAAACTGGCTTAAAGAATGTTCTTTGAGGGGGGGTGGAAGAATGCAATGGTTATTTTTATTGTTTTCTTGGAGGGCAGCCAATAAGGGAAAGTTGTCAGTGGTGGACACTGGCAAATGGCATTAAGGAATGACAGCGGTTACAGGTATTTCTAGTTTTAAGATTCTTTTGGAAGGGGGAACTTATAGCAGCACACGCCATTCATCTAATTTTCCAGTCCTCTGCAGTAAAGCAAAAAGGTACTAATGACAGTCGTAAATGTATTACACCTGTCTAGCACCTTTATATGTGCTCTGGGGAATTGCAAAGGTTTTTGGAGATGGAGTGGCAGCACTGAACGGATGTCCCAGTTCCACCTTTCATTGCCACTACACCTTCACAAACCACTTGATATTATGCCAGTATGACAATGTCATGCTGGCGTAACAACCAATGGATTCCACAGGACTTCAGCTGCATTACAAATCTCCGAGATTGTGTAAAGGCAATTGGATCTGTTGTTGCTCTTCTGTTTTGCAGTGCAAATGACTGAAGCTGTGTAGAGGGCAACGTTGCACAAGAAAGGGCAGGTCATGTCTGTGCAAAATGAGGCCCTGGGGCTATAATAGATGGTTGCCACATGGCTCCCCGCCTCACTGCCTGTGCTGGTTATCCATGGAGACCTTTCGGACCAGGAAAATATGTATTTGGCATGAAGATAACATTGTTGCTAGCCTCATCAACATCCACGAGAAGAATTTTAAACCATGGTTCTTCAAATGTTTTGTTCTCGACAGATTAAGATGCATTTTCACTGCAAATGGCACCCAGATCTATGTGATTACTGCACATTTTTTAAATACTGAATCCGAAAATGTCCAATATTTTTTTTCTTTTTGCACATTTCAATGCAATTATATCCCCCGCAGCCCTGCCATACTCCCCTCACATTATTTCTTACCCTAACCCCCCACATATAATTGTGTGTATACAATACACATTGGGGGTCATTACAAGTATGACGGTAGGGGCTTAACGGCACCATTAAGGATGGCGGTGCCGTTAAGCCCCTACAGCCGTATTCCGAGGTCCCTTAGCGGGTCCCACCTGGAACGGCTGGTCTGACCAGCCATTCTTTGCGGGACCCGTTAAGGGACATTGGAGCTAATAATGGGCCCGCAATTTGCGGGCCCGTTAATAGCACCTTCCCCATTCCCATTGAGCCCTATGAGGGCTCAAATGGGAATGGGGAATGGTTTACTGAATGGGGACTTACCGGGTCCGCATAGGTCGGAATGTCCCGGTAAGTCCCCATTCAGTGACACCGGACACAGGTTTGGAGGCAGCTATGGCGCTAATAGCGCTATGGCTACCTCCAAACTCGTAATGACCCCCATTATTGTTATAGGTGCATTATAAATACCCAATAAATAAATAAATAAATAAATACATTGCGTTGCAATTGGCAGTCAAAATTCGACCTGTTCATCCTTGCTATTTTCTGCTGCGCAGTAATGGGGTGATACCTGGCACACTTAGCTCCCCTCCATGGAAGCATCTGCATTGCAGATGGTGAGAAATCCACAGGTCTATCAACTGCTACTAATGTGAGGCTCACTTTGTGAAGTTGATCGAGTTAGTGATTGGATCGTAGTTTCATGATGCAAATAAGAAGTTTGTGCGATGTCTGGCCAACTTTTGCCCTTTCCTTCATGAGTTTCACCACCTGGCGTTCAACTGAAATATTCTCCAGTGCAGAACACTGTAGGAACATTTCTATTGAAATGTTATTGGGGCTTTTTTAGCTCCTAATAGTACCTTTCAATGTGTTCATCCGTGTATCCATCTACTATTTGAATGTCAGACTTCATTGATACGAGGGCAGTCCTGTAATTTGAACTGGGAGCTTTATGGGTCCACACATACCCATTCTTCTCCCATATCTATTCAGGGAGAAGCTTTACATCACTTGCAGCCGAAATGTTTGTTTCTGCGATTTGATGACATCAGCGCTGATCCTGCACCCAGACAATGCATTGGGATGATGAAGCAATCCTATTAATGTACACAGAACGAACAGAAGTGTCAACACAGACATAGGGCCTCATTCCGGGTATGGAGGTAGTCATGGCGCTATTTGCGCCATGACTACCTCCCATACCGGGTCTGGGTCCGACGTGGTTCAATGGGGACTTACCGGTCCATTCCGACCCTGGAGGGACCGGTAAGTCCCCATTGAAAAATCCATTCCCCATTCCCATTTGAGCCCCCATAGGGCTCAATGGGAATGGGGAAGTAGCTAATAACGGTACCGCAATTTGCAGTACCGTTATTAGCTCTCTGGTTCCTTAGCGGCTCCCGCTAAGGGCGCCTGGTAAAACCAGGCGGCCATTGCGGGACCCGCTAAGGGACCTCAGAATAGGGCGCAAAGGGATTACCGGCACCAATGTCGTTAACAGTGCCCGGTATCCCTTTGCGCCCACCTCGGAATGAGGCCCATAGACACTCCAATGACCATGTCCTGTGGTCCCTGCCCTGAAACATGAGTTAACATTCTATAAGGTAAAGCAACTCAGACAAACCCGATCAACCCTGCTGAAAACTCTCTCTGCATAACCACCACCCAACCCAGTCCTTCGCAACAAAACACCCAAATGACATGTACTCTACCGACTCTCCACAACACCCAAAATACACATAAAACACCCAGAATCACCCACAAAAAAATAACTCAAATGCCAATCAACTAAAATCATAACAGCACACAGTCGCCGTTTCCCCCGAACTGAAGCTACCAACAGCACATCATAGCTCTCTTGTGCTTTCCCCTCTCAACCCTACTAACTAGCCACCCCAACCCTCTTCCTTTTCAGATCCACCTGAGAGCCTGGAGACCATGAAAAATGACAGTGTTTAAATAACATGGTTGCCTGCATAAATTAAGCAGTTTCATTGCAAACCTGGTTAAGCTACAGTGGTTTAACATGAACATTCTTTAGATGTCATGAAAAACGGGATGGTTTCTCCATAAGAAAGTTAACGCATGTTCACATGCTTTTGCTTTCTCTTTGGTGAGTGGAACTGGATGTTACAGAGTAAAACATTGGTCTTATCGGAGAGGACATGTCTTGAGGAAAGAAATAACCTTGCTTGTTCCTATCTGTATTATGCCTCTTACTTATACTATGTCTGTAACTAAGCTCATGCAAGTAACAGCGCCTCAATGCCCCTGGGCTGCTTGCGCGCTATACAAATTTAAATAAATAAATAAATAAATAAATCTTCCCTGGAACTTGCACTTTTGTTTTCCTGTCTGCTTTTGATTTCAGAATGTGCCAAATGTAGTCCATACCAGTAGCTACTAACTGCACTCTGGACATTTTGATTGGCTGACCAGAGGTCAACAGTGAACCCACAGTGCTAATATATATTCTTCCCAGCAAAGGCTGATGACAAATTGGCGAAGCATTTATTATTTATTTGTTCACTGTTGCCCGTTTTCTCTTTTTTTAAACAGTGTTTGATTTTTTGAGGTTAGGGTTGACAACATCATTTCTGTAGCATATGTTTTTTTCTGCAGTGTCATAAAGTACGGAGCAGGTCGCAAGGGGTGTCAGAGTACTGTACAGTGAATGATGGAACAGAAAAAACATTATGAAGTTGCAAAACAGATAACAGAAACACAGACACCATAACCACTTAATATTTAGCTTGGGGATACAGGCCCATGACGATGAGCACCTATTATTTTTAGAATAGTATGTGAACCATCTGTACCCATATTATGCTTAAATACTGTTTTTCATAGCCTGGACAAGGTAAGTCAGTCGTACTGATCTCCTAATTGAATTCTAAAGAGGGCTGGTATGCATACCAGGGAAGAGAGAACACGAGAGAGGCTCAGAAAAGCCATTCCCAGGAGGGGGCACGTGAGGGGATCTGCTTCTGCTGAAGCCAGTGGGTAATCATGTGATGAGATGGAGGACGTTACGTGCAGCTAGCAAAAACATGCTGTCTGTCTGTGAAATCGAAATAGAGAAGGGGACCTAAGGGGTGGGTGGTGTCAGAATCTGGGAAGGAAAGTAATCATACTATTGAAGGAGCAGAAACCATTGCAAAATGGTGTTCAGGTTAGCTATTGCTGAGAGTAGTAGTCTTCGGGGGTTTGGAGGGAGGTAAGGGATAGGAGATCAGGGTCCAGTGGGGAAGAGGTAGGAAAATGTTAAACCATTCCGGTGGGAGCTGACTGTAGATGTACAAGCATTTTTGCTGTCAACCTCTATTGGTGGATGATGAGGAAGGGCATGATGATGGATAATATAACAATCCTGGCTAGCAGTTAGGCCAACAGTGCATTCATGGTTGGGTGTCATGAGAGGGAAAAGGTAAGGAGAGGGCTATGAAAACATGGGAGGTTCACGTGGGAGACTTGGCATGTTTGGAGTAGGCTGTGTTAGCGTGGCGGTGATAATGGTTCAGACGTGTGAAAGTTGACGTGCTTGATGTTGCATTGCTTCGCTGTCTGGGTAGTGTACAGACTTAGCATCTGAGCATGATATGCTTCCTGAAAAGAAGGGTCTTCAGTTCTTCCTTAAAGGTCAGAGCATAGGGAGGGAGTTCCAGATCACGGGGTGCAGATATTGAAGGGCTCGATCAAAGCGTTCCTGTGTTTTAAAGTTCGGGGCCTGCAGGGGGGAAAGGTCTTCACTTCTGAGTTGCTTGCAGCCAGCCAGGTACTTGGTGGACTTGTAAATCATACAGGCAGTCTTGGAGCACATCAAGCTCCAATCAGAAGTAAATACAGTGAGAAGAGGGGCGGGGGAAAGGGTAGAACCAGAAGATTCCAGGTATCCAGTCTTCAGCTACATGATCCTCAAAGCAAACTCTCCATTGGCGTAGTGAGCTGCTTTTGCATTACCCATGAATATCGAATACAGAATCAGCAAAACTGTATTAAAAAGCAAATTCATCTTGGCAAACATGAGGTTAATGCATATTCGCTGCAGAGCAAACGTTGGTCCAAAAGTCATCTCATTCACTCACAGCCAATAAAATGTACACACCCATAAATAAATTAAACTCAAAGGGAAAACTTTTTTTTACAATACTACATACATATACTTGTGTAGGGTTGTATTTATGTATTTATTTATTTATTTTATTTATAGCGCGCCGGGGACCCACAGGCATCAGGGCGCCAACACAGACACAAACAGGACATGTGAAGGCGGGACATACATAATCAATTGAGGCCCATCAACTGCTTCCTTCTATATTCGAGCAAACAAATTATTTAAAAAGCAGAGTTTTCAGGCGAGCGCGGCATGTGTTAACATTTTTGTCTAGACGAAGCAAGCTTGGGAGTGAATTTCACACTTGCGCTGCCTTCATGGGAAAAGCTCTACCTAGCCCGCCAGCCCTTTTAGACCTAAGAGAACAAATCGTTCACAGATTGGCTGACCTGACTGCACACTTAGGGCTGGAACGAGAAATGCTGTTTTAAAGTGAATGCGGGCAGCAAAGGGCAGCCAATCTAGGGAAGCCATCTCTGATGAAATATGTCCCTGGCTAGAAATGCCCTTGATGATCTGGACTGCGTCATTTTTTAGCGTTTGCAAATGATGTAGACACTTTTTTCTGGCCCCAATAAATATGGAGTTTCAGTTGTCGAGCCGTGAACGAATAATGGCTCGGCCAATAGAAGACACTTCACTTCTGAAATTAATGGCTTGATTTTCCTAAGAAGTCTCAGATAGTATTAACAATTTTTCGATATGTACCTGGTCTGTGTCTCGGTACTGAGGGAGGTGTTAAAAAACACCCCCAGAGACTTAACTTTTTCGGTTACTGCAATGGAGCTATCTTTGATGCAGAAGCATTTGGTATTTGTTCCCCAATTTTGCTCTTGCCCCTGGGCTGTCGAACAATATCAGTTTGGTTTTTGCTCCATTGAGGCAGAGCAAGTTGCCTGTCATCCATTGTTCGATAGCCCCGTAAAATGCGTTCAAGTTCCTGTTGTCTGTATCGTGATCCAGCTGATTTCCAGAACCATCTTGTTATCATCTGCATAATTGGTAAACGTGACACAATAGGATTCAAACAAGCTGCAAAGAGGTCAGATATACAGATTAAAAAGTGTTGGTGAGAAACAATCTCCCTGTGGAACTCCACAGAGGAAGGGGGCCGAGTTGGAGAAGGCAGTTTCCCAGGAAACCGAGGATTGTCTACCTGACTGAAAATATTTAATCCAGTTCATGGCTTGTGAGGCACAGTTCCCTGCGTCAGATAGTGTATCAAGTAGGTGGTCATGATCCAGAAAACCAAAAGCTGTGGAAAAGTTGAGAAGGACCAAGAGCACATTCTTTCCGTGGTCCGCCAACTATAGCATATTGGTCGGTAAATCAGGGAGGGCTGTCTCCATACTTTGGTCTGCTCTGAACACTGATCGCTTATTATGAAATATAGAAGCTAGCTCAATGTAGCCACCTTATCTAGTATCTTCAGCAAGAAAAATAGTATTGGTGATGGGCCTTACATTTTTTGCATCTTTAGGGTCCACACCCGCTTTCTTCACAGCGGGGTGATGGTAACAATCTATGGGGGTCATTCTGAGGTTGGAGGTAAGGAATTACCGGCACCGGTAAGGGTGCCGATGCCGGTAATCCCTTACCTCTGTAATCCGAGGTCCCTTTACGGGTCCTTCCTTACCTCCTGCTTTTAGCAGGAGTTAAGTACGGGACTCGCAAAGGTACTTCGGAGGTAATTATGGTACCGTAATTTACGGTGCCGTAATTACCTCCTTCCCCATTCCCATTGAGCCCTATGGGGCAGAAATGGGAATGGGGAAGGGCAAAAGGTGAATGGGGAATTACCGGTCCCTCCAACCCTGGAATGAACCGGTAATTACTCAATTCACCATGCTGGATTTGGGACGGTTTCGGAGGCAACCATGGAGCTAATTACTCCATGGTTAGCTCCAAACCCGGATTGAGGCCCTATATCTTTTCTGAAACTGAAATATGGTCGAAGGAGGAGTTGACCAGTCTAGAGAAAAAAGCAACAGCATCCTTTCCGTTCTGCAGGATAAGTTTCACTGGGATGGTGTTCTCAAAGCACGATGTAGGATGCATTGAGAACGGCATAAACTCCATCCCAAGATTAGTTAGATGTTTGAAAACAAAGTTCGGTTGTACATTCAGCTGTTTACAGATGACAGCCGACCCGGCCTGCTTACCTAGGCCATTTCCTATTTCCTTTTCAATTTTATCATGAGCTGTTTTAAATTTATTCGCAAAAGTCAACTGGACATCATCACAGTCTTGATCTGTAGGGTGGATAGGTTGTACTAATGCCTTAGGCTTCTCTAGAAGCTTCAAGATCTCAAAGAGCTTTTTCGTGTTGTTCTCAGCTCCTGTGATTTCTTCATTGAAGATGTTTTTTTTTGCTATGATGATTTTGGCTGTATAGGCTGCCTGAATAGGTGAAAATGGAAGGTACTATTCCATGTTCCCCTATTCGGGGCTATGGGATGTTTTAGCCAGACATGTTCCGCACTTCTCTTCTGCTTTTTCAAGCTTAATAGTTCATAGGTGGGCCATTTTTTGTAATTTCTATTTTCTCTCACCAATTTCCTTGTCATAGGCCACCTTGTCCAGCATTTTGGTCAGGGCATTGTTATAGGTTTCCACAAGCATCTCGGAATATCTGAGTCAGCCATAGACAGCATAATTTCCTGCAGACAACTCCAAAGATGGTGGGGTTTCACCTTCATAAAGTTGCGATTTTATACAACGTGACTGGGTTTGGAGATGTTTTCGATATATTTTTTAGGCATATGGTAAATTCAATTATACAATGGTCAAACTATATGCATGGGTTGGTGCTCTTCATAACCATATCAAGGTTTCTAGAGATCACTCAGTGCAGGATATTTCCAGAAGTTGCTGTAGGTTTGTTCTTCTCTACCTTACATCCAATTTCCAGGAGTGATTCTTACAATGAGACAGCTTCTTTATCTCTAGGATTGTGAAGCCATCGATTTAGATCATCCACTACCAATGTGGAACAGTTCGGGGCATTAGTAGTTTTTAGAATTTAGAGTAGGTGCTCGTTAAAGTGGACCATATAGCAGAAATCTAGCTAGCAAGCAACAAAGCCCTCTAGATGTGTGATAGCGGCCAATTAAATAGTTATAGTGGAATGGGCTCAGGAGGGAGGGAAGCTGGAGTGCAACAGAGAGGGGGATGGACAGGAAAACCTTGCAGGAACGTTCTTACATTTTTAAATTGTGGAAAAAAATACAGTGTAGACATAACTGACGAAATCAAAATTTCAGGAGTATACCTCTAGTGGGAGTAGACATCTCAGTATACACCTCTTGCTTGTTTGGAAACTTACGGGATCTCCCATTAACTTATCACTGTTCAGTGTCAGACACATTAGGCCACAGGGCAATTAAGTTCAGGTACCAGCCCAAAATTGCTCTGGAAGGAATGAGGGGCTGGGCAGATATTGTGCTTGTATGAACCATAGGATGAGCCGCCAATGGTAAAGGTAACTTCTGAAAATGTTCAGTAAACGTTCGATATCTGAGTAGAATTGCCACACTATCTGCCTAGAAGAATCTGGAAGTACAACACATGCGTCTCTTGTGGCAAATAGTTAAAGCATAGACTGTTGCTGTTTTATAACAGCTGCAAGAACAGGCAGAAGAAGCCAAGTACCTGAATGGACGCCCATACAACAAAGCACGATCGATTTCGGCAAGGTACATCTAACACACCCCTCCAGTGGACACTGGCCACAGGCATGGCCACCCACACACATCAGTACACAGAAAGGACTATGACAACATTTGGTTGGGGAGGCGTGGCTACAGGGCCATGCAATAAGACATGTCCAAGAGGTGCTCCTGCTGATCCTAAATGATTCGAAGAAGAAGATGTGTGTGAAGTTCGTCACGAAAGATAAAACTATGAGTGCAGATTCATGAATGTGCACTGCATAACTGGAGTCTGATTTTGAGCTGATTAGTGCTGTAACTCGTTCATTACGAGCCCAAGGATAAGTGCCATAGCTCGCCGAAGGAGGAATCAAGATGGCAGTCAGCCGGGAACAAAGGGATGTGCTGTAGTGATGAACATCTGTGGATAATTGCCACTTACGGACATGCCAGAAACGGACCGAAATGAGCAGGAATGGTCGGAAGCTGAAAGAAGGAGTAGTGATCCTACAGAGCCATGCAGAGTGGATTACAGTGGGAGCCCTGGCAGGACAAAGAGAAAGAGCTTGTAGACCGTAACGTGCGGGAGGGCGCACACAAAAGATTGGAAGAGGCTAAACTGCTGCAGCACAGCTCTGATACCGAGTGATCTGCTCAGAATGCATGATAGATACAGTGGAAGCTGGATAACCGTGGCACTGAGGAAGGAGATACATGTGCGGCAGAGAATATTTGCACAGCTGCCGGCATACTGGCAAGCCCACAGTAGCAATTGATGGAAGTACAGTACATCAAAGGCGCCTGGCACCAATACCGCAGGGTACCGAACGTACCAACATGCGTGGAACTGTCCATGCAACTGGTGGAATCAAGACAAGATACAGTTGCAAGAAAGGGAAGACGATGACAGAGCATTCCAAACAACGTGGCTTATTGAGATCAGAGACTCAGAAGCGCACGCATGCAGAGTGGGTGCACCACATATCGGGAGCAGGAAACAAAGGTGAAGGAAGTGGTATGCTGCCCAATCAGAAGCTCTAGTATTGAACAGTGAGGCCTGGCAACAGACAGAGGGAGTGAGAGCCGGCTGAGGATTAGCAGATGATGTGGGAGATTCTGCGGCGGAGAAACAAAGAATAACATACCGTATTGATTGTAATACGGGCCCGGACCCGCTGAGTTACTGGCTTCTTTGTAACTAGTTACAAGAGTATGCATCTGCTTGGGACATAACTGTATGAGCCAGATTTCCCCCCTAGAGTGCTTACGACGCCGGAGAAGGAGCTGCAGCACAAAGCTGATACAAGAAGCTGGGTCATGAATGAGGGAGTGGTGCGTGAGGGTGCCTGGTGGTACATAGGCCCCAATAAAATAGAATTAAGGAAGAGAGCATATTTATTACATGCAGTGGATGGAATGATAGCTCCCCTGGTACGGAGCAGTCCAGAACAGCAGGACTACAGGTCCAGCAGCATACGAAGAAGTGGGCCCACACATGGCGGCGCCAGGCAATATATGGTGGTGACTACAGGGGTAGCCAGGAACTAACAGCGTGGGCTAAAAGAGACATAGAAAAGTAGTGGCACCTGCTAGAAACCCCACGTACAAAAGGGGAGTGCAAGGACTAAGGAGTGGTACTTAAAGTAATGACAGTGCAAAGAAGTGGCTTGATAATCAAGGCAACCACCAGGAAGCATTGTGAGCATGATGTGCTAAACGACTGCACTAAACGGGACACTGCCCAATGCGGTATCATAGCAGAACAGATAGTGTATCACACTGCTTGTCATGGAAGAGTGGTCAGTGGAACCAAGAGACGCAATAATGTCAAAGCAAAGAATTCATCATTAGACATATTTGCCAAGTCAGCAGAAGTGTTGGATGATGCAAGAACAAAAGAGCATGAAAGACAAGGGGAAGAGACCCCCAGGCGAAGCGATCAACAGATCCTTGAAGCCATAGAGGAGCTGAAGGCATCACTGGAATTTAAAATCGACACAATCAGCATTGATATGAATCTCTTGCGACAGGATGTCAAAGCATTAACAGAACGGATGGGTGTGCTGGAGAAAGAAGTGAAAGCGAATACAAGCAGCTGCACAGAAAACACCAAGGAAGTCTCCAAACTGCAACAACAGCTGCAAAACCTGGAAAACAGAGCGTAAGAGGTGGAAGGACGTGCCTGCAGAAATAATGTATGCATTGTTGGGCTTCCGGAAGGCGAAGAAGGCTTGAACCCGACAAATTTCATTGAAACCATGTTGTTGCAAGAGATTGGGGCGGAGTCACTCATGCAGGAGTTCACAGGTGAAAGAGCGCATAGGGCTCTGACAAGAAAACCGCCGCCTGAAGCTCCACCTCGACTGATTATTGCCAGGATTCTGAACTATGAAGATGGGGAAAGAATCCTAGAACACTTTTGCAAATGAGGAACGATAAGCAGAGCTTCAGTGACCATCACAGCGTATCCAGATTATACATTATTGGTGCAAAAACAGAGAATGAACTATGTGTTGATCAAAAGGAGGTTACATGCAGCTAATCTTAAATACGTGTTGCTATACCCAGCAAAGATGAAGGTCCTGCATAAAGACCAAGATGTATTCTGTGAGACCCCAGATGATGTGAACAACTGGATGGACACGTTGAATTTCCTGTTGGAAAAGGATGACCAGGCGAGAAGTGGACGTGATAAGTAAACCAGCATTGCTTACATAATGTCCATTTGAATCGTAAAGCAGCCATAGTGCACTAATCAGAAAATGTCATCAGAGTAAGAAAGTTGAACAGCAATGTATTGTTAGCTAGATGCAGGATGCACCGGTGCTGCCAGGCCCTAGATGGCACCAGGAACGTACTATCACCCTTAGTATTTTAGTGTAGGTAGGATACTAGTAGACCAGTATCCTCCCGCTGCACTCCGAACATCGGCAGCAGAGCCGGAATAGGAGTGAGATGCAGGGATGCCTGAGCTTCGGATTCGAAGCTAGGCAAATGTTGGGGACAGTTGGGGAAAGGTTGGGAAGGGGGGTTGGGACAGTTAACGGAAGGTGGCCTACAGACATGCACAGCAGAGAGAGGGGGGAAGAGATAAAAGGAGGGTGAGGACGGAATGGCCGATAGAAGATGGGTGAGTTGAAGATAGCAACCTGGAATGTCAGGAGCTTGAACAGCTATGTTAAGCAGAATAGAGTAATTACATATTTGAAACGTCAAAAAATTGATATAGCCCTCCTGCGGGAAACACATCTGACCCAAGCAAGACAGGACAACTTATCACGGAAAAGGAGGGGGATGACCTTAGGTTCCACATACTCGGCATACACCAGAGGGGTGCTGATCAAGGTGGCACTGACTGTTCCGTTCAAGATACTCTAGACCCACTTGGATGCACATGGCATTTTGGTCATTCTAAGGGGAAGGGTGGAAAATAGAGAAATATCTGTGATGAATACACATGCCACAAAACATGATAGGGCTGAATATTTCTGATCCCTGTATACCACGATAGGTCTGTACAGAGATGGTATGCTGATATCGGGAGGAGATTTTAATTGCACGCGACGCCCGGTAATAGATAGGTCGGATGGTAAATGTACTCATCCACCCCCTGCAGCAGGGGCCTTAAACACACTGCTGCATGCATTTAAGTTGGAAGAAATATGGAGGACAATGCACACGCAAGACCTGGTATACTCCCACTATACTGCTCCCACAAATCTCTACACAAGGTTAGATTATGTATTTACAGGTGGAGAACTATTGGAAGAATTTGTAGGAGCCCAATATAAAGCAAGAGTCCTCTCAGACCAAGCACCTTTGGTGATCATGTGGCAGGCTCTCCCCCCAGAGCAAAAATTCCAACATGGAGACTCTGGGTGGAGGCACTCAGAGATACTGAGTTCCGGGAACATCTAAGAGGGGAGGTTAAGGAATGTTTTCAGCATAACAAGGGTAGTGTGAGTTCAGCGGGAACATTATGGGAGGCCTTTAAAATAGTGGTAAGAGGAGCAGCCATATCGAAGTCGAAGGGCATACAAGAAGTGATTTTACGATATTTAAAGGAGGCGGAAGGCAGGCTGGAGGAAATGGCGCAGACAGGAAGAAGATCCCTAGAAGAAGTACAAGAGGTGGCCCTCCTACAGCAAGACTGTCAGAAGCATTGGGATAGGTTAGAACATTAAATTAAAAAAGGATCATTGAGCAACAATATGCAGAGGGGGATAAGCCGGGACGATTGCTGGCCTGGCTCTACAAAAGCGAGAACAAACCAGAGATAGTTATGATATGATATGGCATTTATAATGCAACTATACAGAAGTGTATCAAGGTGCAACGAGGTAAGGGAGGGGGAACAAAGGGAGGACAGACAACGATCCTACTAGGCCAGGTGTCATTCAGATCATGCAAGTGCATGGGATGGGGGAAGAGGGAAAAGTGTGGGGGGGACAGTGAAATAAATGGGAATAGAGTAATAACAAAAGTAAAAATAATGGCCAGCAGGTGGCAAGTGCAAGGAAGTGCAGACAACAGGTGTCAAGTGCTGGTAGTGGGATGTAGGGATACAGAAACAGTCTCTTAGTGCGTGTGGGTTGCTGGGCAGGCAGTGCGGGCATGTGTGACTGGTGTGGGAGGGACCTGGGCCCGAGATCAGAGGGTGGCCAGGTAACCAGTGCAGTTGCTGTTTCAACCAGGAGGTCAGCAGGGGAGAGGAGGAGAAAAAGCAGAAGCAAGGAGGTGCTTCCTGAACCAGAGATGGTTCTCCTCAAGTTTCAGGGAGTCAGGGAGGCTGTTCCAGAGGGAGGCCCCAGCCCAAGAAAGAGATCTACCACCAACTCGTTGCTTGGAGAAGCGACTGACCCTGAGGGAGTTGGTGGCGGATGAGCGAAGAGCTCAAGAAGAAAGATATTTAGGAAGAGAGAGTTGAAGATATTGAGGCCCCAGGCCCCAGAAGGCCTTGTGGACAATGCAAAGGGTTTTGAACTTAACCCTCGCAGCCACTGGGAGCCAGTGCAGAGATTTCAGTCCTAGGGAGATACGATCCCTGAGCTTGAGGCCAAAGACAAGTCTCGCAGTCCTGTTTTGGATGAGTTGCAGAGGGCGGAGAATAGAAGCAGGCAGATTTAGAAAGAGGCTGTTGCAATAGTCCAGCCTAGAGAGAACCAGAGCTCTGGAGACAGTGAGCTTCTGGGGAAAGGAAAGGGAAGGAAGAATACCTCTGAGGAGGTGGAGTTGGTAGTGTGACTTCTTAGAGACATCAGAGATGTGAGGAGAGAAGGAGAGTGTGGAGTCGAGATGACCCAGAGGTTTTTTGCCTCACAGGTGGGAGCAGGAGGAGGGCCAAATGAGGCCGGCCAGAGTGTGACAGGAAAGGAGGGACTGGGTGTGCCGATGAGTAGAATCTCAGTCTTACAGGCATTAAGGCAGAGGTCATTGGCAGCACACCACTCCTGGATAGCAGACAGACAGTCGGTGATGAGGGAAGGAGACCAGGAGGCTGAAGGTAGCCTGAAAATGAGCTCAGTGTCATCCCCATAGCACTGAAAGTTGGGGCAAAAAGTGGCAATGTTGTGGGCAAGAAGTGCCAGGTAGAGGTTGAAGAGCCAGGGAGAGAGGTTAAACCCCTGGAGGACACCACAGTTAGAGAAAAAGGTAGCAGAGAGGAAGGACCCCAGTTGGACCTGGGAGGGTCGGTTAGAGAGGAAAGAGGTCAGCCAAGCCAGGGCCTGACCGGTGATACCCAAGTTATCATGGAGACATTTGAGCAGGATGGCGTGGTTGACAGTGTCAAAGGCAGAGCAGAGATCAAGCAAGATGAGGACACAGGGGGTGTTAGAATCAAGGTTGGAGAGCAGGTCTTCATGGATGTTCAGGGGAGGAGTTTCCGTGCTTCTGGCAGCTCTAAAGCCAGACTGATGGTCATGAAGACAACCAACAGTTTCAGTGTGGACATTAAGCTGGGAGATGGCCAGCTTTTCTAGGAGTTTGCCCAGGAAGGGAGTGATGGAGATTGGGTGATAGTTGGTTTAGCAGGAGGGGTCATCAGAGGGTTTCTTAAGAATAGGGTGCACAAGGGAGTGCTTCAGGGGGTAAAGAAAGACTCCAGTGGCGAAGGAGTGGTTGCAGAAATCGGCCAGGGCAGGAGCCAGGGAGTCGATGTGGTTATTGATGGTTTTGGAGGAACAGGGGTGGATCTGTTTTGACAAGACAGTTAGAGAAGTGGTGAGAGAGGACTGAGAGTTGTGCAAAACACAAAAAGGATTAAATAAATGTTTTTGTGAATTTTATAAGCGATTGTATGAAGAAAACTTCTGTGTGTGATATGGAATAAATACAAGAAGCACTGTCGAAGATGAACCTGCCCAAACTAAGCATAGAAGAACAAGATAAGGTAGAAGTCCCCATTACAATTGAAGAACTAGAACACATGTTCAAAGAGCTACCGACAGGCACGGCCCCGGGGCGAATGGGCTACCCAGTGAATTCTATAAAAAATACAAGACAGAAATGCTGGCTCCACTGCTAGAAATGCTTAATGAATCCTTGGAAATTGGCAGACTGCCCAGATACTTGTGGGAGTCATTGATTGTCCCCCTTCTGAAACCGAAAAAGCCACACACAGACTGTGGCTCATACTGTGGCCGCTGTCATTATTGAACCAGGACGGGAAAATACTCACACCAGTAATGGCACTAAGGCTTAGCCCGATCGTAGCCAAACGTATACGTTCGGACCAGAGAGGATATGTCCTGCAAAGATAGAATACCATTAATTTGATTAGATTGCACCACATGATATACTGTATCCAGGGTGGCACACGACAATGCGTGGTAGCATCATTGGATGCATTTAAGGCTTTTGATTCGGGTAGATGGCCATGGCTACAGTTGGTGTTAGAAAGACTCAGAATGGGACCGACATATATTAAGTGGGTGTGACTGCTGTACAATGAACCAGTGGCTAGGGTCAGCATGGGCGTAGTTATATCAGAACAATGGCAGCTAAGTAAGGGTACAAGACAAGGGTGCCTGTGGTCACAGATGCTCTTTAATTTGGCGTTAGAGCCACTGACGGTTTATCTGAGAGACAAGTATGGGGAGGCAGCAATAGACACGCCCGGGGAAGGCATCTCATCTCATTGTACGGAGATGGCATGCTTCTTTACTTGTAACATCCTGAGACGAATCGGCAGTATATCTTAAATGTGATGGAGCGGTGTGCCTCTTTGTCAGGCATAACTATCAACCCGCAGAGGTCGGGCCTGTTTCCACTAGGGGATATATTGGGAAGACAGAGCGCAGGCTGCCGGGGCACCTATGAAATGGAAGCTGAAAACATTTCCGCTATTTGGGAGTGGACATCTACCCAGAACATACGCGTAACACAGTGAGAGCAACTAATGGAATTGAAAACTCCATATCCTTTTGGGCTAGATTACCACTGTCCATGATGGGACGGGCAGCACTGCTGAAGATTGTGGTGATCCCTAGACTCCTACATTTTTTTTACAAATATGCCATTTGCAATACTGAGATCGTTATTCAATAAACTGCATAGTATATGTATATGTAGAAACTTCCTATGGCATATTTCAAGGCGCAGGGTGGCGCTTTGGAAGCTTCAAAACTTGTATGAACTAGGGGGATAAAACTACCCAACTTTGAAGTGTACTATGTGGCTAGCCAGTTGCAATTCGTGGCTAAATGGCTATCGGACGAACAGACACATGAGTCGAGACTGTTACAAAGAACAAGAGCCCAGTTCTTTCTGAATGAAGTTAGATGGATAATCGGAAGGGATGAGTGACCAACTGTATCTGAATGTGCATAAATACCGGGAACCTAAGGGGTTGGCCACGATGGGAGATCTGATGGAAGAGGGTTCGCCTAAGGGGTTTGAGGTGCTGATGACCGAAGCTGGGGTGCACGTAAGGCAACATATCATAAATTCCTGTTTGATGAGGAATGTAAAGAAAAGATGGTCGGAGACCGAAGTGCCATTACAGCCAAACGGGATGATTAAGACACTTTATGTTGTATCAGAAGGTGGGCATGAAGCCTTGCGGATATACGAGCTGTTAATGTCCAAGGTGGGGAAGGAGTTGGGACAGACGAGACGACAATGGGAGGTGGACCTGAAAGAGCCAATGTCAGATGCGGTATGGGATAGAGCTATGGTGTACCACAAAAAGGTGTCCAGGAACACAAGGCTTCAACAGATCCAATTGCATATAACCCATAGAGCATATTTGATCCCGAATAATATAGCAACATTCGGTCAAACGGCGATACAATCATGTCCGAAGTGTGGGGAGATTGAAGCGGACCTGGTCCATATGTTCTGGGCCTGCAGGGAGATTGGTAGATTCAGTGCGGAGGTGGTTCAAGCACTAGCAAAGGCATATATTACCTGCTGAAAATGGTGGTAATCCCGAGACTCCTAATTTTTTTTTACAAATATACCATTTGCAATACTGAGATCGTTCTTCAATAAACTGCAGAGTATATGTAGAAACTTCCTATGGCATTATTCAAGGCGCAGGGTGGCGCTTTGGAAGCTTCAAAACTCGTATATGAACTAGGGGGATAAAACCATCCAACTTTGAAGTGTACTATGTGGCTAGCCAGTTGCAATTTGTGGCTAAATGGCTATCGGACGAACAGACACATGAGTCGAGACTGTTACAAAGAACAAGAGCCCAGTTCTTTCTAAACAAAGTTATATGGATAACCGATTCTCGATTACCATGTGCGCCCAGGCTAATGAGTTTGGGGAGTGCAATATGGCGCAGAGCTTGCTGAATGATGGGGAAAACCACACCATATTCCCCACTTATCCCGTTAGTGGCGTTGGAAGGGATGAATGACCAACTGCATCTGAATACCGAGAACCAAAAGGGTTGGCCACAATGGGAGATCTGATGGAAGAGGGTTCACCCAAGGGGTTTGAGGTGCTGATGATCGAAGCTGGGGTGCACGTAAGGCAGCACATCACAAATTCCTGTTTGATGAGGAATGTAACGAAAAGATGGTCGGAGACCGAAGTGCCATTACAGCCAAACGAGGTGATTAAGACACTTTATGATGTATCAGAAGGTGGGCACAAAGTCTTGCGGATATACGAGCTGTTAATGTCCAAGGTGGGGAAGGAGTTGGGACAGACGAGACAACAATGGGAGGTGGACCTGAAAGAACCAATGTCAGATGCGGTATGGGATAGAGCTATGGTGTACCACAAAAAGGTGTCCAGGAACACAAGGCTTCAACAGATCCAATTGTATATAACCCATAGAGCATATTTGATCCCAAATAATATAGCAAAATTCGGTCAAACGGCGATACAATCATGTCCGAAGTGTGGGGAGATTGAAACGGACCTGGTCCATATGTTCTGGGCCTGAAGGGAGATTGGTAGATTCAGTGAGGAGGCGGTTCAAGCACTAGCAAAGGCATATATTACCTGCTGAAAATGGTGGTAATCCCGAGACTCCTAATTTTTTTTACAAATATACCATTTGCAATACTGAGATCGTTCTTCAATAAACTGCAGAGTATATGTAGAAACTTCCTATGGCATTATTCAAGGCGCAGGGTGGCGCTTTGGAAGCTTCAAAACTCGTATATGAACTAGGGGGATAAAACTATCCAACTTTGAAGTGTACTATCAGAAGGTGGCCACAAAGTCTTGCAGATGTACGAGCTGTTAATGTCCAAGGTGGGGAAGGAGTTGGGACAGACGAGACGACAATGGGAGGTGGACCTGAAAGAACCAATGTCAGATGCGGTATGGGATAGAGCTATGGTGTACCACAAAAAAGGTGTCCAGGAACACAAGGCTTCAACAGATCCAATTGTATAAAACCCATAGAGCATATTTGATCCCAAATAATATAGCAAAATTCGGTCCAACAGCGATACAATCATGTCCGAAGTGCGGGGAGATTGAAGCGGACCTGGTCCATATGTTCTGGGCCTGCAGGGAGATTGGTAGACTCTGTGAGGAGGCGGCTCAAACAATAGCAAAGGCAGATATTACCTTGGAAATCGGATCCGCCCTGGCCTGTTTACTGGGGGCTTTACAAGGCCCAAAAGAGCTAAAGAGGTGAGTAAATTAAGGGATCTGGCATACATATTAGCGCAATAGCGATGGGATGGAAGGCACAGACAAGACCTTTGGTGCGGGTATGGTGGAAAGTCCTGCTGAAATGGGTGAATGCTGAAACGGTGGTGTGGCAAGAAGCAGTAAGCAGGAACTCGGACCAGGAGGGGGAGGGGTGGAGGCCTGGAGAAAGTTGATCACGGAGCTGGCCATGTCTTCATTGGACAAAAGAGACTTGGAATGTTGCCCTGTATAAGTAGAAGCATTGATCAATGCGGGAGGGGAAGAGTAAAACAAGGAATTGTAGAATTGAGCGGTGTAACTTAGGCCGGGTTAAGGGGAGGGGGGTGTTGGGAGGTGAGGGGAAAAAACAGATAAATTGCTTACTGTAATAAACTGTAATTCATACTGTAATGTTTGTAAGTTATTGAAGTGTGAAACAAAATTTAAAAAAGTTTATAAAAAAAACATTTGGTTTGCTTTTCACGTAATTCTCTGCCTACTTGCACCGGACTACGCCTCAAAACTTCTGACAGCAGAATGCATGGCAGACCTATGACAAATTCAGGCATGTTGAAGCATAGTGAGGTTTTAGCACTCACGCCATCTCCCACCTCCTTTCAGTACCCATTCACATGCCTGACTGCATGGGTTGCTCTCTACTGGAGCCTGACCAGCCCTGTTAAGCCTTTTTGGCCAAATGCACACACGCATCATAATCGCACGCCATGACCACCAACACTCTGGACTTCGGTCCTGCGAGGACATTCCCACTAACAGTGCATTCAGAGTATAATAGTGGTAAAAGGCACTGTACAAAAGACAAGTACAATGCAATACAAGTACAATACTGCATACCTTGAATTGCACAGGTTTCCTGTTAGGTAATGTATAAACTACTTGTAATGGCAGACTTTCCCTTTATAGTTTTCTCTTTTAAGTGGTGCTGTTAGTGAAATTATTAGCACTGGAAGTGAAGATAGAAGACAGATGGTATATGAGGAGGATCACACAGTCTGTGGGTCATATTTGGACTTTTCCCCACCTATTGACTACCCATGGCCATGCTAGGCGAGTCCCTATAGCGATTCCTATCAAGTACCTTCTCCTCGTTCACAAAACACACACCCCAGGGATATATTTCTGCTAGCCCTGTGCTTTCAAAAGAAGGTTAATGTTATTTCTAAGCAGTCTTCTGGATGGTAGTGGCTTAATTGCAGCTGTAAACCATCTCCTGATAAAATTGAATTGCCATAGCCAAGAGATCCTTCACCCACATGGTACACAATCAATATCAGTTAATTGCACTGAACTCCTGTTTCCTGTTAAAAGCCAACAGTTTCGGCTCTTGCATAGCTATTAGGCATTTGTCAGTCACTGTCATTATATGCCCATGTGCTAACACCATTTCCAGAAGTTGCCGTCGTTTGGCTAGGTAGTGGCTGTGGCAGTGCAACATGTCCATCTATGCCTACAAAAAAGCCAAAATTGTTGTCTTTGCCAAAGCTTGTTTAATGCTTTGGGCATAAAGTGGTATAAGGTGGAGTGGGAATTTGAGTTATATCAGATGAAGGTGATAGGTTGGCTTCTCGCAACACCTCTAATACGTCCCCTTGAGAAGATTACTAACTTTGCTACAAGGACTTGCTTTGAACGCCCTCGCTTCACCGCTACTTGCTCCTATCACCAGCTGGCTGGCTAACTATGCAAAACAGAGTGCAATTCAAATGCATCCTACTAAGGCCTAAATGCATACATGATAAGGCACAGACGTATCTATCCTCTTCTATCAACCCCTGCAAGCCTTCACTCTGCCTCCTCCACCACCCTTGTGCCTTGTGGCATCTTGCCTAGCCTATGTTTCTCTTGCTTACGCTCGCTCAGTCCTCTTTCTCTGCTTACTTGGAACTCCCTCCGCTCTGCAATTCCAATCATGGTCCATATCAATGTATTAAAAAGCAAATATAAAGCCCACCCCCTCGCTTCTGAACTATCCTCTTGACTCATTTCTGCCGGCTTATTACTTACTCTTTGCCTCACTGCTAACCGTACTCTTTCCTATCTTTTCTGACTTCACTATCACTTAATAGATTGGGGTCACAGCTCATCTCAGCTGATAAACTGCCTGACCACTGACGCATCCTTGTCCTAGGTTTGTTCAATGTATTGTTCCTGGTATTTGACCAATATACCCGTTCTCAAACCTGTGCATCATGCCACTCCAACTCTCCCCATTACAAGAGTCTCATTTATTTTATATTTTACCTTTTGTATGCTCCTTTGTGACCAAAAAAGAATGTTTCCCTGTATGTATGCATGCCAAAAAAATAATAATACTGTCCCCTATTTTTTTATATCTGCACATGTAATGAATGAGCTGCAGAAGTGAGTGTTTCAAATGTCTACCATTGATTAGCACCCGGGACGGGGCAGCTAATGAATCAGGTTGCACGGAACGCGGGCTGAAACTGCTAATCTCATCCCATGTTCCAAGCAGCCTGCTGGCTGCTCCCCCCGCACCACCATCTTGCCTGCCAACCTCCCTTCCCTTCTTTGACAATTAAAATTAATCTGCTGCTTAAATTAGCATAGTTGCACATTGTACAAACTGCTTTTAAAAAATTAGTTTTGGGAGACTTTTAGTTGATTTTTACTGAAATCTTGGGAATTTTTTCATATTAAAACTGAAGCGAGGCATTGTTTTTTTTACCTTGTACGCTTCAAGTTGCTTTTAGTTAAGATTTTATCTCAACTGCAGCCTCTATCTTGAAACTACAGCTCCAGCAGTTTTGTAGTCCTTAGGGACTACTTTTTGCTTCAGTAACTAGCCAGTCTGTGCCGGTTTAAAAATAACTGTTTGCTTGTTAGTCACCTTTGACACTTAAAATTAATCTGCTTCTAAAATTCACACTTATCTCAGTGCACTCACACAGCCCAGAGCTGCTTTGATTGATTTGTAGTTCTTACGCACTACATATCCCAGCTTAACCAAGCCTCCAAAGACGTTGGTGGTGCATTAGTAAAAGTCCGGAAAAATGGTCCAGAGAGCAAAACTGAGTTGCTTACAAAAGAGTATCAAATTTTATTTGTCATGATACAGAAAATATTTTAAAAAGTCAATTAATGACACATTACTTTAGAAACTGTCATTATATCACATAACACGACAGCATGGGTAAACATAACACATGGCTAAAATTAGTCCATCATCACAACCACTCATAGTGCAGCATTCAGACCATAAATCATACATAGTGACATTCAACCAACCAACAATAGCTAAAAATGACAAAATTGATTAACAATCGGGAGTGGAATGCACATTCCCCACATCCCGTCTGGTTATTTTAATGTTTAGAAGTTAATTAACATACAACAATAGAAATGATTAAAACAATCTATCACAAGTGTGGATCTGGAAAGACAGATGTTGTATAGATCACATCCCTGGAAAGTAAACTCAACCGGTTTCGGCGTAGAATGTATATTGAACAACGTCTTCATCAGGACATACAAAGCACAAGCTCATATGTTAGCCAAACACATAATTTCTAGCTATTGTTGGTTGGTTGAATGTCACTATGTATGATGTATGGTCTGAATGCTGCACTATGAGTGGTTGTGATGATGGACTAATTTTAGCCATGTGTTATGTTTACCCATGTTGTTGTGTTATGTGAGCTAATGACAGTTTCTAAAGTAATGTGTCATTAATTGACTTTTTTGAATATTTTCTGTATCATGACAAATAAAATGTGTTACTCTTTTGTAAGCAACTCAGTTTTGCTCTCTGGACAATTTTTCGGACTTGTGTTTTACAATAATACTCTGGTGCAGGGTATAGAGTTTTCCTGCCTCTTTTTGTTTTTGTGGTGGTGCATTAGTGCCGGCACATTTGCAAGGCTGGTTATTGCTGGTTTTCGCACAGTGAGCGCTGCACGCCGCCCCATCTCTTTCAACCTCATAGTGTTTTCCAGGTATTGTGCCTATTGTAGCCTCTTGCCCCCATGAATGACATTCACTGAATCATTGGGGGGTCTGTGTTCCATATACATGCCTTCGACCAATCATAATCCAAATGGCTAATCACATCGCAAACATCTGTCCCAACATTACAAAAGAAATGTCAACATGGCTGTCAACAGTAACATGGCTTATCCTGTAGACAAATAGGAATGCCTGCCCACACATAACATTAAGACTTGTGTCTTGACCATCATTACAAAAATGACCGCCCATCACAATACAAATGGCAGATCGTCTAACCCCCATTATACAAGAAATGGCCTTCCAATCTAAATAGAGATAGAGACCTGCCAATCAAAATGCAAAATTCTTCCTGACAGTCACAATGTAAACTGTCGCCTGTCCATCTGAAAAGAATGGGTATAATTTGTGCTGCCATCTTAATCCAGCTGTTTCTTAATTATGCTAAAACCAAAAAAGTGATGGGTGGAAGGTTTCCAATTAATCTGACCCACTGGCACTGCTCTAGGCCCATGGGCACTGCCAAGGGTGGCCAGGGGGGCCACGCCTACCCTTATAAAAATACTGCCCCCCGTCAGACACCCTGCGAAAAAGAAAGCAAGAAAAAAAGATATCCATTTTTTTTTTTGCTTTTTTGCCACAGGCGGGCCGTTGACCGCCTCCCGCGATGTTCTGAAATCAGGGCCAGACGGACCCGGAAATAAACGCAGCCTGAGCCTGGAAGTGTGCATTTCTGCTTTGGCTCGCGCTTCCAGGCTATGTTTATTTCCGGGTTTCCTCCTCAGGCTGCTTGTAGGTTGTGCCGGCCCGTGCGCAGCACATCTGTGTGTACACACACGCTGCCGATATTTTTGGATTGGCAGTGGCACTGCATGCAAAGGAGAACTGGGCTGCGGCGCTGAGAGATTCCAACAGGCAGGCAAGCAAGCACTTGAGAGGAGCTTAGAGGTAAGCAGAGTGTGTCTGAGATTCAGTGTGAAGTGATAAGGTACCACACGTGCAACGTCATTGAGCTAATCGGGCGCCAGCCCTGAGCCCCCCTTTCCTCTGAAATGTGAGCTGAAGGGCACCAGCGGGAAACAGTTCAAGCAATCTGGAGCAGTCATAGACCTCGGCGCATTTTGTTTCTTCCGAGGCAAATCTACAATCTTTTGTCATTCAGCAGCATAGCCTTTCTTATGCAAGATGATGAATTTCCAACTGAAAGACCACCAGTCACCTTTTAAATCTGCGACAGTTAAAGCAAGCAACACAATAAAGCACCCTTTGAAATATTTGTTCATACCCGTCATGTCTAATAGCTTGATTTGCTAAAAAAGTAAAGTTTGCATTTATTTCCTTAGTTGAATGTTCTTAAAACCATACATAACACGCTGGAGGTTTGTGACAAATCTCCAAACCTGAGTGAGTTTACTACACCACCTTTTATTGTGGTCTTAAAGCGCTGAACATAAAGTGGGTAAATAGATAGTTTGCTTTTACATTTTATAGGTTTCCATTCAGGAATTGGAAAATAAAGGTACTCTGATATAATTGTATCTCAATATGCTGTTACAAGGATTTACATGTTGTCATGATGCTTTATTATGCAATTTGCGTATTTTGGAAGTACTTTATTTATTTATTTATTTATTTGTTTATTTATTTATTTATTTATTAAGCTATATAGTGCGCCAAGCCCAGAGGCATCTGGGTGCTTTCTTACAGCAAAGATATGTTGCAGTTACAGTTGTTGCAAAGAGATTGTATACAAGACAGACTTAATGCCTGATATTACCATTACAGGTAGTATGTACAAAATTTCCAGTAGTTACAGTACATGATTGTAAACAGGCGGAGGCAGTGGCGGGTAGGGCGGGTGCGTGGTTAGTGGAGAGGAAGGGTGTGCATTCATTGATTGTTCAGGCTTTGAGTGAAAATGTGTGTTTTGAGTTGTCTGTGGAAAATCCAGAGGGAATCTTGTGCTCTGAGTGGGAGCGACAGAGCGTTCCACAGATTGCTGGCACTCGTGGGGAAGCTGCTACCACCTGCATTTTGGAGCTTGAACCTGGGGATAGCGAGGCGGTGTTGGTAAACTGCTCTAGTCGGTCTAGCCCTTTGTGTCAGGGTGATCTTTTCCTGCAAGTAGGCTCGGGCCATCCTGTGAAGGCATTTGTGAGTTAAGGTGAGTGATTTGAAAATGATATGTTCATGCACTGGCAGCCAGTGATCCGGGTGTCTTGTTGCAGAAATGTGTGATGATCTGGGGATGTTCAAAGTAGCTCTAAGAGCATTGTTTTAGAGGGCCTGTAGCTTCTTGATATTCTGGATCTTGGTGCCAGCTTATAAGGCGGTACAATAGTCGAGGCGGGTAAGGACTAATGCTCTGGTTAGAATCTTCAGACAGCTGTCCGGTGTGAGGAATTGTCTTCAGGTGCTGAGGAGTTTTCAAGTGTCTGTGGTGGCAGAATTAGTGGCATTAACGTGTTTATTGAGTGTGAGTGAGAAGTCTAGGTAATAACCAAGTGTTTTCACTTCATTAGTCACTTTGATGGTGTTGTCTTCAATGTTGAAGGAGCTGAATGCCTTACTTAGTTTGGCAAGCCTGTGTTGAGAGACAATGAGCAGCAACTCAGAATTGTCATCGTTTAGGCATAGCCTGTGATGAGCCATCCAGGCTTGAATGGTGAGGTATAGAGCATTAAGAGTGGCTGTGCAGGCATCATGGTCCCCATATATTGGGATGAGGATCAGGGTGTCATCTGCGTAGTTAGTGCAGATGACACCCAGATCAGCCAGGCGGTCAAAAAGAGGCTTTGTAAATATGGTGTACAAAGTGGGAGATACACACGAGCCCTGGGGTACTCCACATGTGGCTATGGATGGTGTTGCTTCTGCTTTGGGGAGAAGAATTTCATGGTTCTGTCACTGAGAAAGGATTTTATCCATAGAGTGGCATTTGTGGAGCACTGCGCTGCTGATGTCAGGTGTTTGCACATATTCTGGTCACCAGATTGAATGCAGCTGAGAGATCTAGGAGAAGAAGCAAGGCTAGTTTTTCTTTGTCCCTCAGGTCATCCATTTGGACTTTAAGGTCCAGTAGTGCTTTTTCCGTCCCATGACACTGAGAAATGACACTGTTGTTATTGGGCGATAATTAGTGGGGATGTTGGGGTCAAGGGTGTTTCTTTTTAGTAGGGGTAGTACCCAGGCGTTTTTTTAGATCTTAGGGGACGCAGTTGTTTTTGAACGAGGCATTCATAAGTTTAGTGATGAAGGGGGTATGTTGGGGTGTGCCGTGGGTGGACACTTGAAGGTTTGAAGGTTTTAGGCTGAGGATGTTTTGGAGTACTTCATAATTGGTGACCTTTGTGAATTCGAATTGGGGGAGTTTCTTGCAGTCGGTGGTGTTCTCATGGAAGGTCGATGGTTCGCTAAGTTTAGCTAGGCTATTCTTTTTTTCTTCGATTATGGATTGGAGCTGATTAATTTTGTTTTCGAGAGCGTTTTGGATGTTCTCACACCAGTTAGCATCTTTGTTGCAGCTATCCACTGGTGGAATCAGGGTTTCTAGTTCTCTGAGAATTAGAAATAATTCCTTAGAGTTTGAGGTAGCTTTGGATATTCTGTCATTGTAAAGTTTACTTTTAGTAAGGAGTACTTGTTGTTTGTATTCCCTGGAGGCATTGTCAAATGCGGTTTTGTTGGCTGTTGTGGGCGATTGTCCCCAGAGTGCTTCAGCCCTTCTTTTGGTCTTTGAATAAGACAGCATAATTGTAGGCCTCGACTCCCAAAACATTATTATTTCTTCCAAGTAACGAAGGTGGTTGCGCCTAAATTGGAGAGTAGGTTAAAATCCCTGCTTCGCTGTTCAGCATAAGCGTGTGATCCTGGGCAAATAGTGCAATCTCCCCCTGCCTTCAACTGCAAAAATGGGAGTGCTTATCAGTGATTATGTTTCGCCCTTACAGTAGGACTGTTTTAATAAATGTAGGGACAAATTGGTGTACCTTGGTGCTTCTCTGCTAGTGGCTCCAATACTGACACATATCTTTGCATGATTTCTGCACTGGCCCTCCCCCAGTCTCCAATCACTTGATTTGACAGGCAGACAGTCTCACCGTCCAGTCAGTGCACCAGATTTTCTAGTATATCGGACTAACTGTGGTTGAACCAACATTACATATTCTCCCCTGATGCTCCCAGCCACTGAAGTTGCTTGTGCAGTCCAGAGTACTACCCCACACTCTGCAATGTCCTGTTTTCCTATGATATTGAATCTTTCATTGCACACCATCTGCCATTTTCACACTTACTAGGAGCTTCAGAATCTGCAAGTAATACGGTAGATAGCTAATGCAGTAGCAGAGGGATCAGGCTAAGATTGCTTTGTTACAAAATTGATGTTTGCAGATCTTAAAAGATATGGCTCTGTACAGTGAACGTTTAGATAGTTTGGGCCTCATTACACGGAAGGCGGTGATCCAGGGTGCTATTAGCACCCTGGACCATGCCGGTAAATTACCGGCACCGCCTTGGCGGAAAGGGGATTTACCGCCCCATTCCAAGGTCGGTGGGGCGGTAAATCCCCCTTCCGCCATTGCCCTTCCCCATTCCCATTTCTGCCCCATAGGGCTCTATGGGAATGGGGAAGGCGCTAATTACGGCACCGCAATTTTGCGGTGCCGTAATTAGCCCTGAGGTCCCTTAGCGGGTTGGTTTTTAACGCCTGCAAAAAGCAGGCGTTAGAGCACCAACCCGCAAAGGGACCTCGTAGTACGGCAGTAAGGGTTAACGGTCACCGTTGCCTTTAACGGTGACCGTTAACCCTTACCGCCGTCCGTGTAATGAGGCCCTTTGTCAGCTGTGTGGAGCACTGGTTATGTGTGTTTCAGCTAGCTAAGGTACTTGTTTTTGCCATCAGATCACCAGAGGCTCAAAGACCAAAGGAGGGATGGACCAAAGGTTCACCTGCAAGGGAGCCAAGGACCAGAACAGAGTTCACCAGAGCAGCCAAGGACCAGAGGGGCAACTGACAAGAGAGGTTCACTTTTACCTTAGATTTACTTCATTCGTTTTTTAATTTTTGCTGTAAGCTGAAACTATTGAACTGGAGTACAATTAGGAAGGACAGGACTAGTGAGGAAGGACACTAAGGGCGTTTTATTTACCAGCCCACCGACTGCCCATGGCCATGCTAATTCCTATGGCCAATCCCACCCACTACCTGAAGAGTATGAGTATTGCTAAGAAAGTCTAACCTTTGAACTGCCTGGGTTGTTTTATGCACACTTGCAGGTGGTGACTTTACTTGGGTTTTGTTCTCAGTGAAACTGAAAATATTAAAGGTAAGATGTGTTGCTCAAACTTACAAGTACATACTAAAAACTAAATTGGTGATAGCAGAAGAAATGCCATTTCAGAAACTGAAAATAAGCCTATTGGTAGACCGTCATCTTAACATCAACCTGATTTCCCTGAGATTCTTTTGTGGGAACCAATGCGTAAAATGTACCACTGGGTGCATTCCCATCACAAATGCAGTCCAATGGCAAGATACATCTAGTATTCTATCCCTACATAAGTCAAACCCTGCTGAGTGCACCGTATTCGATAGACATGTTGGCAATTAAAAACTTGTGAGTGAGGATTTAGAGGATTCTCTGGCTATGATATATGATTTTTTATTTGTATCGTGCTCATACACAATTGTTTCAGAGCGCGACGAGGCAAGGGAGGGGAACAAGGGATGACAAAACAACGATTTTACTAGGCCTAGTGACATTGAGAACACGCAAGTGCAGGAGGGAGGGAAGGGGGAAAGTGTAAGGGAGAGGGGAAAAGTGGAAAGTGCTGAGCAAGGGGTACAACAATACAGAAGGATGTGCAGCCAGTAAGGTGGCAAGTGCAGATAAGGGATGTGTGGTAGGTGCAGGTAAGGGGACTGTAGGGTAACAGATACAGACCCAAGTGCAGGTGTTGCCAGGGGCAGTGCAGATAAGGGGCTGGGTGGGCACGGACCTGGGCCCGAAAGCAGTGGGAAAACCAGGTACATTGTGCCAAAGCAGAGAGATCAGATGGGGAGAGGGGAAGCAAAGGTAGGAGCAAAGAGGACGGTCTTGAGGTGCTTCCGGAACCGGAGATGGTTCTCCCCAAGTTTCAGAGTGGCAGAGAGGCTATTCCAGAGGGATGCCCTTGCTGAGGAAAAAGATCTGCCACCAACTTGTTGCTTGGAGAAGCAACAGACCCTGAGGGAATTGGAGGTGGAGGTGAAGGAGCAAAGACCTCGAGTGGGAAGGTATTATGTATTTGATTTGGTGTGCCACCCCAAGATTTCCTGTGGCCTCATCAAGCCACCCATATAAAACATTTGTTGGGCGCCACTGTCTGGGCCACCTTCCACACTACTGTTTTTTAGCCCATCTGTGCCATTGCAAAAGGGGTGAAGCCTTTCTATAAATGTACACATAACGCGTCTCTTGCACTTGCACACTCTCCTGACAACTTCAGCACCCCTCCACATGCCTGACCTACACGGGTATCTTACTGGAGCTTGGCCAGTTGACCTAACATCCTTTCTTGGTCAAATGCACACATGCATTCTAATCCTTCTGGCAATTTTCCCATTCCTTGGACTTCGGTCCCCCCAGGGCGTTCCCACCACAAGAGTGCTGAAGCCATACTAATGGGATAAATGCGCTATGTAAATGACAAACTGCTACTACTAATCTGGCACCTATTATATGTATTGTTTACATCCAAATAAAATGAAATGTAGCAAGAGCTGTTGCAAGTGGCCGAGGTGAAGGAGGAACCAATCATTAACACACAGAGTGAGGCGCCCGATGATTGCAACAGGACCTTGTGTTTCCTTGAGCGGCTGTCATGTAAAGATGGAGTTGTCAGATTAACCCACAGTCTCTGCAGAGGTGGGAGGGGAACGGGGGATTGGTTGCTCTTGGCCAAATCCTCTGCGATTACTCAATGAGGTTAAAACTAGACCACAGATCAGGGCGTCAGTACCAGTCCGCCATGAAGACTGGGCAGCTCGGATAAGGAAGACTGAGGATCAAGGGCAGGAGTGACGTGCCCACCCAGCTCCCAGCGCTGCTCTCATGTGATCCCATTGGTTTTATTTTGTTTCTCTCTTTTTTCATTGTTATTGTATTTGCTATTACTGAACATATGCTCCCAATATGCTCCCTTTCGCCGTATATCGATGCCTTACTAAGGGATCCAAACTGGGGCTGATGGATATATGCACCAGAAAGGGAAAGACGCAATGTGGGCAATTTAGTGGGTTATGTTATGATAGGTTATTTATAACGCGCTTAATATCCAGAGGTTTCTATGTGCGGACCCGGGGATCGGACCTGTGTTGCTCCATGTCATCTTGCTTCCAAGGCGAGCATGTTGCCCCTGAGCTATCCTCCCAAGCACGCCATGCAAATTTATTGGAGCCATCGCACATGGTGCAAATAAAAGGCCTACTGTATGAGAGTGTTCTGTGGAAGTTGCCCCCTGCCACAGACCTTCAGAAAGGCAGGGTATTTTCAGCTCATTAGGAGCGTATACACACATAAACAGACATGTGGGCACACCTCACCAGCAGTGCGCATTTTCAGGGCCCATTTAGTTTCAGCATTGCCTGCACGTGAACGCCTACATGCCAGTTCCACGTACTCTGACACTTATAACTTCGGGAACTGTGGCACCAATGGGGGTCCGCTGTAGTGATTGCCAGCAATGCTGTGTTTCATTGCTTAAGTTCCCACATACCTCTATTGTCCCACTCGTTCCGCACCAACAACCAGAAGAAGTCCCCCCTACACCAGCCAGAGGTGTTGCTGGGGGTGGGGCCAGTGCCGTCTTTATGGGAGAGCAAAAGGGGCACCTGCCCCGGGCCCCCACCTTGGAGGGGGGCCCCACAAGGGTGGCTGACTTAAAGAAGCCAGTTCCCATTGTTTACCAAACTTACTTAAAAAGCTCATGTGCGGATATTTTATGATGTGCTGCTGAGGCTCTAAATCTTTGGACTCTCTGTTGTTGAGAAGTACATTCTGCTTTGATCAATTCATCCTTTAATGATTTCTGTGTTCACTGTGATATTCCTTGTTTGTTTGCACATTGCAACAGAACTCCTCTAGCTTTCCCAGCTTTCTGGGGGAGTATCTTGATAATTTACAATAGCCAACGTTGAAATGCATATTGGTGCATTTGAGTGCTTTGATGGTTAAGAAGCTAGCTCAGTATGTTAAGCACTCATTGCAGAAATCTGTGTTCATATGCAAGATGGAAATACAAAATGTATGCATGGTGGACTCAGCCTTTCTTATGCCTCAAGTTGACAAACCTCCATGTATATGTACTTGGTTTTGTAGCACAGCATGTGCTATTAACAGTAACACAACTGCCCAGACAGTGGTTGCTATAAAAACGAACATAGCTTCAATATGGTGATGGTCTAGATATTGGTTTGTTCACATGGGGACTTGCAAAACCTAGCCAGTGACCTCCAATGATGAGCATAAGGTGATAGTCTGAGAGGTGATTAGGTATCCAAATTCAAGACTGTGGAACCAAAGAGTGAATTCATGTATCGTGGCTTTGACAACAGGCAATACAGTGATCCTGGACAAATCATCTAATAACAGTGGCATTCCTGTGTTATCTTCTGTGAAAAGGTTTGATTTCTCACATGTTGGTGGCATTATTTAGCCCATTGCTGGATTGAGTAGAAGGGGTTCTACACAGAAGAGAGCGGATCAGATATCACAGGCCTCCAGCAAACATACTTTAACGTCTGCTCATTTGTCTCAGAGGTTTTTCAGGCACGTTTGTAAAAACAATTTTACATGCCTGGGTTGTGGACCTATCTGCAGCTTTAAAATACAAAAGAGAAAGCCATATGAAAGATTTTAAGATAACATCATTTGGTATGCTGATACTTCTATGCTTCGATTAATGGTGTAGGCAGTGATGGTAGAATCATTCCCATTTAGCAAAATACGCTTCTATAACATTTTGTTTTTAAAAATTGTCATAGTTTGTTATGTGATTTTTCTACTTTCCAAGTCAGTTCTATAACATGGGATTATTTTAGTTCATGGTAAGTGCTAGAAAAGAAAGTGGTAAAGTAGAGAAATTGCAAGATGAGCACAAAACTCAGCTCCACCTCTTAACCAATGTGTGATCCTGGGCATCTCATTTAATATTGTATTGCCTAACCTGTCAAAATTGCCAGTCCTTAAACCTTTCAAAATTGTTGCCCTTCAAAGTGATTTCTTTCTCAGGGTATGATCTTCAAAAAAGCCCCGCTCATCATTTCACTAGCTATAGAGTTGCTTCCGCTATAATAATGGTGAGAATTAATATAATTCACACCACAGTTATTTGTTTCTTTTCTCTCTGATGGTAACATTACTTAAAACCATGTGCCTCTTCGAATCTCAATCAGTCTGGGTACGGGCACCTTCCTGGTAGCTTAATCTTCACCCAGTCTCTATGCTATGGTACGTGTAGCTTTCTCCTTGCTTCCCATTGGTCTCTTGTATCCATGCTTGAGCATGATTGCATTCTGAGAGGCAGCTAATCTGAGGCGTCTGTCTATTCTAGATTATGTGCACCTTTTTCATACGATCTGTAGCCTGCATGTATACTATGGTCGGAATACCTTTCTTGTTGCTAATATTGATGAAAAGTGCCCTACACCTAGGCTAGAACACAAGTATCCTCATCATAGACTTCTAATGTTAGCCTTGAAATGCTCTGGTTCATCATTTTGATTAAAGCATTAGGGTAAGGGAACTGGCAGGGAGTACCCCTGCCTATTTTGATTGCTGCAAGGAGACACATCAAGCTATGTCTTGTAATCCTGACGAGGGGTGCGTGCACAGATATTCTGGAATCCTTTATTTCTTTGTTTGGTGGAGGTAGTCCCAAAGCTGTCTGTGCCCCGGCCCCCAAAGTGATTAAGATGGCCCTGGGTGGGGCGGCTTTGGCCCAGGTATAGAATCTAAGGGGCTACAACTAAAAGGCTAGCTAGCCCTGAGTCGTGACAGTCCCGACATTAGCGTAGCACAGGATCTTTTAAAAACCTAGCATCACCCCTGCGCGCCCAGCCTGCGCTACTGTTGTTCCATGAGCGCACTGCCTCGATGAGTTTCAGCACCGCGGGGAAGGACGGAGCAATTGCAACTCGCTGACAGCTGAGGTCTCAATTTCCAAGGAGATTTATCTTAAAACCTGTGCAGAGTCATGTGTGTATGTCCTGCCCGGGGCCATGAGTCACGCGGGGCTTGTGGTGTCGAGGGACTCCGAGGTCCCGTGTCTAAAACCTCTCCAGCAACACCCCCGACCCCCCACTTTCATCCATCTTCGGTGTTCTCTGCAGCCCAGGCCAGTCTATCACTCACTATTTGGGAGGTAGAGTATTTGTTAAGAAACATGCTTTCTCCCAGTAGTTCGGCTTGACTTTCGGCTTGACTTTCGCCTTTATATAATAACATCACTACAATGCAAGTCATTTGGCTCGTGCAATTTGCCTGCGTTTTCCCTCTGGGAGAAATGACACACACCCAGCCCCGCCAACCTCATTAAGGACAGTTGTAGCATTCACAGTTCAAAAGCCATGCGCGGACATTGTTCCTGGTGGCAGTAAGTACCGTGAGCACCGTATTTTACAGTCAATGAGGTATTCCCAATTATCCGCCTCAGCGGCAGTAATGCCTGGGGCCCGGAGCACACGTACCCTTCAGCGGATCAGTCACGCTGCTCTAACCCGCTTAGCAAAGCATCCAGGGTCCCGGAATCAAGCCTGTGAATCGCTCTCTCCGCAGGCTAAAACCCCGGCTCATTCGGATTACGCCCGCTCGGAGGTAATCTAGCGCTCAGAATGAATGGCAGGGGTGCCCAGAGACGGCGGTGTTGGAGACTCGTTGTCCCAGGGACATGCTACCCATGCCCTCCCACTCAAGAAAGTGTAGTGGAGTTGCACTTACCCACGGATCGCCTGCTGCTCTGCCTCGGGCTGGAGTCAGCTCGCTCTCTGGTCTGGGGCTTCTGCTCGGGGGTGTCACCGCTGGAGCGCCTCGAAGCCGGCCTGCCGTGCTCCGCAGTAACCCGCCTGATGAGCTCCAGGAGAATGCGCTTGTCGGCGTGTAGCTCCTCGTCCCTCGATGGGGCGCCCAGCGCCTTGGGAGGGGGCAGCAGCAGCAGTAGAATGATGGCCAGCAGGAAAGGCCATTTCCTTGGCCCCTGCATACCTCTCCCCGGCAGCCTGTGGAAGAAGGGATAGGGCAGCGATTACTCTGCAGCTAGCTGGTGAGGGCCATGCCAGCCCAAAGCACGCTCCTCATTCTTGGGGACCAGGAGAGCCCCGGGACCTGAAACGTTTCTGAACCAAGTAAGGGCCGGGGGACACGCGCTTTGCCGAGTTGGCTTCCCGGGAGAAAAGGGAGGCACTGATTGGCCAGGACCAAGTGCGCTGATGAGAGATTCCTAAACCAGGACACCCGCTCTCCTCTGCTCAGAGTCCATCCTAAAGGGAGCGTCCGGGCCGGGACACATTTTATGAAAGGCTGCAGTTACATGGCAGGGACTGGCTGCGCCTGATTGACTGCCAGTACTCTCCACCCACTGGAGGGCCGCTTCTGAGCCTCCCACCCCGCGCAGCCCGGAGCCCCGCAGGGCACTCGGAGCTCGGGATTACTGGAGGTATTACCAGGGCGGCCGAGATAACACGCCGGGCTTTGTCTGGGATTTACTCACAGTGGTCGCCTATTGTCAGCCTTGCAGGAGCTGTTATTGAGACCAAGGAGATTTCGGATCACACAGATAGCGGCAAATCAAGACCACCCCCGCCCGCCGACCCAAACTCTGCTTTGAGTTTACAATGTACACTTTTCAAGTGTCAGTCAGCCACATTTCACGGGATACAGGAAGTTTGCAGTAAGGACCTACTTATTGACAATTATAAAACTATGTTTAAAAAAACATTCCTATAATTGCTACCACAAGTGGATTACTCATAGATTATGAAGACAGGTTGCACACTCCGCTTGCATGCATTGAAAAACAGCTCCCTCCCTTGCCTTCCCTTCCCTCCGTTCTCTTTCTTTCTTTCTTTCTTTCTTTCTTTCTTTCTTTCTTTCTTTCTTTCTTTCTTTCTTTCTTTCTTTCTTTCTTTCTTTCTTTCTTTCTTTCTTTCTTCCTTCCTCTCTCCCTACCCTCCTTCCCCATCTACCTTCGACCTCCCTCCCTCCCTCCCTCCCTCCCTCCCTTCCTTCCTTCCTTCCTTCCTTCCTTCCTTCCTTCCTTCCTTCCTTCCTTCTTTCCTTCCTTCCTTCCTTCCTTCCTTCCTTCCTTCCTTCCTTCCTTCCTTCCTTCCCCATCGACCATCATCCACCCCCTCCCTCCCCCTCTCTCCCTCCCTCCCTCTCTTCTCTCCTTCCTTCCTTGCTTCCTCCCTCAGTCCCTTCCTTCCTACCAAAAACTTCCCTCCCTCCCTCCCTCCCTCCCTCCCTCCCTCCCTCCCTCCCTCCCTCCCTCCCTCCCTCCTTCCTTCCTTCCTTCCTTCCTTCCTTCCTTCCTTCCTTCCTTCCTTCCTTCCTTCCTTCCTTCCTTCCTTCCTTCCTTCCTTCCTTCCTTCCTTCCTTCCTTCCTTCCTTCCTTCCTTCCTTCCTTCCTTCCTTCCTTCCTTCCTTCCTTTCCTTCCTTTCCTTCCCGTCAATCCCAACGGTCCTCCTTATTTTCCTCCCCCTCCCCACAGTTCCCCATCTCACCCCCTCTAATACCCCATCTATCTAATCTATTCCACCCCCGCAGCAGACTTTCCCACCTAAAGCGAGCGTGATGAGGAACGTACCTCAGCTTTCGGAAAAACCAAGGAGCAACTTTTCCGCCCCCTGTACTTTCTGCGGCGGGTCGTCTCCCTGCAGATGCAGCAGGTGCGCGGTCCCCCGTTCACTGGATGCGCTGCTGCTCGGGACTTGTTCCTCCAATTCGTGCACTGAGCTTCGTCGTCCACGCACCTGCCGTATATATATGTTCACTTAGAGCAACTCGAGTTTAATACTATCGACTTTAGGTGGGTGGCAAGCACCGAAGACATCCTCGGTAATTCATTCTTCGACTCACCGAGCCTCTCGCTGGCAACCCTTCTCCCCTCCTCCCTCCCTCCCGGTGGACAGCAATTGAGAACCCTCAATTAGAGAGGCTCGGTTCTATTTGTGAAATTAGATTTCCCTGCGGATCAGAACCGCACTGGTAATACAATGACAGGCTCAACAAGGGATAGACCCGGGGAGGGCAATAGAACTCCCCTGCCACGCCGCTAATGCCGCCATGTCAGCCATTAAAGCGATCAGAAGACATATACTGTCAATAGCGGAGCTAAGCAGGCAGGCAAAGCGCCGGACACTCGACGTGGTACGGGGGAAACGGGCATTCATTTTAGGTAAGGGCGGATGGAAGTCGTCAGTGCCTGTAATTTCAACAATTTGTGAAGGAAACGGGGGCGAACAGTTGTCATGTCCAGGAGGAGAGTGGCGGTGCACAGAGTAATCACTCGGCAGGGCTTGATTGGCGATGTCACGGCGACCAGTTGAGATTCCATAAATTGGGCTGCCGGAGGGGATCTGGGCTCAAGCGGCTGATACGCACCCCGAGAGACTGCCAAGAACCAATGCACCTCCCGAACTGACATCAGTGTGCACTGGGGGACGCCCCTGACCCTGTCCACTTTGATGAACTAGGAAGTTTGATGTGCAGAAATATTTGAAACTGACTGTGTTATGGACAACAGTTTGGCTAACCAATACAAAAGCAAGAGAAACTCATTTAAGCAAATTTAAAAGTATTTCTTTTTAATTCCTCACGTTTTACACTTTTTTAGGAAATACACCTTATTTATCAAGTTGATTGACAAACAAATACATTTACACAACATTATAGATGGTTCATATGAACAGCAGTTTTCATAAATAAAACGAAAATATGTACATTTCATACACATTACCAAAACATGCATTTTTCTCATTCGAATCTGAAACAATATGCATGTTGCCACAGCCAAAATACGTTTTTTTTTCTTGTATTAAGGCTCTGTGATGTTGGGTTGTGGTGTTACCCAACAGTATCCATTTTATCCACATCGTAGAGGTACGAGGCAGAGTTGGCCTGTCATGATTTTAACCTAGGGTCATAAGGCCAAACAATGGCCCGATTCATAGAATCCAGCGCAGAAAAGGCGCAAGCACCGTGCACCGAGAAGGAGCGTGCTGAAGCCGTGGTGCAAAGAAATAATTGCGCGGCATGCGTATTCATGGATTTCCCGAGGTATCACTAGCCGTGGCGCAAGGAATATCAAGCAGCGCCAGTAACACCCCCAACATGTCCCCACGTGTGGTAAAAAGCACGTAAAATGCCAAACACGGTGCAAGCCCCCGCACCATTCCTGGACCAGCATACAGCACCCACCAACCAAATCGCGTGAGAACTCGGTGCAGCGGGGTACGCGCTGAGTTTCCATGCGATTGTCTGGGCTGCAGACAGGGTACGCGCTGAGTTTCCATGCGATTTGGCTGGGTTGCGGATGGGGTATGTGCTGAGTTCCCACGTCATTTTCTGCGGTGCTGACGGGTTACGCACTGAGTTTCCACGCAATTTGGCAGGGGTGCGGATGGAGTACCTGCTGAGTTTCCACGTGATTTGGCTGGTGTGCAGATGGGGTATGGACTGAGTTTCCTTGCGATTTGGCTGGGGTGCGGACGGGGTATGCACTGAGTTTCCACGCAATTTGGCTGGTGTGCGGACGGGGTACGCACTGAGTTTTCATGCAATTTGGCTGGGGTGTGTATGTGGTACGTGCTGAGTTTCCACGCGATTTGGCTGGGGTGCGTACAGGGTACATGCTGAGTATCCACACGATTTGGCTAGGGTGCGGATGGGGTCATTGTGCAAAAACTCAGCATGTACCCCGTCCGCACACCAGCCAAATTACATGGAAACTCAGTGCGTTCCCCGTACGAACATCAGCCAAATCGCATGGAAACTCAGCGCATACCTCGTACGCACCCCAGCCAAATCACGTGGAAACTCACTGCATACCCCGTATGCACCCTATTCGCTCCAAAGCAACACGCACACCCACACAGGATGCAGACCCCTCCTGACAGGACACCCACCCCAGCCCCCATCACAAGTCCCACAACCCTGCAGGCAGCCCCCACTACATGAGACACCCCCAGCCCCTATCACCCCAGCCCGCAGGCAGCCCACAACACGTGTGACACCACAGCCCCCATCACCTGAGCCCGCAGACATCCCCGCCACATGGGACACCCCAGCCCCATCACCCCAGCCTGCAGGCAGCCCACAACACCCGTGACACCCCAGCCCCATCACCACAGCCCTCAGGCATGCCCCGCCACATGGGACACCCCAACCCCCATTACCCTAGCCTGCAGGCAGCCCACAACAGCTGTGACACCCCAGCCCAATCACCACAGCCCGCAGTCATCCCCGCCACATGGTACACCGCAGCCCCCATCACCTGAGCCCGCAGGCATCCCCCCACATGGGACACCACCAGCCCCATCACCCGAGGCCGCAGGCAGCCCCGGGCCACATAGGACACCCCAGACCCATCACCCGAGGCCGCAGGCAGCCCCCGCCACATGGGACGCCCAGTCCCCATCACCCAAGGCCTTAGGCAGCCCCCGCCACATGGGACACCCAAGCACCCATCACCCATCCCGCGGACCAGCAGGCAGCCCCCACTACATTGGACACCCCAATCTCCATAACATGAACCCGCAGGCAGCCCCTGCTACATGGGACAACCCAGCCCCCATCACCCCAGCCTGCATGCAGCCCACAACACCTGTGACACCCCAGCCCCCATCACCACAGCCCAAAGGCAGCCACCCCACATGGGTCACCCCCAACCCCCATAACCTGAGCCTGCAGGCATCCCCCGCCACATGGAACACCCCCAGCCTTTATCACCGAGGCCGCAGGCAGCCCCTGCCATGTGGGACACCCCATGCCCCATCACCCAAACCCGCAGGCAGCCCCCGCCACATGGGACACTTCCAGCTGAGCCCCCATCACCCGTGATGGCAACCTGCAGGCAGCCCCCTCCAGACTGGACATCACTTGTATGCTGGATGCTGACATAGTGATACACGTTCAGTCCGTCGATGGAGTGTTCAGGAACTAGCTTGCTGTTTAGTGACACCACCTTAGCCTCCTGTCCACAAAATATCCTGCCAACACCAAACAAATCATACACCGGGATCACAAGCTTCAGTGTCCCAGCTGATCATACGCAATTGCTGACTGCAACCATGTCCCAACATACACATCACAAAAGCTAGAGGCCCTGCATGCCATGTGACAAAGCAATGTCAACAATCCACATGTACAAATAATCACACAGTGGGCCTCATTACGACCCAGGCGGTAAGTTACCGCCTGGGTCGTACCTTTACCACCATGGCGTAAACTACGTTTACGCCATGGTGGTTGGCGGACTTACCGCCCCATTCCGAGGTTGGCGGGGCGGTAAGTCCCCATTAACCCATTTACCCTTCCCCATTCCCATTTTTGCCCCATAGGGCACAATGGGAGTGGGGAAGGCATTAATTACGCCACCGTAAATTACGGTGGCGTAATTAACAACAAGGTCCCTTAGCGCCATGGATTTTAACACCTGCTAGAAGCAGGTGTTAAATCCTCCATGGCGCTAAGGGACCTCGGAATCAGGTGGTAAGGGTCGGCGCTGTTTACGCCGCCGTAAACCCCTTACCGCCTGGGTCCTAATGAGGCCCAGTGACAGAATGCCAAAGCACCCTCGATTTGCGTCACATGAAGAGACATTGGCGTGGCGTGTCACAGCATGAGTCTCAATGAGCACACATCACCTGAAAAGATAACCTCATAAGCACACGAGTGGCCCTCCCATGTGTGAAGGACATGACATGACATACAACCAAATGACCTGTCATTCTGAATGCACATGTACACAAGTGTCCAATGGGCCAGAGTCCCAGGAGAGGGAAGAGAGTGAAGACAGACACAAGAAACTTGTTAGGGCAGGTGACATGGTGTAGCAAATCTCGACGTTGAAACATTTGAAAAAACACATATCTATAGCATTAGTAATCCCTTTGCTAAGTACATCAGAAAATGGAGCAGGTACATTGACGACGTTTGGTGGTATGGGATGGTACACGCACTACCGCAGAAGATTTCTTTACCTGGCTTAATACTTTGAATTCTCACTTACAATTCACTATGACAGTTAGTAACGAATTTACTAACTTTCTTGATCTGACTCTCTATCCTCAAAATGGTCTGCTATAAATCAAGCCCTATCATAAACCCACTGATAAGAACTCTCTACTAGACTATTCTAGTCCTCACATAAAACACCTGCGGGATGATTTGCCCTTTGGTCAATTCCAGCGTCTGAAAAGGAATAGTTCAGATAAAGACACGTATGAGAAAGAAGCTGACTCCCTCAGTAAAAAACTAAGACAAAGAGGCTATCCCAAGAAACTGGTTAAAAAATCTGCAAAAAGAGCCTTTAATAATAACTGTGAGGCACTATTGGAACCAAAAACAGCTAAACCTAAGGATGAACGTATTGTGTGCGTTACTACGTTCACTGACCAAAGCTTCAAAATCACTAATATTCTTAAGAAACATTGGAGAATCTTCAATACGGCCAAACAACTGCTCCCTATGCCAATTTTTGCATATAAAAGAAGCACCACTATAGGGAACAGAGTGAGTAATAGCAAATTTAAATGCATAACCTGTGGGATGTTTTTACCTATGCATCCAAGCCCTACCATAAAACTGTGCAGTACTGGCATGGAAAACATCATGATGGCCAGAATTCCCCAGAGAGTGCACAGGGAAAACATGAAGAATAGGCTGCCACCCATTTTTGCCTATGTTGTGAGCACAGGAGGACACTGCCTGAAACCACCATTGGGCTACACACACAGTAGCCTGAAACCATTGGGAATGACAATGCTGATTGCCAAAAGCAAGCCAGAACTGTGGGGAATTCATTTTCTTAATGTCAAAAATGGATGCAGTACCGGTGCTCACCACTATCAGAAAGCTGGCGTTTTAAAACCACCAGACTTTTGTGTAAAACTGAACAGAGGAACCCAAACCAGGCCAAGGAAAGACTTGCTAAGAGGTGGATACAATGTAAAACTATATTCTGAAATGACTTGAAGGAAGTCATTATTTAATGTATATGTACAAATTATAAGTTTGATTTAAACTGGGAACTTAAGTGACAATTAGCAGAATTCTGCCTGACAACAACCCCCAACAGGAGTTGAAACTTGATCAAACTGCATTCCCAGGCCTGGCTGCCTCCTGCTTCCCCACCAAAAGGTGGCACCTCTCTGATTAGATAAGGGGAGGGGCACCTGCAGAGGGCAGAGACACTGAACAATGGGCCTTCTTTGGCTCAGGCAAATGTTATATTGGGGGGGTCGTAAAATGGCTTCCTCTTGGGGGAAACTGGGAGGGGCAGTGCCGCTGCTAGCAGCTGAGCTTGGGTGAAGTGGATAAACCAGTTATTCCACCCTGTGATGTGGGAAGCCACACCCCTTTTTGACCAGGGCATAATTTAAAAAAGATAGATAACTCATAGTGCGGACTGGTCAAAATTATATAATTAATACCATTATTCTTGTGATTTTTCCGTGCACATTTTAAAAGGTGTTAGGACCCTGTGGGATGTTCTTGGGGATTAGATAAAAAAGGTTGTTACTCCAAATGTATGCATGTTAAAAATCTGACACTTTATCATCTGAAACCCATATCCCTGGTGCACATTTGTGTAAAATCTGGAAAGGTTTAGAGGTCGTTATCTGGATGAAAAGGGGAGAATTCTGTCATCAGTGGACACAACATCGTACAAAGACAGGGATCAGATGGTTTGGTGCTACAGAAAATATGTTAACTGGACCTATAATATGAGAAAAATGGTACATAGATAAATATGTATTTGGATCAGAAATAGATTTGTGTGCAATTTGACAAGGGGAGGTTCCTCTGACCATAAAACCTACAGCATCACTCGGACACTCCATTTCTTCCCCCCAATCAAGGGAGAGAGGAAAGCTTGGCCAATGATAAGTGAGAGGTGCAGGCTTAGCTAGGCCCAGGCACACACCCATTTTCAAAACACATAAAAAGGGCCACTGAAACCCAGGTAGGGCATTCAATTTCCACTTTCTTGCGGGACGCTTTGCCGGGAGACTCCAGACTTCAAATCCATCAACCTCCAGAGACCAGAGATCCAGAGCGACCAGAGATCCAGAGAGACCAGAGATGCAGAGAGACCAGAACTGTGCAGTTCTGTGAGCAGAACCAGTGCTTGAGAGACCCAGAGAGCAGAGCTGACCCAGATAGCCGGGACTTCAGAACCACCCGCCGGAAGTCCCGTCCAACCTGACCAGACCTTGACGGCTTATTTCAAAAATATAGTGTGAGTACTCACTGTGCCAAAACCAATCTCTTAGTTTAAAATAATCTAATCCAAACTATTTTAGCCTATTAGAACTGCCTCCTAGAATCGTGTCATTCTGTCATCTTTAAAACTGAGAACTGTCATCTGTCATTCTGAGCTTTAAAATTTCAAATCCGAAAAACTACTTTCACGAAATCGTCCGTATCTCCGGATCCCTTTGTGCTAGGAACGAGATTTAACTTTCATCGTAAAGCTAAGATTCTAGGCTTTCCAACAAACCTAAAACCGACCTCCTACTCCTTATAGTGCCTCCATAATTACGCTTGACGCGCGCAAGTAAATTTGCCGCGATTTGACATTTGCACAATTTCAGCCACGTGTAAAAATCAGTAGCTTCTTGCTTTCCTTTGCTAAAATTCGTTTTAACCTGCTGGTTACACATAGAGCATTGCTAAAGTGAGCCTGAACTAATATAAACTAGATATCACTCACCCTGAACCTCTAGAGGGAATTAAAAGCATTTTTAGCACATTTCTCACTTCATTGTCATCACACTCAAAGCATTTTGGGCCTGTGTTTCAAACTTCTACCTGTTTTCCTCTAAGCTTGCTGGGGGGGGGGAACTGAATTGCGTATTGTATTTGATTGCATTCTTGAAGACTGTGTGCTCTCCTTCCATTTCTTATATTGCATAGGGGGGGAGTGAATTGCCAGAGAAAAAGTGATTATATTATCTTTTGCTAAAATCATATCAAGTATTTCTGTACTGCAATTTATTCCTCATTGCTTTTCCCTTGAAACCATAAAAGTATTTTCGCTGCCTTATTCATCCTATACCAACTCCTCATTGATTGTAAAGAAGTGTGATAGTGTTAGGTTTCCCATTGTTGAGCAACATTATATTCATAAGTGTGATATCAATTATTAATTTGTTATAAAAGTGTGATATATATATATTGTTTAATTTTTCAAATAAACCTTTTAAATTTGCAAAACGAGCCTACTTCTTGGCTCAGTGGGGTCAAGGGGGATTCTAAGAGAGGGGTGTTATACAAGGGTTCATCATCCAGATTATAACTTGCCATAAAAATATATAAATAAGGGCTTCCCTTGGGCATCCCAGACAAGGCACTGACTTAGTGGGATTGCTTGATTGGAGTTACTTACAGAGTGGGGGCTCTGAGCCGGGATATTCTGGGTTAGATTTACCACTTGTGCAGATTAATACAGTGTGCCAACTGACCAGATACACATATCTGGTTAGATCACCACGCTGTTTTACACTGTGAAAGCACCCCTCAAAGGAACGCTCTAAGGAAATGGTCTGTTTTGCAAAATAAAATACTAACTGTTGTAAGTCAGGAGGGAGATCAATCTCCAGCATGACGACCGTGGTAGATATGAAAATAGCGAGGGAGTACCTCTTACATAAGCTATTTGTGAGAGGTGAGTGGACTCATCAGGACCAGGCGGTCTGGTTGCAGGCAATCGCGCAACAGGCCACTGAAACAGGGTCAGATACATGGAGAGATCAGGGTCCCCTACATGTGGCCCTGAGCGAACTATATATGGCCCCTAAGGCAAAAGATGAACACAATAAGATTGCCAGGATAGTGGCATATTTGTATCTATATATGGAAGTCATGCAGGACAAATGTGCTGAAGGCCAAGATCTGGCAAATAGGCAACAGATGGCGTTAGAAAAGGCCCAATCTGACCTGGTCTCTTCTGAGCAGAGGCTGCATGGGAGCCAGGAGTCAGAAAATGACAGCAGACAGTACATCACTAAAATAAAGGAGGATATGGATAGGCTGCAACAGGAAAAGGCTGACCAGGATACCAGATTTCTGGCCTTGCAGAAGGAGTACCAAGAAGGTTTGGACTCCCTTCTGCAGAGCCAGAAAAAGCTGGAGCAACAACTGGACTTCAACAGGGCATGCACAGAGCAGGTAGCCACCCTGCAAATTCGATTAGACAGAGAGAAAGAGGAAAGCAATACATTGATTCTGAAAGACCTGGATACCCAGGCAGAGTTTGATCAGGAGCGCCAGAAAGCTGGGGCCTTTCAAAGGCAAAGGGACGACCTGGCGGCACAGATGCAGGCTCTTAGTCAGGAAAGGGATACCTTAGGCCAGGAAGTCTGCCACTTAAAAAGGAAAATGGAAGAAAATAACCTGGCCCTCCAGGGACTCGGTGACCTCCAAAAAGAACAACAGAACTTGCTAGAGCACACCAGGAGGGTGGAGGATGCTCTGGCAAGAAAGGAGCAGGCCAATAGGGACACAGCTCAGGAGGTAACCCTCCTGCAGCAAAGACCGGCCCAGTACTCCAGGACCAATCAGGAGGCACAGAGAGAGAATGAGGCTCTCTGCCAGCACAATGATAGGCTCCAGCACCAGGTAGCGATGCAGGAGAGACTGATAGAGTCTAGTAAGGCCTTAACTGAGGAACTGAAAGCGCAGGCTCTTGCATTGCAACAGGGAGCAGGGGCGGATAGAGATGAGGTTCGCTGGGAAAGAGAAACTCCTGAGCATAACCTCAGGAGCCCTAGTGCCAGAGGCCTTCACCTCTACCAGTCCCTGGACTCTGCCACCCCCATGTTCCCTGGCGCACATGATCACGGGGCCACAGGGATGGCAGATTACTATCCAGCTAAAAGTATGGGGCTCATAGGCCAGTACCACCCAGGAATGGAGGGGCGGGCATCCGGGTATGGGCACCCAAGCACAGTGCAATTTAGTGGGGAACCCCAGGAGAGTAGGCCCACTAAGGGCATCCTGAAAACCTCTGCCCAGTTAGGTCAGTGGGGGGGATACCCATCAAATCCTGGTAGCAAGGAGGGATCTGAAGACTCCTCTGAGCGTCACAGGACACAGGAGACCAGGTCCCCACATTCTGCCAGCCATTCCCAGGCTCGCAGAATCTGGGAAAACCTGGAAGTTCAGACGACAACCTCTGGGAGCAGCGCTTCTGAGTCGGAGGATGAATGGACCAGGGTTACCCGAACCAAAAAGACCAATAAGGCAAAAAGGGCCTTGCTTAAGGACCCATTGAAACAAATAAAGGCAATAAGGAGTGTCATCACGCCTTATCATAAGAACGCCAAGTATTCTGTTTGGGAACACTTGGAGCTCTATGAGCAAATGATGGAGACTTTCCATTTGAAGGACAGCCAAAGCTGTATTCAATATGTAAAGTGGACCTTCTCACCAGAATACTCCAGTTTCTTTGCGGGGCTGGAGGATCAAAACCATTCAAGGTGGTCCACATACAGGGCGGCCATCTTGAAACATTTTTCTTTGCACAGAAATCCTCAAGAGGCTTGCAAGGAAGCCTACAATTTGCAATGTGGGGAGGATCAGGCCCCACAAGAATTTGTGCAGGAGTTAAAGCGTGCTTTTGCACAGACTACAAAAAGGGTGCGCACAGACAGCAAAGAGTTTGTTAATACTTTTTTCCACGCCTTGCCCAAATACATCATGACCCAGCTAGTGAGAGATTTTCACGAGAAGAGGTCACTAGACTGGGTCATTGAGCAAGCCACCCGGATCTATGAGGTGCAGAAGCCCATAGAAAATAAAAGTAATGCGCAGAAAAACCCCAAAACCAACAGCACCCCTGCTGCTGCCAAGGTGGCAGAGGTAAAGGTTGCCCCCGTTTTAGATTTGGAGATGGGGGTGCCTAAAAACCTGCCTGCGCCAAATAATTCACAGCCCAGAAGGCCCTCGGGCCAGTCACAGACAGGGAGTCGAGGAGGTAGTCCCACAAATGGGGTCCCCCGCTCCCCTGATTATGTAAGTCCCCGCTACAAGAGAAACTGACCCATCGTGGGTTATGTGTGGACTCCTCCAGCCCAAGGGGGGGATCCAGCCAAGCACCTGACCCAGGGAACTTCCCTCCTAACGTCCCCCAGGAGGGCAGAAATTCACCAAATCCTGGGCAGAACTTTTTCCCCAGGTATCCACCCAATTTCCAGCCCCCAAATCATCCATTCTTCTTTCCCCAATTCCCTGAGCCCAGACAACCTAATCCGGGAGAGGGGAGGCCAAGGGTGGAGGGGTACCCAAATCTTCCCAATCCGGGGTATTACCAAAGAAGGGATAGCTACCCTTCCCGGGATCAGCCCAGGGGAGAAAATAGAGCCCTGTATCAGCCTGAGCGGGTTTCACAACTTGAGCGGCAGGTCCAAAATATGGCACGAGATCTGGATCACATACTGAGGGCTCAACAGAACCCTCAGATGAGCATGCCACCGCTGAATGCCCCAAACTCTGGACCTGGTGCTCCAGAACAATGACGGGGGCAGCACCCCGATAACCCACCGGTTCCCAGGGAGGAGGCACAAGGGGAAGGGGGGTGTAAAGCCTTGGAGAAAGCTTCCTTACAAACTTGTAAACAGCCCCTGGAAAACCAGGAACCGGAAACAAAATCTCCTGCCCCTGAAAGCCTGCCTCCCAAGGAGCAGAGGGGGGTAGGAGAAACAAAGGACCCAAACAGACCCACTTTGTGGAGGAGGTACAGGTCTTCCAATTTGAGGGACAGGGATCCTCAGAAGATCCTGGGAAAAGGATCTTCTCCTTCAGAGATGGGGGAACTCCTCCCGAAGAAAAATGGGTCCCACAGGATTCCAATCCAGACTGGGGAGATATGGAGACTGAGCTACCGCCGCCAATCATCTCATCCCAGAGCCCACAATGCCAAAATCCCCTGGTTCAAATCCATCCTGATGACTGCCTCCGAAAAAGGGGGGGTGGCCCAGAACTGGAACCAGGGGAACCCACAATGGCTCTGACCTCCAGTTGCCAACTTTTTCTTTCAGATTCCCAAGACTCTCCACAGAATTCTGTCCAAATCTCTTCTCTCGCCATGTCCAAAACCAGAAAGTTAGCCCAGCAGTTGTCCAAAAATTTGCATTATCTGTGCCCCCTTGAGGAGAAGGAGGGAAGATATTATGCCCCGGTACAAGTACAGGGGCAGGGTACAATTTCGGCACTGGTGGACACTGGATCCCAAGCTACCCGTCTGTCCAAAAGGGCCTTTGATGAACTAAATTTAGGAAGGGGAGAGAATTATCGTATTCCTCTCAGCTCTCTTCCTGGACAACTGCAGAACTTTGACAGGAAGGAAATTCCCGTCGAAGGGACTGCAGACGTGGACATTAAAATTGGGCGACACAAGGTGAAACACCCGGTCATAGTAGTGACTCCAGAGGGCACCCCTTGTTTACTAGGGAATGACCTCCTGAGAAGGTTGTCACCCCTACCTAATAGATTGCGTAAACAAGGTCCTCTGGATCCAGACTAGCCGACCAATAAAATTAAAACAGAGTGTCAACCATGTTAGTTTAAACGGCACCTGCCACATGGTTGAACAAAAATCTGACCAAGTAGAATTTCACTTCCAGAACAACCAAATTCCAGATGTGACAGTAATAGCAGTAGGACAACAGACTGGTGATGGGGGGTCCTCTCTATTTCTGAAAATCAACCTTCCTTCCAGTTTAAAGTGGTACTCCACACTGGAAGGAAACACTCTGAAATGTTATACTAATTCACAATCAGACATTCCTACTCCTATAGTCCAGAAAGATGTGAAATCAGCTCAGAGCCTGGCTGATATTCAGCAAATTGGAGAGCAGTTGTTCATCCCTGTTCAGTTAAATGATGGGAAGGACTCTGTTCTTGCTCGAGTGTGTGTGAACAACGGTAAGAGCTTCATCAGCGAAGCCATGTTCCGCCAACTCCCAAAAGATCCAGCCATTCCCACATTCAAACTGATAGACAAATGGGAAATGGACCTGGAAGCACCTAATTCCAAACATCTCCTTCCAAGCAGGTGTATGCTCAAAATCTCCATTGGCAACAAGAGCATAGTCCATAATTGTTGGGTCGTGCGAGATGTCACTGCCGCCTTTTACTTAGGCAGTGACATTCTCAATCGCTTTGCCATTAGTTTGGACCTAATAAACTTCAAAGCGTGGTCCCGATTAGCGGATAATCCCATGGGCTTTGATGATTCAGAAAAAGCATTTAGGTCAGCTCAATTGCTACCTTATGCCGTTGAAATTCAGATTAAAGAGGAAGTCACCATCCCAGAAAGGACCCGCCAATTCTCCCTGGAAGTGAAAGTTAAAAGAGGACAAAAATTGAAAAACCCTGATGCTTATATTCATCTAAATGCTTCTCTCCAACAGCAAGGGTTAGGGGTAAACCCAACGCCATTAGTCAACATAGAACATGACACCATTCCAATAGAGGTGGATAACAGCGACTTAAACAGTATTACTCTAGCCGCAGGCACCATTATTGGAATGGCGGTTGATGACCGACATTTCTCCATTGATTTAGGAAATTAACTGTTAGGACCGATCCCCAAGGACTGTTTTGACAGTGAGTGACAGTGATGATAATACAACACCAGACAGGATTTTCACCCAGCATGGGGGGAACTTCCTGGTGTGCACTTCTTGCCCTTATGGTAAGGAAGATGTGACTTGTGACTTCAGGAGGGATGAGGTGATTTTCCAGGTCCATGAGGGCTGCCTTTCCCACCTGAAGCCTCCAGTCCAAATCAGCACTCTGACCAGGGACTTCTCCACCCAGCAGGAGGAGGCCGCTGAGATAGCCAAACCAGAAGTCTTTCCAGGCTTCAGGCAGATGGTGGAAGAGAGAGTCAACCTAGCTGATGCATGTGTGACTCTGGAACAAAAGCAAAAGTTGAAACAAGTTTTCTTGGATTTCCAAGATCTCTTTGCAGTAGACTCACATGACTGTGGTCGCACCGACATCCACACAACAACAATTCCCACGGACCCTGGCATGACTCAGTGTTTGTGAAGCAATATCGCTTGCCTCTCGCATCCATGGAGTCCCTTACTGAAATAATTAAGAACCTTGAGTCCCGGGGAATAATCCGTCCAGTCCACAGCACTTTCAATAATCCAGTGCTGGGAATATTGAAGCCAAACGGCCAGACCTTAGGGAGCTCAACAAATGGGTCATATTTCCCGATGGCCTCTTCCCTACATTGACCAAGGGCTGGCCCAGATCCAGGGGTCACAAGTATTCACTGCAATAGACCTGACCAATGGATACTGGACCGTGCCTGTCAGTAGGGAGGACCAATACAAACTGGCTTTTACCTTTGGGGACCAGCAGTACACATGGACCCGGACTCCCTTCGGATACCTCAACTCCGGCAATGAATTCAACATTTTCTTACATAAGGCCATGCCCGACCTGGGTGCGAGGGGTAACCTGGCTTATGTAGATGATGTCCTCATCAAAAGTTCATCTGTGGAGGAACACATAGCGGAGATCCGTTATGTTCTGACGCAGTTGAGGGCCGCCGGAGCAAAACTTTCCTTTCAGAAAGCACAGTGGTGTAGAACCCGTGTTAATTTCTTGGGGCATGAGATTACTCCTCAGGGTCTCTGTCCCCAGGAGAAGAAAGTGGAAGCACTCCAGAAACCGAAGGATCCCACAACTCTGCAGGAACTAAGGAGCCTCCTTGGACTGACTAATTACAGCAGAAAGTTCATTGAGGGCTACACAGAGATCACCAGACCCCTGATTCATCTCTTGAAGGGGGGGGTCAAGTGGGAATGGGGTCCAGAACAATCCGAGGCAGTAAGACAACTCAAGAGAATCCTCTCACAAGCGCCTTGCCTAGCTTACCCTGTCAGAAACAAGAAGTTCTTCCTGGAGACAGGGTTCTCTAATACATGCTTGACGGCAGTATTATACAAAAAGCATGACAAGGTCAATAAAGTAATCTCCTATGCGAGCAAAACTTTATCCTCTGTGGATGAAAAATTCAACGATTGTGAGAAGGCACTCCTGGCCACGGTGTCGACATTGAAGAATTACTGCCCGTTCATCCAGGGGGAACACATCATAGTGGAGACTCCACACCACCCTCTGCAATACCTCCAAAGTGACAGAATCCGGGCCGGAAATGTGAGTAATTCCGAATTACGTCCCGGATTCTGTCAATGCAAGGCTTTCCTGTAGAGGTCAGATATGGCCAAAACAAGAAGAGTCCCCTCGCGCAAGGTCTGGCTGACTTGCATGATTGTGCCAGAGAAAACTGTCTCGAGGACGAAAGTCTAAAAATCAAGGACAACATGGAGGCATACCTTAATTCCCCACACAAAGTCTTTGAAGAAGACAAGTGTGAGGGAATGCCCACTGTCTATGTGGATGGATGCTCTTACCATGTTGACAACAATGGGGAGAAAGAACTGGTGGCCGGCGTAGGGAATGCCTGGGTGAATGAGTCCCCAGAACCCTCTGTTGGATACAAAATTGGTCCCCGAAGTAGTCAGGTGGCAGAATTGATGGCGGTGCATCAAGCCATCCTCACTGCTGTCCAACATCAACTCCACGAACTGGTCATAATCACAGATTCGGATTATGTACGGAACGGGTTCGTGGAGCACCTGGTTAATTGAAAAACCAGAGGCATGTTATGTGCTAATAACAAACCCCTGAAACATGGGAAGTTAATTCAAAATATTTATGATCTGGTCACCTCGAATGGGATGACCATCTACTGGAAAAAGATCAAGGGTCATTCCAAAGTAGAGGGACCAGAAAAAACTGGAAATGACTTAGCTGATCAGCTGGCCAAAACCTGGGCCATCCAAGGGGATCTAATAGAAACGGAGTCCCTGTTGGGGGAAATCCAGGTCACTGCTATCACTAGGTCCCAGACAAATGCTCACAATGATCTTTCAACTGCCCAATGGAGTAAGGAGACCCCTGATGCTGATTTGATTACAGCTCAGAAAGGGGATCCAATAATTGGTAAGTTTTACCAACACCTTGAGGACCCTGAGACTTTCCCCTGACGGATACCGATTACATTGGGAAAGAGGACCTAAGGGTGTTGATGAAATGTCCAAAAATGTTCCGAATCGAAGACGGTTTGTTGGTAAGGAAATCCCAAGCTGGCCATGATCAGTGGGTGGTTCCTACCTCATTCCGAAGCCTGATGTTAAGTCACACCCATGATGCGGCCACCGCCGGTCATAGGGGGTTTCACAAAACACTTGAGATCTTAAGAGAGATTGCATACTGGCCACACATGGGGCAGGACCTCGACCAATACTTGAAGGGGTGTCTTGTGTGTGCACAGTTTCAGCCATCATCCCTCACACACCGTGCGCCTCTCCAAAAGAGGGGGATGACACTGCCATGGTCAGATTTGCAAATCGACTTTGTAGGCCCTGTAATTCGCTCGTCTCGAGGAAACAAGTACAGGTTGACCGTTACATGCTTGTTTACCAAGTGGGTGGAATGTCTCCCGGCCCCAAACTGCAAGGCAGAAACAGCAGCTGCCCTGATGATTAACCACATCTTTTCCCGTTTTGGTCTACCTCAAAGGATTGAGTCAGACAGGGGTAGCCACTTCACCAGTGAAGTAATGACAAAGATGTGGGAGATACTGGGGGTCAAAAGGAAGTTACATATTGCTTACCGGCCAGCTTCTTCGGGGGCAGTAGAACGCTACAACCGGACAATTGTGAGCATATTAAAAAAGTTTGTGGCAGATTCTGGGCCAAGTTGGGATATCCGACTACCTCTGGTCCTAATGGCCATCAGATCTACTCCTTCATCTGCAACTAAAATGTCACCATTTGAGTTGATGAGCGGACGCAAGATGGTGCTTCCTCAGCATTTGCTCTACAGGACCCAAGAGCAGACACTGATAAATGCCTCCACAACTCATGAGTATGTGGAGAATTTAAGGAAACACCTCCAACACGCTTTTGCCTATGCTCAGCGGAATCTAGAAAGATCAGCTGAGAGTATGAAAACGCACTATGATTTGAAAACCACCAGGAAGGAATATGAGGTGGGAGACCAGGTCTATCTATACAATTTCCAAAGGAAACAGGCCAAACAGCGAACATTTTTGCCTAAATGGAAGGGACCCTTTTAAATTATAGACAAGATTTCCCCTGTTGCCTACAAAATCCGCATCCCCAAAGGTAATTTGGCGGAAGGGGAAGATAAGTGGGTCCATATTAATCAGCTGAAGTGTTGCCATCCCAGGCACACTCTGCAACAACTGGAGGAATCCACTGGAATCCCAGAGGGGGCCGCTCCAGAGTAATTCAGTTCCAACCCTTAAATATTCCACATATAGCATATCAAATTCTGTGATTCTTGTATATATATATATGTTCTTGTCTCCTAATTAAAAAAAAAAATGTATATGTTCATATCTTCTGATTTATAAAATGTATATGTTCGCCACACCATTAATAGTGGTGGAAAAATGTCTAGGAATGTGTATTGCCGCTTTGCTTTATCATCCTAGGAGAGATGAAACCATGGAGCCTGACCACGGAAGGCGACCTGCGGACCGGGAGCGAAGATCCGAGGGGCCCGGGGTACCGCCCAATCCTCCCATCAGGACCATCAAGGAGAACTGATTGATCGACTGGAGGGAGGAAAAGATGCTGAACTGTGCCATCTACGGAATTGGAAGAAGAGGAGGCGGACATCCCAGATCTTGCGAGTTCCATCAGTGAAAGATCAGAATGGGCATCGCAAGAGGGGGGCTTGTGGGATTTTTTACCTATGCATCCAAGCCCTACCATAAAACTGTGCAGTACTGGCATGGAAAACATCATGATGGCCAGAACTCCCCAGAGAGTGCACAGGGAAAACATGAAGAATAGGCTGCCACCCATTTTTGCCTATGTTGTGAGCACAGGAGGACACTGCCTAAAACCACCATTGGGCTACACACACAGTAGCCTGAAACCATTGGGAATGGCAATGCTGATTGCCAAAAGCAACCCAGAACTGTGGGGAATTCATTTTCTTAATGTCAAAAATGGATGCAGTACCGGTGCTCACCACTACCAGAAAGCCGGCGTTTTAAAACCACCAGACTTTTGTGTAAAACTGAACAGAGGAACCCAAACCAGGCCAAGGAAAGACTTGCTAAGAGGTGGATACAATGTAAAACTATATTCTGAAATGACTTGAAGGAAGTAATTATTTAATGTATATGTAAAAATTGTAAGTTTGATTTAAACTGGGAAATAAAGAGACATTTAGCAGAATTCTGCCTGACAACAACCCCCGACAGGAGTTGAACTTGATCAAACTGCATTCCCAGGCCTGGCTGCCTCCTGCTTCCCTACCAAAAGGAGATGACACCGCTCTGATTAGATTAGGGGAGGGGCACCTGCAGAGGGCAGAGACACTGAACAATGGGCCTTCTTTGGCTCAGGCAAATGTTATATTGGGGGGGTCGTAAAATGGCTTCCTCTTGAGGGAAACTGGGAGAGGCAGTGCCTCGGCTAGCAGCTGAGCTTGGGGGAAGTGGATAAACCAGTTATTCCACCCTGTGATGTGGGAAGCCACACCCCTTTTTGACCAGGGCATAATTTTAAAAAGATAGATAACTCATAGTGCGGACTGGTCAAAATGATATAATTAATACCATTATTATTGTGATTTTTCCGTGCACATTTTAAAAGGTGTTAGGACACTGTGGGATGTTCTTGGGGATAGTAGCGGAAAAAAGGTTGTTACTCCAAATGTATGCATGTTAAAAATCTGACACTTTATCATCTGAAACCCATATCCCTGGTGCACATTTGTGTAAAATCTGGTAAGGTTTAGAGGTCGTTATCTGGATGAAAAGGGGAGAATTCTGTCATCAGTGGACACGACATCGTACAAAGACAGGGATCGGATGGTTTGATGCTACAGAAAATATGTTAACTGGACCTATAATATGAGAAAAGTGGTACATAGATAAATATGTATTTGGATCAGAAATAGATTTGTGTGCAATTTGACAAGGGGAGGTTCCTCTGACCATAAAACCTACAGCATCACTCTGACACTCCATTTCTTCCTCCCAATCAAGGGAGAGAGGAAAGCTTGGCCAATGATAAGTGAGAGGGGCAGGCTTAGCTAGGCCCAGGCACACACCCATTTTCAAAACACATAAAAAGGGCCACTGAAACCCAGGTAGGGCATTCCCTTTCCACTTTCTTGCGGGACGCTTTGCCGGGAGACTCCAGACTTCAAATCCATCAACCTCCAGAGACCAGAGATCCAGAGAGACCAGAGATCCAGAGAGACCAGAGATCCAGAGAGACCAGAACTGTGCAGTGCTGTGAGCAGAACGAGTGCTTGACAGACCCAGAGAGCAGAGCTGACCCAGATAGCCAGGACTTCAGAACCACCCGCCGGAAGTCCCGTCCAACCTGACCAGACCTTGACGGCTTATTTCAAAAATATAGTGTGAGTACTCACTGTGCCAAAACCAATCTCTTAGTTTAAAATAATCTAATCCAAACTGTTTTAGCCTATTAGAACTGCCTCCTAGAATCGTGTCATTCTGTCATCTTTAAAACTGAGAACTGTCATCTGGCATTCTGAGCTTTAAAATTTGAAATCCGAAAAACTACTTTCACAAAATCGTCCGTATCTCCGGAACCGTTTGTGCTAGGAACGAGATTTAACTTTCATCTTAAAGCTAAGATTCTAAGATTTCCAACAAACCATATAGTGCCTCCGTAATTACGCTCGACGCGCGCGAGTAAATTTGCAGCGATTTCACATTTGCACAATTTCAGCCACGTGTAAAAATCAGCAGCTTCTTGCTTTCCTTTGCTAAAATTTATTTTAACCTGCTGGTTACACATAGAGCATTGCTAAAGTGAGCCTGAACTAATATAAACTAGATATCACTCACCCTGAACCTCTAGAGGGAATTAAAAGCATTTTTAGCACATTTCTCACTTCATTGTCATCACACTCAAAACATTTTGGGCCTGTGTTTCAAACTTCTACCTGTTTTCCTCTAAGCTTGCTGGGGGGGGGGGCTGAATTTCGTATTGTATTTGATTGCATTCTTGAAGACTGTGTGCTCTCCTTCCATTTCTTATATTGCATAGGGGGGGGAGTAAATTGCCAGAGAAAAAGTGATTATATTATCTTTTGCTAAAATCATATCAAGTATTTCTGTACTGCAATTTATTCCTAGTTGCTTTTCCCCTGAAAAAATAAAAGTATTTTCGCTGCCTTATCCATCCTATACCAACTCCTCATTGATTGTAAAGAAGTGTGATAGTGTTAGGTTACCCATTGTTGATCAACATTATATTCATAAGTGTGATATCAATTATTAATTTGTTATAAAAGTGTGATATATATATATTGTTTAATTTTTCAAATAAACCTTTTAAATTTGCAAAACGAGCCTACTTCTTGGCTCAGTGGGGTCAAGGGGGATTCTAAGAGAGGGGTGTTATACAAGGGTTCATCATCCAGATTATAACTTGCCATAAAAATATATAAATAAGGGCTTCCCTTGGGCATCCCAGACAAGGCACTGACTTAGTGGGATTGCTTGATTGGAGTTACTTACAAACCACACCGGCCCACAAACTTACCAACTTATGTGGTCTGCCTGAAGTTACTGGACACTACCCTTGTGGGTCCTGTGGGGTCTTCAAACTGACCTCGAGGAGCAAAGAAGTTGATATTGGTCTTTGCAAACCATGGACCCAAAAAAGTCTTAATAATTGTAATACTGAGTTTGTTGTCTTTCTTATTACATGTAAATGTGGTTCATTGTATGTAGGCAAAACTATCTGAAAAGTCAAGACTCGAATAACAGAGCACCGAAGTTGCATACGAAACAAAACGGAGAATGCACCTCTAGTTAAGCATTTTGTTCTACCAAAGCATGACCACAAGGACTTTATATGGAACATTTTGATATCTCTGAAAAGGAGTAATTCCCAAGACCTTGAAAAAAAGTTGTTTAAAAGTGAACAAAAAATGATCTACCTAATGCATAGTGATGTCACAGGCTTGAACGATTCCATTGAATGGCATAAAATACAGTCATAATGTTATCCTCTAGCCCCACTTTCACGCCACCCCTTTCAGGGATGTACCCCTTTACCCTTTTCCATCAGGGTTAGGTTGCCACCAACACCCTTTCATACTGATGGTCGACTGCCTGTTGCATTTTTGGCATTTCTTGCATTTTAGCATTTTTATCCTTTTTGAAGTCTTTGCATTACTGGCTCTATTTTGCAGCTCCTTGGCCCCTCATTTAGCTAAGACTTGTCTTATTGCACAGCCCCTTATTTTTTGGGGGGGACATATATGGATAGGTTTCCAGTCAGCAGATCCGCCGACTCTAGTAATGAGCCCTTCCTCATCCATGACCTTGTACCTCTTAGTCATTATGCTAGCTGGGCTTCCCCACCTCTGTCCAGCACCCACTGTGGCACATTGTTGGTTAACTCTTATGACTTCCCTCTTGTTACGTTGTTCTGGAGGTTATTCTACTCATAATCTCTATGTTATTAGTAGCCCTTACCATTCACAGGGTTCCCCTGATCACTATAGCTTTATTTTCATGATCAGGTTTGCTTTTCCTTGTGCACTACACAGCATTCTTTTGCTGTTCCAAGATGTCCACCTCTTATCTCACCTTTTGGCCCTGTACTACACTGACAGAGTAATAGGACTCTTGCCGTCACTATAACAACGGCTATACAACTTTCCCCCCTGCGCGTACGCGTTTCCTCTAGTGTTACCCCAACCATGACAAGGCATTTCTTGCAGCCGGACAGCGACTTTTCTGGTATGCGATGGGGAGATGCTGTGTGTGCACTGACTCGTCTATGGATGTGTCCGCTAGCCTTACCAGGGTTCTGTTTTTCCCTTTCTCTGCTTACTCCAGTAGCGCAGACGGTTTTACTACGCACCCCCACACCTTGAGGGTGTTTTTCATCCCCCAAGAGCGATTGATTCTCTACACACATGCCCTAGTAGTGAGATTTGAACTCCAACTCCACGGCTACATGCTACTCTACATATGTGGTTGTTGATAGCGGCAGGTACGTTATGGCGTGATAGATTTTTGCACTGTAGTTGTGTTTGGGTTACGGGCCACCCCGGCCACCCTGGGTGTTGCACTACAACCTAAGGACACTGCATGTACTGTCAGTTCCACCAATCGCGGCTCTTTTTCCAACTGTGCAAATCGCTAGCCCTACTTTTCGCAGGTGTACCACTTGTCTCATGAGGCTATAGTTTTACCCTTGCATTTGACTACCCGGTAATACCTTTGTGACTTTTTTGATATTTATATTGATATTTATACTGATATCTCTCTTGTATGGATTTCCTCACCCTAGCGAGTTGATGCAGGTGTGTGTATGTTTTTTTGCCTTGGTTGCAGAATCTCTTGTTCCAAAGCTCTCTGAGCACTTATTGTCTCGTGGATAGGACCTATTGGTTCATGATGTGAAGAGCCGTTCCACGCCACTTTCAAGACTTCAGTGTGACCCGCCAATTACCCACCCTTGCAGGTGAGCCCTCCCCCCTTTTTTCCTCACCACCTGTGGAATCTTTCCACTCATGGATTTGTAGGTATTTTCCGATTTGTTGTGTTGTGAGCACTGATTTTGCTATGTGTTTTAAGCACATCTTTGTATTACACTTTATAGGACTGATTCATCCTTCCTATTCCAACTTACTTATAGAAGTTGAGAGCCCCCACGAGCACCATACAAGGTAATTTGTTTCCTTCTTGGTACTCCAGTTCACCTATTGAGAACTCTACATAGTATTCTAGCTACTCACCAGCTCATCCTTTGTTTTTATATGTTTTAACCCTACAGGTGCTATGAGACTGACCCAGATCAAGTCTGTGACTATATAGGATCTAGGTTTTTTGTGTTAATTATTGTTTGCTCCTGATGAATTTTCGGTAATTATGTTTGTGAACAGAAACATGTTGAGACAGTTCTCTGGATTGAAAACAGGGAAGTGAGAATATGATATAATAATCCAAATGGAATCTGGTACACAATAGGTTGTCTTAGATGTACCTTGCTATTTCTTGATTTTGTGTTAATTAGTATTTATTGCCAATTACGTTTTCCTATGTATTCTGTATAGTTTTGTACTGTGGACCATTGTATTTAATCATGTATTTTAACTCTCTGATCTACTATTAAAATTGATGTTATAGTTTTTTAGATGCGTTTGGTCCCCACCTTCCTTTATATTTTTAGAGACCAGCACCTGTATCGCTAGCCCTGTCTTCTACCTAGTTTTGACATGGAGATGGTGCCAGTGAATGGGAAGTGGTGATTGATGAAATGTGGTTACGGAGGTGCCAGTTCAGCAAATGAGAAGGACATCATAACAAATACACCCGAAAAGACAACAAAGAAAGTCTACCCAGCCGGTGTCAATTCCAAGCCTAAATGCAGTCATGAGGTGCAAACTGTCGGTGGGTGGCTGCTTGTAGACAAAAGAAATATCGAGGCTTAGTACCATCACAATGAAATACGCCAAGCACAGGTTCAAAGATACAAGTATCTTTATTTCTGTACAGATTCAAAGGCAAAATCAGATAGCTATCTGGGCTCCCAACACCTCGCAGTGTGTACCAGCAGACACCGTGAGGGGAGTGAGTGCTGGACATCACAAAGCTCACAGTTTTTATACTTTCTTCCCCAGCCCCGGTTACATTGTCCAGCCCCTCTTCAAGTTACACAGTTGCTAGAGTTCATGCCCAGTTCACATGGCAAATACAGCAATGTTGTTTCCAGGTTTAAGACATAATTCTCTACACACGGAATACAATGATGATAAACTTTGTTCTGTTCTGCCATGTAGATCTTTCATTGTTCTTGAGCTTAAAGTAAGTCCAGTTTCAAGAGATGAAAAGCAAAGGGTTTCTGCCAAAGCACATGGTTTTAGTTGTTTTGCATTCTGTTCCGTTGTTTGAATGAGGATGAAGCTGTGGGTGCAGACAACACCTAAATTGCAGTTAATCTTGGTTACAAGGTTTCTTTGCACAGAACAAACATTGTGCTTTAGGCAGCATCAGTATGTTGACATAGTCCAAAGTTCACTTAGCTCAGCTGAGGCCGGAAAAACACATAGGGGGTCATTCCGAGTTTGGAGGTAAATAAATGTCATTACCGTCATGGAGCAAATACCGTGTCCATGTAGATAACAGCCCACTAATAGAGGGCTATTACGACTTCGCGGGCACAAGCTTTGCACCATGCCAGGAAGGGCATTACCGCCATGCCGTAAAAGGCCGAAAAAGGCCCTTAGCGACATCATGTAAAGCGCAGATTGCACTATCGGCATGAATCAATGGAGCATTAGCTGTCGCTGCTAATAGCGGTCACTGTAAATAAGCGGAACTGGAAGTAACGTCATCACACAGGAACGGGAAGGAGCATGGTGGCCATCTTTAAAAACACAATCCATTGCCATCCTCAGCAGCCAGGACCTGTAGGATACTGCTGTGCGTGAAATCCTAATCACTACAATACCACAATGACCAGGGCTGTGAAAAAGGGTGTCTCCCGCCAGCGCAAGGAGCGCTTTAATGAAGATGCGTTGACCATGCTAGCGGAGACCCTGGAAGAAAATGCAGATGTCGTTTTTGCCCAGAGCCTCAAGAGGGAGGCCATAATCCATAAGAAGAAGATCTGGGCACTGGTGGCGCAAAAAGTAAGCACGGTCGGTAACACCACTGCACAATAAAAGACTGCAGGAAGAGGTGGGATGACTTGCGCCTGTGGTTCCGCAATATCCTCTCGGCCAACAGTAGCCAGGCCATGTCAACTGGCGGGGGAGCAAGCTCTCCCATTAAGCTGTCCCGGTGGGAGGACATCCGTGTGAGCCTGATCGGCACGGAGGCCATAGAAGGAGTTGGAGACATGGAGGGTGGCGCCACAACATCAGCGGATGGAGGTGAATGTCCTAAGAGAACACTGTAACGCAGAGTCTAATGAAAGTCCACCAATGTGTCTGTCCAAAGAGGCAAGCCATGGCCCAATACACACACATTCCCAGCAATGTTGTCGGACGCAGCACAGACACATGCAGTTGCCTGCAGCAAGGCAATACTGTACCTAACACAAACCACACAAAGATGTAAATTGCATAAATCACACTGCATGCAGTCCCCAACAAATATGCATGTCACATACCATACGTCTGCCCCAACATGAGTGACCCCGACGTATGCCTGCATTACCCAACCAGGTAGCAAGCAACGTGATCATCAAAACTCAAATGCCTATTACCCTCTATTGTGTAGATGAGCAATTATACAAATGTATGCATGATGCCTATCAAACCATCACTCATGCCGTCCCTCTCTTCGACCCCACAGGCTCAGACCATGACAACGAGGTGCAGGACTCACCACCAAAGCCAACCACCCGCCGGATGACGCCAACAGGCCTTCGACCTCAAAGGCCCAACACAAGGCCCACCATGCACCACCAAGGAAACCACCTCAAGATGCCACGGCAATGGTGCCGCCAAGGGCGTCGAGATGGAAGCTGCAACCCCTGTCACTCTGCCACAGGACACAGCTGAAGCTCCACACTCAGCAGAGTCCAGTTCATTCGGGGAGGCGGCAGCCACAGAACCCCTGGCTGAGGAGGAGGCGCAGGAAGAGGTGTGGGTGCCTGTGGAGGATGAATCCTCCGAACTGCCCCGCACACCAAGTCCAGCACCATCCCCCAGATCACATCTTTAGAGTCTGACCATGCCACCACCCCGGAGACCCCTGGGGGGAGTATAATCAAGGGCCCATGAGTCCCATAGTGGAGCCCATTGAAGCCGAACATGACACCCAAGCACCGTCCACCTCCACCGGTGCACCGGCGGGGCCACAGCGGCATGAGGAGCTGATTGCCCTCAATTTGTGGATGACAATGCCCAATCAAGGCCTGAGTGGCGTGAAAACACAGGCTCTCTGGGCAAGATAATTACTGACAACACAGCGTAACTGGGCAAGATCTTTGCAGACAATACAAGTATGCCTTGCAAGAAGGTATCCGCCCGGCGGCAGGTCCTCAGCCGCATCGCTGATGCTATGGAGGCTGAACCTCCAGCAAAAAAGATGGAGCAGGCGGCCACAACATCCTCCTCCAGCTCAACCCAGACCAGCCCACTGCGCAGGTCGGCGCGCACACTGCGCCACCTGGACATGCCGCCACCAGGAGCAGGGAGTGGCAGGAAGTAGACTGGCAAGCCTGATCATGGCAATGGATAGGGGGTGAGGATGTATTGGGGAGTTTTGGGGTAGGGGAAGGGGGGTGAGGGTGGTGGGGGGGTTGGTGCACTTTCTTCTTCATTGAAAATTTAAATACACCCGTTGTGCAAAAAAAAAACATCTTGAGTGGACATTCATCATTGCGCATGTGTCATTTATTCATATACAGTGCATAGTGTACATGTAGTACCACACCCAGTGCCCTCTGTCAAACTATCATGTCACCCTGTGCAGCCATGTGTGTCAGAAATATTGTGCTATCACTGACTGACGCACATCACGTCCCTCCTGTGCATCGGCACCGCGATGGTGTGCAGCAACATCTTCTTCATCCCCTTCATCATCACCAGGTGGTAGCAGTTAAATGACAGGGGGCAGGGGCACGTTCCATCAGATACACATATTGTGCAGCATTACACATGCCATGATGATTGTGGCCACCTTCTCATGCCTGTAGGGGAGTGCCTCACCCGACGGGCTGAGGCAGCGAAATCGTGCCTTGAATAGGCCAAAGGTCTGCTCAATGACCACACGGGTACGGGTGAGGGAACGATTGTAGTCCTCCTCGTGCCTGTTCTGTGGGTTTCGGACAGGGGTGAGGAGCCACAGCTTCAAGGGATAGCCACTTTCACCTGCATGGGAGGCAAAAAAAGGTACATGTCAGTCGAAACATGATGGACAGCTGTTCTAGTCACATATGCCTGCAGGTTATCGTTGGTCACATGCACAAGTCCCTGGTTGTATGCACACTATTTTCAGGCCCTCATTGTGCCCTGTGCCATGGAATAATGGTGTGGGTTGCATCTTCAAGATGATACACGGTGTGCAATGCCGTCTTGTTGCACATGCATCATGTGCGCATACAGCTGTGTTCGTGTCTAATTTGTGATGTGTTGTCTTATGTAGGAATTGCTGACTTGGAGCGTTGGCAGTAGGCTCTGCAATGTTAGGCATTCAGCACTGATTTTTGCCATGGTGACATGCTGCATTCCTGTGGTTGTGGCGGCCCTGTGACAGACAGTGGATTCACTTGGTGGTTTGGTTCAATGCACTCCCATGGATGCTTGTCCTGTGTGATGATTTGCTGGAGACAGCAACATAGTGCATATTCACTGCATGTTGCTGGATGGTGTTATGGCAGGTGACGTCCGCTGATGAGTGGTGCCCGTTTGGTGGGATGTGGGGGGGTTTATTATTTGTCATGTTGTGATAGGTGTCGACCTTACTTCTGTCCTATGGGATTTGGATATCATGTTCTGTTTGGGATGCTTTGGGACATAGTGTTTAGTGATGTGCACATCATGCCGTCACATCATCATTGACACCATGGTGGTGTGCGCATCTCTCCCCCCGAATCAGTGCCATATGCCTGTCATGCAACTTACCAAGCAGCCAGGCACGTCGTCCAGCATATCACTCCATGTAGCGTGGTAGCGTGGAGTTTCGCAGGACCATAGAGTCATGAGTTGATCCGGGATATCGGGCACAACAATGTGTTCTGATCTTGCTGGCGTCACATACTATCTGCACATTGATGGAGTGGTATTGCTTGCGGTTGCGGTACACCACCTCCATGGCATGCGGGACCACCAACTCCACGTGGGTGCATTCGAGGGCACCTATACAATTTGGCATGCCTGCCAGTGCATGGAAGCCAACTTTGGTATCAAAAATCTCCTGGGGAGTCCCTGGTAGGGATATGTAATCCATTGTGTGCTTGAGGAAGGCATCTAGCACTTGGTTCTCAATGCGAGAAAATAAGGGTTGTGATATGCCATGCATGTGCCCCAGTGTGTGCTGGTGTGCTGATAGGTGCCTGTGGCAAGGAAGTGGAGCACCGACACCACCTTCAGTAGAGGGGGGATGGCGGTGCGTATTTCAATGAGGCTGACAATGTTGTTGTGTATCATGTCCACAATGGTGGGGATGGTGTTCCGGTCCAGACGGTACAGGGTGTGAATCTGCTCTGGGGTTAGGTTGAAAGGACTGGCTCTGATGCGAGGGATTGGGGGCTGCCTGAGTGGTGCCGTTGGTTGCACTGGTGGGGCATGCTGGGCCTGTCTCACCCTCATTCTCCTCCTGCGTCTCCTCTGTGGTGCCTGCTGTTGCTGTTGTTGTTGTTGCTGGAGTTGCAATGCAAGCATGTCCGCCAGCTCCAGTATTGCTACTACTATTGGAATCATCTTGGTGTGGGAATGGGTGTGGTGTGTGGGTGTTCTCCTTTTGTACTGGCCCAGACTCCATTGCCTCCACCTGTGCTGATTGTGTGCATCTGTGGCAGTTGGGAACACTGCACATAGCATTTTACGGTTGGTTCGAGATGCCGGTATTACCAGCATGACGGTATCCTCTGGCATGCCGGTATCCTCTATTAGTGCCTTCATGATGCCGGTATTTGCTTTTCCGCTTGACTTGTGATTTCCTCCCATTAGCGGCATGCCGGTATTGCCGCTATGATGGGCCGCATGTCTGCGCCCATGCCGCTATTAGAGGCACCGTTATTAATGGTGCTGCTAATAGCGGGGTCTCAGGTCGGAATAGCCCGGAGTCGTAAGTGATGCCCGTAATCCTTTACTGGCATCGTTTTTTTCCTAACCTCAAAACTCTGAATGACCCCCATAGTCCAGTTTGAGACAGAAACAGAAGCTAATCAAAATGGTGGACATTTCTAAAATGGCGGCTTTAGTAAATTCTATTCAGGATAGTTTAGACGCGGTTTTCTGTACAATGAAAATGTGCTTTGGCCAATGTTCATATTCAGACAGTATTATGCGAATATGGTTTAACAAACCTTCCTTTTGGCCTAAACCAAGAGCATTACTCAAGCATTCGTATTATTCAAAAATCATGCATCAATGTCCGTACATCCTGGGAGGAGTCGGGTACAAAAACACAACATGCAGATCCCACCATTTTGCATACCCCACCACGCTCAGCTAGAATGATGTCTAACACCATCCTATTTTGGAGGGCTACTAACCTAATTGCTTTTTGCTCTAGCGTCATGTTGTACAAAACATTGGTGGTCCTATTGATGGTCTTTTCCAGTACCCTTGCTAATCTTCTGATATCCTTAAAATTCATTATCTGTCCCCAGAATATCATGAAGGATTTTGCTACATCACCCAAGACTTGTGAACGTGTATCACCATTCTCATCCCACCTGGGACGAGCTTTAGAGATTTCAACGGTGGTAGCAACATATACTCCTGGCAACAAAATACCCAAGTAACAATTACCCTGCCAATCTCTGGGTAACCATGGATATGCCTCATTGCCGCAAACAAAGTAAACAGAATCTCCTACATGCAAAGGTCTGTCCTCACTGGTTAGATTCGCAATGCTAGTACAACCCTCAAATGTACCCATTGGCTGAGAACCTTCTCTTTGTATGCAGAAAGGAACAGAGTTAGGACTATGATTGATAGTATAGGAAGGAGGCATGGCATCCCGGTTGCCTACGGGAGCCATTTTGAAGGAAATCAATGATTGAAAAGGTCTATAGAGTTTATCAGAAGGCCTAATAGAAGCAACATTGAGCTTGGTCCTATTAGAAAAGAGAGAATATCCCAAAGGTGTTAAGGCTTGTTTTTCAAATTCATTAAGATTAGTCCCATCAAAATTCCCAGTAATACTATCGTTCCAACAACCAAAGAATAGTGCTCTAAGTGAGGCATAGCAAGCCGTGGTTAAAGGAAGAGGATGAATATACCAGCCCAATCCCTTTTTCCCATGTTGCAGCAAGTGTGAACACACCCAGCAATTCATTTTGTTTAGAATCAAATGCGTTCATAATCATCAGAAGAGTATTATTATGGTAACCCTTTCTATGTTGGAAGTCTTGAGGAGGAAGAGTGTGCAGATGCACGAAGGGTGGAGACACAGTGGGGATTTTTGAAGTGGGTAGCAGAATATCAAGCGGATGCACTTTTCCCAGGTGCCAAAACCCTAATTGAATTACAATTATTAAACAAATTACTATTATGACCTGCAAACATTTGGTCCTCAGGGACCATGACCTTCGATGGACCGATTAATCATTAAACAAGAGACCAACATCTTTTTCCGTATGAGTGGATTTAAGAATGGGCATTGTTTCTCAGAGTCCATTCAGAAGCCTCTCCGTTAGGCTCTTTTAGTTCATCCGTCGGTGGCCCCTGGCCATGTGGCTTATGTTAATTGTAGGTGGCTTTGTCGGTCCCTTCCTCTTATTTGATGCTGCAGATGAATGACAGGGCACTGACTCGAGGATGATCTCCTTGTAGGTATAGCCGATGCTGTACTGTAAGTTCAGGCGCATGGTTGCAGATCGTACCTTGAGACTCCAGGTACGGTATGATCTGCAAACAGAGGGTCGTTGTTTCCTCAAGGCAATGAAGACAATGATGGAGCAGAAACAAGATTACTCAACAGTGAAGAAAAGTTCAAAGAATAACTTGAGGACAAAGCTGCAGTCTCTCCAGGCCCCACAAGCTCAGGAAGGATTTCCGTAGACAAGGCAGGCTTGTTGTGAGCATCAAAGTTAACAATCTCTGTCTCCTCTCCTTTGTTGTGAGGCAGAGGAAAGGGAATCTTCTTGACATGCGTTGCGTGGATGCAGTGTTTCTTCCCTGCCACTCGTACGGCCGTCTGCGTGGCCAAGAGGACTTGATGCGGTCCTCTCCAGCAAGGTGCGAGACAGGAGGCTCTTTCAAATGGTTTTAAGAGCACCCAGTCACCAGGTCGGAATCAATGACCTGGACCCTCGTATTTTACTGGGAGGGCTTCCCAGACCTGTTGATGAATCAAATACAAGTTTTAAGTTAGCTGGTCAGAGTAGTCACAAAGAAGCAAATGATCAAAATTTTATTTAACAATTTGGAGTTTGGTAGATTCCAAATGTTGGCTGGCCTTATAATTCTGACAATGCTCCATTTCAATAAAGTCAAAGGGTTTTACCTCAAAAGGCATGGAGGGGGGACCAAAACTGCCCTTTGCTGTTGATGTACCTTTTCCAATATTATGCTGTAAGCATGCCATGCAACTTTGGACAAGACGTTCAGCAGTTTTTGGAATATTTACATTAACCCAGACAGGTGCTAATAGTTTGCAAATCATTTTGGCACATATGTGTGTTGGACCATGAGCCATTTTCACCATAGAGGTACCATAGGCATCGGGCAGCATCCATTTTTGTTTTTCAGTGTCTACCCAACAACCCTCATCATCTAAATTTGCTGGACCCTCAGCCCACTGTTTAATTTCATCTGGAGTGGTGTCAGCCTGAATTTCTTTTATGCAACCAGTTCCTTCATTTATCACACAAGTGTTAGTGATCCCTTTTGTTGGGTCTATCAGATACATTTTTGAATGCAAATCATTGGCAGTCTGCTTAGCTACTCTGTCAGCAAAGGCGTTTCCTTTTCCTACATCATCTGTCACCTTTTAGTGTGCGGCGCATTTCATTATTGCTAACCGAGTAGGAAGCGCAAGTGCTGAAAGTAATCTAACTATCAAAGTACCGCGTTGTATTTTTGTACCATGCGAGGTCCCAAAACCTCTCTCAGCCCATAATCATCCAAAGTTGTGCACTACTCTGGAGGCATATTAGCTGTCCGTAAAAATGTTTACATTAAGGCCTTCAGAAATTTCACAGGCTCTTGTCAACTCTATAATCTCTGCAGCCTGCGCAGAATTATGCGGAATTCTTTTGCTTTCCACAATAGTGGTTAATGTAGTGATTGCATAAGCAGCAGTGGATGTACCATCCAGAAGTTTAAAGCAAGAGCCATCGCAAAACAGCTCCCATTGTGGGTCTTTTAAGGGTAAAATCTTTTAAATCAATTCTGCCCTTTGTTTCTTGATCTGTGGTATAGAGGCAGTCATGTGACATTTCGTCACTACAGTCAATTTCATTTGGAAGAAGCAATAGTTTGGCCGGATTCAATGAGCAACATCTCTTAATTTGAATATGCGGGGCAAATAGAATCAGCTCGTATCTTGTTAGTCGTGCTGATGTGAGATGTTGCGTCTGCATTCTGTTTAATAGAACGTCTACAGAGTGAGTTACCATCAGAGTTAAGGAGTGACCCAGAACTATACCCTCACTCTGTTTTACAGATGCAGCGGCAGCAGCAACAGCTCTCAAACACCTAAGCATGCAACAGGGTCTAACGTGGAGGAAAAATAACTGCACAGTCGATTTTTTCCTCCATGTTCCTGCGTTAAAATAGCCAAAGCACATCCTACACATTCATGCACATATAACACAAGGATTTTTTTGTAATTTGGTGTGCCCAAAACCGGTGCTGAACACAGCGCATCCTTGAGCAGATCAAAAGAATTTTGGCAATTCATGTTCCACGGTAAAGGCAAAGAAATGCCCTTCTTTGTCAATGCCAACATTAGTTTTATCATTAATGAAATGTTTGGGATCCACTGTCTACAATATGAAGCCATGCCTATAAGAGCTCTGACCTCTTTCTGTGTTTTAGGGACAGACATGCTAGAGATGCTGTGTATCCTTTCAGGTGTCAGTCTTCTTCCCACCTTTGACAGCATATAGCCTAAATAGGCAACCTCCTGTCGACAATATTGACATTTTTTTAATGAAGACTTATGCCCATGTTCCGCTAGGTGAATAAGCAGTAACACTGTGCCCTCCCGGCAAGCAACTTCGGAGTCAGCAGCTAAAAGTATATCGTCTACATACTGCAACAGCGAACAAGCAGAAGGAAACTCAAGCGTGTCAAGCTGTTCCTTCAATGCTCTGCTATATATGCTTGGATTCTGAGTGTACCCTTGTGTCACACAAGTAAATGTAAACGAAAGTCCTCCTAGGGTGAACGCAAACAAATATCTACTATCAACATGTACAGGGATGCTGAAAAAGGCATTCTTTAAATCCACAATACTAAAATGAGTAGCCGTAGCTGGAATCATTATTAATATCATAGTAACATCAGGTGCAATCGGAAATTGTGGAGCAACAACCCTACTAATGGCGCGCAAATCAATGATGAAACGAAAAGGAATTACATTATCCCCTTTCTTATATACTGGCAGGATCGGACTATTACACACGCTCCCTGCAATTCCCTCAACCACTCCTTGATGTACAAAATCAGAAACAATACTCTGCAAAGCTTGTTCACCATCAACAGAAATCTTAAATTGTGGAATACGCTGTAGTTTAACACCTGGTTTCAACACAATTTCAACCTGTTCAATTTGCAAAATACCAACGTCACTATCATCAACCGCCCACAAACATGTTGGAACCTTACCCAATTCAGTCGGTAAAGGCCTTGTCAGAAATTGTGAAACAGAAGTTTGTTGAGGCGAAATGGTTAAATAAACTCCATCCGGAGAACAATAAATTACAGCATTCAGTTTCTTTAGTAAATTCAATCCCAACAAATTCTCGCCACAATTTCTCGTAAAAAAAAACAGACAAGAAGAAGTAAATGGTACCAGTGAAATTGATACCGGCTGAGAGGCCGGACTAACCACTGGCGTACCAGAGAACCCTACAGAAATGTAGTTCTGCCCTGACAATGGAATATCTGGAACCCATGAATGATCAATAGAAGACTTCTGTGCTCCTGTATCTATCAAAAATAGATGCTGCCTATTCCCAACATTTTTCTCAATGTAGGCCCCTTTCTGATAGATGGGAATAGGTACTGGTTCCAGACTCTGCTTCGGGCTGTCCTAAGGGAACAATATATCATCAAACTCAAGATCCTCAGAAAAGTAAACAGTTGAAGGATTATCGAAAATGTTCCCACTATTAACACTCTGTAACTGAATATCTTGTGAATGTGTCTGTTGATTGTTAGGCAGAATCACATGCAGTACCCTTTGGGAACACTACATGCAATTAAGACTACAGGTGTCAGTACAATTGCACCTTTGTACACGCCTATACTACACAGTTATGTCTTAGCAGTGGCTGAACAGCCAGACTTATCTCAAGAGTTGAGTGAGCAGTAGAACAAGTTACACAAAGGACCAACAAATACAGTGATTCAAATATACACTTAGTCAAGGTTTCTTGGTAAAAGAATATACATTTATTTACACAGTCAGTTTGAAAACATTACACTAGCAAGAGCAACTCAATATCATCTGCTAATATTCTACAAATACACAACCAATAAGTTACTGAACAAGTTCAGCTCCCCTGAAGTGGGAGCAAATGGCACTTCAGATAATTTCAAAAGGGGTAAAAAGACAAGGTTATAAGAATCAACAGCACAAATACTTTCATAGGCACGGAAACAGGTTTCAGTATACTACAACCAGCAATTCAGTTCATAGGCCTGGGCCAAAGTCAATGGTTCAGAGTCTTTGTATAGGATAGCACAGTTCTGGTAATAAACGGTTAAGTCTGTGCCACAGAGTTTAGAAGAATTTGTCTAGGTGAAACGTTAGACGAATGTTTAGGGAAGGACAAGCCTGGGAAGTTGGGAAAGTTCCATGAACTTTCGCAATGGCTGAAAAGATTTCCGGACCGCGTTTGCATAGTACCTTTGAATTGAAGAAGAGCTGTAGCTGAGGCAGTTGTTCCTGGCAGTTTGATCAGATTTCGCTGTTCCTGAGGTTCAGTCATGGGGACAAGAAGGAGGACGTCCGGAAGTTCCTGCACTGCCCAGGGATGAGGCCACAAGCTTAGCAAAACATCTGTTTAAGGTCAGAGTGCCTTTAAGACCAGAAACTGGTATCGTTCCCACTGGCTATCCGGTTTTCCACAGCATTCTGCAGAAAATTCGACCAGGAGTAGATGTTGTCCAGGCAGCTTACGAGTTGGTTGTTCCCAGCAAACTCAAGGGAAGAAGTTAACCTTGAAGGGCTTCTCTGTCGATGGAGTTTCAGGCAATTCGGACCTGCAGCAGGGCTTCACCGGTCATCCAGGTGTCGCAGCAGTCCTCTTCCTTCACCTTGTCTTCTGTTCTTTCGTTCCAGTGGCCGACTCTGATTTCCAAGTCCCAGAGACCTGCTTTTAAACAGTTTTCTTCCATTCATTTCAGCCTGGCTGTCGCTCACACAGCAGGGTGGCTGTCCTTCCCGGACAGCTAGCCGGCCAATCATACCAGAGTGCATTCAGGTCTCCTTGGAGACTAAGCACAGGGAGTTTTGGGCACCTCTCTCACATCCTATCCACCCCAGACACTCAGGCGCAGAGGAGGGCTTCAGGGCTGAAGCATGCCAAAGGCCAACGAGCAAAGGGACCAAACCTGGTTTGGTGTGCAGAGGCAAACACAAGAAGGACCTTTCCTAAAAGAAATGGTGAAAAAAGTTGACCGAAGTCTGTTTTTACAGATAGGTCTTGGGCGCCATATTGAAAAACATGGCTGACCCGATTTTTAGCTACCGTTGTTTGCGGTCAGGAAAAATCATGGTAGTTTGATCTAAACCACTGCCACCAGCCATTTAAAGTAGGAAAGGATAACATTTGACTGTTGCATGAGTGTTTTGACTCAGGGGATGCTAGGCAGCCCCTCCAGCACTCTAAAGGAAGATAGGGTGTGCTGGGTCAGTACATTTAAAGAGACTAGTAAAGGCAATTTAACTTTACATGCTCTGGGAGACACTAATCCGTCCCAGAGAAGGTATTTAAACCTTGGGAAGTCTGAAAGACATCCCTGTGCCACTGCGCTAAAGGTGCTAGTGACACACAGAAAAAGTTTATGCCCATGGAGTTGTGTTAAAAATCCATAACCAAAGAACACAAAAGTAAAACACATTGAAAATGAAAAGTTCAAAGCCCCAAAATATAGCAAAAGAGCTGGTTCTCTATGGTAGAGGGAATTTAGCACTTGTGTGAGAAATCTCCTTAACATTGATTCTGAGCAAACTGACTTCTACCAGGACCCCTATACCAGGACAGCCTCTGGATTGTCTACCCATAGTACCATACATACTATTTGATCGCTGCTAAAGGATCGGGAATTGTGCTCGCCAATTGTACAGGACCCAATTGTGCATTACTTTGTGGCATAAATTGACCTCTAAACTGAGTATTCCCACCTCTGGCTCCCCTAACTATTTGCTGCAACAATACTTTAGTTTTCAAGTCTCCTTACTCATTTTCCACCTTATCCTTTTCGGTATTAACCCTATTCTCATAGTACTGAGACATATGTAATACTTCAGACTGTGAGTTCGCTTGGTAAGTGCTCTCGGAAGTCATAATTTGTGATTGGATTTCAGGCAACAATCTGCGCACAAACTTGTCTACAAACGGCCTTTTCGCTGACTCTGTACTTAAGTCTTAACCATTTAAATCTGAAAACACTTATTCAAATTGATTAAACAAATCAGTAGCACCTTCAGATTTCTCTTGGATGCAAGCTGTAAGCTTCTCCCAAACTACTCTTTTCTCAGGAACCAGAGTTTTCAATATAGTTACTATTCTGTCTGGCAACATCAGCATAACCTGTGGCGGTTTCTCACCAGCATTCCTTTCCCCATCTATCCGTACTAAGTTAACCCATGTATCACCCATCCCTGCTTGGTGGTCTACAGTTCTAATCTGTTTCCACAAATAAGGAGGTAGGATCACAGGGAACATTAAATCTATATCACCCAGCGTGAAAACTGACAAATGCAAGACAGATTCAATTTCTTTATATAATCCTGTTGGATTTTTCCTGATATCTGGGATTGTCTGTCTAATGGTATTCACTTCTTGTCTAGAAAATGGGACATGGAAAAACTGTGAGACAATGCACTTCAATAGTAGTGGCTGGTGTGCCGCTTGCGGCATCAGCTGGAATTTCTATTTCCGGAACAAATGTCGGAGGAACCTCTCTCATCGGCAATTGTAAAGGAGGTAAATCTGAACTCTTGTTAAGCAACAAAGCTAAATCAAGTGACAAAGTAGTTAAAGCAGTATCGGGCGAAAATGCTCTCTTATAAATTACCATTAAATCTGCGGGACAACAAACCTTTTTCTTCATAAATTCATCTTGTAGATACTCTACCATCACCTGTAACACTTTCTTTTGCATTGTTGGAGCATAGCGACTAAACGTGTCATGCACTTCAATGGGAGCAATTGAAACATCCGAAATCCACCTAAGAGCGTCTCTTGTGCAAATGCACGTTTCTTCATTCACTGGTTTCAATGAAGGAAGAAATTGTTTCTGCACATATGAGGCTTCCAGTCTATTACCATCCAATTCATCTTTCTGTAATCGATATAGCTACCTTTTAAACTCAAATACCTTCTCAACATGCTCATATACTTTCTCCGCAGTGTCCCTTGAGCGGGAAAGGACATTCAAATCCCTCAAGCCCTGTGGGACATTCATATCTTTCAAATCACTCCAAATATCAGCCAAATGCATTCCCATCCCCACTATCAAAACAGTCCATTCAGGAATACTTTCTTGGACAGAAATCGCAACTAAAACAGCTGATTCTTCACCTTCTTCAATATATTTCTTAGCCCACTTAAACTATTCTCTTTGTCTAGCTTTAGGCACTGTGCTACGAGTCACTATTCTTGAATCAGTTCCGGCCCTTCAATCAGTACAAGTGGGGCAAAACCACTTGGAAAAGAAAGTTCAGACAAATCTTGTTCAATAAATAGGTAGCAGAGACAGTACCGCTGGTGGTGGAAACCGAATTAAGGGAATGACAGCTGTCGGTAAGAGTGGAGGTGCAGGAGGAGGAACAACAACAGGAAGAGGAACAACAACAGGAGGAGGAGGAACAGCAGCAGGAGGAGGAGGAACAACAGGAGCAGGCACAACAGCGGGATGAGGCAGATAAGGAGGAGGTGCAGTGGCAACATTTGTACGTTCATTCAACTGTTTATTAATCAGCTCATATGAGGTATGAAAATCCTGAGATGGATATATTTTCTACACTCCAAGTTGAAAAGCTCTATCTATACTTCTAATAGATTCTGACTGCTTCTGCTGATCATACAACAATGCTTTCTCAGAATTAGTCATATGTCTACGTGCATGGTTTTCTTTACTTCTGAGTTGCTGCATAGCTTCCTTTCTCCAATCTTTAATTACATCAAATGCTGCAAGCCTACCCTTTTTCATTAACAATATAGACACTAAATATTCTAAACGAGCAATTTCAAAACTACCATGAACTGGCCACTTAAGTTCGGAAACATGCCTAGTTTGTCTGTGCCAAATATCATTAAATACAATACTATTTAGGCCGTACTTACAGTACATTAAAGTTGCCGGCGACCCAACGGGTTGCGCCGGTTGGCCTCGTCTCAAAGAATTTCAGTCTCTGCTGAATAAAACCCTGAAACAGGAAGACAATTTCCCAGGCATGTCAGATCACTGTTGTAACCTGGCGTCATTTGTACTCATGAGAACAAAACTGCAACCAATATCAATATTCTTAGGAATCGGGGCACAATTCACCTGATTTCATATTCAAAGGAGGTCCGATCGGATTACAAAGGATCCTGGTGTTTGGTGATTTCAACAAAAATACCTGCTACGATATGGGGACCCTTGTCAAGATGTCCCCTCGAACTGCTTGCTCACCGTCCAGGGATCGGAGCGTGCAGTACTGTCGAGATGTCACGTCTCATACAAGGGGCCCCTTAACTCTCCGTTCCCAGTCCAGTAGCCGCGTCTCCTTGATCAGCGAGGTGACATCAATCTTGTGGGTTCCTATCCAGGCGCCATCTTGTAGGCCAAAGAAATATCAAGGCTTAGTACCATCAAAATGAAATACACCAATCACAAGTTCAAAGATACAAGTATCTTTATTTCTGTACAAATTCAAATGCAAAATCAGATAGCTATCTGGGCTCCCAACACCTTGCAGTGTGTACCAGCAGACACTGTGAGGGGAGTGAGTGCTGGACATCACAAAGCTCGCAGTTTTTATACTTTCTTCCCCAGCCCCAGTTACATTGTCCAGCCCCTCTTCAAGTTACACAGTTGCTAGAGTCCATGCCCAGTTCACGTGGCAAATACAGCAATGTTGTTTCCAGGTTTAAGACATAATTCTCTACACATGGAATACAATGATGATAAACTTTGTTCTGTTAGGCCATGTAGATCCTTCTTTGTTCTTGAGCTTAAAGTAAGTCCAGTTTCAAGAGATAAACACAAAGGGTTTCTGCCAAAGCACACGGTTTTTAGTTGTTTTGTATTCTGTTCTGTTGTTTGAATGAGGATGAAGCTGTGGGTGTAAACAACACCTACATTCGGGTTCATCTTGGCTACAAGGTTCTTTTGCACAGAACAAACATTCTGCTCTAGGCAGCCTCAGCATGTTGACATAGTCCAAAATTAACGTAGCTCAGCTGAGGCTGGAAAAACACATAGTCCAGTTTGAGACAGAAACAGAAACTAATCAAAATGGCAGACATTTCTAAAATGGCGGCTTTAGACAATTCTATTCAGGGCATTTTAGACACGGTTTTCTGTATAATGCGAATGTGCTTAGGCCAATGTTCATAATCAGACGGTATTATGCGAATATGGTTTAACATGCTGGCATACATAAAAACAGTCTAAGGATTGGGATTACCGGGGAGCCAGTGTATGTGTGCAAGTGGCCTGCAAGGGGACCTTTTGCCAAGTTCAGAGGGTAGTGAGCTGACCATGGCAGATTCACACAGGACTTCATCAGGGCAGAGGAGCACCAAAAGCACAAGCACAGAGGAAGACTAAAGTCATGATCGAGTACATGGCAATCATACTGTGCCATATTCACCAATACTGCAGCAGTGTTCTCTCCATGTGTAAAACCATATCAATTGAAAGAAGGTATTGCAGAGCAAGATGGCCAACTACACAAGAGAAAATAAAATATGCACAAAGAAATGCTGTATCAAGCAAGTCCTGGCCCAAAATTGAAAACATTTTACACTCCCATCACTCACCCCATCCACCACCCTCCCAAACACAGTGAGGAACAATACACATTGTGTTGCACATATGAAAAGAAATGCCACCACACTGTGTACACTCCAATTCCACCTTGACACTCATCCACTGGTCATGTACACCAAAATGTTCCCCATGCAAATGGATGTCAAATATGACACATGCATGCAAGTGTGCACAGACATGACCAACAATGATCCTTAGCAGGGACACATAACAGAGTAAGGAAGTGTCAAACTTTGAAAAAATGAAAGATGAAACACCCCTGGGATTAAAATAAATGAAATACATTTAAAAGTAGTATTAACATCATACATTTGCTTTTTCAAAAATAAAAAGGTGCATGAACAAAAAAATCAAATGTAAGAGTGTCCAAATGAAAATCCAGTGTACGTAAACAAAAGATGGAAAAGCCACAAATAAAGTCTATGTCCATAAATGATTACTAGAAAGCAAATCCAAATAAAAAAAATAAACATTTCACCATGGTGAACACAAAAGTAGGGAATAAAATGAGAACTATGTACAAATGAAAGAGGTCCAATGTCCCAAATGCACACCAAATCAGGAAATAAATATCTGGAAAATTACACACAAAAATAACTATGTACCAAAAGTGCAGCACAGTCCAAACACTCCAAAAAAAGTATAAAATGAAAAGGAAATGTATACCTAAAGAACTATATACAATGGCAGCGGGCTAGTCCTTCTCCTCACCATGCTCCCTTAATGTCTCGACCAGGGCATCATCAAACACTGCATCCAATTCCCCTAGGTGAGCCTCGGCTCTCACCTTGAGGGCTTGCAGGGACTCCAACATGCTCATCTGCCACTTCCTGCAAGTCTCCTCGAGGATCTCAGCCCACCTCTCTACCCAACGCAGTGAAATCTCCACCCTGGCCATGGTGAGTCTTGCCTCCCATGCCTGCTGATGCTCTGCCCCGATCTGCCGCCCCAAACATTCCAACACGGAAGACATCCTTTGGGTAAGGTCCACGTTTGCCTTCTGCCTGATGGCCAATACCTGCCACCCTGAGATGCCATGCCCTGAGTACTGCTGCCTTCTACACTGAGCCTCCTGCTGCCGTATAGCCGGTGCCTGCTCCTTAAGGCCAGCCTCTGGGATGATGACAACCCCCGGGTCTGTCGTGCACATGCCCTGCTCCTTGGTGCCTGTTCTCCCTCCATTGCCACAGCTCCTGTCAATGGCTGAATCTGCGTGGTGACCACGTTGGGTGATCCAACTTCAACAACTGAATCTGGCAGGGATGTGATCACCACCAGACTGACCGCTGGGGTTGGGACAGGTACACAGGGGGCCCTGGTGGTATCTTGGCCGGAAGGTGGCAGGGAGGATGACTGGCGCACAGACAAGGAAGATGAGCAGGTGGTTGCAGAAGTGGCCAGCCCACGTAACTAATTTGAGACCAGGAAATGTGCTAGCCAGTTCACAAGACGCACAACCTCATCTTGATGATGTGCAAGCCCCCGATTGCAAGCCTGCACATCATCATGAATGGTGCCTGTACGCCTCATGATACCAGCTAGCAACGGTTCCAACCTGTCCCGAATGGAGACATCTGCAGGTATTGGTGTTTCCGTTTGTGTGGAAACATCCGCCACCTGTGGATGGGTCTGGCCTGGGGCATGCCCGCAGGTGCATACTGGCACAGTCGCAGTCCCAGGGGCAGGAATAGGCACAGGCACCTCCACGGTGACCTGCACTGCCTCCTGCCCCGGAGTTTGGACTGCACCAGTCACACCCACCTCATGGCCCCCGCCGGGGCCCCATGGACTGGGCTGATGCAGCCTTCTCCTCATCCTCCTCCCCCACCGACCTGGATGCCTCCCCACCGTCTTCCGCATTGGACCGCCTCTGTGCAACCTCACCTGTCCCTCCCTCTGCCGAGCATTCAACGACCATCTACGCCCTCTTGGACCTCCCCTCAGAAGCTGCGGTTGTTGTCTGTGATGCGGTGCCAGTCTCTTCGCTCCCTGAAGAATAAATAACCTGGGAGCGCGACTGGGCCTTGTGTCTGTGCCTGTTGGAGGCATCCCCGCTGCCTTGCTCCACAGCACCGTTTCCGCCCTCATCTTCCAACATTGCTGTGGATAGGGGGACATAGAAAAAAATACATCAGGGTACTGTACATTTGTGTGTATGGCACAAAACATATGCACATGAATTTCACTGGTAAAGGCTTCAAACATAATCACCCTCCACAACACACTGGTACCTGCAATTAACACACAAGGCCATACATGACTGTCCTTCACACCAATCAATCACATCCATGGACAAGGCACTCTCAGCACCTACAAATTGTGCATGCCCCTCACATGGATAATGGGACACACACATGTAATTCACACACATCACCTGACAGTCCTGATGCAGGGCATGGAGCCATCACATCAGAGTCCACTCAATGTCAATTTGCCAGCAAGAGTCAAGCACACATTCAAATGTTCCAGTAACATCCATCCGGGAGTGTTGGCCAGTCACACACTCACTTCTCAGACACATGCACATACATGTACACCATGCATGTCCATGATTTTGCCAACAGCACCCATGTGTCACAACTCTCACACTGCCACGTTCATACACATGTATGCAACCATGTGCACATCGTTACATGCTGCAGTGCATCACACATTGCAACTGAAACACTGTTTATGTCACACATGCTTAAATGCACACACATGCAACACTGAATGGAACATGCACACAGACATCTGTACAAGAGGCATGCCTGACATAAGGTAAAGTTGCACACTCCAAACACACATCAACATGCACATGCACTGTGGAGGACAACAACACATGGACACTTACCAGTCGACTCCAGACGGAGCTGCAAATCCATGCCCTGGGGGTGCAACGCTGGTAGAACCTCTCCTGGACCCGCATGTTGTCTGTGTTCGACCAGCCCCGGCGCCCCCCTTGGTTCACACCAGCCTGGAGGAAGCGCTGGTCCTTGTTGTGGGTCCTGGCTTTGAAGTCCTCCTAGCGCTTGTGGACATGGCTGAAGTCCCGGGGTGCCACCCCATCCACGTTGATGGCACCCACGATGTCGGCCCAGATATTCTTCTTTCCTTTCTTGCCGACTTGCGTTGATAGGTTGAAGAGGGCATCAAAATGCCATAGTACTTGCTCCACCAGGATGTCAACTTCCCTTGCAGAAAGCTGACAGCCCTCTGCCTCGCTGCCGCAACATGGACATCAGACATGGCAACCCCCAAGGCAGGTGTGGTTGGACAAGGTGGTCCTGCGGCTGGGCTGTGGAGTGGTGGCTTGGCACGTCGGGAGTCTTCTGGATCAGCAGAGGTAGTCAAAGGTCTGATGATGGGAGCACTGGCAATGGCTGTACAGCAGGCACCAAAATTGCAGGGCACTTGGGCAGCAGGCACACACAGTGGCAGGCGGCAGCAGATGGCTCCTAGGAGGCAGCTCAGGGCAATTGGAGGCAGGTAAATTGGCTGGTAGGCCGGAGCGTGGGTCTTCCGTGTTACTTGCGTGGGCAGCCGGAAACAGAGTGACTCTGCATGTGCAGAAATCGCACGTTAGTGTGAAATCAGAGGAAAGGGGCTAAGCGCGTAAATTACGTGACACGCGCTGAACATTTGGTGTGGCGTTCAGGATCGGGATAAAATAGTGCATAGAAGACCATCACACGCTTGTGCGAGTTATAGCGGAGGGACGTGTGGACGTTGTTTTCACGCAATCTCTTCACTGCTGCGACCGTGCAAGCTTCTTGTTTTGGTGGGGGATTGCCTCTGCGCAAACGCCTGTGCACTTTTGAGGCTGACGGTGAGTTGTGCATCGCGTACCCCCATTTCCGAGGTCATAGTACCCTATGTCTCCTTCGCGTACACATTGTTTGTGTTGCTGGGTGCCACAGCCTACTGTGTATCCTTTTTCCTTCACATATGGGCTACCGAGGGGTCACATACATCTATTTTCATTTTTGGGGTGCCTGTGCATTACACGGCCCCTTTATTTTTCCCCTGGGGTCACATTGAGACTTGCTGGAGCACACTGGTACGTTTTCCTTCACATACCCTGCCCCTCACTCAAATTACCCAGGACAATTGATAGCTGCACCTGCCATTGCACTATTCCATCACTGCCATGACTGAGAGGGCAACAAGTGGGAAGGGAGGCAAAGGTGGGCGAGGTGGCAGAGGTGACCAAGGTGGCCAAGGTGGCAGAGGTGGCCGAGGTGGTCTAAGGTGGCTGAGGTGGCCAAGGTGCCCGGGGCCATGCAGGGAGAGCCATGCCCTCCACCCAATAGGGTCAGGGAGACACAGTTGATGATGATGTCCCCAGCACACACGGTCCTGGAGCAGCATTGCCATCTGCTGTTCACACCAGACCAGGCAGGGAGAGGAAGCTGCAGGGGCAGCTGCAGCAACCACCACCCAGGCTCAGGGTCAACCAGCAGGGCTGTAGTGGACCCGGCCCAGGCCCACAGAAACCCAGGTGCAGATGTTCTTGTCTCCAAGGGCAAAAGAAATGCAGACAAGGGTCCTGGCACCAGAACCATCTGCTGTCCACACCAGGCAGGGTGAGGAAGCTGCAGGGCCAGCTGCAGCAACCACCACCCAGGCTCAGGGTCACCCAGCCAGATCTGTAGTGGTCCCGGCCCAGGCCCACAGAGACCCAGGTGCAGATGTCCTTGTCTCAAAGGGCAAGAGACATGTGGACAAGGGTCCTGGCACCAGCACTCAGTGTACTGGAGCAGCATTGCCATCTGCTGTCCACACCAGGCAGGCTGAGGAAGCTACAGGGGCAGTTGCAGTGCTCACCACGCAGGCTCAGTGTCACTCAGCCAGGCTTGTAGTGGTCCCAGCCCAGGCCCACAGAGATCCAGGTAAGCTGGGTGCCAACTGCCCCTCTACTCTGGTGACTGGAGGTGGGACACCACGAGAGGATGAAGAACTCACTCCACAGGAGGAGATCATAAGTGATATAATTGATGTGGAGCAGATCCATGGCGTGGGTGAATTGCCAATTTATGAGGGAATGTCTGGTGAGTGGTGATGCGTGTGTGTCCAGGACATGTGCATGTTGCTTGGATGAAGTGTAATGATTGTCTGGCAGTTCTGCCTGCATTTACATGACTGTCATGTGTGAACCATGTCATAGTGGACTGACACGTGCTTGTTGTCCTGCAGACAGCATACGCACGATGTGCCGCACACCGTGACAATCCTCATCACCACACATGCTCACTCCTTCAATGTCAATCTCTGTCCAGCCTCTCTTGGCACTCTTCCTGCTCCAACCTGTGATGGCAGATAGCTTGTGACAATCTTTCACTCCACACTCGCCTTGTCTCTGCACATCTCTGACGTCTCTGAGAGGTCACACTGCCAGCTGCACCTCCTCAGGGATATTCTTTGTTTCCCCTTCTTCCCCCACCAGCTCACTGTCTCCAGTGGACTGGTCATTCCTATGTTGGGGTTTTGCAACGGCCTCTGCCATAATTTCTGTGCTTCAACTCTTTTCCTTCTGCAACTCATCCAGAACTGGACTGTAGGAATTGTCCTTTTGTCTTGGGGCCAGGTATTATATCTCCCTAGGACTGTAATGTTGGCACTGGCTCTCAGTGGCTATGACTGGTCATTCCCAAACCCTGTGCATTGTCCACAAGGCATGTGGGTCCTGGGGCCAGAGTTCCTTCAACTCCATTTTCGAAATTCGGTCATTGATCATCCCTTTCCTACTCCCTCAGGGTCAGTTCCTTCTCATAGCAATTAGTTAGTGGTTGATGTCTTTTCTTTGGCTGGGACCTCCATCTGGTACAGCCTCCCTGCCTCAATGGAACTGGAGGTGAACCTTTTCCGGGTCTGAAGGCACTTCTGATGCTTCCTCATGTGTTGTGCTTTCTCTCCACCTCTCCCTGCTGGAGTCCTGGATGACTGAGAGAATGCACTAGTCACCTGCACATACTCTGATATCCAACATGGGACTGTGAGCAGGCGGTTGAACCCATGCACTGCCTCCCTGCTATCCCCCACACTCAGTGGCTGTTTACTGTATCCCTACAACCCACTAACAGCAATTGACACATGATATCTGCACTTACACTTTCACTGCCACCAGCCTGCCGGATTTTCATTACTGATTATGTAGTTGTATTTTATGTGGATGCCGTTCCCATGTACTGCACTGCCCACTCCCACTTCCAACCCCAGGTCTCACCTTCGTCTTGTCTATTCACTTGTGTGATGTCAAGGTGACCTGGCCTCATGGGATGGGTGTGTCTGGCTTCACTCTATTCCACCACCCTCACATCGTAGCATCTTCTTCTGACACTTGTGTGTATTGAGTTTGTGACTTACATGTCATGTCATGTCACATCCAATGCACATGGCTCAGGGACAGTAGTCAGCAAGTTCCATCTCATGCAGTTTAAGAGTTCAGGCATGGCTATGCTACGTGGCATAGGTATATTTGCATCAGTGATGTTGGAGACTGAACTATGCCAGTCAGGTGCTCGTGTGTGAAGCAGGTGTTATGCACCATGCACTACATGTGGTATTTAGCCCTTCCACACATGAACATGGCTGCTTTCATGCTACCCTTCACTTGCATTGACACTGCGTACGTGAGGGAGTTTGTGACATGGCAGGTTAATGTGTTGCATGACGACATTGTGATGCCTATGGTTGTGGGCTATGCTGTTTACATTGGTCTTCATGTATTTTTCTGTCCATGTACAGGTGATGAAACACTGGAGGCAGAGGAGGAGGTGGAGGAGGAACAGGATACTGATCCACAAACAAGCATCAGTGGAGGACGTGATGAACCACTGGTGCAACAGTCCATCCCGGCCCTGACCCAGTATGAGTATGCCTCTGATGATACCTATGGCTCTGGTGGTGAACCAGAATTCGATTCCTCTGTGCTGTTGCATGTGAGTGCATCAAGTGTGGGTGCTGTTGCATCCAAAACATCTGAAGGCGGATGATGACCCCTCACATGGTCAGTCAGTGTGGGCACGTCCGTCTGTGGTGGTTACGGCTGTAGGGTCACGCTCCACAGTATTGACTCCTGGTCCTAGGCCAGCTGATCAAGGGAGGGATGCAGTCCTGCAGCCACAGATAGCGCCATCACATCAAGGTCCAGGTTCCCTTGGCCCAGGCAGGTGTGGGGTTTGCCAACACTGTGGCCGTGTGTTAGCTGGCAATACTGTGTGGGAGCAGTCCATGTATGCTGTTGCACAACAACAGGGTGCTTCATATGAGATGTAGGCTCAGGACATTGAAAGGGTGGCCAATTCCATGATCCCCCAGAAAGACAGGCGGAGCACCAGAAGCAGGCATTGCGATCCACATGCCGCTCACACAGGCTGGACATGGTGGCCAGCAACAGAACCCGACGGGTGAAACTGAGGGCTCTACACGCATCCATGACTGCAGAGGGTCGGGCCAACAGGGACGCCCTGAGGTTAGAGTATAGGTCCTTCAGGACTACACTGGCAGCACTCAAGGCAGCCAGCAGTAGACAGTTTGAACAGCAAATGCAACAGTTGACTCGTGCCATAACGAAGGAACTCTGTGCATCCCGTAAGGTGTTGCATAGGGACCTCCGAGCCATCATGTTGCAGATGCAATCATCTCAGTCCCACATGGCCACTGCCATGGAGGACCAGGCCAGGGCTATGTGTGGTGATCATCCCTTACCACTACCACATTTTGATGTTACACCTCTGGGTTGTAACAGCAGCAACAGGTCTCCCGATCCATGCAAGCCGTGCGGCCCATGAACGCATGGAGTTTTTTTTCTTTTCTTCTCAAAATCCACACATGTGGGAGTTGACGTATACCCTGCACCTCCTCCCTCCTGGGTCGCCCCCTCCCCCCCACTCCCCCATGGGCATTTTAGATTTTTTTGTACTTGTGTTTTGTCTATTGTGCATTCATGTGACAATGGGCCTCATTCCGAGTATGGAGGTTGTCATGGCGCTATTTGCGCCATGACTACCTCCCATACCGGTACCGACTCCGACTTGGTTCAATGGGGATTTACCGGTGTAGTCTGACCTTTGTGGGACCTGTGGGTCCCCATTGAAAAATCCATTCCCCACTCCAATTTGAGCCCCCATAGGGCTCAATGGGAATGGGGAAGTAGCTAATAACGGTACCACAATTTGCGGTACCATTATTAGCTATGAAGTCCCTTAACGGGTCAGACCAGGCATTAAAGGAGGGACCCACTAAGGGACCTCGGAATAGGGCACAAAGGGTTTACCGGTGTCCTTACCGGTTCCGGTAATCCCTTTGCGCCCAACTCGGAATGATGCCCAATGTGTTGCTTTGTGTGGCAGCCGAGGGCATCCACTGTAGATTCCAGCTGGACCCATGCAGACTTGTCTCGTGTTAGTACACTCCTTGTTTGTGCCTTAGACACATATGCCACTCCTGCTTTCCCTTTCCATGGCCTTGCAAGGAGTGCAGCATGTAAAAGCATGTAAATGTAACTTAGACAGAGGCATTGGGCTTCCATTCTATCTGTGGGCATTCTCAAGTCCGACCTGTGAATACAACCCTAGTGGGATTCATGATTCATGATTGTTTGTCCAGTGCATGGTTAGCATCCCTTTTTGTTTGGGCATTGAGATACATCCTTTGTTCATGATCCATCTTCATGTATTAGTTGGACTATCTCCATAATTGTTTGCATTCCGGCTGTATGCACTTCCCTGCCCCCTTTAGTTAGCAGATCCACACATAAAATACAAGCAGGCCATGTGCAAGTTATGCCACATTGGCGCACGTGTGCAAATATGATTGGTCACTGTCAGACAGATTCACTCTTGGGTCATGTGATTCTGGTATGTTGTACTGGCCAATTGATGTTCATGTGTACATTGTTGTTTTGATTTGTGAGTCTGATTTATTTATGAACTTGTTATGTTGATCATTGAGCGCTTTGTGACAGTAGTGTAAGGTGTTGGCCATTTATTTCTCAGTTTTGACATTGCATGCCATGGCATGGTGTGTCAACCAGGTGACATGCAGTGTGGGAGGGTTTAGGTGACATAATGGCATTTAGATGCGTACTTTGGATGGTGTTAGTGGCATACTCCATCTTCCATGTGTTCCTTTTGTGCACACCACATTGAGTTGTGTTAAGTTCTAAGGGATGCAAACAACGTGGCACTTCCAAGGACACATTCTCAGGGTTGTAAGGTTGGGACAGATGATTTTCCCTTTGTCATCATCGATTGTCACCTAGAATGTGCCAGGGCTGTGTGCACACCGCAGGGGTTGGAGTTTAGGTGACAAATTGTGCCACAAGCTGGGTACGGGCAGCCTTGCCACATGCCCTTTCCCCTCCCATGCACAGCCGTCATCGTGTGGACGTGGGGCACCACCATCTCCGCCGGTATGCCACGCCGTGTTGCAATGTTGTGCAGGACACATACTTCCACAATAATCCTGCACATTATTGGTGGTGCATATAGTAGCTCACCACCAGAGTGGTCAAGGGAGCTGAAGCGTGACTTTAGCACTCCAAATGTGTGCCTAGTTGCAATATGGGCTGCGTTCTATCCTACCCTGGGTAGTGTGGTGGGGTTCCATATTGGCGTCATCATGTAGGTGCTCAGAGGGTAGGCACTGTCCCCTGTGGAGGTGAGATGGTTTGTCAGTCTTGTGGTATTATCTGTGTGAGACATCCATGCATTTGCAGGGCCATTTGTACTCACCAATGAGCTATGTGTTGCCATGCCTCCCAGCTTCCAGGGCCCAGTGTAGGGGTGACATCCTGAATATGAAACTATCCTGGGTGGACCCTGAAGAGTTGGCATATACAGAGGTAATGATTCACTTGGCATCACATACAACCTGCACGTTGATGGAATGCCAGTGCTTGCGATTGTGATAGGTGTGCTCTGTTGCCCTAGGTGGATGTAGGGCCACATGGGTGCAATTGATGGCACCAAGCACTTTAGGGAAGTGTGCCACCCCATAAAAGTCCAGGACCATGGCCTGCCTTTCTGCGGGTGTTATGGGCATATATATGTGCCGGGGGACTGAGGAGCGTGTAGTCATTATTGCCAACACCTGGTGTAGGCAGCATGACTGCGTGGCCTGTGAAATGCACCCGGCTATGGCAGTTGTCTGCTGAAATGACCCAGTGGCTAAAAAATGCAGTACATTGAGCACCTTTTCCAAGGGGCTCAGTGCTTGGGAGCACAGGGTGAGTGATGTGAGGTCATCTTCCCACTCCATGACCAGGTCTAATATGATATGAGGTGGAAACCTGTATCTACCATAGACTTGGTAATCAGGCATTCCAAAAAGGCTGGCCCTGGAGAAAAGAAATGTGTACCCTGGCTATCCTCCTCTTCATGCAGTGTCCCACGATCAATGCTGCGAAGAATGGTACATTCATCGTAGCTGTATGCGTGCGTTGAATTTTCACACGCCATTTTATGCATTGTTTTTAGTGCACAATGACGGTTACGCCAGTTTTCGCGTGGCGGACGTGTTTCCGGATCACTGCTTCTTTTTCTGCGCGCTGGTGAGCCCTGTTCGATTCCATGAATATGTGTTGTTAGTGGGCGTGTGGGCATTGCGAGTATTTTACTGTGGTACTTCCCATGTAACGCCCACATTTACGCTTGTTGTTCCCCTTTCCACCTGTTCCGCCCCCTTTTTAGGTGACTGCGCAAGACGGTATGCACCTTTGCAGGGCATCTCACCCAAGGCATTCTTGGTGTCGCAGTGACGTGTTGGAGCCGAGGGGATTCAGTGCAAGTCTTGGGTAAGCGCATTGTGTTCCATGAACCATGAAGTTTTGCATGCAAGCGCCCCTTTTTCCGCACAATTTAATTCCATGGATCGGGCCCATAGAGTCCTGCAGTGATTTCACTAGCCTCAGCCACAGACCAATCTAAACCAATTTCATGTGTTTCCACCTGACATCTCAATGCTGCCTCTGAATATTTAGTTTGCATTAGCTGTTCCTGTTGTGTGTTAGAGCATAGCATGCCAACAATGCCAGTGTCACAAAATAAACCCTCCCCATAATAATGTCTCCACAAGGAGACTTTATACTGAAATAAAGTCTCCCTGGGACAATTTATTCTGAAATGCAATGTACCCCTGTGAAATAAATTCTCCCCCATGACAAGGAATTAATTACCTCTCATTTTGAACACTCCAACATCTGGCATTTTTTCAAAAGGGTGTCTTTACTCTTCTACGGAGGGTTTGGGAAAAATCCAGTCAGGTGAGTCTCTGATGAAATATTTTTGAGCCATCACCTTGATGGGGAGAGACTCTGTAGCAGAATACAATCTCCCCCTTGAAAGGGGAGACTCTGTGTCAGAATAAACTCTCCCCTTGATGGGGGGGATTCTGTAGCAGAATAAACTCTCCCCCTTGATGGGGCAGACTCAGTAACAGAACCCCCCTCCCCTTGAAAGGGGAGACTCTGTACCAAAATAAACTCTCCCCCCTGAAGGGGAGACTATGCATCAGAATAAACTCTCCCCCTTGACGAGGGACATTCTGTATCAGAATAAACTCTCCCCCTTAAAGGGGAGAATCTGTACCAGAATAAACTTACCCCCGTGAAGGGGAGACTCTGTATCAGAATAAACTCTCCCACTTTACAGGGGATAGTCTGTATAAGTATGAACTGTCCCCCTTAAAGAGAAGACTGTATCAGATTGAACAGGGTGCAGCACAAATGCTTAAATTGAATGAAAAGTTTTGTAAGTTTTCCATTTTGCCGCTGGTGAGATATTATTTGGCAAAATTAGTTCCTGTAATCCTTTCTGGGTTGGAGGCCAGACTGCGGCTTTGGTCTGTCAATTGGAATACATTTGAAGGTCAGCTATGGAAGAGGGCACTAGGTCTCCCGGCTTGTACTTCAAGTTGGAGCCTTAGGTTCAAACTTGGTTTAAAATCCTTGGGATGTATTGCAAATTAGAAGCTAGTCTCTCTATATCAGGAGATCATCACTGGAAAATAGATCACACTCTACGGAGACATTAGACATCATATGTTGCATTCCAGATCTGCCATTTTGGTGTCACTGGAAATTAGAGTGAGTGAGCCCTTATCTAAGGTTGACTTGGATGTAGACACCCTTATATCTAACCCATTGAAAGTCAAGAAGAAGCTGGAATCCTTTGATTGGATAGAGACAATCGAGAAAATTCCTTTTTACAGGGTGAGAAAAAGCTAAGTTGCCTCTCCAGATATCTTACAAAATGTCCAGAAAGTTCAACACGTAACGTCTTCCTGAGGTTAAGGCTAAGCTTGGCACACTGTGGAGAAATGCTAGCGAGGCAAAAGCAAGGAGCAAAACAACTTTGTAAAATCTGTATTGTTCCAGCAAATGAATCACTCAGGCACTTTTTGATGGAGTGTGAAGGCACGTGGATTCCACAACTAGCACTCTTCAGGAGATTTGTGTAACACGAAGAGGGTCTTGTTTCAGAATTATTTTTTTGGGACAGACTAATCTCGGGCCATAATGCCGTATTAACATCAGCTGTGGTACGAGTGTTAAAAATCTGCGAAATAACTGTTTGAAATCCAATGCAGCCATATTATTGTAAAGAATTAAAGTTCAACATTTTTAGTTAAGAGGGAAACTCAATTTCAAGCATATTGTTTGTCTTCTTATTAATGTTTGTACTTACTGAGTTATAATGTGTCTTTAGATGTATGACTGTATTTGTTTTTTGAGATTTTGTAAAGGATTTTTGTGAGCCAAAAACAAATAAAAAATAAAAATAAAACAAAAGTATCAGAATACACTCTCCCACTGAAAGGGGGAGTCTCTGTATCAGAATAATCTCACCTAGTTCAAGAGGGGAGACTATCAGAATCAATGCTACTCTTGAATGGGAGACTCTGTTGCAGAATAAGCTCCCTCCCCCTCCATGGGGGAGGCTTTATATCAGAATAATCTCTCCACTTTGAAGGGTAGGCACTGTAGCAGAATACACTCCCCCATTGATGGGCAAGAATGTGTAGCAGAATAGACTCTCCCCATTGAATGGGAGACTCTGTAGCAGAACAAACTCTCCCCCTTGACCAGGAGACTGTGTAGAAGAATACATTTTCCCTCTTGTAGGGCAGACACTTTAGCTAAATACACTCTCCCCATTGAAGGGGTATACTCTGTAGCAGAATTAAGTCTCTCCCTTAAAAGGGGAGACTCTGTATGCTAATAAACCCTTGCCTTGAAAGAGGAGTCTCTGTAGCAGAATAAACACTCCCCCTTGAAGGAGAGACTCTGTATCAGAATAAATTCTCCCATTGACAGGGAGATTATGTACCAGAATAAACTCTCTCCCTAGAAATGGGAGACTCTGTACCAGAATTAACGCCCCCGCCCCCTTGAAGGAGAGACTCTGTATCAGAATAAACTCTTCCCATTGAAGGGGGAGATTCTGTATCAGAATAAGCTGTCCCCCTTGAAAGGTGAGACTCTGTACCAGAATAACCTCTCACCCTTGAAAAGGGAGACTCTGTACCAGAATAAACTCTCCCCATTGACCTGGGAGATTTTGCATCAGAATAAACTTACCCCTTTAAGGTGGAGACTCTGTACCAGAATAAACTATCCCCTATGAAGGGGACACTCTGTACCAGAATAAACTATCCCACATGAAGGGGAGACTCTGTACCAGAATAAACTTTGCCCCATGAAGGGAAGACTCTGTATCAGAATACACTCACTCCATTGAAGTGGAAGACTCTGTATCAGAATCAATGCTACACTTGAATGGGAGATTCTGTTGCAGAATAAGCTCTCCCCCTACATGGGAGAGGCTCTATATCAGAATAATCTTTTCCCGTTGAAGGGTAGACACTGTAGCAGAATAAACTTGCCCCCTTGATGGGGGAAACTGGGTAGCAGAATAAACTCTCCCCGTTGAATCAGAGACTGTAGTACAATACATTCTCCCCCTTGTAGGGGAGACATTATAGCTAAACACACTCTCCACATTGAAGGAGGAAACACTGTAGCACAATACATTCTCCCCATTGAGAGGGGAGATTCTGTATCAGAATAAACTCTGCCCTTTATGGGGGAGATTCAGTAGCAGAATAAACTCTCCCCCTTGATGGGGACACTCTGTAGCAGAATAAACTCTCCCCCTTGATCGGGGAGACTACGTGTAGCAGAATACACTCTGTATCAAAATAAACTCTCGCCATGAAAGGGGGAATCTCTGTATCAGAATAAATTAACTCCATTGAAGGGGGGACCTCTGCATCAGAATCAACACTGCCCCTTGAATGGAAGAGTCTTTTGCATAATACGCTCTCCCCTTTGATGGGGGAGGATCTATGTCCAAATAAACAGTCCCCTTTGAAGAGTATACAGTGTAGCAGAATAAACTCCCCCCATGATGAGGGAGACTATGTAGCAGAATAAAATCTCCTCCTTGAATGGGAGACTCAGTAGCAGAGTACACTCTCCCCCTTGATGGGGCAGGGGAGACTCTGTAGCAGAATACATTCTCCCCCTTTATGGAGGAGACTGTATCAAAGTAAACTCTCGCACTTGCTCCCACTTGCAAGAGGAGACTCTACATCAGAATACACTCTCACCCTTGAAGAGGATAGTCTACATCAGAATAAACTCTACCCCTTTAAGGAGAGACTCTGTATCAAAATAAACTCTCCCCCTTCATGGGGGAGATTCTGTATCAGAATAAACTCTCCCACTTGAAGGCAAAGGTGCTCTATCCAAATTAAACCTTCCACTTGAAGGATGGGGAATCTTTTGCAGAATGAAGCAGGGGTATATTTATTAAAATTGTTCCCTTTACACCTGGACATGGACATCTGTATCAGAATACACCCCCTCCCTTGAAAGGGGATATTCTGTATCATTATAAACTCTATCCTTTATGGAGGAGACAGTATCAGAATAAACTCACTCCATTGAAAGCAGAGGCTCTACGTCAGAATAAACTCTCACCCTTGAATAGGAGAGTCTGCATCAGAATAAACTCTACCCCTTTAAGGAGAGACTCTGTAGCAGAATAAACTCTTCCCCTTCATGGGGAGATGATTTTGTATCACAATAAACTTTCCCCCTTGAAGGCAAAGGTGCTTTATCCAAATGAAACCTTCCACTCGAAGGATGGGGAATCCTTTTCAGAATAAAGCAGGGGTATATTTATTCAATTTATTTCCTTTTACACCTAGACATGGAGACTCTATCAGAATAAAATCCCCCCTTGTAAGCGGAGACTCTGTTTCATTATAAACTATACCCCTTGAAAGGGGACACTCTATATCAGAATACACGATCCCCTTGAAAGGGGAGACTCTGTATCAGAATAAAGTATCCCCTTGATGGGGGAGATTGTGTAGCATAATAACTCTCCCCCTTGATGGGGGATACTCTTTAGCAAAATAAACTCTTCCCCTTGAAAGGGGAAACTCTGTCGCAGAATAAACTCTCCCCTTGAATGGGAGACTCTGTAGGAGAATGAACTCTCCCCCTTGATGGGAGAGACTCTGTAGCAGAATAAACTCTGCCCATTGAAGGGGAGACTCGGTATCCGAATCAACTCTACCCCTTTAAGTGGAGAATCTGTAGCAGTGCAAACTCCCCCCTTGTACGGGAGACTCTGAATCAGAATTAATGCTACCCCTTGAATGGAAGACTCTGTTGTATAATAAGTTCTCCCCCTTCATGGGGCAGGCTCTATATCAGAATAATCTCTCCCCTTTGAAGGGTAGACACTGTAGAAGAATAAACTCTCCCCCTTGATGGGGCAGGGGAGACTCTGTAGCAGAATACATTTGCCCCCTTGTAGGGGAGACTCAATAGCTGAATAAACTCTCGCCCTTGAAGTGGGAGACTCTGTACCCAAATTAACTCTACCCATTTAAGGGAACACTCTGTATCAGAATAAACTCTCCCCCTTTATTGGGGAGACTGTATCAAAGTAAACTCTCCCACTTGCAAGGGGAGACTCTACATCAGAATGCACTCTCTCCCTTGAAGAGGAGAGTCTGCATCAGAATAAACTCTACCCCTTTAAGGAGAGACTCTGTAGCACAATAAACTCTCCCCCTTCATGGGGGAGATTCTGTATCAGAATAATCTCTCCCCCTTGAAGGTAGAGGTGCTTTATCCAAATGAAACCTTTCACTTGAAGGTGGGGAATCTTTTTCAGAATGAAGCCGGGGTATATTTATTCAAATTGTTCCCTTTACATCTGGACATAGAAAATATGTATCAGAATAAACTCCCCCCCCCCTCGAAAGGGGACACTCTGTATCATTATTTTTTTAATTATTTGTTTGAATCACTTAATGATTTTTACAAAAAAGTGGTTTTATCAAACTTTACTTCTCTAAAATTCAAGGTGGCTGAAAGTAGAAGACAGAGTAAAATGGCGAGCTGATAATTGCTAATTTCTCTATAGTCAAAAGATCCACGTGCTGTATTCTATGATGAATCATTTATTTGTTCAATTTTCCTCATTGCGTTTAGAAGAATATTTGTTGTTGCTATTGTCCATTGAGTTTTTTCTCCGTTAATGAGGCGGCCCCACCAGGTGACTTCCTCGAACAAGAGCAATGGAGAGCATAAATGTTTTAAGTAAACACTTCTGATTTCCTGTGTTTCTGGACATGACAGCAAGAGATGTCTTATTGTTTCAATCTGCTCTTGGTTTCTGCAGAGTCTACATTTGTTTGAGGTAGAAAGATCTAACCGCCCGGATTTCGTTTGTGTCCAATAGGTTTAAACACGCACTAAGCAACACATTTGTTAATGCTTTGTTTTGGAATTTCTTCATGAAATCCTGGATCTCATTTAACTTTTTTGGGTTTGGTGGAAGATGATTTGACAATTTGTTCTTTGCCGCTGTTTCTAATGTATTGATCCAGTCCAGCTCTTCTGTTTTATTTTTTACCCTTTGCGGGTTTTGGATCAGATCTTCTTCTGTACATTGTACTGTTGCCAACTTATCTTTTTTTTCATTAGCCCATGAATTCAGCATTTTTCAATATGCTCCTTTAGTCTCCGTATTTATCAGATTATAAATTCTAGGGCTCTCCAAGAGCAGCGATTTCCTAAATAGCATCATACTGTTAGTTTCGATCGTTGCTTTTAACTAGAGTAAAGGAGGGCATTGGTGTCGACTTTGGCAAATTTGGGACAGATCTCCAGAAATAGGCTTCTAGTTTCTGCCAAATATTTTCTGGAATGTATGCCATTGCAACAACGCCATACGTCAAGGTTGGTGTCACCTTAGCTCTGTAGAACTGGATTGCTGGTAGAAGGGAAAAGCGGCCTCATTTTTTATCCACTGAACGAGTTTGTGCCATAAGTTTCCTTATTTTCTCCCAAAGAGCGGCTGTATTGTGTTCTCCTCTCTAGAGCTTTCAAGCATAACTCCCAAGTACTTAAATTTGGTAACTTTTTCGATCTGCAAGCTCTCCAGGTGCCATCTTAGGTTTTCTTTTCTCTTTCTTGATTTCTCTAGCACCATCACTTTTGTTTTGCCCTTGTTGTTTTCTAGGTTGTTTATACCAATGTACTTGGAAAGGTTGTCGAGTTGCCTTTGGAAACCAATTGCTTTGTGGTCAAGGAGGATCATGTCATCCGCATACAGCAAGCAGGATATTGTTGTTTGTCCAATTTTTTGGTGGGAATGATCTCATGTTCTTTTCTGTGTCTTTAATGTCCCCAATATATGCTATAAATAGTGCCGGAGCAAGGGGGCAGCCTTATTTTACCCCTCTTGTGATGGGTATTTCTTCTGATAATAAACCCTGCTTGCTCGATGAAAGCGAGAAAAACCCTTGGGCTCCCTTCCAAGATTTTGCTATTTATAATACTCAGAAGCATAATGTAGGCCGAGGTTCCAATGCTTTTCTAGAAACCCGCCTGAAACGGGTCATCACAAGCCACATTCTTTGGCCAAGATTGGAATCGTGCCAATAGAAGGGAGCCGAAGACCTTCCCAATTACATCAAGTAATGCAATTGGGCGGTAGTTTCTTGGGTCTTCTTTGCTAGCCTTCTTTAAAATGGGCACCACTATCGATGAAGTCCAGGACGATGGTATAGGCTTGGACTCCATACACCTTTTGAATACAATGCTGATGAAGGTTGCCCATTCCACCGGATGGTTCTCCAAATCGATGTTCGTTATCCCATCCGGGCCCGGGGCATTTGATGTTTTTAGCTTGCGTATCATGTCTTTGATGGCATCTCTATCGTGTAGGTCGTCCCATGGAGAGCTCTTTTTCTATTTTTGTAGAGATGTTATTCGGTAGCGAGGGGAATAAGGTTTTAAAGTACTCCACCCAGGTGGTTTATCCAACACTATTTGAGATGGCATCTTCAAGTTGGGGTTCTTTGGATCTAATCAGTGACCAAAATTCACAAGAATTGTGGCCACTCATCATCTTCACCACTGCTGGTACAATGTTGTCCACTAGCTTTTGATCAAGGACTTGTATTTCTTTGTTTTTTTGTACAGCATATTTATGTGGAATTTAGACTTGTATTTTAACGCCAATCTTTTGAATTCACGCATTTTGCATCTTTTCTCCACCAAAACTTTACCAAACTGTTTTTTCAAATTTGATAGGCGGTTGGAATTTTTCACAGCAGGTTTGTGTATTATTAGCAATGGTTGATAATACGCTGATAGGGGATTTTCAACGGCATCCCTATAGTTTCTCGTTAGTTCTTTGCTGTTCCTTGCACTCAGCCTAACTCTAATTCCTTGAGGTTTGGTTTCAATTTTGGTGCTTGTTTTTGTTTTCCAAGCACTCACAGTCGCCCATGTTATCGTCAGTAAGTTGTGGTCACAATGTTTAGTCTTTATCACCTCAAACAAAGTTATTGCTGACAGCATGGTGTGTGATACAAAAATATAATCGATTGAGGTCGAGGCGCCCTCTCTTTCCCAAGTTGGAATACGATTGGGTTGATTGCACAGCTATCCTGTATCGAGAAGTTGTCTTGATTCCATTAGTTCATTCCAAAGGGTGCCATGATCCTCCGATGGTGAAAGGGGAGACTCTGTATCATTATAAAATCTACACCTTGAAAGGGGAGACTCTATATCAGAATACACTCTCCACTAGAAAGGTGAGACTCTGTATCAGAATAAAGTCTCCCCTTGACGGGGGAGATTGTGTAGCATAATACACTCTCCCCCTTGATGTGGGATACTCTGTAGCAGAATAAACTCTTCCCCTTGAAAGGGGAGTCTCTGTAGCAGAATAAACTCTTCCTCTTGAAAGTACATACTCTGTATCAGAATAAACTCTCCACTTGAGGGTGGAGATTTGAGTCAGAATAAAGTCCCCACCCTCACTTATTGGGGAGACTCTGTATCATAATAAAGTCTCCTTTAAAGGGAAGCCCATGTTTCAGAATAAACTCTCCCTCCGAAAGGGGGCGTCTCTGCATCAAAATCAACACTGCCCCTTGAATGGGAGACTCTGTTGCAGAATAACCTCTCCCCCTTGATGGGGGCGATGATTCTGTATCACAATAAACTCTCCCCCTTGAAGGTATAGGCGCTTTATCCAAATGAAACCTTCCACTTGAAGGTGGAACTCTTTTTCAGAATGAAGCAGGCGTATATTTATTCAAATTGTTTCCTTTACATCTGGACATGGAGACTCTGTATCAGAATAAACTCTCCCTCGCTTGAAATGGGAGACTCTGTATCAGAATAAACTGTCCCTTCTTACGGTGGAGACTTTATCAAAGTAAACTCTCCCCTTTGCAAGGGGAGACACTACATCATAATACACTCCCACCCTTTTCATAATGAAGCAGGGGTGTATTTAGTCAAATAGTTCCCTTTACATCTGGACATGGAGCCTCTGTATCAGAATAAACTCACCTCTCCCTTGAAAGGGGTGACTCTGTATCATTATAAACTCTACACATTGAAAGGGGAGACTCTATATCAGAATACACTCTCCCCTTTAAAGTGGAGACTTTTTAGCTGAATAAAGTCTCCCCTTGATGGAGAGATTGTGTAGCAAATAAAACTCTCCCCCTTGATGGGGGATACTCTGTAGCAGAATAAAATCTTCTCATTGAAGGGGAGCCTCAGTAGCAAAATAAACTCTCCCACGTGATGGGGCAGGGGAGACTCTGTAGCAGAATACATTTTCCCACTTATAGGGGAGACTCTATAGCTTAATAAACCTTGCCCCTTTGAAGCGGGAGACTCTGAACCCAAATTAACTCTACCCCTTCAAGTGGAGACTCTGCATCAGAATCAACGTTACCATTGAATGAGAAAATCTGTTGTAGAATAAGCTCTCCCCCTACATATAGAGGATCTATATCAGAATAATCTCTTCCCTTTGAATGGTAGACAGTGTAGCAGAATAAACTCTGCCCTTGATGGGGGAGACTAGGTAGCAACTCTCCCCATTGAATCAGAGACTGTAGCACAATACATTCTCCCCCTTGAAAGGGAGACTCTGTATCAGAATAAACTCTCCCCTTGATAGGGGAGATTTTGTAGCAGAATAAACTCTCCCCCTTGATGGAGAGACCCTGTAGCAGAATAAACTCTCCCCCTTCAAAGGGGAGACTGTTTAGCAGAATACACTCTTCCTCTTGAAAGTAGATACTCTGTATCAGAATAAACTCTCCACTTGATGGTGGAGATTTGAGTCAGAATGAACTCCCTACCCCCCTTATCGGGGAGACTCTGTAGCATAATAAAGTCTCTTTTAAAGGCAAGACCCTGTATCAGAATAAACTCTCCCTCCAAAAGGGGGAGACTCTGAACCCAAATTAACTCTACCCCTTTAAGTGGAGACTCTGTATCCAAATAAACTCTCCCCCTTTATGTGGGAGACTGTATCCAAGTAAACACTCCCCCTTGCAAGGGGAGACTCTACAGCAGAATACACTCTCACCCTTGAAGAAGAGAGTCTCCATCATAATAAACTCTACCCCTTTAAGGAGAGATTCTGTAGCGGAATAAACTCTCCCCCTTCTGGGGGGAGATGATTCTGTATCACAATAAACTCTCCCTCTTGAAGGTAGAGGTGCTTTATCCAAATGAAACATTCCACTTGAAGGTGGGGACTCTTTTACAGAATGAAGCAGGGGTATATCTATTCAAATTGTTCCCTTTACATCTGGACATAGAGACTCTGTATCAGAATAAACCCCCCATCCCCTTGAAAGGGGTGACTCTGTATCATTATAAACTCTACCCCTTGAAAGAGGAGACTCTATATCAGAATACACTTTCCACTTTAGAGTGGAGACTTTGTATCAGAATAAAGTCTCCCCTTGACGGGGGAGATTGTGTAGCATAATACACTCTCCCCCTTGATGTGGGATACTCTGTAGCAGAATAAACTCTTCCCCTTGAAAGGGGAGTCTCTGTAGCAGAATAAACTCTTCCTCTTGAAAGTACATACTCTGTATCAGAATAAACTCTCCACTTGAGGGTGGAGATTTGATTCAGAATAAAGTCCCCACCCTCACTTATTGGGGAGACTCTGTATCATAATAAAGTCTCCTTTAAAGGGAAGCCCATGTTTCAAAATAAACTCTCCCTCCGAAAGGGGGCGTCTCTGCATCAAAATCAACACTGCCCCTTGAATGGGAGACTCTGTTGCAGAATAACCTCTCCCCCTTGATGGGGGCGATGATTCTGTATCACAATAAACTCTCCCCCTTGAAGGTATAGGCGCTTTATCCAAATGAAACCTTCCACTTGAAGGTGGAACTCTTTTTCAGAATGAAGCAGGCGTATATTTATTCAAATTGTTTCCTTTACATCTGGACATGGAGACTCTGTATCAGAATAAACTCTCCCTCGCTTGAAATGGGAGACTCTGTATCAGAATAAACTGTCCCTTCTTACGGTGGAGACTTTATCAAAGTAAACTCTCCCCTTTGCAAGGGGAGACACTACATCATAATACACTCCCACCCTTTTCATAATGAAGCAGGGGTGTATTTAGTCAAATAGTTCCCTTTACATCTGGACATGGAGCCTCTGTATCAGAATAAACTCACCTCTCCCTTGAAAGGGGTGACTCTGTATCATTATAAACTCTACACATTGAAAGGGGAGACTCTATATCAGAATACACTCTCCCCTTTAAAGTGGAGACTTTTTAGCTGAATAAAGTCTCCCCTTGATGGAGAGATTGTGTAGCAAATAAAACTCTCCCCCTTGATGGGGGATACTCTGTAGCAGAATAAAATCTTCCCATTGAAGGGGAGCCTCAGTAGCAAAATAAACTCTCCCACGTGATGGGGCAGGGGAGACTCTGTAGCAGAATACATTTTCCCACTTATAGGGGAGACTCTATAGCTTAATAAACCCTGCCCCTTTGAAGCGGGAGACTCTGAACCCAAATTAACTCTACCCCTTCAAGTGGAGACTCTGCATCAGAATCAACGTTACCATTGAATGAGAAAATCTGTTGTAGAATAAGCTCTCCCCCTACATATAGAGGATCTATATCAGAATAATCTCTTCCCTTTGAATGGTAGACAGTGTAGCAGAATAAACTCTGCCCTTGATGGGGGAGACTAGGTAGCAACTCTCCCCATTGAATCAGAGACTGTAGCACAATACATTCTCCCCCTTGAAAGGGAGACTCTGTATCAGAATAAACTCTCCCCTTGATAGGGGAGATTTTGTAGCAGAATAAACTCTCCCCCTTGATGGAGAGACCCTGTAGCAGAATAAACTCTCCCCCTTCAAAGGGGAGACTGTTTAGCAGAATACACTCTTCCTCTTGAAAGTAGATACTCTGTATCAGAATAAACTCTCCACTTGATGGTGGAGATTTGAGTCAGAATGAACTCCCTACCCCCCTTATCGGGGAGACTCTGTAGCATAATAAAGTCTCTTTTAAAGGCAAGACCCTGTATCAGAATAAACTCTCCCTCCAAAAGGGGGAGACTCTGAACCCAAATTAACTCTACCCCTTTAAGTGGAGACTCTGTATCCAAATAAACTCTCCCCCTTTATGTGGGAGACTGTATCCAAGTAAACACTCCCCCTTGCAAGGGGAGACTCTACAGCAGAATACACTCTCACCCTTGAAGAAGAGAGTCAACATCATAATAAAATCTACCCCTTTAAGGAGAGATTCTGTAGCGGAATAAACTCTCCCCCTTCTGGGGGGAGATGATTCTGTATCACAATAAACTCTCCCTCTTGAAGGTAGAGGTGCTTTATCCAAATGAAACATTCCACTTGAAGGTGGGGACTCTTTTACAGAATGAAGCAGGGGTATATCTATTCAAATTGTTCCCTTTACATCTGGACATAGAGACTCTGTATCAGAATAAACCCCCCATCCCCTTGAAAGGGGTGACTCTGTATCATTATAAACTCTACCCCTTGAAAGAGGAGACTCTATATCAGAATACACTTTCCACTTTAGAGTGGAGACTTTGTAGCTGAATAAATTCTCCCCTTGATGGGGGAGATTGTGTAGCATAAAAAACTCTCCCCCTTGATGGGGGATACTCTGTAGCAGAATAAACCCTTCCCTTTGAAAGGGGAGACTGTTTAGCAGAATAAACTTTGTAGTAGAATAAACTCTTCCTCTTGAAAGTAGATCCTCTGTATCAGAATAAACTCTCCACTTGATGGGGAGATTTGAGTCAGAATAAACTCCCCCCACCCCCTTATCGGGAAGACGCTGTAGCATAATGAACTCTCCTTTAAAGGGGAGACCCTGTATCAGAATAAACTTTCATCCGAAAGGGGGAGTCTCTGCATCAGAATCAACACTACCCCTTGAGTGGGAGACTCTGTTTTAGACTAACCTCTCCCCTTTGATGGGAGAGGCTCTATGTCCGAATAATCTCTCACCTTTGAAGGGTAGACATGTAGCAGAATAATCTCCCCCTTGATGGGGGAGACTCAGTAGCAGAATACACTCTCCCCTTTGATGGGGCAGGGGAGACTCTGCAGCAGAATATATTTTCCCACTTATAGAGGAGACTTTATACCTTAATAAACTCTCCCCATTGAAGGGGGAGACTTTGTATCAGAATAACCTCTCTCTCTTGAAAGGGTAGAATCTGTACCAGAATACACTCTCCCCTTAAAGAGGAGACTCTGTATCAGAATAAACTTTCCCCCTGGATGGGGCAGACTCTGTAGCAGAATACACGCTCACATTTGTAAGAGGAGACTCTGTAGCAAAATAAACTCTCCCCCTTGATGGGGGAGACTCTGTATCAGAATAAACTCTCCCCTTTACAAGAGGAGACTCTGTAGCAGAATAACAACTCTCCCCTGGAAAGGGGAGACTATGTACCAAAAATAAACTATCCCCCTTGAAGCGGAGGCTCTGTATCAGAATAAATTCTCTTCCTTGAAGGGGAGACACTGTAGCAGAATAAACTCTTCCTTGATGGGCGAGGCTCTGTATCAGAATAACCTCTCCCGATTGATGGGAGAGATTCTGTATTAGAATAAACTCTTCCCCTTAAATTTGAGACTCTGTACCAGAATAAACTCTCCCCCTTGATGGGGGAAATTCTGTATCGGAAAAACTCACCTCCTTAAAGGGAAGACTCTGTATCAGAATAAACTCACCACATTGAAGGGGAAGACTCAGTATCAGAATCAATGCTACCATTGAATTGGAGACTATGTTGCAGAATAAACTCTCCCCCTACATGGTGGAAGCTCTATATCAGATTAATCTCTTCCCCTTGAATGTGGAGACTCTGTATCAGAATAAACTCTCCCTTTGATGGGGGAGATTTTGTTGCAGAATAAACTCTCCCCCTTTATGGGGAGACCCTGTAGCAGAATAAACTCTCCCTCTTGAAAGGGGAGTCTGTTTAGCAAAATAAACTCTGTATCAGAATAAACTCTTCCCCTTGAAAGTAGATATTCTGTATCAGAATAAACTCTCCACTTGATGGGGGAGATTTGAGCCAGAATAAACTCCCCACCACCCCTTATCGGGGAGACTCTGTAGCATAATAAACTCTCCTTTAAAGGGAAGGCCCTGTATCAGAATAAAGTCACCACATTGAAGGGGAAGACTCGGTATCAGAATCAATGCTACCATTGAATTGGAGACTCTGTTGCAGAATAAACTCTCCCCCTACATGGTGGAAGCTCTATATCAGCTTAATCTCTTCCCTTTGAATGGTAGAAACTGTAGCAGAATAAACTCTGCCCTTGATGGGGGAGGCTGTGTAGCAACTCTCCCCATTGAATCGAAGACTGTAGCAGAATACATTCTCCCCCTTGAAAGTGGAGACTCTGGGCCTCATTACGAATCAGGCGTTAAGGGGTTAACGGCGCCGTAAACGGCACCGACCCTTAACGCCTGATTACAAGGTCCCTTAGCGCCATGGTGATATTAACGCCTGCTTTTTGCAGGCGTTAAAATCCATGGCGCTAAGGGACCATGGTGCTAATTACGCCACCGTAATTTACGGTGGCGTAATTAGCGCCTTCCCCACTCCCATTATGCCCTATGGGGCAAAAATGGGAATGGGGAAGGGTAAAATGGGAAATGGGGATTTACCGCCCCACTCACCTTGGAATGGGGCGGTAAATCCGCCATCCACCATGGTGTAAACATAGTTTACACCATGGTGGTAAGGGTACGACCCAGCGATAACTTACCACCTGGGTCATAATGAGGCCCTCTGTATCAGAATAAACTCTCCCTTTGATGGGGGAGATTTTGTAGCAGAATAAACTCTCCCCCTTGAAAGGGGAGTCTGTTTAGCAAAATAAACTCTGTAGCAGAATAAACTCTTCCCCTTGAAAGTAGATATTCTGTATCAGAATAAACTCTCCACTTGATGGGGGAGATTTGAGCCAGAATAAACTCCCACCACCCCTTATCGGGGAGACTCTGTAGCATAATAAACTCTCCCCTTGATGGGGGAGATTTTGTAGCAGAATAAACTCTCCCCCTTGATGGAGAGACCCTGTAGCAGAATAAACTCTCCCCCTTCAAAGGGGAGACTGTTTAGCAGAATACACTCTTCCTCTTGAAAGTAGATACTCTGTATCAGAATAAACTCTCCACTTGATGGTGGAGATTTGAGTCAGAATGAACTCCCTACCCCCCTTATCGGGGAGACTCTGTAGCATAATAAAGTCTCTTTTAAAGGCAAGACCCTGTATCAGAATAAACTCTCCCTCCAAAAGGGGGAGACTCTGAACCCAAATTAACTCTACCCCTTTAAGTGGAGACTCTGTATCCAAATAAACTCTCCCCCTTTATGTGGGAGACTGTATCCAAGTAAACACTCCCCCTTGCAAGGGGAGACTCTACAGCAGAATACACTCTCACCCTTGAAGAAGAAAGTCTCCATCATAATAAACTCTATCCCTTTAAGGAGAGATTCTGTAGCGGAATAAACTCTCCCCCTTCTGGGGGGAGATGATTCTGTATCACAATAAACTCTCCCTCTTGAAGGTAGAGGTGCTTTATCCAAATGAAACATTCCACTTGAAGGTGGGGACTCTTTTACAGAATGAAGCAGGGGTATATCTATTCAAATTGTTCCCTTTACATCTGGACATAGAGACTCTGTATCAGAATAAACCCCCCATCCCCTTGAAAGGGGTGACTCTGTATCATTATAAACTCTACCCCTTGAAAGAGGAGACTCTATATCAGAATACACTTTCCACTTTAGAGTGGAGACTTTGTAGCTGAATAAATTCTCCCCTTGATGGGGGAGATTGTGTAGCATAAAAAACTCTCCCCCTTGATGGGGGATACTCTGTAGCAGAATAAACCCTTTCCTTTGAAAGGGGAGACTGTTTAGCAGAATAAACTTTGTAGTAGAATAAACTCTTCCTCTTGAAAGTAGATCCTCTGTATCAGAATAAACTCTCCACTTGATGAGGAGATTTGAGTCAGAATAAACTCCCCCCACCCCCTTATCGGGAAGACGCTGTAGCATAATGAACTCTCCTTTAAAGGGGAGACCCTGTATCAGAATAAACTTTCCTCCGAAAGGGGGAGTCTCTGCATCAGAATCAACACTACCCCTTGAGTGGGAGACTCTGTTTCAGACTAACCTCTCCCCTTTGATGGGAGAGGCTCTATGTCCGAATAATCTCTCACCTTTGAAGGGTAGACATGTAGCAGAATAATCTCCCCCTTGATGGGGGAGACTCAGTAGCAGAATACACTCTCCCCTTTGATGGGGCAGGGGAGACTCTGCAGCAGAATATATTTTCCCACTCATAGAGGAGACTTTATACCTTAATAAACTCTCCCCATTGAAGGGGGAGACTTTGTATCAGAATAACCCCTCTCTCTTGAAAGGGTAGAATCTGTACCAGAATACACTCTCCCTTTGAAGAGGAGACTCTGTATCAGAATAAACTTTCCCCCTGGATGGGGCAGACTCTGTAGCAGAATACACGCTCACATTTGTAAGAGGAGACTCTGTAGCAAAATAAACTCTCCCCCTTGATGGGGGAGACTCTGTATCAGAATAAACTCTCCCCTTTACAAGAGGAGACTCTGTAGCAGAATAACAACTCTCCCCTGGAAAGGGGAGACTATGTACCAAAAATAAACTATCCCCCTTGAAGGGGAGGCTCTGTATCAGAATAAATTCTCTTCCTTGAAGGGGAGACACTGTAGCAGAATAAACTCTTCCTTGATGGGCGAGGCTCTGTATCAGAATAACCTCTCCCGATTGATGGGAGAGATTCTGTATTAGAATAAACTCTTCCCCTTAAATTTGAGACTCTGTACCAGAATAAACTCTCCCCCTTGATGGGGGAAATTCTGTATCGGAAAAAACTCACCTCCTTAAAGGGAAGACTCTGTATCAGAATAAACTCACCACATTGAAGGGGAAGACTCAGTATCAGAATCAATGCTACCATTGAATTGGAGACTATGTTGCAGAATAAACTCTCCCCCTACATGGTGGAAGCTCTATATCAGATTAATCTCTTCCCCTTGAAAGTGGAGACTCTGTATCAGAATAAACTCTCCCTTTGATGGGGGAGATTTTGTTGCAGAATAAACTCTCCCCCTTGATGGGGAGACCCTGTAGCAGAATAAACTCTCCCTCTTGAAAGGGGAGTCTGTTTAGCAAAATAAACTCTGTATCAGAATAAACTCTTCCCCTTGAAAGTAGATATTCTGTATCAGAATAAACTCTCCACTTGATGGGGGAGATTTGAGCCAGAATAAACTCCCCACCACCCCTTATCGGGGAGACTCTGTAGCATAATAAACTCTCCTTTAAAGGGAAGGCCCTGTATCAGAATAAAGTCACCACATTGAAGGGGAAGACTCGGTATCAGAATCAATGCTACCATTGAATTGGAGACTCTGTTGCAGAATAAACTCTCCCCCTACATAGTGGAAGCTCTATATCAGCTTAATCTCTTCCCTTTGAATGGTAGAAACTGTAGCAGAATAAACTCTGCCCTTGATGGGGGAGGCTGTGTAGCAACTCTCCCCATTGAATCGAAGACTGTAGCAGAATACATTCTCCCCCTTGAAAGTGGAGACTCTGGGCCTCATTACGAATCAGGCGTTAAGGGGTTAACGGCGCCGTAAACGGCACCGACCCTTAACGCCTGATTACAAGGTCCCTTAGCGCCATGGTGATATTAACGCCTGCTTTTTGCAGGCGTTAAAATCCATGGCGCTAAGGGACCATGGTGCTAATTACGCCACCGTAATTTACGGTGGCGTAATTAGCGCCTTCCCCACTCCCATTATGCCCTATGGGGCAAAAATGGGAATGGGGAAGGGTAAAATGGGAAATGGGGATTTACCGCCCCACTCACCTTGGAATGGGGCGGTAAATCCGCCATCCACCATGGTGTAAACATAGTTTACACCATGGTGGTAAGGGTACGACCCAGCGGTAACTTACCGCCCGGGTCATAATGAGGCCCTCTGTATCAGAATAAACTCTCCCTTTGATGGGGGAGATTTTGTAGCAGAATAAACTCTCCCCCTTGATGGGGAGACCCTGTAGCAGAATAAACTCTCCCCCTTGAAAGGGGAGTCTGTTTAGCAAAATAAACTCTGTAGCAGAATAAACTCTTCCCCTTGAAAGTAGATATTCTGTATCAGAATAAACTCTCCACTTGATGGGGGAGATTTGAGCCAGAATAAACTCCCACCACCCCTTATCGGGGAGACTCTGTAGCATAATAAACTCTCCTTTAAAGGGAAGGCCCTGTATCAGAATAAAGTCTCCCTCCCAAAGGGGGAGTCTCTGCATCAGAATCAACAAGACTCTGTTGCAGAATAACCTCTCCCCCTTGATGGGGGAGGCTCTATGTCTGAATAATCTCTCACCTTTGAAGGGTAGACATGTAGCAGAATAATCTCCCCCTTGATGGGGGGGGGGGGCGACTATGTTGCAGAAAAACTCTCCTCCTTGAATGGACACTCAGTAGCAGAATAAACTCTCCCCCTTGATGGGGCAGGGGAGACTCTGCAGCAGAATACATTTTACCACTTACAGAGGAGACTCTATAGCTTAATAAACTCTCCCCCATGAAAGGGTAGAGTCTGTACCAGAATAAACTCTCCCCTTAAAGAGAAGACACTGTATCAGAATAAACTCTCCCCCTTGATGGGGCAGACTCTGTAGAAGAATACGCTCTCACATTTGTAAGAGGAGACTCTGTAGCAAAATAAACTCTCCCCCTTGATGGGGGAGACTCTGTATCAGAATAAACTCTCCCCTTTAAAAGAGGAGACTCTTTAGCAGAATAACCACTCTCGCCTGTAAAGGGGAGACTATCTACCAAAAATAAACTCTCCCCCTTGAAGGGGAGACTCTGTATCAGAATAAATTCTCCTTCTTGAAGGGGAGACACTGTAGCAGAATAAACTCTTCCTTGATGGGCGAGCCTCTGTATCAGAATAACCTCTCCACATTGACGAGAGAGATTCTGTATCCGAATAAACTCTTCCCCTTAAAGTTGAGACTCTGTACCAGAATAAACTCTCCCCCATGAAGTGAGACTCTGTATCAGAATAAACTCTCCCCCTTGATGGGGGAAATTATGTATCGATATAAACTCACCCCCTTAAAGGGAAGACTCTGTATCAGAATAAACTAACACCATTAAAGGGGGAAGACTCAGTATCAGAAACAATGCTACCATTGAATTGGAGACTCTGTTACAGAATAAGCTCTCCCCCTACATGGTGGAAGCTCTATATCAGAATATCTCTTCCCTTTGAATGGTAGACACTGTCGCAGAATAAACTCTGCCCTTGGTGGGGTAGGCTGTGTAGCAACTCTCCCAATTGAATCGGAGACTGTAGCAGAATATATTCTCCCCCTTGAAAGTGGAGACTCTGTATCAGAATAAACTCTCCCCTTGATGGGGGAGATGTTGTAGCAGAATAAACTCTCCCCCTTGATGGGGAGACCCTGTAGCAGAGTAAACTCTCCCCCTTGAAAGGGGAGTCCGTTTAGCAAAATAAACTCTGTAGCAGAATAAACTTTTCCCCTTGAAAGTAGATATTCTGTATCAGAATAAACTCTCCACTTGATGGGGGATATTTGAGCCAGAATAAACTCCCCGCACCCCCTTATCGGGGAGACTCTGTAGCATAATAAACTCTCCTTTAAAGGGAAGGCTCTGTATCAGAATAAACTCTCCCTCCGAAAGGGGGAGTCTCTGCATCAGAAGCAACACTATCCCTTGAATGGGAGACTCTGTTGCAGAATAACATCTTCCCCTTGATGGGGGAGGCTCTATGTCCGAATAATCTCTCACCTTTGAAGGGTAGACACTGTAGCAGAATAATCAACCCCTTGATGGGGGAGACTCTGTATCAGAATAAACTCTCCTCCTTGACTGGGAGGCTCAGTAGCAGAATAAACTCTCCCCCTTGATGAGGCAGGGGAGACTCAGTAGCAAAATACATTTTCCCACTTATAGCAGAGACTCTATAGCTTTATCAACTCTCCCCCTTGAAGGGGGAGACTCTGAACCTGAATTAACTCTACCCCTTTCAGTGGAGACTCTGTATCAGAATAAACCCTCCCCCTTTATGGGGGAGACTGTATCAAAGTAAACTCTCCCCCTTGCAAGGGGAGACTCTACAGAACAATAAACTCTCACCCTTGAAGAAGTCTGCATCATAATAAAATCTACCCCTTTAAGGAGAGACTCTGTAGCGGAATAAACTCTCCCCCTTCTGGGGGGAGATGATTCTGTATCACAATAAACTCTCCCTCTTGAAGGTAGAGGTGCTTTATCCAAATGAAACATTCCACTTGAAGGTGGAACTCTTTTTCAGAATGAAGCAGGGGTATATTTATTCAAATTGTTTCCTTTAAATCTGGACATGGAGACTCTGTATCAGAATAAACTCTCCCCACTTGAAATGGGAGACTCTGTATCAGAATAAATTGTCCCTCTTTATGGTGGAGACTGTATCAAAGTAAACTCTCCCCCTTGCAAGGGGAGACACTACATCAGAATGCACTCCCACCCTTTTCAGAATGAAGCAGGGGTGTATTTAGTCAAATAGTTCCCTTTACATCAGGACATGGAGCCTCTGTATCAGAATAAACTCACCCCCCTTGAAAGGGGTGACTCTGTATCATTATAAACTCTACAACTTGAAAGGGGAGACTCTATATCAGAATACACTCTCCCCTTTAAAGTGGAGACTTTGTAGCTGAATAAAGTCTTCCCTTAATGGGGGGATTGTGTAGCATATAAAACTCTCCCCCTTGATGGGGGATACTGTGTAGCAGAATAAACCCTTCCCCTTGAAAGGGGAGACTCTGTAGCAGAATTAACTCTCCCCCTTGATGGGGGAGACTCTGTGGCGGAATAAACTCTGCCCATTGAAGGGGAGACTCAGTAGCAGAATAAACTCTCCCACTTGATGGGGCAGGGGAGACTCTGTAGCAGAATACATTTTCCCACTTATCGGGGAGACTCTACAGCTTAATAAACTCTCCCCCTTTGAAGGGGGAGACTCTAAACCCAAATTAACTCTACCCCTTTACGTGGAGACTCTGTATCAGAATCAACGTTACCGTTGAATGGGAGACTCTGTTGTAAAATACGCTCTCCCTTTACATAGTGGAGGATCTATATCAGAATAATGTCTTCCCTTTGAATGGTAGACACTGTAGCAGAATAAACTCTGCTCTTGATGGGGGAGACTATGTAGCAACTCTCCCCATTGAATTGGAGAATGAAGCACAATACATACTCCCCCTTGTAGAGGAGACTCTACAGCTAAATACACGCTCCCCATTGAATGAAGAAATTATATAGCAGAATACATTCTCTCCTTTAAAAGAGGAGACTCTGTATCAGAATAAACTCTCCCCTTGATGGTGGAGATTTTGTATCAGAATAAACTCTTCCCTTGATGGGGGGATTCTGTAGCAGAATAAATGTTTTCCCTTGATGGTGGAGACTCTGTAGCAGAATAAACTCTCCCCTTTGAAAGAGGAGACTTTATAGCAGAATAACCTCTCCCCCTTGAAAGGGTAGACTCTATACCAGAATGAATTCTCCCCTAGAAGAGAAGACTCTGTATCAGAATAATCTCTCCCCCTTGAAGGGGGAGACTCTGAAGCAGAATAAACTCTCACCTTTGTAAAAGGAGACTCTGTAGCAGACTAATCTCTCCCTTTGATCAGGGAGATTCTGTAGCAGAATAAACTTTCCCCCTTGCAGGGGATACTCTGTAGCAGAATAAACTCTCCACTTTTAAATAGGAGATTTGGTAGCAGAATAACCTCTCCCCCTTGAAAGAGGAGACTATGTACCAGAACAAACTCTCCCCTTGAAGGGGAGACTCTGTATCAGAATAAACTCTCCCCCTTAAAGGGGAGACTCTGTGCCAGAATAAACTCTCCCCTTTGAAGGGGACACTCTGTATCAGAATAAACTATCCCCCTTGATGGGAGAGATTCTGTATTGGAATAAACTCCCCCCCTTAAAGGGAAGACTCTGTATCAGAATAAACTCTGCCCCTGGAAGGGGGAGTCTTTGTATCAGAATAAACTCATCCCATTGAAGGGGGAGGCTCTGAATCAAAATCAACGCTAATCCTTGAATGGGATACTATGTTGCAGAATAAGCTCTCCTCCTACATTGGGGAGACTCTATATCAGAATAATCTCTCCCCATTGAAGGGTAGACATTTCAGCAGAATAAACTCCCCCCTTGATGGGAGAGGCTCTTTATAGAAGAATAAACTCTCCCCATTGAATGGGAGTCTCTGTAGCAGAATAAACTCTCCCCTTGATGGGGACTCTGTAGCACAATACATTCACCCCCTTGTAGGGGAGACTCTATAGCTAAATAAACTCTCCCCATTGAAGGGGGAGACCCTGTAGCAGAATACATTCTCCCCCTGGAAAGGGAGACTCTGTATCAGAATAAACCGACCCCTTAAAAGGGGAGACTCTCTAGCAGAATAAACTCTCCCCCTTGAATGGGAAACTCTATCAGAATAAACTCTCCACCTTGAAATAGGAGACTCTGTAGCAGAATAAACTTTCCCCTTGATGGGGGAGACTCTGTAGCAGAATACATTCTCCCCCTTGTAGGGGAGACTCTATAGCTGAATAAACTCTCCATGTTGAGGGGAGACTCTGTAGCAGAATAAACCCTTCCCCTTGAAAGGGGAGACTCGGCACCAGAATAAACTCTCCCTTTGATGGGCGAGAGTCTGTAGCACATATATACTCTCCACCTTGATAGAGGAGACTCTGTAGCAGAATAAACTCTGCCCATTGAAGGTGAAACTCTGTATCAGAATCAACTCTACCCCTTTAAGGGGATACTCTGTAGCAGAACAAAATCTCCCCCTTGAATGGGAGCATCTGTAGCAAAATGAACTCTCCCCCTTGATGGGGGAGACTCTGTAGCAAAACACATTCTCCCCATTGTAGGAGAGACACCATAGCTGAATAAACTTTCCCCACTGAAGCGGGAGACCAGAGCAGAATAAACTCTCCCTCTTGAAAGGGGACACTCTGTATCAGAATAAACTCTCCCTTGATGGGGGAGATTCTTTGACAGAACAAACTCTCCCCTTGATGGAGGAGACTCTGCAGCAGAATAAATTCTCCCCATTGAAGGGGAGACTTTGTATCAGAATACACTCTCCGCATTGAAAAGTAAACTATGTTGCAGAATAAAACCTTGCCCTTGATGGGGGAGACAATGGGTCTCATTACGAGGCTGGCGGCCGCGGAATGAACGGTGCTAGTAAGGGACCGGCACCGTTCATTCTGGGCCACTACATTACGAGGTCTGCAGTAGGTCCCGCTCTGGACGCCTGGCCAGACCAGACGTGCAGAGCGGGGCTCACTAGCAGTACAAGATGCTAATAATGGGCCTGTCATTAACGGCATCCCCATGGGGGCTAAAATGGGAAGGGGGACGTACTGGGTCCGGGTCCCGCAAAAGGGAATTACCGGGCCCGCTAAAGTCGGCATGGCCCTGTAATTCCCTATTTTTGGGACCCAGACCCGGTACCCGGTTCTGGGATAGCCATGCCCGTAAGAAGGGCATGGCTACCTCCAAACACCTAATGAGGCCCAATGTCTCATGTTAAGCTCTACACATTGAAGAGGAGTATCAGAATACATTCTCCCTCTTGAAGTGGGAGACTCTGCACCAGAATTGACTCTACCCTTGAAGGCGAGACTCTGTAGCTGGGAGACTCAGTAGTAGAATAAACTCACCCCTTGATAGGGAGACTCTGTATCAGAAAACCTTTCCCCCTTAAAGGAGGAGACTCTGTATCAGAATAAACTCTCCCCCTTCAAAGGTAAATCAATAGCAGAACAAAACTTCTCCCTTGATGGGGGAGACTCTGTAGCAGAATAAACTCTTCTACTTGAAGGAGGAGTCTCTATATCAGAATAATACTTCCCACTTGAAAGGGGAGACTCTATATAAGAATACACGTCACCCCTTGAAGGTGAAGCTCTGTTGCAGAATAAACTCTCCCATTTATTAAAACACATGTTACAAGGCTTTGTCTTGTTACCAATGTGAGCACATTGGGTGTAAGCTATCTGCTACGATATTCCCACTACTTCAGCAGTGGTTAAGTGGTTTTAAGTTTACCATTTGGCACAATGATTTTAGAGCCATGCAATATATTATACTGAACTGAATTGTACTTTGTATGGTTTATTTTTTGTACTTTGGGAGCAGTGCATACGTTAAGCTAAATTGTTGTCCTGTGTGCACATCATAAGACGGTGAAGTCCACACAAAGAGTAATCTATTCTTATGTAAACAGCTGGATATGATGGCCTTGTGATGATTATACTTTCTCTGGGACCACCGATCTGACAAAGAACATCTTGAATGTCATTTAAAACAAGGTCAGTGACATGTAATGACTAGGTTTGCAAGATCCACATGGAGGCAGTGCTCATGTGCCCCAACACCTGATTTGAATCATGATTGTGATTGTTTTGTTGCCCCTTAGTTCCATTTTGCTGGGCTACTGGTCAGATTTAACAACCTTTCAAGTTGTCCTTAGAATCCTTGTTCAACATTTGTTTGGTAGCCCTTGTGTTGCCAATTGAATCTTAACAGTAAGCTAGTATTTGGGCCTTTATGTGGTGGGCTCTTTCAGATTTCTTTTCCTTTGGAATATCATTCTAAACAATACAAACAATCGGATGTGTTACCTGTGAATGTCACCCAAAAAGATTGGGACTATGTACTGCCATGAATACCATTGGAACTATATTGTATTGCAAAAGAAAAACAGGGTTTCTTTGGGATATTTGTAAGGTTGCGGAAATGTGTAAGATAGAGCAAATGCAAAACACAACACACATTTTAGGACAGCTTCTCCTCTAAGAGCATATAGCTATAAAGCCATTTATAGTGCCCTGTAAATGTTCCCTCCTCCCGCTATGCATAAATAGATACTTTCAGTCTTAGGCTTTTAAGTATTCCCCTGTGTCCTTCTTGACATTTGATTATCAAACTCCTCATGTCTGCTTCTCATCCTCGAGTTGTTGCATACTCTCCATTCAGAGTCAGGTATTGCCATGTCATGGTATCAAGCAATTGAATTAATCACCTGGATCTGGGTTTCACCTTCGCAGCAATTTGCGTGGTCTGGGATAGGATGTGAATTAAGACTTCTCACTGTGAGAACATGGATGTCAAATAGCGAGGCCTTCCCTGATGAGCTCTCTCACCACTTTGCTCTGTCAGAGTGCTGGCACATTCTCTCAGCTCTACCTTTGCCTCCTAAAAGGATCACAATTTTTTTTATTCCTAACGTGATGTTGAATCAATTTAATCTACCTCTTTTGTTCCTCTTCCTTTCTCCTGTTCTTCTACTGCCTCTTTCCTTCCTCCTCATTAACATTCCACACATCTCTCCTTCCTATAGGTTGGTTAGCACTGCCTCTTACTTTCCCACCTTTCCATTCCATTCCTCCCATACCTCTGTCTCTTCTTCCTCCATGCCTTCCTCTACATCCTACTCAACTGTCTAAATACTAAGACTCTTTCTGAGGTTTTTCCTTTTCTCCTTCCTTCTCACTCTACAATCCCTTGCCCCCTTCATCCTGTCCTGCTTGTTTATGATGTGTAATTCATTCTCCTCTCTCCTCCTTCTTATTCTTCCAACCACCTTATTCCTCCCTCTACCTCTTTCAAAATTTCAAAAATGTTCAAGGACTGACTAAAAATAAAAATGCAGATGTCATGTGTTATGAGATATTTAAAACTTTGAGAACTCACAATGTTTTAGACAATGCGCAGTTAGATAAAATTATATGCCATGGAGCACACACTTTGGTTAAGCAGCATTCTCCTAGCGATACAACCCTTTTTGGCGCCATCATTTTGTCGTGGCCGGATTTGGCATGGGCATTCCACCCCGTGCCCATTTCGGTGGGCCCTTTTAGGCACAAAAGCCATTCCGGCGTCGTTATTTTGGCATGAGGGATGTTTGGACGTGGCTGGCATTGCATCCACGTCTAAATGCCCTCATGCTAAATAAGATCACAGGACTGCACTGCAACAAACCTTGCCACCGCTGACATGCGTTCCTTTTCTTTTAATTAAATTAAATGAGTTAAATAAAAAAAACATACTGCCTTGAATCCCGGTTTGGCCAGAGTTCGAGGCGCAGCATTTAGTCACTAGGCCACAATGGCTTGGTGCTTCGCAGGGCATAAAATTCATACTTAGCCTATAATTGAATATGTTCAATGATAAAAGGCTAGGTATAAAACATGTGAAATTCCAAACAATAACATCATTATAGCATAATGGTTAATCGCTGCGTCTGGAACTTCTTAAGGCCAGGGTTCTCTCATAGCAGTGTTCAGCATAAATGTGATTTTTAAAATTTCATTTCTTCTGTTTTATAAAAATGCGGATGCTGTGTGTTATGAGATGTTTAATATTATAGCCACAAATATCTCTTGCACCGAGAGAGAAACAAGATGGTGGTTGTTTAATTTCTGAAAACCATGATCCTGCAATGCAGCATGGGAGATATAACTATAATTCTTTGGGAAGGGGGCACCCCATTCTTTGTCAAATGTTCTTTAAAATAACTACGGCACAGAATAATCTCAAACCATGCATGAATCGCGAGTCAATGCTTCGTGCCCAAGTTGTTTCAGACTGGTTACAAATCCGTGCAGCTGTTTAGGCTGTGTGCTTTGGCAAACATTTACCTTTTTTGTGTATTGGAAAATGAATGGGAAGTAGGCCACAGTTTTGGAGAAAAAAAAGTTTATTTTGATGCTTGATAACTTTTTTATTGTTCAACAAATCCTTATGAAACTTTGCAGTCTGGGGGGCCCGCAGACCTTTAATCACTTTTGGAATTTCAGCCAAATCCGTTTACATGAATTAAAAGTTATTAACAATAGAAATTTAAGGGGTTCCTAAGTGTCTCAAACTCACCTTAACTATAGGGCGGTGACCACCACCCTATCATATATATATATATATATATATATATATATATATATATATATATATATATATATATATATATATATATATATATTAAAAGTGACATCAACAGCATGACCCTATCTTGGAAGAAAATAAAGAATCATTCAAAGGTTGGTCATGATAAAATAGGAAATGATTTGGCTGATCCACTCACCAATCACTGGAGCAATCCAAGGCGGTTATATTGACATGGAACATCCCCTTGGAGAAATACAAGTGACAGCAGTGACTCAATAAGAAATTCAAGGTGGGGTTTTCAAAAGACCATGAAGAGCCTACATGAAATCAGTAACTGACCACACATGTATCATTATTTAAAGAGGTGTCAAGTGTGTGCTCAATTCTGAACAAGTTCCCCCACCCAACTGCTGCTTTTACAAAAGAAAGGAATGCCCTTGCCATGGTCTGATATTCAAATTGACTTTATGGTCCAGTGATTTGTTCAGTATGTGGCAAAAATACCTGTTGACCGTTATACATCTCTTTGCCAAGTAGGTTGACTGTCTTCCAGCTCCAAACTGCAAGGTGGAGACATCAGCCTTGTTATAAATTAACCATATTTTTGTTCTCGTTTCAGCCTTCCTCAAAAGATTGAGTCCAACCAAGGTCGGAAAAAAAGAGTGACCGGGAGTGTTAGTGCATCTGTACAGTGGGCCAGAGGAAGCAGAGATCAACTCAAGTTAAGCAATATATGTGAGTAAAAGATTCATTTCCATCCCATTAATTCTTGGTAATTAGTACATCAAATGAATTAATATAGAAATATTAAACACATGACGCATTATCCACTGATCGAGACATTCAATAAGTTTATACAAATGTATCATGTCACTAAAAAGAATCATTAAGACTCCATCAAAAATAATAGATGTGGAAATGTTCTACACTTATTTAAACATGTAGTGAATAGACCAACAAACAGTATATAGCGCAAACACCACCGATTATGTGGTAAACAGACTTAATAAAAAATAATTAAACGCATATATACTATAATCAAATGTACAAATCAAAATATCAAACACAAACCATCAATCATTGAAAATCAAATATTACACATGAAACAGTGACAAGCCTGATACAAATAATTCAGACCAATATCATCCCAACATGTTTCTTTCCAATGAAAAGGGGTTTTCCAAACTGTTGGGAAATTCTTCAGGGGTATTGTTTACTGACTGTTTTTCAGGTGATACTTCACTACATAGCAATTGAAATTCAATCCGTACTTCTTCTCCTCACCTATGCATGGAGATGCAAAAGGATGAACTCATTATAAATAGAAGTTCATAAAGTCTACGCAAAATGTTTGCTCAATCACGGACAAAGAGGTGATTGCCTAAAATGACTGGTAAGCATGATTAAAGAAGCTCACACTTACCCAATGATTGCATTAGTGGTCAATCAAGGATATCAGAAGAATATGCATTTCTTCTTAAATTGATTATCTGTTGAGAGAAAAATGGAATGGGAGCAAGGAAGTCACTACCATGGAGAGTATAGTTCTACCATTCAAGAAAACATTAATACCAAAGGAGCACTAAACAACTTACTTCATGGCTTTCTTCTTTTCTGGTAATGATTAAACTGAAAATAGTCAAAACATCAATGGATTCATAGTTCATATGGTTCAGGATAGTTCAAAAGGAGGAGGGACATCTACACATCTACACGGATCGGACCAATATGTGTGTCTGTATAATGAAACGATTAAATAGTCTTCACTCATGATATATGGAGACTATTAGTCATAGGCAAAATGTATTATGACATAAGTATATTTTTACAACACTCATTGTAAACAAAACACGTTCATAGCAAGAAAAACAAGTACCTATTAACTTAGATAATGGTGCACGTCCTGGGCGTAATGTCTTGTCCATATGGCATATCTGGAGCCATGGATAATGTTTACATCATTCACATGCTGAACTGAACTGGAAAGGAACACTCATTGCTAAAAAACAGAGACTGCAGGGTCATGTGTTAGCAATGACCCGGTGAAACGAGCATCTCATAACGATAATGCAACTGCATGCCGAAGGCTATGCAAGGTATCATAATCACAGCAATCTATCCAGCAATGTATCCTACGTGTCATGCAGAACATGAAATGTGTGAAATATTAGTTTGAACACCACAATACTGACCTTTAGTCAAGTATTCCATTATGCTCCACATTCGGTAGCTAACAGGAACGCCAAAGTCTTGTAATAGAAGGAAAACAGAGGGAATTCACTTTTTTAAGTCCCTCATCTAATGCAACACCATCCGGTTGTGGGCTGAAAACATGGCAGCCAATTTGTACAATCGACCCATGCAACAAAACAAATGGAAATAGTTATTGTTTCCACTTGTCTTGTCTGGTATATAGGCACCAGGGTATCACCTTATTCAATATTTTGAATGACATCATGCCAGATTAATTCTTCCAATGAGAGTTGGAATAAATATTACAAGTTTGAAAACATTTATTTTATGATTGCCTTTTTGGGAAAAATTGTTTAAGTGACAAACAAAATATGTAATGCTCTGGTCATTCTCATGTAGAGTACATTGAGGTATTCAGTACGGGAATCAAATATTGACAGTCATTTTAGGCAATAACCTCTTTGTCCGTGATTTAGTAAATGCTTCGTGTAGACTTCATGAACTTCAATTTATAATGAGTTCATCCTTTTGCATCTCTATCTATAGGAGACCAGAAGTTGTAAGGTTTGAATTTCAATTTCTACGTAGTGAAGTATTACCTGAAAAGCAGTCATTAAACAAAACCCCTGAAGAATTTCCCAACAGTTTGGAAAACCCTTTTTTCATATGAAAGAAACATGTCGGGATGATATTGGTCTGAATTATTTGTATCAGACTTTTGAATGTTTCATGTGTAATATTTGATTTTCAATGATTGATTTTTTGTGTTTGATATTTTGATTTGTACATTTGATTATAGTATACATGTGTAAAACATTTGTTTTATTAAGTCTGTTTCCCACCTAATCAGTGGTGTTTGTGCTATATAATGTTATGTTGGTCTATTCACTACATGATTAAATAGGTGTACAATATCTCCACATCTATTATTTTAGATGCAGTCTTAAGGATTTTTTTAGTGACATGGTATATTTCTATTAACTTATTGAATGTCTTGATCAGTGGGGAATGTGTCACGTGTTTAACATTTCTATATTAATACATTTGATGTACTAATTCCCAAGAATTAATGGGATAGAATTGAATGTTTTCCTCCCATATATTGCTTAACTTGTGTTCACCTCTGCTTCCTCTGGTCCACTGTACAGATGCACTAACACTCCCGGTTCCTCTTTTTTTCATTCTTTACGCCATATGTGCTATACCAGGTGTGACCGTGGTGTATAATTACCGGGTGTCGCTCTTTTGTGTTGTGTGGTCCAACCATGGTTGACATTTTACAAGTGAGGTAATGACTACAAGGTGGGAAATTCTCAAATTAAAAGGAATCTACATACCAGCTACCAACCAGCAACCAGCAGGGAGTTGGTCGTGGATCGCTATGACAAAGATATAGTGAGAATCTTGGATGCCTTCACAGAGGCTTCTGGACCCAGGTGGGACTGTAAAAGAAATCTTCATTGAATATAAATGCTTTGTGGGGCTGACTGCACACAGCAGTTGGGGAACACAAGCATAAACAAAATGTGCAATGTTTTGCAGCCACTCAAAACCAAAGCTGACAAGGCCTGAGATGAACATTTCAAGTACCAGAAAATAATCTGCAATGTTTGTAAACATGGGGAATTGCCTAATCTGAGGAGAAAGAACAGCAGTTATAGAAAGAAAACATGGGTTTATATTTGGCTGCTGTATGTGTTCATTTTCTTCTACAGAAATAAAGAGTCAGGATTAGTAAATCTACCAATGTTGAGAATACGGACTGTTCATAGGGGTTAGATAAGCCAATGCAATATGAACTGTGGTGTTTTATGAAAATAGCCAAATTAAAAGATGTAATTGTGACTGAGACCAACTTTAAATGGAGCCAGCATTAAATTCAGACTTGAGGGAATCCTTACAACTCAAAAGATTGCAACCCCTCACCATAAAGGATGAGGGTACAGATAAGTTCCCTTCACAAGCTAATACACTCTTTGAATCTGCTCAATGCAGATAAGGACCCTCTTCCAAACAGTGGAAGCAGACCAGACCATGTTATAATGTATTTATTTATTTTAATGTGATACAGTTGTATCTAAAAACTTTACACATAAACAAAATACAATCATAAAATGTATCTAATTTAACTTTATATAATATAATGATAATCAGTAACATAACAGCTTTTAAAAGTATAGGCAATATATATATATATATATTACATGGCCACAGCAGTGGCCATGTAGTTATGGTTAAGTTGCTGTTTCCATAGGAAGAGCACTTTTTGGGCAGCTCATAACTTCGCTCCCCCTGGACGAATCATCACCGAACTTTGCAAAAAAAGTATATGGCCCCCTCTGAATTTTTTTGCAAAGTTTGGTGAGGTTTGGTCCAAGGCGGGGAAAAGTTATAGGGGGGTCCCCAAATTTCTTTTTTTACCCATAGACATAATGGGAAAAAACTTTGCTCACGCCTACAGCCCAAACCGCTGGACGGATTTACACCAAATTTACGGCAGGAGCGGCGGCTTGGTCCCGAAAGCGTGTTTTTTTTATTTGGTATAAATCCATCCAGTAGTACCTTTTTAAATCACCAAAATTTAAAGCAAAAAAATTAGTGATATCTATGTCCGCTCCGTGGACTCACTTCCCTGTTCGGTCCGCGGACTGGCCTCTGATTGGCTGTGCTGTCCGCAGACTGGCCTCTGATTGGCCGAAAAATTCACTCACTTTTGCATAGTCTGCGAACTCCGGGACACGTCCGCTGATTGGATGGTGAGAAAACATGAAATGCGTCTGTTTTCTTGAAACGCCCGCCATCTTGGATTCGCTGACTTTTTTGGGGTCCGCGAACAGCGCAGTGATTTAAAAAAAAAAAAAAGCAGCATTTCACTTTTCAAACTCAACAAACAATCTCTGGGGAGGTAGGGGGATGAGGATGGGATGGGATATAGCCATAAGAAGCCAAAAAACGGGTCCTTTCACCCCCGAAATTCCGCGAACACTCCAGATGTCCTGGGATAGTCCTGTGGTGTTCGCAAACACTCCAGATGCTCTGGGACAGTCCTGTGGTGTTCGCGAACACCCCAGATGTCTTGGGGCAGTCCTGTGGTGTTCGCGGACATCTCAGATGTCCTAGGACATCTGTACCCATTTCTGCATTACAGGGTTGCGGAAAAGCAGTTTTTGGATGGCTTATAACTTTTGCGCCACTCAGTGAAACTACATGTAATTTTGTAATTATATTCTAGGACTAATCCTGAATGGTTTTGCAAGGTTTTGTGGGATTCTGTCAAGTGGGGGCACAATTAGAGGGGGGGTCCTAAAATATTGTAAAGGCATATAAATGTGGTGTCATTTGACGAATCTGCACAACATTTGGCAAAACGATTTTGGATCTAGATATAAATGGTTTTCTAAAGTTTGGTGGGATTTTCTCAAGAGGGGGCGAAATTAGAGGGGGGGTCTCAACATTTTTAGATGGCTTATAACTTTGTTGCTATTTGACGAATGTGGACAAAAGTTTTGATAAAGATTATAGACCCAACTTTCTATGTTTGTGTAAAGACTGAATGGATTTTGTCAAGTGGGAACTAAGTTATATGACTATTGTATGTACATATATTTTGACACTTTTTAAAAAATAGAACATGGGCGGGTTTCGAGCAAACTCGTGAGGAGCATTGGCAAGCACATTAAAGCATGGTTTTGCAAATGTGGCCGTGTTTTATTTTCTGACAAGTGTAATAATGTAGGTACAAAAAATAGTCATATAACTTTGGTGACTGAGGTATAGCCTGTGGCCGTGGGCAGTTGCCAGATTGTCTGGGACATGGCATAAGGTCATGACGCAGATATCTGGCTACTGGCCATGACCGCTAGGGATGAAAAATGGTGTTAAAATGGCTATGTCTACCTTGGACCGGCTATGTGGTAAAGTTATTCAAAGGTAGGATAGGTTTGAAAGGGAAAAAAAGTGATTGTGGTAATATGTTCATAGGGTTTTGCAGGCTGCCATGGCAAGGGAAGAGGGGCTGTGTACGGAGCCCTGCCTTCTCTTTCCATGTTGGCTGTCTTGGAAAAGGATTTTCCTTCCTACAGCGGGACGCCAAAGGCGACCCCCTGTAGGAAGAATAATCCTTCCATCTTACAGCGGGACGCTGGAGGAGTCCCGCTAAAGGAAGACAAATCTATGTTTTAGCACCCTGGGTTCCAGCTTTGGGAACCAGGGGTGCTAATGGCCTTTAACCCCAATTTCAGGGGCTGCAATGGACGATAATGGTCTGTAGCCCTCCTTTTTTATTTATTTATTTATTTATAACGCACCAATGCCCGCAGACTTCAGGGTGTGTGGTTACAGTATTTGTTAAAGAAGATGAGGTGGAGGAAGTTCTATTTTTTAACTGTGAAAGGTGGTTCCTAAAGGAACATTCATTCTATTGTTTTTGGATGGTAAATGAGGGAAGAGGCACCAAACACTAATATGGAGGGGCAGGTGGACAGGGGAAAATGTTGCGCGTTTGTTATTTCTAAGGTAGGGGGCAGTGTTTCTCATGCTCCTTGATTACAGCAGTAGTGATTAGCATTAGCTGATTCCATTTTAAGAGAAGTAGCAGTTTTGCTAAAAGTATGCACTGTGTACTAGATTGTTAATGGATGAGTAGGAATAGGTGTTGGAGCTGTGCAAGGGACATTTTTAAGTTGAAAGTTCCTAGATCAGTAGAAAATGCAGTTCCGAACTGTCTGCGAAGGACAGACCTTATTGTGAAGTGCGGATGGGTTCTTGGACATGTCATCATGCCGCGCGCTAGCGTATGATCATGTGGCACTGTCCGGAAGGTCCGCAAAGAAGTCAGATGTCCGTAGACATCTACGGATGCAAAACTAGTTGAAATAGTTGAAGAAAGTGTATAGAATTGTTAAAAATTATTCTAGAAGGTGGGAAATGGCAGAGTTTTAAGGTGACACTTTGTAAATTGGACACAAATATTGTTATATTTGGTAAGTATGATATTAGTAAGTTGTAGGAAAATAACATGCACTAATAAAAACCTATGAAATTCAATGAAAAAACTTTGTTAAGAGGATGTTATGGTTAAGCTGCACTAATAAAAAACAATGAAATTCACTGAATATACTTTGTTAAAGGGACGTTATGGTTAAGTTGGACTCATAAAAACCTATGAAATTCAATGAAAAAACTTTGTTAAGGGTGCGTTATGGTTAAGTTGCCTTAATAAAAACCTATGAAATTCAATGAAAAAACTTTGTTAAAGGGACTTTATGGTTAAATTGCGCAACTAAAAACCTATGAAATTCAGTGATAAAACAATCAATGACATTTGTGATGTCATCTTTGATGTCCTAGGTGTTAGTCTTAGCAGTGCACGATGGTGGCGCGAGTTATGGTTGCTTAGCTTACCGTAACTGGCGAATTTCAGGGGGTTTTCGGTTTTACTTGGAACCATAACGTCCCTTTACCAAAGTTTTTTCACTGAATTTCATAGGTTTTTAGTAGCACAACTTAACCATAACGTCCCTTTAACAAAGTTTTTTCATTGAATATATATACACATAACCCAATAAATAATAAAATGGTGTAACTGAAATATTGTAACTAAGATAACATAAAATGAGTAAACCAAACAAACATAGTAATGCCCTGGTAGGAGTAGATCGATATGGCAGCAGCCTAAAGAATGGCATAATCATACATTCTCCCAACAATGCATTATAGTGTTAACAGGAATTAGCCACACCTTGTGGGAACTACTGATCATTACTTCCGCATCATAAGTGTATCATAATACACCTGCTGGCCTTCAATCGGCCATAGATTAGCTTTGAATTCACTGTTTTATCTACATCATCCAATACCTGTTGGCAATGATTTAGCCTTCACTCAGCCAAGGGTTAGCTCCGAGTTCATTATTATATCTGCATCATTCCACACTCTAAAAAGAGCCATCTGTAATTTAGCGCTAAGGGTGTTAACACACTGATTCCACAAGTCTTTTTCCATGATGCTATTAAGGTTATGCACATGTATCGCATAATTACTTATATAGCTGTTAGTCATAGCTGGACTCGTAAGTAGATGGCTTGTTGTTTCTGGTTCGAATTGATGTTTACATAACCTACAATATCTATCCACCTGCGGGATTGATCTTTCAGCTCCTACAGTCATCAGAGTTGTAGGCGATTAATTCGTAGTAGTATAAATCGCGTAAGATGTTCCGATGGGCATAGGTTCAGATATTTTTGTGCCTTTTTATGGGTTTATATAACACATGACACAATCTCATAAATTTTTAGACAGGCCAGATGAGAATAATTCTTCTGCCAATCCCATAATTTTAGCCGTTTATACATATGATATCTTATATATTCAAAATCCTCACCCCGAAGTATTGTCCAGTTCATTGACTCAAACAGGCTTCTCATTTCAGTTGTTAATTTAGATTTCATACCATCCCCCAGGGCCTCATTTAATGATTTTAATGGGGCAGTATTTGGACAATGTCGAATTTTAAGATATAACTCTGCCCTTTTCCCTAAAACAATGGATTTCAAAGACGGGATCCCTAGTTCTAAGCGGAGGATGGCCATGGGCACACATTGGGGGAGTCCCAACAATTTCCTCCAAAATTTCCCCTCTACAGTCCGTAGCCACTCAAGCTTCATTGTAATCAATGATTCCAAGCCATATGTTATCATGGGCACTAAACAATGTACATACAGATGGCGCGCACCCCATATGGAGTAGCCACTCTGGTTTTGTGTGAATTTATAGATCAAGGCTGTTAATTGTGCAGCTTTCACCTTGCGTTACTGAATACATTGCTCGTAATTACCTTTACTTTCAAATTCCACTCCCAGATATTTAAAGAGTGCGTATAGTTAATTTCAACTGTTTCCACCAGCATGCGCGGACGAGCAACCTTTCCAGCAGTGTATAGTATGAGTTCTGTTTTACTGTGATTTATCACCAATTCATTCACTTTGGTATATTGCCATAATTGAGTGACAGATCTTACTAAGCCACTGAATGTATGGTCAAAAATCACAATATCATCCGCGTGTGCCATGACTACACATTTTGCGGCACCCACCCTAGGTGGACAATTGTGGGTGCTCGAAATAAATTCTAGGATATCTGAAACAAAGAGGTTGTAAAGAAGGGGAGCAGTTGTGCATCCCTGTTTTACACCTCTATTTTGTTTAATCAAACCGATTTTTGTCCCTGTATAGTCTAATTTCAACTGGACAGAAGTGTTGGTATGGAGAGGTTTCAGATAATATATCAGTACCTCGGGGCAATTCATAATACGCAATTTATGCCAAAGCTTTTCTCTATTTGTCGAATATATAAGTCGAAAGCTGATCTAAAATCGACATATAATGCGTATAATGGAGGGCTATTAGCCTTCAGGGCTTTACTCCTTAATGAATCCATTATTATCAAGTTGTGAGATGTGGAGTATCCAGTTCTAAAGCCACTCTGAAAACGGTCAAGAATCCCAGCTCGATCTGTCCATACTTCAAGTTCTTTTAATAAAACGGAGGCAAACATTTTCCCAGTACAGTTAAGCATGGACAGTAGGTGATAGCTGCCAGAATCTGTTTTATTCCCCTTTTTATAGACGGGAATTAATATTGCAGTTTGCCATGTTGCTGGGATTCTACCATCCATTAATACTTTTTCAATTATGATCTTCATTAAACTTGCCCAAAATTTGGGATTACCCTTCATAATCATATTAGATAGTCCATTAGGCCCCAGGGCCGTAGAGGATTTCAATTTGCTGATGTTAATTAAGCATTGCTCACTGGAGACCACAAACGGCCGAATAAACTGAGCTTCTCTAATACTTTAGGCACGATCTCCGGCCCATTACGATCTTCCAGAAACTTAGTCCACTTGGCTAGCCCAATTGGGTTAATAAGGGTTTTTTTCCGATCTCCCCGAGCTTCCCCAAAAGTGCCCATATTTTACGAGTATTTTTAGTACCTATAGTTTGAACCGTATTATGCCATTGTTCCAATTTTCTCTTCTGCTTCCACGTTTTGGTCCATTGTCAGTATTTATCTTTGAGAACCCTGATGTTATTATGGGTAAGGATCATAGAGCGGCCTTTCGCTTTTATTTCACAAATACCCCCCTGGGTTTACGCTTAGCGTCTCTGATTTCCTTATGGTATATATTATCCACCATTCGATCCCTACGTACTATGGGGGCATGGGTGATAGCATTTTTGTCCACAAATGTAGTAATCCAACCTTCAATTTCTTCAAAGGTCATTAAGTTAAACATCTCCGCGTTTTTCTCATCCCACCCATTAATTGTATTCAGAGCCCTATTGATGTTCCTATCAGACCATGGCACCTGATAAGCTGCCTGATTCGCCAGTAGCTTACCTGTGTTTATAATTGCAGGAGTTTGATTGATTAAACCTAAATTCATAATCAGTGGTTCATGGTCGCTATGGGGTTTTTTGGAAATTATAATTTCCCTAAACCTAGATGCAACCCTTCCACTGAGAAAAATACAGTCAAGTGTGCTCTGAGTGGAGCCATTGCTCCACGTGCTTTTACCCGGCCTATCCCCCAAGGTCCGGCCATTGACAATTTCAAGCTTCCAACCATTGAAAAAAACTAGACCAACAGTCGCCCTCCATATCATCAATATTATGTTTCATGATGCTATGAGGGTAAAGTAGTGGATTATTTACAGTGACACCTCCACCTTTAATGTGACAATTGAAATCCCCTGCCACAATAACAGAGTGATTATTTATGTCCAGTAACCATTCTCCCAGGCGATCATGCAATGTTTCCTGTATTTGCTCTCTGTACTTTGCCCCCGGGGAGTTATAGATATTCACCAAAAGTAAGTTGTCCAGCTCCCCGTAAATTGAAACCTTAACCTCTATGGCACTCACAAAGTCTCCAGAGGTAGTAATGAGTTTCCTACTGATCAGCGAGTTGGCAACGCCAATTATTAGGCCACCAAATGGCCCGCCAAGCACCCCTTATTTGCAGGTGAATAATATAGAGTATGCCCATCAATAGAAGTAGGTGACATTAACCAGATCTCCTGAAGTAATATAAAAGTATGATTAGTGATGATCAGTAATGATCCATTGTTGGATAAGAGGTGCTTGAAACCACGAGTGTTCCATGACACTAACAAACAATCTCAGGGTTTCTGTAGCACCATAGGTAAAGAATCTGCCAGCCATTTTAATGTCTCCTTGATATCACTCATTTGAACCTTATTCCCTTCTGGGCACGTTGATTTATTATTGTTTTTAGATTTAGGTTGGTTACTGATTCGCTTAGGCAGATTTATATAATATCTTCTCCCTCTTGATACACATCCACTTCAACTTCAACTTGCAGCAAACTATGTTTAAAGTTCAGTATCAATTTTGCAGTGGCTAACACTCTACAGTGTAACGCTGTTACATTTGGATTGCAAGTTCTGAGCGGCTCTAAAAATATAAGATCTTCCAACATAATCACGCGCAGTGGGGTATAAGATATAGCTTAGCTATGACCTCAGATTTTGTTAACCATTTATCTCTCTTCTTTTGATTCAAATTTTATAACACATATTGTGCTTTCCTGAGCCTTGGATTTCCTCCGTGATTCCCCCCAGTCTGCTTCAGATGATGCAACTATCTGGAACCGTGGCGTATTTCTTCTGCGAGGGGTAGAATATTTATCACCCCTCGTAACTTCCTGGGTGGAATTGAGTGTTGAATTTGTATTGTCACTACTCATTTCTGAAATCACGTCCGGTTTTTCAGATAGGACCCAACTAGTCAAGGTCCCAGGGCCATTTGCCTGCTGTTTCTTGGATTTACAGGCTCTTTTCCTTGCTTTTTTTTATTTAGTCAACGGCTGTGCAGCTATGATCGAAGAGTTGACTTTAATGTTCTCAGTCCTGGCTGCTGATCTTTTTGCTTTGCACCTCTGTTTTTTGGAGGGCGGTGTCGCTGGATTTGTGTCTGGGACCAAATTGATTGCGTCCTGCATAATAGTCACTTCTTGCTCTTTTGCAGGTTTTGGTACTGGTTGATCGCCAGGAATATATGTGGACCTGGGATCCGGAAGTCCCAAAATGTCTGTAATATTTTCAAAGCAAACTGCATGGAAGCCATAGTGGAGTGTAACTCAGCAATTGCCTCTAAACTAGAACACTGTATCTCATTTGACTTAAGTTCCTCGACAGGCCCTGAGTCTTCCAAGTCAATTAAGAGGTTGGAGGACTCTGATAGTTGCCCAGCCATAGGCTCTAAAGGGGCCTTGTTTATAGAAATTGAGGGATGGTCTCCTGAATTAGTCATAAATGAGCTGTTAATGGGAATCAATGGTAATGCTTCAATATGATTAATATTTGAGTGATATATGGCTTTCAATACTTGGGCTTCTACTACTATCATTACCATTCAGTTCCTCTCTTACTGAGGCAGCCATAGTTCTTTGAATGGAAAGGCATGAGTCCAAGAGCGAATTATTATCAATATCATCGTAGTTTGTTGTTTCTAACGGAATGTTACTGGTTTGATTGGAGGTTGTAATGTCAATGGAATGAGCGTTTCCTTCAATCACTGGAGTAATGTTTTGGAACAAGGCCTGTATTGTCCCTTTCTTCAACTGCCCTTTCAGATTATTTACTTCCTTGTTCACAATAACTGCTGTATTATCCATTGATTTTTTTACTCTTCCTGAGATTGTAGTTTGATTTAGCTTTCGGCGGCATGGCCGTTTGCTAGATGTGACAACTGCTTAATGTATTAGCAGTGGGATCTGGTCGTAAATCAGAAAATTGATCCTTATGCTTTCAATAACAGTACTGAAAAAAATAAAATCTGCAGGTGAGGGCTACTTGCTTATGGGATCAAAGAGGACAAGCCTCCGCAGCCTCCCAAGCGGTTGCCACAACACTCAGGCCATAGACCTCTGTTTGTGTCCCAATTAATTTATGGGCAACACAAACGCTTGTTCCAATTGCACAATTCAGTGCAACACAGCAACACAGCAGCACAGCGCTTCCTACCATCGCAACCTGCCAGTTAGTACAAGCGGCGGGTGAGGCTTGTCAGAGGGGGTGGGGGAGAATGAGGGGTAAAAAGGAAGAGGGAAGGGGAGAAAGAAATCTTGCGCACCGGTAGACCAGCCTCCTGAATACCTTTATGGCTTTAATTACGGGCCATAGTGACACCTCGGCGGATGGTAAACGGAAGACGCACACTTCTGTGGCTCACCCTGTTGCTGCCTATTCACTGCAGAGCTTTTTCCTTCATCCCCGGAGTGAGTCTTGGCTTGGCCCGGCTCTCTCACCTGACGCATGCTGGTCCTCAGTAACTCTCAATCACACTGTTGCGGTTTAGAGAAGGGGACCCTCTCTCTCAGTCACAGAGTCAAGCCGCACCTCCAACAACACAGTAATTGAAATGAGGCCGCATCCGACTCTCTCTCTCCATTTTATAAAGTTCAAATGTGGAGTGCTATTATTTTCCCTGTGTGTATGTAGGGGGAACATTTAGTACAAATAATTATTTAAATTCAGAAGAATCCATCGTCCCGTTCAGTCAAATCTTGCATGTCTTCCTGAACTAAAGAATGTAACACTTGACAGGACTGCATTTCTGGAAACTTCTCAAGAGGAGACACATGTCACACCATAAAACCACACATATGCAAGTTAAAAAGGTTCTTTTCATCAGCCAGGCCCTGAGCCATTAGTACTATATGAGCCAGGTTTGAGTCAACAAAAGTAGATTTCCAGCCCTGACTCAATAGAAAATTACCATGTTTATAGTCTTTGTATGTAGGCAGAAGAATTGTAATTGTAATGCCATATTTTCGTTTGAAGGAAAAAGCCTTTTAAATGTACATTGAATTGTTTATATCGACTGTATCTCTGGAACCGAACCTCTTATAGAACGCATTGAGGTGTTGAAATGTCCAGCTGATAATGCTCTATTAGATAGACCAAAAACAATGTTTTTAAAAAAGTAGTTTTAATATGCAAATAGAATTTTGTCACAATGAAAGGGGTGCATGTTGGTTTGTTATAATTAGTAGAATTCGCATGGGACAAGCCTGTTATGTTGAGATGGAAAAATTATCTAAATAAAAATGTAGAAGTGAGTTAAAGGGAACAATCTATAACTCAGAAATTGTCCATGCTATAATGATAAAACTGGTATCAATTGATTCATACAAGAGAGAGAGAAATCGGTAAGCAAATTATTAAAGTAGTTTTATAGGTGGAATTTCATCTTTCAGATTGTGATAAATTTTAATGCCAGAAACCTCTGAAATGACATCATATTAAAAGGGAGAGAAAATGGGTGTGAAAGTTGCTCCCATTGACTGCCCCCTTCATTAATCTGTCCAGTGACTATTACATTAAATCCTGGCCCTGTACTTAGTACTGAGGCGTGTGAATATGTAAATTGATTGTGCATACCGAGAAGATAGGGAACATTTCAGAAATGTATGTGCTTACGAAAAAATATATATTTCATAAACTAGGTTCATGTTGTGTAGATAGTGAGATCCCCTGACTCCTTCTCTGTGCATTGTGCAAGCAGACAACAGCATAGGACATCTCATTGTGTGCATACCTAGAAATATAAAGTAATTAAAGCCACTTCCTGGCTATACCATTTAGTATAATACCGTTATTAAAGCTAGGTTGCTCTAGATAAAAGGGAGAGGTTGCTTATTCACTGTCCATTTCTTTCAACTGTTCAAAGTGCCCATTGAAAGGGAGAAAGGTACATTTGACACAACACGTGAATAGAAACATCACTGAAGGGAATTTTGCAAACATACTGCTGAACATACATTTACCTTTCTACAAACGATGCACATACTCAAAGGCCCACAAGTTTGTTACAATTGAATTGCAACTCTGACCTGTATATTGGCTAAAAGGGTTGGCATTTGGAATAAAGGGGAAGTAGTGAGAAGTGGATAGGCAGGAATATTTGAACTAATTGGTTATTTTCACAAATGAAAAAAGATTCCTCTTGGAATCTAATCCATGGTACCTGCATGCTCAGCTTGGATTACATGCACAATGTGGGCAGCCTTCATTTAATATGTCTCCAGGAGACTTGGCTTCATAGTAAACCTACATTAGATGGCTTTACTGTGGTATTGAATCCAGCTGGCAGATGTTTGAAATGAAGACCAACATCAGGCTTACTGGTGGCAGTAAGAAATGGCATGGGGCTGGAAATAATAGGCACAGCAAAGCCAAATGTCTTAATGCAGAGGGTATCCATGTGATGGGAATCACCAAGAACAGGATCTAAAAGAAATGGGGGCCGGTTGTTGTCAGTAATAAATCCTTACTGGAACCCTAATGTCATGACAACTGAGGATTCTGTGGGTCAGGCATTCACCCTCATAGATGATGCAAGTAGTGAGGGTGGCTCTGTGATTATTTGTGGTAATATAATAACACATGCCTAGATATAACTGGATTTATCAACAGAGTGATAGAACTAATTAACACAACCAGAGATAAGGGTGTTGGCATGGACTTCATTGAAGGACTCAAGAGACGTTCATCTCCTCAATGGTTGTTTCCCAGGAGACACTCCATGCAGGCCAACATGGAAAAGGGGCGCCCAGTCGGCTACAATTGGCTATATATATGTTTTGCAGGATTTGATCTTGAAGGTTAAGGATTTTGAAATGGTGGAAAGCTCAGCTAGGGATCATAACTTTCTGAATGTGCAATGGTATTAGGAGGTGAAGAAGGACGAGAAGTGGGTGGCTGTGGACATTGACTCAGTTAATGGTGGCAGCAGAGTTAAGATGTCCAAACAGTCCCTTTTTAGCCAGTACCTTTTAGCGGTAAATCAACTAAAGTGGACTAGGTTGTAGTCCTTGTTGGACTACTTGCCAATCTTACACTCTTTCGTGGTGAAGAAGAACGGTCATATACCAACTCAAGTAAAACATCTCCATGCACGTGACAAAATGGCGATAGAGAAAAAAAGGGAATTAAAAAAGGACATTAAGAAAGTTGAGCGTTCAGTCTCTGGTACATCAGCCACAAAAGGACGCAGTATGAAAAACACTTATAAAAACTGGCTGCAGGGTCATACATTCATGATGCTTCAGCAAAGTGCTGAAGAGATGCTGAGGATTATCAACAAAAAGAACACAGGAGAAATATGGAGGCTAATTAAATCTTGTTACAAGACCCAAGACGCTTTACAGGCAAACAGGGTCTCAGAATGTTCCTGGGTCTGACCTTTGAAAATCTTTATTTGTCCAGAAGTGTTTTGGAACAGGAGGCTAGCCTCAAACCCACATCTGTATGGATAATACCCAAAACCAGTAATGATGTAGTGGGACTAATTAAAAGGGCAAGCTCCTCTAGAGCCCCAGGCCCAGGTGGGCTCTCGAATGTAATCCTCAAGCAAGAACCTGAGCTTTGGGCCACTTCCTGCAAATAGTATTCAAGAGTATTGATAGAGATCGGGAGGTTCAACCATCATGGACACAAGCAACTATTGTCCCAACTTTCAAGAGTGGCAGTGGGAATGACACTGGCATCTATCACCCTAATGCCCTCTTGGACGTCTTGGGCAAAATATATGGAAGCTGTCTGCTGAAAAGGCTGAATGAGGGGATAGACGGGACGGGCCATTGGGATCCTTTCCAGACAGGTTTTGTGAACGGTATAGTCCCTAATATAACCCAGTTCTCTATTCGCAAAAGCTGGGAGCTGGAGGGAAGAGTGAAGACATTTGTGGCTTTTGGGATTTGACCCAGCCCTATGACAGCATAAGTAGGCCAAGGCTGTGGGGTAAATTGAAGAAATGGGGCTGTCTGGAGGATTTATTGGAATAACTGCAAGCACTCCACACTGGAACCACTTTGAGGGTGAGACAGAACAGGGCATGTTTGCTAACAGGGGCGATTTCAAACTTCAGAGGCCTTAAGCAAGGTTGCTCTTTGGCACCTTTGGCACCTGCCCTGTTCAATCTTTAGATCTCAGATCTAGGTACGACTCCGGACCAAGCAGTCACATTTCCACCAAGACTAAACAGCATTCCTGTGGGCTATCTACTCTATGCTGATGACTTGGTACTTATGGACCAGACAGCCAGACAGCCATCAGCCTCTAGCGTAAAATTACTAAACTGGAGCAGTATGTGAGACAAAATGAATTGGTCATTAACACCTTCAAGACAAATATCCTGGCCCTGGATAAGCAAAAAACTAGAGCAGGAGAACAGTTCCGATGGAACCTTGGCACATTAGGAGTCGAATAAGTGCAATCATTTAAACATCTGGGTGTTTGTATAAATGCAAGTAATATCGAGGCTGGGTGAGTGGACCATTTGAGGAATACGGCTCTAATGTTGACAGCTCAAGCTGGTGTCCTCATCAGACGGTTTTGCTGCTTTTCGATTATTCCCTTGTTTGACTTTTATAAATTAAAGGTTACATCAGTCCAATCTTATGGTTCAGAGTACTTGTTTTCCATTCCCAAAACCATCTGGCCGTTGGTTTAAGGCGTGTTTTGGAAAAGAGTTTTGGGTCTTCCGAAATTAACATCAATACAAGTGATTAGAGAGAACTGGGTCTAATCTCGCTTATGGCCATCGTGGAGTGGAACACCTTGTCATTGTTTAGGAAGTGTGTTTGGAAAGTCCTCCTTTAGTATTCAAACTTGTCAAAAATGAAATGTTAATGGCGAGGTCAAAGGCTCTTCAGAGATGGGAACTCCATTCTTTGGGACTCCTGGAAAAAGCCTCTTCCACCATAGAGGACCTGAGAGTGGATACTGCGGAGAGCAGATTGGATTGAGATGTCGGAGCAGGCAAGCAGCTTTAAGTTATTATTTAATTTAAAACACGAGCCAAGGGCCGTGGGCTCACTCCCAAGATAGCTCAATAAATATCCGAAAAATACATTTAGAGTTCAATTGATGAGATTAAGATTCAATCTTGTTCTGTCTGGATGAAGTCCTAGCAATATGGGCTGGCAAAGGACTTGAAACAGCAATATGCAGGCTCTGCAGACAGAAGGGATCAGTCGAATCGATTAGTCACTGTTTTGCATGTGCTTTAAGGACTTAAGAACTAGACTGTTTGTGGGCTACTTAGATAGAACTAAAAGCCTGATGACAGAAGAAAGGTGGAAGCATTTGCTAAGTGGGGAATATTTCTCATTGACGTTTGCAGCAATTCAATTCTTAAAGAAAATCTTTGAGAAACCTTTAAGGGTTTTAATGTGCTTGAAGATTTAAATGGGAGTTGAGAATGCTTATGAGGTAACAGGGACAGTATGCCACATGTGTTTGTTTAATGTGTTTGTATTGTTCGTTTTGATAAAAGTTTTTGTAAAGCCATTATTGCAAATCAAAATTTTATTTTAAAGAAAATAAATGCATAGTTTCCTATGATGTGGCACTGAAAACTTAAGTGACTTGAGTGTTGATGATTTGTTATCATTAACCTTTTCTGAAAAAACTATTTATGTAACTTTAATTTGATTCCATTATTTCTGTTTTGTTAATAAATAGACCTTCTGTGTAAACATGTGAGTTTCTTGTCCCACGGGGTTGGGAAACATTATTGAATAAAAGAGAATTGTGCGTACCTAGTCTGGGGTGGGTGGAAGATTCCCCTAAATTAGATATCTCCTGTTTAAAACATCCTACAGGACTCAAAGTTAACACTAGTCTAGATGGTTCTGAGGTTTACACCTATTTCTGTAAATAAAATGTCCCCTTTTGAACTCATGACTGGTACGAAAATGGTCTTGCCTCAACATTTGTTATACCGCATGCATGAACAGACATTGATCAAGACCTCTCATGGAAAACTTGCAAAAGCACATCCAATATGCATTTGCGTATGCACAAAGAAAACTTGAAAAAGCTGCAGTAAGTACCTAAACCTATTATCACCTCGGAACATATTAAAAGGAGTATGAGGTAGATGATAGAGTGTATCTTTCTAATTACCAGTTGCACAAGACACATGGTATCACAATTATGACACTGGCACAAAAGGTACAATTTCAAAAACTTTATTCCGTTTACGTGGGGATTGGGAAAACTCCTGCTTTGCCCTATAGCTATGATGGTAGCAGTCTCTACCATCAAATAATAAAGAAAACAGTCCCAGTTGTGTCAGTCAAAACACAAATGGACTATACTAACAAAACCGAATGCCTGCCCTATCTCTTATACAAAAAGTGTGAAGGGGGAAATGTATGCAAAGAAAAGTCAGTGATATAACATAAAGAATCAAGATGGCTGAGTCAGCTCTCCTCCCGCGTTGGACAGCACAGAGTAAGGCAGGCTCCGGAAGACATGATGGCCCTCTGGCTTAGGTTCTCAAAAGAAAGGCAGTTCAAAACATGGATCGAGCCCCGCCTGGTCTTCCATGTTAAAGTCACTAATTTCAGCTTTCAAATGTTTTTCACTGTCCAACAAAAGTTCACGCAGGTCTCCATCGGTCAGGCTAAAACTTCTCAAAGCAAAAAGTTCAAAACAAAAAGTTCACCTAGGTCTCCCTCAGTCGGGCTCAGACCTCACAAAACTTGCAGGGGTTCCCTTCCCCAAGCTTAATTCACATTGTTTAAGGGTTCCCATCCCCTAAACTATCACACTTCTGGTCTCCCTCATTCAGGCTCTGACCTTTCCCTGATGTTAAAGACTTTCGAATGTGCAAGACTTTGCTATAGACCTCCGCAGGATCACTTTCACTTTCTCTTCAGCACACACTCTTGTGTTATTTACCACAGTATCTCTTGGTCTGGGTAGTTCAGTATCATAAGCACCAAAGTTCAATATTCACCTTTTCACTTCGCCTTTTGCCGGGCTTAATTTTGACCATTGCATATGTTAATGTTCATTCACTTGGTCACTTTATAATGAAATTATTAAATCTTTTGCAGAGAACTTTGAGTGGACTACATCCTTTTGTCAGACCACTCCACTGCTCTGCATCACTGGTTTCACAGTTAACAGTAATTTAAAGTTTAAAACAGGTCTGCCTTATTTCGCGTCTCATCCACACACGTTCATCCTTCAATTCAGTGACATGCTGTTGCAACTTAAATCTCTCCTTAGTACACACCGGCCATTCATGTTGCTCACTAACTCACCAGCTGTGTGCATTCCTTTTTTGTCTTTATGGTTTTAATTCACGAGTTAAGGTTATTACCTGTGGGATGTTTTACCCATGCAACCGAGCCCTACCACAAAAACTGCATTACTGGTATTGAAAACATCATGATGGCCAGAACTCCCCAGAAAATGCACAGGGAAAACATGAAGAATAGGCTGCCACCCATTTTTGCCTATGTTGTGAGCACAGGAGGGCACTGCCTAAAACCACCATTGGGCTACACACACAGTACCCTGAAACCATTGGGAATGGCAAGGCTGATTGCCATAAGCAACCCAGAGCTGTTGGGAATTCATTTTCTTGATGTCAAAAAGTTGCTAAAATCATGGGGGTGCAGTACCAGCTTTGTCCACAAACCGGCGCTAGCGGTCTAAACTCTGACAGGAGAACTGCTACTGCAGAAGCTAATCAGCCTCCTGAGACAGCTCGAAACTTCAAAGCCTTTTTGGTTAATTAAAAATTTTAAACACCTGCTGTTCCCTGAAGACAGGCTGATTCAATTAACATTGCAAGAGGCTGGAAAACCTTCTCACCTCAGAACTACACACAAGAAGCCAGGAGATCACATGGACATGCTAACCAAATGCAGAGTGGCCCCCTGGCCTGCTGACCTCAGCCGACACAATAGACTCTTGCAATTGAATGGGGTATGTTAATTTGGGCGTGGACTGTTAACAGAGCTCTGCCTGGCAGAAGAGACATGTGGTCCCTGACTCCCAAGTTTCTGGGGGTGGACCCAGACACTTTTTGTGAATTGAATTGAAGGCAAATATATGTTTTATAAAAACACTGATAACTAATTGTAACCAGATGACAGAAATGTACAACTTTGGGATCTTTAAATTGACACATTCACTCCCAGTTCAAAACTAGGGTGGTCGCTTTGTGATGTTCTGAGCCAAAACCCCGCTAATTATTAATACTACAGACACTGTGTTTATGCTAGAGACCTAGTAAATTAATGGAATATGGGTAGAAAGGTGGTGTACATGTGTGCCATTTTTGGTAAACATCCGATATTGGTAAATCAACTAAAAACAAAAATAAGTTGTCATTTTTGAATGCAAGCCCCCAGGAAGATCAGGGTTGGGCCAGAATGTACCTTAAGTAATCTGTAATATGTACATGTAATGTCAAACAACTGTGTATCTGGGAAATATGTGTAGTTATGAAAAATGTTTTCTAAGGTAAAAGCAAAGGGGCGTTTCTTCAATAGATCGTAAATGGCTGACATCACTCTGACACACTATCCTTTCTCAAATCAGGGACCAAAGAATCCTTTGGCCTATCAAATCTTGAGAGGATTGGGCATGCAGAATTAGCCTACCCACCCACTTTCTAAACACATAAAAAGAGCCACTGGAAGCCAGATAGGACTTTTCTTTTTTCACTTTCTGCGGAGGATTTTGACAGACAACTCCACATCCAGACTTCAGACTTCACATCCAGAGACTCCTGACTCCAGAACAAAACTCCAAGAACTCTAGAACCCAACAGCTGAACTCCTATCAGCAGGCCTTCAAAACCTAGCAACCAAACTAAACTATTCAGACAGCCGGGCTGAGCTGTCTGATTCTGGCTAGTACCCTGTGCCAGTACCCAGAAAGCAGAGCTGTACCCAGACCAGACCGCTGTGAGCAGAACCGGTGCCTAACAGACCCAGAAGGCAGAATTATCTAGTGAGCAGAACCAGGCAGAGACCGTCCGTGGCGAGAGAACCGCAATCCAATCCTGACCCGATCCGTGGCGAAGTCGCATTCCTGTCCAAAATATATTGTGAGTACCGCCAGAAATGTGCAAAATCCAATCTCTTAGTTTAAAATAATCTAATTCAAACTATTTAACCTATTGAGAACTGCATCCTAGAAATCTTGTGTTCCTTCTGTGATCTCAAACCTGAAAACTGTCATCTGTCATTCTGAGCTTGACTTTTCTTTTGAGAATCTACCTTCACGAAATCGTCCGTATCTCCGGAACCTTTTATCCTAGGAACGAAACTTTCATCTTAAAGCTAAGATTCTGGGATTTCCAACAAACCCAGAACCGACTTTCTATTCATTATACTTTTTCCGTAATCGCGCTCGATGCACTCGGAAAAATTGCTGCGATTTGACATTTTGCTTCATTTCAGCCACGTGTAAAAATATTTGTCCTTGCTTTCCTTTGCTGAAATTCGTTTGCAACCTGACAATCATTCATAGAGCATTGCTAAAGTGATCCTGAACTAATTTAAAGCATCTCTCACTCACCCTGAACCTCCTATAGGGAATTAAAAGCAATTTGAGTAAATTTTTCACTTAATTGCCACCACATTTAAAAGGATTTTGCCTGTGTTTAAAATCATCCTTGTGATCTAAGCTTGCTAGGGGGGAACTGAATTCGGATTGTGCTGTGATTGTATTCCTGAAGAACTGTGTGTGTCACTTCCACCTCCTTACATCGCATAGAGGGGGGGTGAATTGCCAAAAGGGGAAAAGTGATTATATTATGTTTTGCTGAAATTATATCAAGTTTATTCCTGTGTTGCTTCTTTTCCACCTTGCATTTCTGTGTACCATATAAAGCATTCTCAGCTACCTTATCCTCTATACTACTCCTAAGTAATTAAACCAGTGCGCTAGTATCACATCATCCAGTGTTGATCACTCACTGTCATATGTCTAAGTGTGATAGCAATTATTAATTTATTATAAAAGTGCGATATATATATATTGTTTAATTCTCAAATAAATCTTTTAAATTTGCAAAACAAACTTACTTCTTGGCTCAGTGGGGTCAGGGGGATTCTAAGAGAGGGGTGTTGTATAAGGGTTGTCATCCAGAGTACACGAACTGGACATAAAAATATATAAATAAGGGCTTCCCTTGAGCAATCGTAGACAAGGCACTTACTTAGTGGGACTGCTTGATTGGAGTCTTTAAGATACCACAGGCTTGGCCTTGCCTCTTCAACTCTGTTGTTCACCTGGGAGGGTAGCTGGCACCCTTAAAACACAATACAGGCTTCTTCTTGTCTGTGATTTGGCTTTCGGTGTGTCTCCTTCACGGCTTCCCGGATGCAACGACCTCCTGCAGAGAACTTCAGGTTTTCTTTACACATTTCTCTAGTCCCTTGATTGGTTGCTCTGCTCCAGTAGGTTTGCCTTCGCCCCGGATGTTCTGTTCCTTCTCGTGTTCCACCTTGCTGAGAGTGTGTCTCTAGGTTCCGCCTTTTATCCATGTAGGGAGAGCTAATGGGTATCAGATGTATGTGATTAAAGTCAAGTGCCTGACTTTGTCTGACCCGATTAGTGGGACATGTCCAACGAGATATGTAAGGGTTAGCCCCTTTATTCTCAGTCGCCTTCTTCCTCGGCCCAGTGTTTGTGCAGAAAGAGAGGTTGGGATGTCAGAGAATCCTATAAGATAGGATGAGATATGGGAATGGGAAAGGGGGAATCCTACATCTCACCATCGGTTGCGTCACCTCCACTCCCGAAGACCCCTCACCCAGGTGATCCTCCCACAGTGGTCCACCCCAGGGTCTGGATCAAAAGGCAATAGCTGTGCCCTGGCCACCTGAGAGAGTGATATCTCTGGGAACTAGTAGGTGAGACAGACTTTGGTTTCTAACACAGTCCAGCTTGAAGGAATCATATGAATTAACTGATAAGAGCTCTTCCATTCCCTACAAATGCGCATTCCATAAGGCTAGTGTGCACAGGAACATTGTGTGCACGTGTACCAGCTGAAAGCCTGCCACCCTTGAAATGTTCTTCATCGGATTGCATAATCAGTTCCTCCTCCCAATCAGATGATTTGAGTAAAGAGGCGAGTATGAATGATTAGGATGAAAGGATGACTGTTTGTCGAATATTAAACATAAAACATAATTGATTTAATTATATGTGAAACTTTGTAAATCATTATTTTGTAGTAATAGAGAGTAGGGCAGAGCAGGGAGTATCAGGATCTGTAAATTAAAATTTTGTAAGTATCATATAATAAACCAGCCTTTCAATCCCTCTCTTCTAATAAATATTGGTCTATCATCCAGCCTCCTAAACCAAAGGAGGGAATGAGGAGGGGGCGGGGGCTCAAGTAAAAGGGAGTTGATCATTCGCCCCAACTAAGGAAAAGGCAGGAAAGTTCTGATCTGAAGAAAGAAAGATATCCTCTGAACCTTAATGTTGATGAGCATCTCTTGTGAGTCAAACCGCATATGTGTGGGGCTTATATAGACCCCAGGTTGGAAGAACTAAGGAACATTATTTTCTAATTAATGTTCCCTGAGCCTTGGTCACTTTCCTGGAGAGGTCAGTTAAGGGATAGGGGATCTGTGAGGAATTTTGAAACTGAGAGCCATTCCCCTAAAGTAAAATGAGAACAGGGAGCATCTCTGAAAGAGAGAAAGAGGATTCATTGAAAAAAGTATGGCTCCTATTGGATTGCAGATTTTGCTCACTGTCATGATTTAAAGCATTCCCCTGAAAAATGTGCAAGCCCAAGAACATGTTTCTACAAAGTAACTGAAAACTTAACGGAATGCAACTCTTTCTAAGGTCCTTTTCAATACAGTTCATTGTCAATATTAAAGCAAAAAGTTTACTAAGAACCCGAATAAAACAAAAAAGCGTTATGTTTATGACTGGGTTTGAGCATTTGAACAACTGGGTAACTATCTTTTTTATCTAGAATATTTATATTCAAAATTTGCTAGTAAGTGCAAGCAATTATCAAAATATATTTTCAATGTAATCAAGTTCAGAAAATATACATTCAGTTTTAGATGAACCAGCTGTGTTGGCCCTAGACCTGGCTTGGATAAGGTTGCTTGGAGCTGTTGGCTGTGTAAAAATCCTAACTATCTGGAAACACTAAAATAGCTATTTCTTTAATGCAACAGAACAGGTCACATTATGCAGTCTTGGTTTAGTTCTTTTGTTTACCACCACTTTGACCATACGTCTGAAACTATTTGTTCAAAAGTGATGTAATGTGGTAGTATTTCCCTTCTGGCACATTACAGATTTTTAATACCCAACTTTGAATTAATGCAGATGCTGATATATTGATGCATTGGAATTTAAATCATGATAATATGGTCTATTGTCAATTTGTTGATGTTATATCCATGTTTATATGCATTTGGTTATTGACATTTTAGACCAGAATTGTATGCTCTAATGATTGGATATGATGAATTTAATTAGGATCAAATGTGTTTTACTATTTCTATATTTTTCTGTTGTGTATATTGTAATACTTTGTGTAAGGTTTACATTTTGAATCCAAATTACAAATACAAAAATAAAATATTTTTAAGACAGGGCTGAAATTGTGATTATTCAAACATACTATATGACAATAAAGGAGTCTTGATTTCATACTTTAAAGACACAAATGGAAATCAACTATTGCCTGATCAACATTAAAGAAAGATGCACATTGAAATGGAACTGCACCACATTTACAATGTATGTGCAGTATCTAAAGGAATTCAGCAAGACGCAAGAAAACATATTTAGAGTTTTGTTGGCAGAAAATGTACTGTGGATCATAACACAATATCGCTTAAAGTTTTATTATCTTTCCCCATATTTTCACTCCACTTTGAATAATGCTGTGTAGAGGAGGAGCCAAGTACCCCATGTCGCCCATATTGCCTACATGTTGGGAACCAGAGTGTGAGACATGTGCCAGTAAGAATACTGATACCAAGGAGAATCCCGGAAGCAAGGTTCCCATTGAGAAAACCATACCTGCATACGATAAAGTATGATGGCCATTTGAATGAAATCCCGGAAGAAGCAGAAAGAGTGAATGGCAAAGACACATGGTGACTTCACACAGAGTCTAGCTGACGTACATAGAAGATGCAGAGACAAGAAAATGAAAATATTTTATAAGGCATCAAGAAAGTATCGAAGTTAAGTGACATCTTGGGATTAAGGTGAAGAAGCTTATGTTACAGAACTGATGAAGATATCAAGTCATTTTACACGTGTGCAGATGCAAAAGAAATGCAAGCAGACAAAGTATTCTTGAGGCTTGGTTTATAGTGGATTGAGTCAAGCGCCAACGTATATATGTGTATATGAACAAGTAAAGGATGGATGTTTCCATTATGTATTATAGCAGTGCTGGACTGAAGAAAGAAGGCCTTTTCTTTTTCAGTGTGTCGCAGTTAAAAACGATTGAATAACAAAGTGAATCTCAGAAAGGCAAGGCTGGATGAGCCAAGAAAGCCAAGATGGGGTGAACTGACATTGGATACAAATTATTTGAAAGAAGAAAACTCCTGTTCAGAAGGCATGGACAGAACAAGGGAGACGTCAGAGGTCTATCAGAAAATAGTATTTTAAATACACTAGAGGCTCGAAATCATGGTCTTCAGTCACGTCGAAAGATGAAATTGGAAGAACATGAGTGTCACACCTATGTATGAGGGCAGGGTGTGCCTTCACGCCCCTGAATTCTCCAGAGCTAAAAACACTCCCAAAGACAAGTTCAAAGTCCTAATTGACATCAGACCACTGAGGTGATGTTAGATGAGTATGCTAATTGGTGAAAGCTATGGTTAAGACGAGCTCTCCAGCACCTGGAAGCCCAGCCTTCATGCTGTTAGATGTAGGTGGAAAAGTATGGACGGAGGTTAGTGTGTCAACCAATTGTAGGGAGCCACATAGTTAGGGGTCCTATAGTTTGTGTAGCCAATTGGACGTTGTGTATTTAGTGACGTTCATAGTGGCCATTTTGAGGAGAGGGCTTAGTTTCCCAACCTGATGTTAAGAAGCCTATCACATATTCTCACTCTCTTAGACTAGTCCGGAATGTATACATAGATGTTCATGCAGACCCTATCACAATTGCCGCTAGGTTTTTGTAGTTTTCCCCATAGGATGACGTTAGTGATACGTAGGTTGATGTCTCCTTTGACAAACTCTTATTATAAAAGGATGGTTTTTTAAGGTGCATTGAGTGTTAATTGCGCTGCGACGTCTGTTGATGTCCATTGTACTCCCTGTTTTAGATAATAGATATTAAAACAGTTATCTTTTTTGCCAACTACCTGAATCATTTCGATTATTGATGTATGAATACATTCTGCATCCCCATCCATCGCAAAGGTATTGCTACTCATCTTAAAGGGCTGGGATCATCCAGTTCATGTGGTAGCAGAGATAATGGTTCAGCTCCATCGAGATGAGTAAGCTTTGGGGTTCCGGCAACATCGCATGACTCTGCCATTCGGCTGAAAGGATGTGAAGCTCCCTGTGGATAGCGGTATCGTGTACATTTTCTAAGGCTTGCAACCACAGTGAGACAGGTCCCCTGGTTTCCACAGAATTCCCTGCTGCATCTACAGGAAGATGAATGAACGGAATGTTGAAGAGGCGGTAAAAGAGGCGGACGATCCCAAGGGGCAGAAGTTGAACATACAAATGGTGAGTAAAACTGAGTGAGGTGACAAAATTGTGTATTGGCAATGAGTGAAGAAATGTGATAAGGGGAAAATGAGTAATGGAGGGAGTTTGGGGTAAAGTAACTTGAGAACGATGAACGTTAAATATTAAGGAAAATTGACTTGAGGAGAGGCCAAGCAATTAAGAGGTATCGTGAGGAGAGACCACAATACAGAGTATGCCCAAGTTTAACTTTGTTTTAAAGAACACAGAAGAAATTGCATCTAGAGCCCTATGAACGGATGACGTAGGAGATGAATTCGGTTAAAGACAGACTTAAAAAGGGAAATTTATATCCCATGTCGGGATATTTTTAGGGGGCAAGACAGGTCTTAAAGAGTAGACTGTGAGATTTATGTGGCCGGTTGAGTATGTTTGTTTGTCTGTCTGTTTTATGTGATTGTATATGATGAAGAAACAATAAAGAAATTGATAAGCGTGAAGAGAAAATCACGAGACTTAAAGAATTAATTGTTTATTGAATTGATGCTGTTTTTAGTGAAAAAGTAGGCTAAAGTGAAAAAAGTGATATAAAGGGTTTGGAGCCTGCGATGATTGGTGCACACTCATATTGATTTGTTTTTCTGAAACTTATTTTTGAAATTTGCAAAGAGTAAAAAGTGAGTATTGACAGTCAAGAGTGACGAGTCGAAATGGAGAATATTACTCCACTTATACACCTCTGTAAACAGATGCCGAAACATGCACCCAAGCTCAGACAGTATAGGGTGGAGTGGGTTAAAGGAACTGCAGACAAAGGGGGTAATTCATAGAATTTCGCGCACAAGTGGCGCACGCGGTTGGCGCACAGTGTGCACGTGCGAATGTCTGCGCCAGCCGCGTGCACTAAAATCGATTTCCGCGCACAGCGTATTCATGGATTTTAGCTTCCAAAACCAGCCGTGGTGCAGAGTGGCGCAGCGACCCTGTAGCAGTGCCAGTTACGCCCCCAAGAACGCCCTCGCGCAAGGAAAAGCCATCAAAATCCCCAATCCAGCGCAAAGGGCTGTGCTAACCCTGGACCAGTTTACAGGGCTGCCAAACAGCAAACGGCAAGCGGGGAACGTGTATTACTGGGGTTCGCGTGAAGTTTCACACGCGATAGGCCCTGTGCGAGCAGGGTACGTGTATAACTGGGGTTCGCGTGAAGTCTCACACGCGATTGGATCCGGGTATGTGTATTTCAGGGGTGCGCAGGAAGTTTCACACGCGAAAGGGCCTGTGCGAGTGGGGTACGTGTATAACTGGGGTTCGCGGGAAGTTTCACATGCGAAAGGGCCTGTGCGAGTGGGGTACGTGTATTACTGGGGTTCCTGTGAAGTTTCACACGCGAAAGGGCCTGTGCGAGTGGGGTACGTGTATAACTGGGGTTCGCAGGAAGTTTCACACGCGATTGGCCCTGTGCGAGCAGGGTACGTGTATTCCTGGGGTGCGCGGGAAGTTTCACATGCGATTTTGCTGTCAGAGTGGTGTACTGAATTTCAGGGGTGCGCAGGGAGTCCTACACGTGAATTGGCAGTGTGGGTCCTCCCAGGTGTTCCCTCTATACCCTCCACGGCCCCTACAGGCAGCCCACACCACAGGGGACTACCCTGCACCCCTGGTAATGTCCCGCAGGCAGCCCATCTACCATGGGCCTGCCTCCCAGCCAAGCCACATGTCAGCTTGCACTACTGATCACCCACTCATGTCCCCCTGCACCCCCACCCCCCAGCAGTCAGGGGCACCTGCCAGCAGGCCCCCACTCATGTCCCACTCATGTCCCTTTGCACTCTTACCCCCCAGCAGTCAGAGGCACCTGCCAGCAGGCCCCCACTCATGTCCCACTCATGTCCCTTTGCACCCCCACCCCCCAGCGGTCAGGGGCACCTGCCAGCAGGCCCCCACTCATGTCCCACTCATGTCCCCCTCACCCCCACCCCCCAGCAGTGCAGGGCACCTGCCAGCAGGCCCCCACTCATGTCCCACTCATGTCCCCCCCTACATGAAATAAAGATGCACAGTCATGGCCCACTTCTACACCAAAAAATACCACATCACGCCACCCCATTCTTGAGACGCAATGATTTCCCAATCCACCCCACACTGACATGCCTATCTCAAGACACAAACCAAAACTCAACTATGTACATCAACACATGTCCATCACACACATACACTGGTTGGCATTGCTTGTGTAAACCCACAATTTCACATGCCTCAACCCAATGACCAAATCCCACACATGGAACTAAAATATGAAAATGTATTATATACATAAATAAATAAATGAAATGAAAGCATACCAAAATATCAAACATGAAATGAAAAGCATGTGAAAAAGATGAGTGAATGAAAATGATAAGCAAAGCAAATAAATGTGAAAGAAAAACAGTCCAAACTCTCCCTCCACCAACGCAAATCCAAAAAAAGGTAAAAAAAAGATATCCATTGTTTCATGTTCATAATGATAAATGAAAATGCGAAATCAATCCATAGTCCAACTATTTACAATACATTGGGCCTCATTCCGACCCTGGCGTTAACCAAGGCGCTATTAGCGCCTTGGTTGACGCCGGTATCTTTCCGACTCTGCCATGGTGAATGGCGTAATTACCGCCCCATTCCAAGGTTGGCGGGGGCGGTAATTCCCCATTCACCATGGGCCCTTCCCCATTCCCATTTTTGCCCCATAGGGCTCAATGGGAATGGGGAAGGCGCTAATTACGGCACCGTAAATTACGGTGCCGTAATTAGCTCCTAGGTCCCTTTGCGGGTTGGTTTTTTAAAGCCTGTAAAAAGCAGGCGTTAAGTACCAACCCGCAAAGGGAACTCGGAATAGGGTGGTAAGGGTTTAACGGCACCGGTCACGTTACCGGTGACCGTTAACCCTTACCGCCATACTCGGAATGACCCCCATTGTCCTGAAAGAAAAACCCATTACTCCATGTCCATAATGAAAAAAAAAATCCAAATGAATCCATGATGTAACTATACACAATCCATTGTCCAAAATAAAAATCCATTAATCCATGTGCAAAAATCCCAAAAATAAATCAATCCATTGTCCAACGATGTAAAGGGTCCAGGAGCCCAACTAAACAAATGAAACCTACCTAAAAATATAACTATATACAAATGTGTGTGGCATTGTCCATTGACCACAAATAAAAGGAAAAACAAAAAGGAAACCTAACTCTAAAAACTATTTACAATGGCAGCGGGCTAGTCCGATGGCTCACTTTGGATGTCCCGGGCCAGGGCATCATCGAACTCCTGCTCAATGTCCTGGAGGTGGTCCTCTTCCATGGCCCCGAGGGTTCGCAGGGACGACGACATGTTCTCCTTGAACTCCCTGCGAATTGCCTCGAGGCACTCGGCCCGCCTCAGGGCCCTCCGCATGAGGTTCTCCGCCCTGACCATCGTGAGCCGTGCCTCTTCTGCCCGCTGCCGCTCTGCATCTATAGCATGGCCTAACCGCTGCCACACGGAAGACACTTCCAGTCCTGGGTCTTCCTGCCCTCTAGCCGATGCCTGCCCCTCCGATGACGAAGGCCCCAAGCCATCATGGCTCCCACCTTGTTGCTGCTGCTGCTGTGCCTCTGCCTGTGCCCTGGCTCTTGCTGCCTGCACATCCTCCTCCGGCTGGTGCGCAGTTGTTGATGTGGCCACCCCTGCTGGACGTCCGACTCCCGACTGTGGCAGGGATGTGTCCTCCATCAGCCTGGCCACAGGGTCAGAGGCAGCTCCACAGGGAACCCAGGTGATACATGGGTGGGAAGATGGCATGGAGTACGACTGGCGCATAGGGAGTTCAGTTGAGGAGGGGGTCGGAACAAGGTCCAGCAAACGGAGGAATCCAGCCCTGGTGAGCTGTCCCAGTAGGTCAACGCGGTCAACGAGCCATCCGAGATGACGTGCAGTCTCCTCATGAAAAGACTGCAGGTCACCTCGCATGGCCCGTTGACGCAACGCCACCCCACCCAGGACAGGCTCAACCCGGATAGCCATGTCCGCAGGGAGAGGAAGGCCAGTTATTGTAAGCGGATCCCCTCCCTGAAAACGGGTCTGGACGTAGGCATCCCTGCTGGTGCGGGATGATGCAGTCACAGGATCGGGGACAGGATTACACACAGGCACCTCCGCGGTGGCCTGTGGTGCCTCCTGTCCCTGCCCCTGCACTGCACCACTAGCACCAGTGGAATCCCCACCCCCAGACCCCGTGTCTGTCCCTTGCACGGCCTCCGCCTCCACCAAACCCCCCACCAACCTGGATGACTCTGTGCCATCTTCCTCCGTCAGACCCTGTGGGGTCTCAGCTGCCCCTTCTGCTGCCAAGGAGTCCAACTCCGACCTCTGCCATTTGGACCTTCCCTCGGCAGCTGCGGCCTGGGACGCGGCACCGGACTCCTCACAACTCGACAATATGACAACCTGGGAGGGGAGCCGGGCCTTGCGTCTCCGGCTGGTGGGATGATCCCTGCCGCTGTGCTCCACAGCACCCTCTCCGCCCTCTTCTTCAGTTGACACTGCAGACAGGGAGAGATAAAACACAGGCATCAGGGCACTGTACAATGGACTGATACACATATGACAGTTGCACATGAGTGGCATTGTTTAACTTCAGACATGGCATCACACTCCACGACACACATGTCATTTTAACTCACATATGAACATTTCAACAGCAATATTGCACCAGGCAGCACCATCCATACACATACAACAGCATGAACAGCCAAAGGTGAGCCTGACATCACATGAAACACAAGGAGTGCAATAGACATGCACGCACGCCACCACACTTACATGCATGTCTACATCTCCTCCAACTGTTGCAGTGATGAGATCGCCATACATGTGACATCTGCCATTCATCCTTCTACATATCAGTGTCACGCACATCCATGTTGCATCACAGTTGCACACTTGTCAGATACACATACATGCACATGTACACAGTGCAGATACATGCATTATGAAACACCATCCATGCCACAACCATGCCAATGTACATACACAGAAATTCAAACATGTGTGCTCCCACACCTGCATTTGCCCAGAATGCTTACCAACACATACACCATCAATGTGTCTCACAACTGAGAGGACTCACATGTGGCAGCCTCATGCCCATGTTCATACACATCCCTACATGGCCCTACATAAACACATGTGCAACCTGCACACTACTGGCACACCATGACACGCACAGCGTACTATCAACATGCATGTACACTTACCGCTCGACTCCAGACGGGTCTGCCTCTCAAGGATCTGGACGTAGAGCGCTGGGCATATGCGTTCCTGGACCCTCATTTGATGGTTCGACAGCTGGCCCCGGCGCCCCTTGGCATCCGCTGCATAGCGAGGCATCGGACCTTGTTGAGGGTCCTGGACCTAAAGTCCTCCCAGCGCTTCTTGACATGATGTAAGTCGCGGACTGCCACCCCCTCCGCGTTGATGGCAGTCACGATGTCCATCCAGATCCAGGTCCGTCCTTCATTGTCGGCGCGTAAACTTCCAAAGAGGGCATCATAGTGCCCCAGGACTTGCTCCACCAGGACACCATCTTCGGTGGCAGTGAAGCTGGTGGCCCTCTGCCTCTCTGGCTGGGAGTTGCCAGTGCTGCCAGATGGTGTTGTGCTGGACATGGCAACCCCAGAGGAAGGAGTGGGTGGGCAACTGGGACCTGGGGCTGGGCTGTGGAGCGATGGAATCCCATTCGGGAGTCTTCGTTTCCAGCAGGGGTGGTCACAGCAACTACACCCCAGGCTGACGTGCAGGCAGGAAATGGCAGAGCACGTGGGCAGCAGGCAGTCAGCCAGCAGCAGATGGCAGGTGGGAGCGTGCTCGGGGCTCTGGGGGGCAGTAATTCAGCCTTCTGGGCAGGAGCGTGGTCTTCTGTGTGTTTTCGCGTGGCCAGCTTGATACGGAGTGATTTGGCACGTGAAAAAATTGCATGTCAGCGTGTAATTCGAGGAAAGAGCCTTAGCGCGTAAGCGCGTCAGCACACGCATGCGATTTCATTGGACCAAAGGCCCTTAGCGCGTAAGCGCGTAAGTTACATCACGCGCACGGCCGTTTCCCTCATAGCACGTGATGACAGAGCACGCGTGGAACAACTGCACGTCCGAGTGTCATCGCGTGTAATTGGAGGAAAGGGCCCGTGTACACGTGTATCTGACGTGTACGTGTGGGCCGGTTTAAAAGCTACGTGTAGGGCGCCATTTCCTTGTACGTGCTTTTCGTGGAGAGCGAGTGGGTGAAATCTGTACTTCTTGTCAGTTCACACGCGATTACTTCACAGCGTTTGTAGTTCGTACTCCCTGTTACTTCTGACAGCTCTTTTCTGATTTTTTGTTGGGCCTGTTTCCTCAAACAGAGTTCACTTCTCCTTTTGTCCTGTCTCCTCAGACAGCGTACAATTCTTCTTTTGGCAAGGGTGTTGCACACGCGCGTATTTTTCACGTTCTTTTTCCAGGCAGATGGTGAGTTCCGCACGTACTTAGCAACTGTGCTTGCCCCGTGTGTCGGGTTCCCCTTCAGAGGTCATTTTAGGCTGCGTGTATTACGTGTACGCTTATTTTTGTGTTTCTCGGTGCCACAGCATTGTGCGGGTTCATTTTTTCATGCACGTGGTCTACGAGGGGTTGCGTGCACGTTCATTTTTGATTTTGGGCTGCCTGTGCGTTGCGTGACCCATCATCTTCCCCGAGGGGTCACAGACAGCCTCGCTAGAGCACTAGGGTACGAATTCCATCCAGTATCCTACCCCTTTGACCCCCAATTGCCCAGGACAATAGTTTACTGCAACTCCCATACGCACAACAACATCAGTGCCATGGTTGGGAGGTGACCAAGCGGTAAGGGAGGCAAAGGTGGCTGACCTTCAAAAGGTGGCGCGGTAGGGGACGTGGCCGGGATTTTCCTGGTGCCCTTATACACCCATGTGTGGAGGAACAATCAGGGACACCCATCCCCCCCCATGGTTGAGGGAAACGTGGCTGACACCATCCCAGCTCAGCCCCTGTTGGACCAGACCATTGTGGCACCTGACCTGGCACAGGATGACTCCCAGGCTGACTTCCAGGTCAGCAAGTCTAGGCCACGTGTGATGGTGCAAGTTGTTGTCACCAAGCCACGTGGGTCTGGGGCAGCTATGTCATCTGCTGCCCCAAGTATGCAGGGTGGGGAGGCTGCAGGGGCAGCTGCAGCTCCATCCGCCCCAGCTCTGACTCTCCCAGCCAGGACAGTGTCAGTCCAGGTCCATCAAACTGACGTTCCCCCTGCCAACATTACCCTGCAACCAATGCCTGCATCAAGACCTATGGTCATTGTGCATTCCCACACTCCTACTACCCAGTCCACGGGTGATTCTGCCCCTACTGACCAGAGCGGCATAAGCCACTCTGGCTCCGCTCCACCTTTAAAGAAGAGGAAGAAGGGTGCTGAGCCCCAGGCATGGCTACACACTCCGGCACGTCAAGGAAGCCTTGCTTTAATGACGCGGAACTTGATGCACTTGTGTCCTAGGTGTCGGCACATAGCCGCGAAATGTTGGTGACTGCAAGGTGCAAGACCACACCTGGTCAACGTAGGGCACACTGGCAGACCATCACCGACCGCATAAGTGCCCGTGGATTTGTGAGGCGCACAGCTGATGATTGCTACAAACGTTGGAATGACCTGAAACGCAAAGCAAAGAACAAGCTTGCCTCAAATCATGCCACTACTCTGGTGACTGGCGGTGGGTCTCCACAAGAGGACAACAAACTCACTGAACATGAGTCTGTTGCTGGGGCCTTCATCACAGAGGAACAGATCCAAGGTGTGGGAGAACTACCTGATTATGATGCATTGTCCGGTGAGTGCCCATGCATGTGTGTGTAATGAATGTGTATGTAGTTTGGGTGACAGGTTCTGATTGAGTGCCAGGTGAGGGTGTGTTTGCCCGAGTGGTATGGGTCACCCATGTGCTTCATCCAAAACATTCAGCGGCTTTGGATTTGGGTGTGACAGTATCCCTTCTGCCCACAGTAGTAATTTAGCGCAACATTACGGCATTTGCCCTTGAAGTGGTATCTTGCAACAACATTGTTTGTATTTTTCAGTGTTCGTTCAGGCTGATTGTTTCAATTCTCCCACTTTTGCTACGCATTCCTCAGCCCTATTGTCACATTTGTGACATGCTTCTGTCATTGATGAACCCCACATTGGCCCACATGTATTACCTTGTTAGGTGAATGATTTGACCATTCAGGCTGATTGAGTATTGGCCTGATCACATGAATTTTTGGGGCCTGTTTGAATGTGGAACATGATAGTTGTTTCCTGTCATGTTGAAGTGCACAACCATTGATGTGTACATCGGCCTGCAATCACTGTATTTTTGTACACTGGATGTGTTGCAGTGTGTGGCACATGTGTATTTTGTCACACTATGTAGCATTTTTCATCTCATCATGTCCATCTCACATGGATGGCTGACAGTACTCATTCACTGACATATGGATGTACTTGTGGAATGTACCATGGCTATGGTACATGCCATCTGTGTAATAGCATGAGTAATGTATGTGTATTGGACATGCCACTACCCAGCATGCAGCAAATGTGTTGCTCTTCCATCTTGCTGTCATCAGTGTCTGCCTTTTGCCTCCCCTTCCAACTCAGTGACAGTGCATGCATGGGAGGGTTATAGTCATGTGGGACATATGTAAATCATGGACTGGTTCTGTAGCTTGCCAGGCCTATTTGTGTGCTATGGTGCTAATGCCTGTTTCCATTTTTTGTCTTTCATGTTTTTGCAGGGGATGACACACATGATGCTGTTGAGGTTGAGGAGATGGTGCAGACCCAGGAGGAATCTCAGGCACGACCGGGCACCAGTGGGGAACATGGTGTGGTGGTGGGTGAGAACCCAATCTTGCTGCAGACCATTCTATCCAGGGGTGTCTCTGGGTGCACCTCCCCAGACCTCTATTCAGGTGCTGATTCGGATGATGAGACCTATGTGCCATCACAGGTAAGTGTTTCTGGCATGGATTCTGTTCTGTCCAACCCACCTGCACCAGGGGTAGAACCCTCTATGGGGATGTCAGTGTTGGTAAGTCCGCCTTTGGCGGTTACGGATGCAGGGTCACACTCCACAACATCTGATCCTGGAGCAGCAGATCAGAGGGGGAATGCAGTCCTGCAGCCTCAGGCAGTGCCAGCACAGCAAGGCTCAGATCGCCTTGCCCCAAACAGGTGTGGTGCCCGCCGACGCGGTGGCCGTACGCCACCTGGCAATACCGTATGGGAACAATCCACGTACGGTATGGCAACCCAACAGGCAGCATCAGTTGAGATGATGGCTCAAGCAATGGAGAGGGTGGCCACTTCCATTGTCCCCCCTGAAAGGCAGATGGAGCAACTACAGCAGGCAACAGACTCCATTTGCCAATCACACAGGGAAGACATGTTGGTGTCCAACAGGGACCGACGGGTGGCACTGGAGACTCTACGCTAATCGATATCAATAGAGTCCCAGGGCCACAGGGAAGCCCTGAGGGTAGAACTCCATCACCTCAGGGAGACTCTTGTTGACCTTGAGGCTTCCACTAACTTGAGGACTGAACAGCAGCTGGAGCGGCTCACATGTTCGCTCTCAGCTGAGATGCAGGCAACTCGGGAGGAGATCCTGGCATCATGTCAGGTGCTACATGGGGATCTCCGCACTATAATCCTCCAGAACGAGACCTTCCACACCCGCATGCTTGCTGCCATGGAGGACCATGCCAGGGCTTTGCGTGGGCTGCCTCCCATAGCACCACCACCTCCTGTGGCAGCAGCAGAGGGTGATGAGAGCGACAGCAGCAGTTCTCCCACATTGGCATAGCCGTGCAGGCCATGAGCCCATGGAGGTGTTTTTTTTTCCCAACATCCACACAGGTGGCTGTTTGTGTGCACCCTGTCCTCGGAACTCCTGTGTGGCCTCCCCCCCAGCCCTCACATGGCCATTTTTTATTTTTTATTTTTGATTTTTGATTTTTTTTTGCGGTGTGTTTGTTGCCTTGTGTGGCTCCCGTGGGCATCCACTGTATTCCGGCTGGGCACATGCAGGCTTGTCCTGAGTTTGGGTTAGATGCTTGGGTTTGTGAGACACACACCCCTCCTGCTTCCCGTTTCCATGGGCTTGCAAAGGGTGTGCCCAAGTGACAGTGAATTACACAGTGACGTTGGACTCCCATGAGCTGTGTGGGCAGTCTGTAGTCAATACTGTGTATACATTCCTAGTGGATATTGTTGTTGTATTGTACACTGCATGGTGTATTCATATGTGCTTGTGCATCCATGTCTTCCTCCTAATTTGCAGGTTCATTCCTGATGTCTTCACAAGGCCGTCTACTTTGGAGATGGAGTTCATGTTGTAAGCAGTGCACTTACACATTTGCGTGGCAGCAACACTGTACAGTTGGAAGGGGTCGATGTGCTGGCATAATCAGGTTGTAAGACTACCACTACTTTAACTTAGTACTGTAATATTTTTGATATGTTTGAGGTTGTGTAGCTGCATTGTATTGTTGGTAAGTATTTGGTCATATGTGTTGTTAGTTCTACATTGCTGGGAGCATATTGTGTGTGGCCAGTTTCCATTAGGGACACTGTACTTTGTGACACTTGTGTCAGGGTTTGGGGATTGCTTTGTTTGCTCTCACATAGCATGACATGCCATGGTGTGTTGGGTGGCGGTGCTGGGGAGGGGTTGGGTGACATGGCACTGTTGTCATGTTGTATTTTGCAAGGGGTAATGAATTTAGCAGCATAGAAGTGTGTCTTTTGATGACACAGCATTGGTGGTGTTTGTGTAGGTAGGGATGCACACAATGTAACACTTCCAGGTGACCAACCTCAGGCTGGTATGGTTGTGACAGATGACTGTCCCTTATGTCATCATCATTGATTGTTACTTGGTATGTGCCAGGGCTGTGCGCACTCCACAGGGGTGTGATTTTAGGTGAAGTAATTAGCCACCAGCTGCATACGGGCTGCCTCACCCCATGCCCTTTCCCCTACCATGCGCAGCGGGCGTGCATGTGGTTGGGGATGTGGGGGCACCACCGTGTCCATGGGCAGGCCCCGGCATGTTGCAACGTTGTGCAGGACACATGCTGCAACTATGATCCTGCACACTACTGGAGGAGTGTATAACAGCTGCCCGCCAGAACGGTCAAGGGAGCGAAAGAGTGACTTGAGCACTCCGAATGTGCGCTCCACTATGCCCCGGGTTGCAATGTGGGCTGTGTTGTATCTTACCTCAGGTGGCGTGGTGGGGTTCCGAATTTGCATCATCATGTGGGTGCTCAGAGGGTAGGCACTGTCCCCTGGGTAGGTGGTGATGGGTATCATTAGTGGGGTTGAGACATTACTCAGCATCTGACATGCATGCATGTGCTCTGGCATTTATACTCACCGAGCAGCCATGTATCGCCATGCCGCCCAGCTTCTAGCTCCCGGTTTAGGGTTGACATTCTGTAAATAAAACTGTTGTGGGTGGACCCTGGATAGTTGGCATATACTGAGGTGATGATTCCCTTGGCATCACATACTACCTGCAAGTTGATGGAATGCCAGTGCTTGCAGTTTCTATAGATGTGCTCTCATGCCCTGGGAGGACGTAGAGCCACATGGGTGCAATCAATGGCACCTAGGACTTTGGGGAATTGTGCCACCCCGTAGAAATCCTGGACGGCAGCCTGCCTTTCAGCATGTGTTTTGGGCAAGTATATGTGCCTGCGGACTGATGGGCGTGCAGTCATGATGGCCAAGACCTGGTGTAGGCAGCGTGACTGCATGGCCTGTGACACCCCCCACTATAGCACTTGTCTGCTGGATCATGATCCAGTGGCCAAGAAGTGCAGTACTTTGAGGACCTTCTCCAGGGGGCTTAGTGCTTGGGAGCACAGGGTGGGTGATGTGAGGTCGTCCTCCCACTCACTCACCAGGTTGAGTATTATGTGAGGTGGAAACCTGTACCTCCCATACACCTGGTCATCAGGCATCCCAAAAAGGCTGGTTCTGGGTGTGAAAATTCTGGGCCTGACTATCCTCCTCCTGCGGTATCCCACGACCACTGCTGCTAGGAACGGTATATTCATCCTGGCGTCTGAGCTTGTTTGTTGTTTGCAGGCACTTTTATGCTGCACGGGTCCACGTACGCCTGCTTCCTGCTGGCATACGTGTTTCCGGATTAGCGCGTCTTTTTTGGCGCACGCATTAGCCCCGTTCGAATCCATGAATACGTGTTTTGAACGTGCGTGTAGGCGTTCCGCGCATTTGCCTCCTGTACTTCCCCCGTGACGCCCACATTTTCACGTGTTGTTCCCCATTCCACGTGTCACGCCCCCTGTTCCTCCTACTTTTGTTGTGTGTGCCGCGCTATGTGCGATTGCGCTGTGCGCGTAGCGCACGCTGTTTGGAGACGTGTGTGCCGGCCTGCGCCACGCAGAATTTTGGCACACATCCTGGGATTTACATGCGCACGGACTTCAATGAATCGCTGTGCGTGGGTTTCGCTGAGATTTTCGCACTGGCACTGCGATTTGCACGCTTTCGCACGCTTGCGCCGAAAATTTCAGCGCACATTAATTCCATGAATCGGCCTGAAAATGTTTAATCAAATTTGATTTTTATAAGATCTGGACTTAGAAGAAAAGAGAAAGCTCGCCAGAGGACATGACATAATTTTTGAAGTTTTGCAGTTCAGCCTGGTTGCTGGAAGAAACAAGAAATTCTCTCAAGTATTTCAATCAGGTGATACACCCTGGTCTCCTCCTAGTATGCAGTGCATTATGTCTATAGGTTCATATTCTGAGTTATATCACACCCCTTCTGTTGCAAAATAGGCATTTTAAGCCAAATGTCACTTGTCAGTTTTTTTTTCTTTTTCCCCAAGTGTAAGCACATGTCAATCCCTTTGAAGTAGAATGAGGGGCCTCTTCCTTGTGAGTAAAGCTTCCTGCCCCTCCCACTGGAAGGGTGAGTGTCTTAGCCTGCTATTGTCTTCGCCTGGGGCAAAGACGAATGTCTAATGCGACCTGAAAAGCCCCATTGTCCTGGGGATTCAAAGCCACCAGCCAGCAATTAGCCTTTTCCTGTTCCTGTTCCAGCTGCTGAGGTGTCACCCTTTCTTAGGGCTAGCAACTGGCAGAGCAGGTTTTTTTTTATACAGTTTACCAACTCAGACTGGGTTTGCTTTGAGTTTCACCTTTTAAATCTTTATTTTAAACCTATGGAATTAAAAAGTTTATAGGTGGATTTTTTAACAGTGGCAAATCCTTATACATTCTTAAATAAGCAAGCCTTTACACAATATTATACATTTTAAAATAGGCAATTTTGCTCTTCATTCAGGAAAAAGCACACTAAACCCATTTATTTAAGGTTTTCATCTACAGCAAATACACATTTTAGTCAGCTTTAGTCCTTCCCTTGAGTCCTGGAATTGTTGGCAGCATGGACAAATGTATCAAGCATTTTGTTACGCTCACCTGACTCCCACGGAGGCGCAGGTCTGGTTTGGAGTGTTGTTGCTTCTTCTATGGTGAAGCGCAGGACCCGGAAGATGGACTGGACCGGACCTTCGAATCTGGCTTGTCTGGCTCGCAGGAATATCTTTCTGTATGTGAAAAGGGAGTATTAACAATCTGCGGGAGAAAGTATAAGCCTCCCGCTCCCTTCTCACCCCTCTACGAAACCCTCCTGCGACCCCCACGTGAAGTCTCACCTTAGGGTTTGAAAGGTTGAGCTCTCCATCCTGCTTCTCATGCAGGGGCACGTTGTATCCAGTTACTTCACTGGAATTTTGACTGTAGAGGGTTCAAGTTTTGTTTTCCCGGTATAGTACCGTAAGGATTCTGTTAATGAGTATGATTCCGCAATAATAATTGTTCGTTGTCTCTTTTTCAGGTGCGGAAACTATTCCGAGAAGAGCTATGGAACCGAAGAATGAAACTCTGGTGAGCTTGATGAGAGTTCTCTCAATGTCCTTGTTATGCGCTCACTAACGCTGATGTCTTTTTTCCCCATAGGGGCCGGGGTCCGGAAAAGCCTGGATGCGGCACCGACCCGAAACAAATCTCAATCCAGAAGAAATCAGGTAAGTCTTTAATGGGCGTTTGGGTAATGTCTTTTCATGCGCCCACTAACGCTGATGTCTTTTTTCCCCATAGAGGCCGGGGTCCGGAAATGCCTGGATGTGGCACCGACCCAAAGCAAAGATCAATCCAGAAGAAATCAGGTAAGTCTTTAATGGGCGTTGGGTAACGTCTTTTCATGCGCCCACTAGCGCTGATGTCTCTTTTTCCCCTTAGGGGCCGGGGTCCGTAAATGCCAGGATGCGGCACCGACCCGAAATGAAGTTGGAATAACCCAACAGGTAAGCTTTGTAATGGAAATTAAGGTTTCCTTGTTTTCTTTCCCCTCTCACCTTTATTCTTGTCTTTTTCTCCCTAGACGCGGTGATGTGGCTGCGAGTCCAGATGTCGCCGTAGAACGTGGTGGTACCTTGTACAGGTGAGTGAGATGCGGCGCTGCAGCGATCGATGCGATGTGCTTTTAAATGGATGTCTTCCTTTTCAGGACCGTCGGCGAGATGTCTCCGGAATGCGGTTTAGCAGGTAAGGACTCTTCTTTACCCTTTTCTCTTCTCTCTTTGCAGGTGTTCCAGGATGCTGGCAGGAGTGGCAGAAGACAGAATGCAGGCGCAAACACGGTGAGCGTCCAGCTGCTAGATGCAGAACAACGTGAAGCGTGAGTTGCTGCTTGGGCGTGGCTTAAATAGCCTTCAAAGTAGTTCCAGGTATGTATCCTTCCTCTCAGGTATGTATTCCTCCCCTGACCACACCCGTGTGGTTAAGTAGTTCCAAAGATAAAGTAGTCCCATTCAGGCCTCAGAAGGCCTGGATGTTGCAGCATGGTCTGCATCAGGTAAGTTAACACTAAGCACCTTTAACAAAAAGTCCCCTTTTATGAGCCTGGTGCCTATGGCGCCAGGACTGTGGCCTGATATGAGCCTGGCACCAAAGGCGCCAGGACTGAGTCCAAAGAGCCCCTACTTGAGGCTGTTGTGACTTCCCTTGAAGACATGATGTCTGCCTCTGGGGTAGCTGGGTCTTGTCTGGCACCTTGGAGGTAGGCATCATGACACATTTGTTCAGAGTCTTTCTCTGGACAGCTGATTCTTTAGATACTGTTGCAACAAAATGGTTGCGTTACCCTGTGGAAAATTGAAAAACAAAGTCCCTGGGTTGCTTTTCCAAAGATACTTTTGGTATGAGCTGTCATTCAAACGCGGCCCGGTTCATCTGAGACTCAAGAATTAATCTGGGCATTCATTGCAGGGCTGTTTATCACAGTGGTTCATAAGAAATGATGGATTTAGCACCAAAACAGCACTTTTTTAAGTTCAAAAGCTGACATTTTAAAGAGGCGTTTTGGGTTTACAGCAACGCAATGCTGCTTCTTTCCTTTGCTCCATGTAAAATGTTGCAGAGCACCCTAGCACATTCCTGCAGTGAGTACTCTGTTCCACCCCACCTGAAATGTGTGTTGGCAGGGCAGTGCAGCCATTTCCTGGTTATTGCAAAGCGCAGTTTAGGGATTTTGGCGCGCACAAGGGTGAGCATGGCCATTTTGTGCTGTTTCTTCCACCAATGCAGCAACATGATTTAGTAAGCACAGCTGAGTGGGTCAAAATATTCCACAAAATCCCCCCCCCCCAACTTCGTCTAGACTTCCAGTCGTGGGGGAGTCGGGCAAGTGGGATTTTTCTTCTTTTCTTGAAAAGCAGGTTCCGTCGGGCATAAGTCCTTCTTCCGTCAGCGAATGATGCGACATGCTCTCATGGCTGCCTCAGGTTGGAATGTGGAACGATACCCTCAACTTCTCTCAGGTTTTCTTTTCTGGTGTGGGGGGACCCTCCGGATTTCCATGGGTTTCTTCTTCCGGGTCCCCGAGGAGGTCCTCCTTGGTAAGAACGGTGTGATTAGTGGAAATCTATAAAATTGAACACAAACCGGTTATGACAATTTTCCCCCCTGCTGTCCTCCAATCGGCATTTCAGCAGTGGGATATACATGCATTCAGTGACATTGAAATATTTTCTATGCTTCAGAAGTATCCCTCACTGAGTTTTCTATGGACTCCTCTATTTGCCGCAAAGTGTGCCTGGGGTGGCAACTCTTTAGCTTATTGATGTGGACCCACTTTTTTTTATTCTGTCAAGTTGCCCTTGGGGATGCGGATTCTGTAGGTGACTGGTGAGATTTTGTCCACAATTTCAAAAGGTCCATGCCAGCTAGGCAAAAATGTGCACTCTTTGGTTTGGTTCCTTTGGAAATTGTAAAAGTAGACCGTGTCTCCTAAATGATATTCCTTTTTGGTTGTCTTTAGATCATAGTGGGTCTTCATGCTGTCTTCAGATCTTTCTAAATTCCACTTAGCATACGCAAAAGCATGTTGAAGGTGTTTTCTCAACATACTCATGAGTTGTGGAGGCATTTATCAATGTCTGCTCTTAGGTTCTATAGAGCAGATGCTGGGGTAGCACCATCCTTCGTCCAGTCATCAGCTCAAATGGAGACATTTTAGTTGCAGAAGAAGGGGTAGATCTGATGGCCACCAGGACAAGTGGTAATCGAATATCCTAACTTGGCCCATATTCTGCCACAAGCTTTTTTAGTATGCTCACAATTGTTTTATTGTACCTCTCAACTCCACCACTAGAGGACTGGAGGTATGCAATGTGTAGTTTTCTTTTTACCCCAAGTATCTCCCACATATATGTCATCACTTCGCTGGTGAAGTGACTACCTCGGTCTGACTCAATCCTTTGGGGTAGTCCAAAATATGAGAAGATATGATTGATCATCAGGGCAGCTGCTGCTTCTGCCTTGCAATTTGGGGCTGGGAGAAATTCCACCCACTTAGTAAACAAGCATTTAATGGTTAACATGTACTTGTTCTCCCTAGAGGAGCGAATCACGGTCCAAAGGAATCTACTTGTAAATCTACCCAAGGCAGTGTCATCCCCCTCTTTTGGAGGGGAGCTCGGTGTGTGAGTGATTTAGGCTGAAATTGTGCACACACAAGACACCCCTTCAAGTATTGGTCAAGGTCCTGCCCATGTGTGGCCAGTACGCAAGCTCTCGCAAGATTTCTACTGTAGTATGAAACCCCTAATGACCGGCTGTGGCCGCATCATGGGCATGACTTAGCATCTGGCTTTGGAATGAGGTAGGGACCACCCACTGGTCACAGCAGATATGGATCTCCTCACCAACAAACTGTCTTAGACTCTGAACATTTTTGGACATTTCATCAACACTCTGAGGTCCTCTTTCCCAATGCAATCGGTATCCATCAGGGGAACGTTCTCAGGGTTCTCAATGTGTTGATAAAACTTACCAATGATTGGATCCCCTTTTTGAGCCGTGATTAAATCAACATCTGGGGTCTCCTTACTCACTGGGCAGTTGAGAGTTCATTGTGAGCATTTGTCTGGGACCTAGTGATATCAGTGACCGGGATTTCCCCCAACAGGGACTTGATCTCAAGGAGATCCCCTTGGATGGCTCTGGTTTTGGCCAGCTGTTCAGAGAGGTGATTTCCAGTTTTGTCCTGTCCCTCTATTGTAGAATGACCCTTGATCTTTTTCCAGTAGATGGCCACTTACTAAAGGGGACCAGATCATCAATATTTTCTATTAGCTTACCATGTTTGAGTGGTTTGCTGTTAGCACATAGCATGCCTCTGGTTTTCCAATGAACCAGGTGCTCCTCGAACCTGTTCCGGACATAATCTGAATCAGTGATTATGACCAGTTTGTGGAGTTGGTGTTGGACAGCAGTGAGGATGGCTTGATGAACTGCCATCAGCTCTGCCACCTGACTACTACGGGGACTGATTTTTTACCCAGTGGAGGGTTCCGGGGCATCATTCACCCAGGCATACCCAATGGCGGCCACCAGTTCCTTTTCCCCATTGCTGTCAACATGGTAGGAGCACCCGTCCACATAAACAGTAGGCATTCCCTCGCACTTGTCTTCTTCATAGACTTTGTGCGGAGAATTCAGGTACGCCTCCATGTTGTCCTGGGTTTTAAGACTTTCGTCTTCGAGACTTTTTTCTCTGGCACAATCATGCAAGTCAGCCAGACCTTGCGCAAGGGGACTCTTCTTGTTTTGGACATATCTGACCTCCATAGGAAAGCCTTGAATTGACAGAATCCAGGAAGTAATTCTGGAATTACTCACATGTCCGGCCCGGATTCTGTCACTTTGGAGATATTGCAGAGGCTGGTGTGGAGTCTCCACTATGATGTGTTCCCCCTGGATGAACGGGTGGTAATTCTTCAATGCCCACACCGTTGCCAGGAGTGCATTCTCACAATCAGTGAATTTTTCCTCCACAGAGGATAAAGTCTTACTTGCATAGGAGATGACTTTATTGACCATATCATGCTTTTGGTATAATACTGTGGTCAAGCATGTATTTGAGAACCATGTCTCCAAGAAGAACACCTTGTTTTTGACAGGGTAAGCTAGGCAAGGCACTTGTGAAAGGCTTATTTTGAGTTGCTTTACTGCCTCAGCTTGTTCTGGACCCCACTCCCACTTGAAAACCCCTTTCAACAGATGGATCAGGGGTCTTGTGATCTCTGTGTAATCCTCAATGAACTTTCTACTGTAATTTGTCAGTCCAAGGAGGCTCATTAGCTCACGCAGAGTTGTGGGGGCTTTTAGTTTCAGGAGTGCTTCCACTTTCTTTTCCTGGGGACAGAGACCCTCAGGAGTTAGCTCATGCCCCAAGAAATTGACACGGGTCCTGCACCACTGTGCCTTTTGGAAAGAGATTTTTGCTCCTGCAACCCTCAACTGGGTAAGAGCATAACAGATTTCCGCTATGTGTTCCTCCACAGGTGAGCTTTTGATCAGAACATCATCTACATAGGCCAGGTTACCCCTTTCACCCAAGTTGGGCATGGCCTTGTGTAAGAATATGTTAATTTAATTGCTGGAGTTGATGTATCCAAAGGGAGTATGGGTCCAAGTGTATTTCTGCCCCCAAGGGCAAAGGCCAGCTTGTATTGATCCTCCCTACTGACATGTACAGTACAATACCCTTTGCTCAAGTCAATGGCAGTGTATACCTTTGACCCCTGGATCTGGGCCAGCCCCTGGTCAATGTAAGGGAGGGGCCATTGGGACGTATGGACCCATTTGTTTAGCTCCCTTAGGTCAGCACAGAGTCTCCACTGGCCGTTGGGTTTTAAAATCCCCAGCACCGGATTATTAAAGGTGCTGTGGACTGGACGAATTATCCCATGGGACTCAAGGTTTTTGATTATTTCTTTGAGGGACTGCATGCATGCGAGAGGCAAGCGGTATTGCTTCACAAACTCTGGAGTCATACCTGGGTCCTTGGGAATTGTTGTTGTGTGGATTTTGCTGCGACCACAGTCATATGAGTCCACCGCAAAGAGATCTTGAAAATCTAAGAAAACTTGTTTCAACTGTTGCTTTTGCTCCAGAGTCTCACAGGCAAATCAACCATTTGCCTGAATCCCAGAAAGACTTCTGGTTTGGCTATCTCAGCGGCCACCTCTAGCTTGGTGGAGAAGTCCCTGGTTAATGTATTGACCTGGACAGAGGGTTTCAGGCTGGGAAGGCAGTCCTTGTGGACTTGGAAGATCACCTCATCCCTCCTGAAGTGACAGGTCACCTCGCTCTTCCTTACCATAGGGGCAGAAAGAATACACCAGGAAATTCTCCCCATGCTGGGTGAAGATCCTGTCCGGTGTTATGTCATTGTCGCCATCACTGTCAAAAAAGTCATTGGGGATTGGTCCTATCAGTTCATTACCTAAATCTATGGAAAAATGTTGGTCATCAACCGCCATTCCAGTAATGGTGCCTGCGCCCAGAGTGATACTCCTAAGGTCGCTGTTATCCATCAATATTGGAATGGTGTTGTGTTCTATATTGACTAATGGTATTGGGTTTAACCCCAACCCTTGCTGTAGGAGAAGGGCATTGAGGTGAACATATGCATCAGGATTTTGAAGTTTCTGTCCTCTTTTAATTTTTAATTCAAGTGGGAATAGTTGTGTCTGTCCTGGGATGGTGACTTCCTCTCCAATTTGAACTTCAACTGCATACGGCAGCAATTGGGCTGACCAAAATGCTTTTTCTGAATCATCAAAGTCCATGGGATTACCCCCTAATCGGGACCAGGCTTTGTAGTTTATTAGGTCCAAATTAATGGCAAAGCAATTGAGAATGTCACTGCCTAATAGAATGCAACGGGGACACCTTGCACGACCCAACAATTGTGTACTATGCTTTTGTTGCCTCTAGAAATTTTGAGCATACACCTTGGGCAGGAGATGTTTGGAATTGGGCGTTTCCAGGTCCATTTCCCATTTGTTAATCAATTTAAATGTGGGAATGGCTGGATCTTTTCAGAGTTTTCAGAACATGGCTTCGCTGATGAAGCTCTTACCGTTGTTCATGCACACTCAGGCGAGAACAAATTCCTTCCCCTAATTTAACTGAATAGGGATAAAAAACTGTTCTCTAATCTTCCGAATGTCAGCTAAGCTTTGAGATGGATTCTCATCATTTTGGACTATTGAATTGGAATATTCTGCTTGTGAATTAGTATAGAATTTCAGAGTATTTCCTCCCAGTGTGGAATGCCGCTTGAAACCGGAAGGAAGGTTGATTTTCAGAAATAGAGAGGAATTCCCATCACCGGTTTGTCGTCCTACAGAAATGACTGTCAGGTCAGGTGTTATTTTGAAAATGGACCTCAATATGATCCTGTTTTTATTCAACCATGTGGCATGTGCCATTTAAACTAACCTTGTTGACACTATGTTTTAATTTTATTGGCCGGTTAGTCTGGGTCCAGAGGACCTTGTTCACACAGTCTATTAAGGGGGACAACCTCCGCAGGATGTCATTCCCTAGTAGACAGTGTGCCCTTCTGCGTCACAACTATGACCGGGTGTTTCACCTTGTGTCACCCAATTTTAATTTCCAGATCTGCAGTTCACTCGACAGGAATTTCATTCCCATCGAAGTTTGCAAGTTGTCCAGGAAGAGGGGTGAGAGGAATTTGGTATCTCTCCCCCTTCCTGAATTCAGCAGATCAAAGGCTCTCTTTGACAGAAGAGTTGCTTGGGATACAGTGTCCACCAGAGCTGACACTGTGCAATGCCCTTGTTTTTGGACCGGGGCATAAAATCTTCCCTCCTTCTCCTCAAGGGGGCAGATATAATGTGTATTTTGGGCCAGTTGGTTGGTCAATTTCTTGATTCTTTACTCCGACACAGGGGTAGTTTGGGCATGATTCTGTTTGGGAGCTTGGGGATCTGCAAGAAAAATGTGGCAGTTGCATATTGGGGGAGTTTTGGGTTCCCCTGGTTCTGATTCTGGGCCGACACCTCCTTTTTGGAGGCAGTCACCAGAATTCGTTTAGGCAGTGGGGCTTCCCAAATTATTATTCTGGGGTTCAATAATGGGCGATTCTAACTCAGTCCCCACATTCACCCAGTCTTCATTAGGATATCTTGGGACCCATTGGTCTTTGGGAGGATTTCCACCGTCCCTGAAAGAGAAGATCTTTTTTACAGAATCCTCTGAGGACCCCACTCCTTCAAATTAGAGGACACTAACCTCCTCCACAAAATGGGCCTTTTTAGGTTCTTTATTTCTCCTACCCTCCCTCTGTTCCTTGGGTTGCAGACTTTTGGGGGCAGGAGATTTTGGTTCCAGTTCCTGGGTTTCCAGGGGCTTTTCACGGGTAGAGAAGGAAGCTTCATCTAAGGCTTCCTTCGCCCTGTGCCTCCTCCGTTGGAACCGGTGAGTTGTCGGGGTTCTCTCCCTGTCATTGTTCTGGAGTACCAGACCCTTGGTTTGTGGGGTTCTGAGACATCATGTTCATCTGAGGGTTTGGCTGTGCCCTCAACATGTGACCCAGATCATATGACAGGTTCTGGACCTGGAGCTCCAGTTGTGACACCCGTTCTGGCTGGTACGAGAGTCTCTGGTCCTCCTAGGTGAATCACGGGAAGGGTTACTATCCCTTCTCCCATAGTACCCTGGGTTTGGATAGTTGGGGTAACCCTCCACCCTTGGCCTCTCCTCTCCCGGATTGGGCTGTCTGGGCTCAGGAAAGTGGGGAAAGAAAGGAGGGTTGTTCTGTAGGTTGAAGTTTTGAGGGTACCGGGGAAAGAAACTCAACCCAACATTTGGGGGATTACTGCCCTCCTGGGGAAAGTTAGGAGGGAAGTTAACTGGGGTGGTACTTATCTGGTTGGATCCCCCCTTGTGCTGGGTGAGTCCACAGATACCCAAGATGGGTTTGTTACCCTTGTATCGGGGCTTATGTAATCAGGGGAATTAGGCGTCTCATTTGTGGGATTACCTCCCTGACTACCGCCTCTCTGGGATTGGCCCGAGGGCCTGCTAGTTCCTTGGTTGGATGGATTTTGTACAGCATATTTTTAGGACCCCCATCTCCATATCTAAAATGTGGGCAACCTTCACCTCGGCCCCTTAGCAGCAACAGGGGTGTTGGCTGGTTTGAGGTTTTTAATTGTGTTCTTGTTATCTACAGGTTTTTGTACCTCATAAATACAGGTCGCCTGTTCTGTGACCCTGTCCAGTGATCTCTTCTCGTGAAAGTCCCTCACAAGCTGGGTCATTATATATTTGGGGAGTGCATGAAAGAAGGTGTTGATGAACTCTATGCTATCTCTGCATACCCTCCTGGTGGTCTGCGCAAAGGCAAGTTTGAGCTCCTGCACAAATTCTTGTGAGGCCTGATCTTCCCCGCGCTATAGATTGTAGGCCGCCTTGCGTGCCTCTTGGGAGTTTCTGTGTGCAGAGAAGTGTTTTACGATGGCCGCCCTGTAGGTGGACCATCTTGAGTGGTTCTGATCCTCCAAACCCGCAAGGAAACTGGAGTACTCAGGAGAGAATGTCCATTTCACATACTGGATGCAATTCTGGCTGTCTTTCAGATGAAAAGTGTCCATCTTCTGTTCATATAGTTCAAGGTGTTCCCAGCCCGAATACTTTGCATTTTTATGATAGGGAGTTATAACACTCCGAATGGCCTTGATCTGCTCCAGGGGATCTTTTTGCATAGCTCTCTTAATTTTGTTTGCCTTTTTGGTTTTAGTCACCAGAGTCCCCTCGTCCTCTGACACAGGGGCACTGCTACTGGAGGTGGTTTCTTGATCCTCTAGGAACTCCCTGATTTTACAAGCTTGAGAAGGGCTTGCAGAATGTGGGGGCCTAGTCTTCTGACTCTCCCCTGCTCGCAGGATTGGCGGAGTATCCCCCCACTGCCCTAACTGGGTAGAGGTCTTCAGGATACTCTTTTTGGGCTTCATTTCTTGGAGTTCCCCACCAAATTTTACAAACGGATCTTTTGGAAGGCAGTAGTTTTGTGGATCCAGTTCCCTGACTCTCCCCTCATATGAGTCTTCCTGGTGAGAGATATTAGCCCTAATCTTTAGGAATCTGTACAGGGACGCCCATCCATCAATTTCTGGAGGGCATTGATCTGTCAGTCCCATTTTACCAACTCTATTGAATTCTACCATCCCCATGGCCCCTGGTTCATATGAGCCAGTGAACATGAAGGTGGCAGAGTTCATGGTATTGAAGGTTTGAGTCCCTGAGTACAGGGGTCCTGATGGTAGGATTAGGGGTTGCTCTATCCCTCTCTACCTTTTCCCTTTCAGCTCCTATTACCTGGTGATGAGCCGAAATCTGCACCTTTTGTTCCTCTATCAATGCCTTACTGGTTTCAATGATTTGCTCTTGCATTCCTACTTGTTGGTGGAGCACATCATTCTTTTCACAGAGAGCCTCATTGTCTCTCTGCACTTCCTGGCTGGTCTGGGAATACTGGGAAAATGTCTGCTGCAGGAGACTCACCTCCTGAGTTTTAGCATCTTTGGTCTGGGTGTTCTCTTCCGGAGCCTCCTCCACCCGTCTGGTGTGCTCTAGTAGCTTCCCATACTCTGTCTTTAATTCATTGAGCTCCTGAAGGGCCAGTTTTCTTCCCTCTAGCTCAGTTTTTAATTGGCTTACGTCCTGGCCTAATGTGTCCCTCTCCTGATTTAGGGTGCCCCAGCCAGGTCGTCCCTTGATCTCATTGGATTTTGGGCGCTCCTCATCAAATTCTGTTTTCAGCGTGCTTTTCCTGTATCACTCCTATGTGGAGGTACAGGTAGGCCGCACTACTGGCAATTTTACTCTGCTCCTCTTTAACGTTTGGGGCCATGTACAATTCACTAAGCGCTTGGTGTAATGGGCCTTTGTCCTGCCATGTATCCAGGTCCATGGCAGTGACTTATTCTGTGATTTTCTGCAGCCGGACATGTTCATTCTGTTCTAGCCACTTGTGGGATATTTTTACCCATGCCAATGTGCCCCACTGCACCCATTTGCCAATGGGGAAAGAAACAGCCAAAAAGTGATGTCCTGACCCCTGTGTGTGCAAAGATTTGCAAAACATGCACATGGTTCATAATCACAAAAGGCTGCACCCCGCTGCACACACAGCCCAAGTTGCTGTAAAACCAGAACTCACTTCAGGAGAATGCCAGTGGGTGCTGTTAAATGTCGCATGGAGCAAGGCCACAGAAGTGGGCTAAAAACCGAAAATGCCTTTTAAAATGCAGCTTCCCCAACCAATTGCAACCTTCAAAGTGTTTTTTTGGCGCTAAATTCAGTCATTTTCCAAGCAAACTATTGAAATTAAAAGTGTGCTGAAATCACAGATCCTCCAGGTGGCACAGAAGAAACCGGGCCTCACTGACTGACAGAAGCTAAGGAAGGTATTTCATGAAAAAGGAAACCCAGCAACATTTGTTTCAAGTTCCACGGGAGAAATGCAGCTAAAAGTAGAAACATATAACAATTTCAGCTGTGCAGAGATAACTCCAACCAAAGGCTGAATACTTACTCTCAGACTGCAGACAATTTACAGCACTCAAAGACAGAAATGGTGCTGAATAGATGTGTATGCTCCAGAGGAAAAGCTGATGTAAAAGACTCAGTTTAAGTGTGCGTTTCCTCTGACGAAGTGTAAAATTCGCCTGTTTAAAAGCATGTTTTTGGGAAGGGCTTAATTCCTTTAATTGTCAAAATCCCCTTTAAACTCTGTTCATTTTATATCTTTTAAATTAAAGATTTTAGCTGAATCTTAAAGTAACCCAGTTTGGAGTTAACTGGTTAATTCCGATTGGACAGTGACCAGCCTGGTAAAGGTGACACTTCTTGCAGTCACTCTGCTGCTACCAGGAAGGTTTAATTGATGCTGGAGGTTCTCACATATTTAGAACAAAGACCACATTAGACATTCGTCTTTGGCTGAACTAAGGACAATGCAGGCTGAGCATTTATCCCATCTGGGGAGGGGCAGGAAACTTCCCTCTACACCCCACTCTGACCAAAGTGAATTGACAGCTGTTGTCTGATTGAAAGGAGAGAAAAAAAACTGATCAAAGAATTTGTTGTTTAAATGCCTATTAGTGATTAAGTTTTGAAAACCTTTAACTTTGCAACATGAAGGAGGACAAATCTAAAAATTGGTAGTTATAAATCTAACGTTATGCTTTTTCTGTGGAGACGTTAGTCAACCCTGTACTACATAAGGAACCAATGTTACAGGAAAACTATTGATGCTTTAAATATGATTTTGTATAACCATGTTCAAGGGGTAATCACCCAGATATGTATTGAATTAGAAATTGTTAGGCCAAACCGTTATGATTAAAATAGATGAAATTCCACCGAACGACAAAGTCGGCTCTCACAGAGATGGGAATTGGACGTAAGGATAGCTCACAAAATATATAATGTATGTGTCTGATTTTATTAGGGGACATAATTATAGAAATGTGCATTTGTGCAAAAGTTAAATTGTGGTTCAAATCAATGTGGGAGTTCCTAAATCACATCATAAAGATGACAGCTTTTTTCTGATTTCCAACCAGAACAAGGCAAGTGCCTTTGACCACTCACAGCCATGGGGGTGTGGTTTGAAATTCTGCCCCTACCATAAACTTTGTGATGTCACTTGGCATGATAAATATAGGAACTCCACCACACATACAAGCGGATTCCTGACTACCTCCTGATTTCCGTGCAGCACTTTGTTCCTGACTTCTTCACCTTGTCCTGATCCAGACTACTTTGCACAACCCAGGCCCAGCATTTGCTGAACTCTTTTCAGCTAGGCCAAAACCTGAACCATCCCATAATAACTTCAGGAATTAATTCTGATCCAGTCTGGCTTGCTACCATTCATGCTTGCCTACTGAACTCACCATCCCGCTAGTCCCGATCCGGGCTGACCAGAACACTGATGGTCCAATCTTAAATTACAGTGGACTGTAAGTATAAACAGGAATCATAGTAACCCCTAGTGTATATTTGCCTTGTGCTACCCCAATCTCAACCATTGCATCTTTAACTTCAGAACCCTAATATTGTCAGAACCATTCTTGTGCTGATTTCTTTTTCTCATTTGTTTCATTAAACCATAACCCATTAGTGATTTGGCTTAAATAAAGTAATTCCTATACAGAATGGAAACCAGAGTATCATATGTGAAGTGTTCCAATCGGCCGTACGTAACTGTGGATATTCACGGGTGGCATTCTCTTTTTCTTAGTCATTAATATAGTTTAAATAAACCAATCTGTCATTTTTAAAAACAAATTTCTGCTTTTCCATGTTCTATTTTTTCAAAAAATGCCTCTCACTAAAACTTCTTCAATTTTATAGCTAGAGACCTAATTTCAACTCACAGTTAAACCTAACATCTGTAGCTACATCCACAACTAACAACCGCATTTCAGAACAGCATATTTGAACCATTTTTATTAAAAATCACATAATTACATTTTACCGCAAATTTTCCCATCCAAAGGGTTTCTTAACTTCCATTCCGATCTAAAGTGTGTACTGTTGTTTATCTTGTAGCTCATGTTTGCTAGGACCAGTTCAGTGTTGCTCTCATAGGAATTTACATCAATTTAAGGATTTTGAACACTTTTCCTCACAACGCCATTTTCAACTGTCATTTTAAAAGTGTAATTTCCCAAAAACGCCTTTCTATCTTATTTGGGGAGGGGAGATTATATTCAAACACTGTACTCTGTTTTTTTTTAAATTCCTGAATACCTGCTACTTACTTACATCTGTGTAGAACTGCTCATTTGTGAATAGAGAACTTTGCAGGGGGAATCTTAACATAAACGCTATTTTTCACAAGACAATACTATTCTTTTTCCTGTGTTTTATTTTCTGTGCTGCTCAAAAGTGAATTCAATTGCCTTACTTATTTTCTGATTTCTATTGACACCACATTGGTGATTGCTGCCCCTGGTGAAAATCCGTCCAGTAGTTTTTTAAAAAATGACCAAAAAGTAGGTCAGAAAAAATTAGTGATATCTGTGTCCGCTTCACTCCGCAGACAGGACGGGGATTGGGCAACCGGCTTGCGTGATGTCCGCGGACATCTGACGTGCCCTCTCATTGGCTGCAGTGAAGTGTGCAGTGCGTCGTATTTTGAGAGATGCCGCCATCTTTGTTTATTGTTTGAGGAGTGGGATTTGCGCCTGCATAGTAAGCTCAGGCCCTGTGTCTTCCTCTCGTTCCACCCACCCGCGTTCATGCCCTGTGTCTTCCTCATGTCCCCCCACCCTCCCTCATGCCCCGTGTCTCTCTTTTGTTCCTCCATCCCCGCTCACGCCATCGGCACATGGTGGCCTGCGGAGGGCCGAGGAGGGGGATCTGCTGCCTGCACAGTCAGCTCAGGCCCGTGTCTTCCTCCCATTCCTCCCCACCCACTCATGCCCCGTGTCTTCCTCACGTTCCCCCCGCTCATGGCCCGTGTCTCCCCTGTTCACCCCAACCCGAGCTCATGCTCCGTGTCTGTCCCCCTCCTTTTCCCCCACCCCTGCTCATGGCCCGTGTCTCCCCTGTTCACCCCCAACCCCCGCTCATGCCCTGTGTCCCCCCTGTTCACCCCCACTCCCGCTCATGCTCCATGTCTGTCTCCCTTCTTCCCCCCCACCCCCGCTCATGCCCTGTGTCTCTGTTCTTTCCCCCCACCCCCCGCTCATGCCCGGTGTCTCCCTTATTTCCCCCTCCACCCCTCGCTCATGCCCTGTGTCTCCCTTCTCCTCCCACCCCCGCTCATGCCCCGTGTCTCCCTTCTTTCCCCCCCACCCCTGCTCATGCCCCGTGTCACCCTTCTTTACCCCGCTCATGCCCTGTGTCTCCCTACTTCCCCCACCCCCCCGCTCATGCCCCGTGTCTCCCTTCTTTCCCCCCCACCCCCCGCTCATGCCCTGTGTCTCCCTTCTTGCCCACCCCCACCCCCCGCTCCTGCCCCGTGTCTCCCTTCTTCCCCCCACCCCCGCTCATGCCCCGTGTCTCCCTTCTTCCCCCCCACCCCTGCTCCTGCCCCGTGTCTCCCTTCTTTCCACCCCACCCCCCGCTCATGCCCCGTGTCTCCCATCTTTCCCACCCCACCCCGCGCTCATATCCCATGTCTCCCTTCTCCCCCTCAAGCCCCCGCTCATGCCCCGTTTCTCCCTTCTTCCCCCCGCTCATGCCCTGTGTCTCCCTTCGTACCCCCGAGCCGCCGTTCACGCCCCGTGTCGCCCTTCTTTCCCCCCACCCCCTGCTCATGCCCCGTGATTGCCCTGTTCCCCCACCCCCCGCTCATGCTCCGTGTCTCCCTCGTGTTACCCCCCACCCCCGCTCATGCCCTGTGTCTGTCCTGTTCCCCCCACCCCCGCTCATGCCCCGTGTCTCTCGCCTCTTCCCCCCCACCCCCGCTCATGCCCCGTGTCTCCCTACTGTTCCCCGCTCATGCCCTGTGTCTCCCCTGTTCCCCCCACCTCCCGCTCGTGCCCTGTGTCTCTCCCCTGTTCACCCCACCCCCCGCTCATGCCCCGTGTCTCACTCCTTTTCCCCCCCACCCCCTGCTCATGCCCTGTTTTTCTCCTGTTCCACCCCACCCCCGCTCATGCCCCTTGTCTCCCTCCCGTTCCCCTACCCCGCGCTCATGCCCCGTTTCTCCACTGTTCCCCCCAACCCCCGCTCATGCCCCCTGTCTCCCTCCTGTTCCCCCACCCCCTGCTCATGCCCCGTGTCTCCCTCCTTTCCCCCCACCCCCTACTCATGCCCCATGTCTCCCTCCTGTACCCCCCACTCCCCGCTCATGCCCTATGTCTGCCCTGTTCCTCCCCACCCCCGCTCATGCCCTGTGTCTCCCTCCTGTTCCCCCCACCCCCCACTCATGCCCCGTGTCTCCCTCGTGTACCCCACACCCCCTGCTCATGCCCCATGTCTCCCTCGTGTATCCCCCCACCCCCCGCTCATGCCCCGTGTCTCCCTCCTGTGCCCCCACCCCCGCTCATGCCCCGTGTCTCTTTCCTGTTCCTCCCACCCACCGCTCATGCCCCGTGTCTTCCTCCTGTTCCCCCCGGCTCAAGCCCCGTGTCTTCCTCTTGTCCCCCCCTCCTATAATGCCCCTTGTTGACCTCTTGTTCCCCACACCCCCCGCTGATGTCCTGTTGTGTTCTCTTTATACATTCCGCCTTGCCTTTCCATGGTGGCCATCTTGTTAAAATATTTTCGTTCCCCCCGGTTTGGAAAGAAAAATCCTTTTTTACCGCCCAGGGTTCCCACTTTGAGGACCTAGGATGCTAGTGGTCTTCATCTATTGAAAAGGACGTTATGGTTACGTTACACTACCAAAAACCTATGAAATTCAGTAAAAAAAAAATGTGTTAAAGGGACGTTATGGTTAAGTTGCACTAATAAAAACCTATGAAATTCAATGAAAACACTTTGTTAAAGGGACGTTATGGTTAAGTTGCACTAATAAAAACCTATGAAATTCAATGAAAAAACTTTGTTAAAGGGACGTTATGGTTACGTTGCACTAATAAAAACCTATGAAATTCAATGAAAACACTTTGTTAAAAGGACATTATGGTTAAGTTGCACTAATAAAAACCTATGAAATTCAATGAAAAAACTTTGCTAAAGCGACATTATGGTTAAGTTGCGCTACTAAAAACCTATGAAATTCAGTGAAAAAACTTTGTTAAAGGGACGTTATGGTTCCAAGTAAAACCGAAAAACCCTTGAAATTCGCCAGTTATGGTAAGCTAAGCAACCATAACTCGCGCCACCACCGTGCACAGCTGAGACTAATACCCAGGACATCAAAGATGACATCACAAATATCATTGATGACATCACTGATGACATCACATGTCTAGCCCCTTCTTTTTTGTTCACTGCCATACCTAGGCCAGGTGGGTTTATTTACTGACAGTCAGAAACCTAACTTTCTAAAGATATTACATGTATAGATATTGCTATTCTCACATGTTCTTACACTACTTTCCTTAGAATTTAATCGCATCTTATGATGTACATATATAGGGGTAGAAGCAGGCCTGAAACACAGCAATCATTTTTGTGCGTGAATACAATCATGTAGATTATACACATTTGCTAATGGTACTCCCTCTTGTTTGCTTACTTTACTTTCCATATATAAGCCCCATATTTGTATGCATTGTAGTCTATTTATGTTTTGTGTGTATTAGTAGAAATATGTAGTAAGTGATGCATTATTAGCTATTTAGTACATGTTTCACAGTACGGAAAAGTCTGATATAGAAGCATTCACCGTTTTATTATATAACTTTGGAAAATTACAAATATAGCACCTCTGTGGTGTATACTGCAGCCAATACCTACCTTTCTGTATGAGTAGGTTACTGTACTAGAAAGAACACTGCAATGGAATGTTCTTTGGAACGCTACATTGCGTGATGAAGTATGTAATTTATTACACATCTCCCGATAATCCCTGATACTTTTTTGCCAACATTACATTCACAACCCCTTGTATGAAAAGTAAATGCACATGTGATGTCATCAGTGATGTCATCAATGATATTTGTGATGTCATCTTTGATGTCCTGGGTGTTAGTCTTAGCAGTGCACGGTGGTGGCACGAGTTATGGTTGCTTAGCTTACCATAACTGGCGAATTTCAAGGATTTTTTGGTTTTACTTGGAACCATAACTTCCCTTTAACAAAGTTTTTTCACTGAATTTCATAGGTTTTTAGTAGCGAAACTTAACCATAACATCCCATTAACAAAGTTTTTTCACTGAATATATATATATATATATATATATATATATATATATATATATATTTATAAACGTATGTGTGATTTAAATTTTAAATGATAAATACATATTTACCTTTACCAACCAGCCTGATTCCTGGTCCACTGTGATCTGGTGGGGTATTTTGAGACGAGTGTGATATGAGTAGTATATCAATCCAAATATTGAAACTATAGACACAATAAACCAGTATTCCATCTGTGCTTTACATGATAGGTGAGACCAGGCTGTATTGCCTGATTGAAATCCTTAACAGATTTTGGGGGCTCCTGCCGTGATTCTGAGTTCGAGATACCACCCGTGACAGTCTAACACAGCATACTAGCCTGCAGGGTACAGGCACCTTGCTGAGTTGGTGCACTGTGCTACACTGTACAAGCACCTCTCAAAATAAATACTCAAAAAATCAGGTCTGTTTGTAAAAGTAAATTCACCATAAAAGAAGTCATAAGGAAATTGACGTTTCTAAAATGGTGACCCAAGTAGAAATGAATATTGCTATGGAGCACCCCCTGCACAAACTGTTTGTCAGGGGTGAGTGGCCAGAACAGAATGAGCAGATCTGGCAGCAAGCAATCAAAGACCAAGTCACTGCCATGGACCTAGATACATGGCAGGACAAGGGCCCATTACACCAAGCTCTTAGTGAACTCTACATGGCCCCAAAAGTAAAAGTGGAGCAGAGCAAAATTGCCAAAATAGCGGCATACCTATACCTGCACATAGGAGTAATGCAGGAAAAACATCCAGAAAACATAGTTCTGGCAAAGAAGCAAGTGGAAACACTAGAGAAAATCCAAACTGATCTAGACTCTGCAGGCCAAAGGCTACTAAAGAGCCAAGAATCAGAGACAGAAGGCAGTATATTTTGTCAGATAGGCAGTATCTGACAAAACTAAAGGAAGATCTGGCTCTCCTACAGCAAGAGAAGGCAGAGCAAGACGCCCAATTACAGGCACTAAAAGAGGAGTGTCAGGAAAGGGTGGACTCTCTGCAACAGAGTCAACAGAAACTGGAGCAACAATTACAGTTTAATAGGGCCTGCGCAAAGCAAATAGTTACTCTACAGGACCAGCTAGACAAATTAAAAGAGGAAAACAATAAATTAATTATTAAAGATCTAGAAACTCAAAAGGAATTTGATGAGGAGTGTCAGTAATCTAGTACATTTAAAAAACAAAGGGATGACCTGCCTCAACAGAGGGGCACTCTAAGTCAAGAGAGGGATGCCTTAGGCCAGGAAGTGAGCCAATTAAAAACCAAGTTAGAGGAAAGAAAGCTGGCCCTCCAGGAGCTCAGTGAGGTAAAAACCGAATATGAGAAGCTACTAGAGCACACCAGGGGGGTGGAGGATGCTCTGTAAAAGAACACCCAGACCAATAATGATAAAACTCAGGAGGTGAGTCTCCTGCAGCAGAAATTGGCCCAGTATTTCCAAACCAGGCAGGAAGTACAGAGAGACAAGGAGGTTCTCTGTGAAAGAATGATAGGCTCCACAAACAGATAGCCATGCAAGAGCAAATCATTGAGACAAGTATGACCTTAATGGAGGAGCAAAAGAGTCAGATTTTGGCATGTCACCAGGGAATAGGGACTGAAAGAGAAGAGGCAGGGAGGGACAGAGAAACCCCTGAACATAACATCAGGACCCCTGTCATCAGGGACTCTTACCACTTCAATACCATGGACTCTGACGCCTCCATGTCCACTGGTTAATATGAACCAAGGGCCATGGTGATGGTAGACTTCAGCAGAATTGGCAACATTGGACTGACAGATCAGCGCCTCCCAGAAACTGATGGACAGGCGTCTCTGTACAGATCTCCAAATGTTAGGGCTAGCCTCTCTGATCAGGAAGACTCCTGTGAGGGTAGAGTCAGGGAATTGTATCCTCAAAAATACCACCTACCAAAGGATCAGTTTGTCAAATTCGGTGGGGAACTCCAGGAAATCAAGCCCAAAAAGTGTATCATAAAGACCTCTTCCCAGCTAGGGCAGTGGGGGGGGGGGTACTCTGCCAATCTAGGGAGCAGGGGAGAGTCAAAAGGCTCTTCTGAGCGCCACAGGCATCAAGAAACTAGGCCCCCACATTCTGCAAGCCCTTCTCAAGCTCCCACATTCTGCAAGCCCTTCTCAAGCTCGCAGAATCAGGGAGAGCCTAGAGGATCAGGTAGCCACCTCCTGTAGTAGTGCCTCTGAATCAGAGGATGAGTGGACTCGGGTGACTAAGACCAAAAAGGCCAACAAAATCAAGAGGGCTCTGCAAAAAGATCCCCTGAAACAGACCAAGGCCATTAGGAGCGTTATAAGTCCCTATCACAAAAATGCTAAGTATTCAGTCTGGGAACACCTTGAATTGTACGAGCAGATGATGGATACTTTCCATCTGAAAGATAGGCAGAGTTGCATCCAATATGTAAAATTGACATTTTCCTCTGAGTACTTCAGCTTCTTTGAGGCCCCCCAAGAGGCCTGCAAGGAGGCCTACAATTTGCAGTGTGGGGAAGATCAAGCCCTGCAAGAATTTGTGAAAGAACTAAAACGTGCCTTTGCCCAGACCACCAGGAGGGTGCGCACAGTCAGTAGGGAGTTCATTAACACCTTTTTACATGCACTCCCTAAATACATCATGACCCAGCTAGTGAGGGACTTTCATGAGAAGAGATCACTGGACTGGTTCATTGAACAGACAGCCCGTATTTATGAAGTGCAGGAACCTGTAGAGAACAAAAGTACCAATAAAGACCCGAAACCAGCCAACATCCCTGCTGCTGCTAAGGTGGCGAAAGTGAAGGTTGCCCCAATTTAGATATGGAGATGGGGGGGCCTAAAAATATACCTGCACAGAATCCACAGACTCAGAAGGCCCTCAGGCCAATCCCAAACAGGTAGTCATGGAGGTAATCCCACAAATGGGACCCCTAACTCCCCTGATTATATTATCCCCTGTTACAAGGGCCACAAACCTATCCTGGGGTATGTGTGCACTTCCCTAGCCCAAGGGGGGGGATCCAATCAGGTAGGCACCGCCACGGGAAACTTCCCTCCTAACTTTTCCCAGGAGGGCAGTAATCCCCCAAATGCTGGGTTGAGCTTCTTCCCCCGGTCCCTGCAAAACTTCAACCCACAAAACAACCCTCCTTTCTTTCCCCACTTTCCTGAGCATAGACAGCCCAATCCGGGAGAGGGGAGGCCAAGGGTGGAGAGTTACCAGAACTATCTCAACCAAGGGTATTATGGGAGCAGGGACAGTTATCCTTCCCATGATCCACCTAGGATGGACCAGAGACCCCCGTATTAGGCCAAACGGGGGTCCCAACTGGAGCACCAGGTCCAGAACTTGTCCCAGGATCTGGGTCACATGTTGAGGGCTCAACTGAACCCTCAGATGAACATGGCAGCCAAGAACTCTACCAACCAAGGGTCTGGTACTCCAGAGCAATGACGGGGAGAGAACCCCGAGAACCCACCAGTTCCAAAGGAGGAGGCCTGGGGGAAGGGGGTTGTAAAGCCTTAGAGGAAGCTTCCTTCCCCACTTGTGAAAAGCCCCTGGAAACCCAGGAACTGGAACCAAAATCTCCTGCCCGGAAAGTCTGCAACCCAAGGAACAGACTGCGGGTTGGAGAAATAAAGGACCTAAAAAGACCCATTTTGTGGAGGAGGTTAGTGTCCTGCAATTTGAAGGAGAGGGGTCCTCAGAGGACTCTTGGAAAAGGATCTTCTCCTTCAGGGATGAGGGAACTCCTCCCAAAGAAAAATGGGTCCCGAGAGATCCTAATAAAGACTGGGTAAATGTGGGGACTAAGTTAGAACCGCCCATCATTGAACCCCAGAATGATAAGCCAGAAAGCCATCTTGCCCAAACTTACTCTGGGGACTGCCTGCAAAAAGGGGGGGGGGCAGCCCAGAATCAGAACCAGGGGAGGCCAAACTCCCCCAATATACAACTGTCCTATTTGTTTTGCAGATCCCCAAGCTCCCACACAGGATCATGCCCAAACCTATTCTGGGGACTGCCTCCAAAAAGGGGGGTAGGGGGCAGCCCAGAACCAGAGAAAGAAGATTCCCCAGCTCCCCAAAGCCATTCTGGGGAATGTCTCCAAAAAGGGGGGACAGCTCCGAATCAGAAAAGGAGGAGCTTGAGACTCCTCGAAACCCTGAGTGTGAAATTGCCTGTTCAGATTCCCAAACCACTATACTCTATTTTGGGGACCGACTCCAAGAAGGGGGGGGCACCCCAGAACCAGCACAAGAGGAGCCCGAAACTCCCCAAATAGTGGTGTGTCAAAATTCTTTGGCAGATTCCCCAACTCCAACACAGTCTCTTGACCCAACTATCCTGGTGTCAGAGTCAGAAATAAGTAAACAAACCATCCAGCTTACCAAGAACGCCCATTACCTTTGCCCATTAGAGGAGAAGGAAGGTTGATATTACACTTCCATCCAAGTGCAACGGCAATGTGCAATTCCAGCACTGGTGGACACTGGATCCCAAGCAACTTTGCTGTCAAAGAGGATCTTTGAGCAGCTAAATTCAGGAAGGGGGGAGAGATACCAGATCCCTCTCAACCCTCTTCCTGGACAACTCCAGAACTTCTATGGAAAGGAAATTCCTGTCGAGGGGTCTGCAGAGCTGGAAATTAAAATTGGGTGACACAAAATGAAGCACCCGGTCATAGTCGTGGTGCCAGAGGGAACTCCCTGTCTATTAGGGAATGACTTCCTGCAAAGGTTGTCTCCCCTAATAGACTGTGTGAATAAGGTAGTCTGGACCCAGACTTACAGGCCAATCAAATTAAAACACAGTGTTAACCATGTTAGTCTAAATGGCACATGCCACATGGTTGAACAAAAACCAGACCAAATTAGGTTCTACCTTCAAAACAATGACATACCCGATGTTACCATCATAGCTGTGGGACAACAAATTGGTGATTGGAACTCTTCTCTATTTCTGCAAATCAACCTCCCTTCCAGTCTCAAGTGGCATTCCACACTGGAAGGAGATACATTGAAATTTTATACTAATTCACAATCATAAAATCCCAATTCCTTAGCCAAAATTGATACCATACCAGCACAAAACTTAGCTGGCATTCTGAAGAAGGGCGAACAGCTCTTAATCCCGATTCAGTTAAATGACGGGAAGGAGTCTGTCCTCACCCGAGTTGACTTGAATAGCGAAGAAAACTTCATCAGCGAAGTATTATTCAAGAAACTCACACAAGACCAGACCCTCCCCACCGTAAGGTCAGTGCAGCAATGGTTATGGGACCTGGAAACTCCCAATTCCAAACATCTTCTGCTTAGCAGTTGCATGATCAAAATTTTGAGAGATAAGAAAAGCAAAGTACATAATTGTTGGGTTGTGTGAGGTGTTCCTTCTGCCTTTTACATGAGCAGTCACCTCCTCAACCAACTCGAGATTAATTTGGACCCCAGTTATAAGCCCAGTCCGAACTGGACAGTAAATCTTAGGGTCCTGGTAGTCCTAAAGAAAGTCTTCCGGTCAGCAATAGTGCTACGGTAGGAAATGGAATTTCAGACATGGAGGAGAGGTCACCATCACAGGCCTCACCTACCGAATCTGCACCCCAAGGAAAACTTGACAGAAGGGGAAGACAAGTGTGTCCACATAAACCAGTTAAAGAGTGGCCACCCCAGGCATACTTTGTGGCAAATAGAAGAGCCTACCGGATACCCAGAGGGAGAGAATCCGGACACCTAGAAAAATTATTAAATTGTCATTGATCACATGCGAGAAACTTGTTAAAATTGTCATTGAATACATGCGGGGAATATTGTAAATTGTCATTAAATGCATGCATCTATCCCATTGCTAAAATTCCCCTGGGAACTGTAGTGGGAACATTTTCATAAACGCGTTATGTTCTATTTTCTAGTATTGCCACTAAATCCATCTAATCACCAAGGAGGACCTCCTCAGGGACCTGGAAGAAAAACCCAAGAGATCCAGAGTGTCACTCCACACTTGAAAAGAAAGCAGGGGAGAAGACGGGAGTATCTTCCCATTCCAACCAGAACCGGCGAGGAGAGCATGTCACATCAATCGCCTATGGGCGAAGCAACTGGATTTCTTCACATGGACAGGAAGAAAGTACCACATGCCTGACTTCCCCATGACTGGAAGCCAAGCCAAAGGCGGGGGTGGGGGATTTGTGGGATATTTTTACCCATACTGATGCACCCTACTGCACCCCTTTGCCAATGGAGAAAGAAACAGCTAAAAATGGATGCGCTGACCCATGTGCGTGCAAAAATGTTCAAAACTGCGCATGGTTCATAATCACAAAAGGCTGCACACCCCTGCCACACACAGTCCAAGTTGATGTAAAAACAGACCTCACGGCAGGAGAATGCCAGTGGGTGCTTTCACATGTCACATGAAGCTAGGCCACAGAAGTGGGCTAAAAAACGAAAATCCATTTTAAAATGCAGCTTCCTCAACCAATTGCAACCTTCAGAGTTCTGTTTGGCGCTAAATTCAGTCATTTTCCAAGTGAACTATTGAAATTAAAAGTGTGCTGAAATCACAGATCCTCCAGATGGTTCAGAAGAAACCGGGACTCACTGACTGACAGCAGCTAAGGAAGGTATTTCATGAAAAGGGCAATCCAGCAACATTTATTTCAAGTTCCACGGGAGAAATGCAGGTAAAAGTGGAAACATATAACAATTTCAGCTGTGCAGAGAAAACTCCAACCAAAGGCTGAATACTTACTTCCAGACTACAGACAATTTCCAGCACTCAAGGACAGAAATGGTGCTGAATAGATGTGTATGCTGCAGAGGAAAAGCTGATGTGAAAGACTAAGTTTAAATGTGCTTTTTCTCTGAAGAAGTGCAAAATGCACCTCTTTAAAACCATGTTTTTGTGAATGGCTTAATTCCTTTAATTATCAAAATCCCCTATATACTCTGTTCATTTTATACCTTTTAAATGAAAGATTTTAGGTGAATCTTAAAGTAACCCACTTTGGAGTTAACTGGTTAATTCTGATTTGACAGTGCCCAGACTGGGAAAGATGACACTTCATGTTGACACTCTGCTGCTACCAGGAAGGTTTAATTGATGCTGGAGGATCTCGCATATTTAGAACAAAAACCTCATTAGACATTCGTCTTTGACTGAGCCAAGGACAATGGCAGGCTGAGCATTGATCCCTTCTGGGGAGGGGCAGGAAACTTCCCTCTACACCCCTCCCTGTTCAAAGGGATTTGACAGCTGTTTTCTGATTGGATGGAGAGAAATAAAATGCTCAAATAATCTGTTGTTTAAAATGCCTATTTGTGATTAAGTTTTGAAAACCTTTAACTTTGCAACATGAAGGAGGACAAATCTAAAACCTGGTAGCTGTAAATCTAATGTTATGCTCTTTCTGTGGCGATGTTAGGGAACCCTATACTACATAAGGGACCAAAGGCACAGGAAAAGAATAATTGTGGCAAAACTATTGATGCTGTAAATATGATATTGTATACCATGTTCTAGGAGCAATGGCCCAGATTTGTATTGAATTAGAAATTGTTAGGCCAAACTGTTATGATTAAAATTGACAAAATTCCACATAACAGCAAAGACAGCTCTCACAGAGATGGGAATTGGACGTAAGGATAACTCACAAAATATATAATGTATGTGTCCGATTTTATTAGGGGGCATAATTATAGAAATGTGCATTTGTGCAAAAGTTAAATTGTGGTTCAAATCAATGTGGGAGTTCCTAAATCACATCATAAATGTGAGAGCTCTTTTCAGACTTCCAACCAGAACAAGGCAAGTGCCTTTGACCACTCACAGCCGTGGGGGTGTGGTTTGAAATTCTGCCCCTACCATAAACTTTGTGATATCACTTGGCATGATAAATATAGGAACTTCACCACCCATACAGACGGATTCCTGACTACCTCCTGATTTCCGTGCAGCGCTTTGTTCCTGACTTCTTCATCTTGTTCCTGACTTCTTCATCTTGTCCTGATCCAGACTACTTTGCAAAACCCAGACCCAGCATTTGCTGAACTATTTTTAGCTAGGCCAAATCCTGAACGATCCCAAATGTACTTCAGGAATTAATTCTGATCCAGTCTGGCTTGCTACCATTCATGCTTGCCTAATGAACTTGCCATCCTGCTAATCTACTGTGTCCAGAGACCAGAAGGGCCAATCCAATCCAAATCCAGTCTGAGGTACCAGTCACATTGACCAGAACCGCTCAGCTGACCATCCTGCCAGAGGTGCCCTGCTGCCGGTAGACCTGATCCATGATGACCAGAACCCTGGCGGTCCAATCTTAAATTACAGTGGACTGTAAGTATAAACTGGAATCATAGTAACCCATAGTATATATTTGCCTTGTTCTACCCCAATCTCAACCATCCCATCTCTAACTTCAGAACCATAATATTGTCAGAAACATTCTTGCGCTGATTTCTTTTCTCATTTGTTTCATTAAACCATAACCCATTAGTGATTTCGATTAAATAAAGTAATTCCCATACAGAACGGAAACCAGAGTATCATATGTGAAGAGTTACAATCGGCCGTACGTAACTGTGGAGATTGACGGGTGGCATTCTCCTTTTCTTAGTCATTAATATAGTTTAAATAAACAAATCTGTCATTTTTAAAACCAAATTTCTGCTTTTCTCTGTTCTATTTTTTCAACGCCTCTCACTAAAACTTCCATAACTTCATTTATAGCTAGAGGCCTAATTTCAACTCCCACTTAAACCTAATATCTGTAGCTACATCCACAACTAAAAACCACATTGCGGAACAGCATATTTGACCCCTTTTTATTAAAGATCGCATAGTGAAATTTTACCGTGAATTTGAATTTGCAAAAGTTTTACACGTGTCTTTTCCCTTCCAAAGTGTTTCTTAACTTCCATTCCGATCTAAAGTGTGTGCTGTTGTTTATCTTGTATCTTGTGTTTGCTGGGACCTGTTCAGTGTTGCTCTCATAGGAATTTACATCAATTTAAGCATTTTGCACACTTTTCCTTGTTTCACAAAGCCATTTTCAACTGACATTTTAAAAAGTGTAATTTCCCAAAAACGCTTTTCTCACTTGTTTGGGGATGGAAGATTATATGCAAACACTGTAATATCTTTTTTTTATTCCTGAATACCTGCTACTTACTTACATCTGTGTAGAACTGTTCATTTGTGAATTGAGAACTTTGCAGGGGGAATCTTAACTTAAACGCTATCTTTTCACAAGCCAATACTCTTCTTTTTCCTGTGTTTTATTTTCTGTGCTGCTCAAAAGTGAATTCAATTCCCTTACTTATTTTCTGATTTGTATTGTCACCACATTGGTGATTGCTGCCCCATATATATATATATATATAAACTTATGTGTGATTTGAATTTTAAATAATAAATACATATTTACCTTTACCAACCAGCCTGATTACTGGTCCACTGTGATCTGGGTGGTATTTTGAAACAAGTGTGATATGAGTAGTATATCACTGAGAATATTGAACCTATAGACACAATAAATAAGTATTTCATCTTTGTTTTACATGCTAGGCGAGACCCGGTTGTATTGCCTGATTGAAATCCTTAACACACTCACCCCTGACAAAAAGCTTGTGCAGGAGGTGCTCCCTAGCTATGCTGATTTCTACAGGAACCGCCATTTTGGAAATATCAATTTCTTAATTAATTATTATGGGGTTGATATATTTTTACTTTTACAGACCGGCCTGGTCTTTGGAGTATTTATATTGTGAGGCGCTTGTACAGTGTAGCACAGTACACCAACCAAGCAAGTTGTCTTTACCCTGCAGGTTAGTCTGCTGTGTTAGACTGTCATGGGTGGTAACTTGAACTCAAAATCACGGCACGAGCATCCAAATCTGTTAAGTATTTCAATCAGGCGATCGATACACCCTGGGCTGCGCCTAGAATTCAGCGCACAGCTGAAACGCTTATTTTATTATGTCTATAGGTTCAATATTCTGAGTGATATACCACACATATCACACCTCTTCTCAAAATAACCCCAGGTCACAATGTACCAGGAATCAGGCTGGTTTTAAAGGTAATATTTATTTATTTATTTACAATTCAAATCAGACATATACTTTGTAATAGGGAGCAGCAACCACCAATGTTTGGACAATAATAGAGAAGAAGGTATGTAAGGCAGGTAAATTCACTTTTATACAACACAAAATATAAAACACCAGAGAAAAGAACACTTTTGGCTTGTTGGGAAAGATAGCATTTAAGTTTGGATTTCCCCCTGCAAAATTCCTCAACCCACAACTAAACAATTCTGAATAGATATAAGGAAGCAGCAGGGAATCAGGAATAAAGAACAGTCAACAGAATTTGAATACAACCTTCCCTCCCCAAACAAGAGTGAAAAACGGGTTTGAAATCTTACACTTTTAAAATGCCATTCGAAAATGGCTTAGCAAAACAATTAAAAGTGTATAAAAATCCTTAAATCAATACAAATTTCTATGGGATAACTAAATTATATGGCAGGGGCAGGTTTACTGTCCACACCGCTAATGCTAGGATTGAGCAAAAGCATAATCTCTGCCTTGCTTTTTGCTGATCGGATGACAGAAAAGATGTCATGTTTATGGGGTTACTTTTACAATGTCTAGAAGCCTCCAATAGCTATTGGGACAAACATCTAACTTTACCACAATACATATTTATGTAGTTATGACCTCTAAGGAAATCAGATGCACAGGTTACATATTTTGTGGGTTACATTTCAATCCAACTCCCAAGTGGGTGGGACCTGGTTTAGTCTTTCTGCAACATTTTGGCAATTTTAACCATGAAAGATTTGGCCTAGCATTTCCCAATTTTGTACATAGATGTGCCATTGCCTCTAGTATATGTGTATAAATGTTATATTCGCTGCATTAATACTTTTCACACATTTTGTCATTCTTTGTAACTTCTGTTCCTTATGCAGTAGTAAGTCCTGCCAAGTCTTCAAATGAATAGCATAAAATTAGATTTAGAATTATACACTTTTCACATTTGTTCTCATTCTTGCTGCCAAGTTAAATGTCTTGAAAGTTCAGTTGCAAAATAGGCTTTTTAAACCAAATGTCACTTGTCCGTTTTTTTTTTCTTTTTCCCAAGTGTAAGCACATGCCAAATCACTTTGAATAGAATGAGGGGCCTCTTCCTTGTGAGTGAAGCTTCCTACCCCAGTCACTGGAAGGGTGAGTGTCTTAGCCTGCTATTGTCTTCGCCTGGGGCAAAAACGAATGTCTAATGTGACTTGAAAAGCCCCATTGTCCTGGGGATTCAAAGCCTACAGCTAGCAATTAGCCTTTTCCTGTTCCAGCAGCTGAGGTGTCACCCTTTCGTAGGGCTAGCAACTGGCAGAGCAGGGTTTTTTTTAATACAGTTTACCAACTCAGACCAGGTTTGCTTTGAGTTTCACCTTTTAAATCTTTACTTTAAACCTATGGAATTAAACAGTTTATAGGTGGATTTTTAACAGTTGCAAATCCTTGTACTACATTCTTAAATAATCAAGCCTTTACACAATAATATACTTTTAAAAATAGGTGATTTTGCTCTACATTCAGTAAAAAGCACATTAAACTTACTTCTTTAAATTCGGTTTTCATCTCCAGCAAATACACATTTTAGTCAGCTCTAGTCCTTCCCTTGAGTGCTGGAATTGTGTGCAGCATGGATAAATGTATCAAGCATTTATTCAGAGCCTTTCTCTGGATAGCTGATTCTTTAGATACTGTTGCATGGAAATAGCCACGCTTCCCGTGGAAAATTGAAAAAAAAAGTCCTTGGGTTGCTTTTTCAAAGATTCTTTTGGTATGAGCTGTCATTCAAATGAGGCCCGGTTCCTCTAAGACTCAAGAATAATCCTGGGCATTGCAGGGCCCTTTATCACAGTGGTTCATAAGAAATTATGGATTTAGCGCCAAAACAACACTTTGAAGGTTGAAAAGCTGACATTTAAAGGGCCATTTTAGGTTTACAGCAAAGTAATGCTGCTTCTATCCTTTGCTCCATGTAAAATGCTGCAGTGCACCCTGGCACATTCCTGCAGTGAGTACTCTGTTCCACCCGACCTGAAATGTGTGTTGGCAGGGCACAGCAGCCATTTTCTGGTTATTGCAAAGCACAATTTAGGGATTTTGGTGCGCACAGGCGTCAGCGTAGCCATCTTGTGCTGTTTCTTGCACCAATGCAGCAACATGATGTAGTAAGCACAGCTGAGTGGGTCAAAATCTCCCACAATTCAGTCGTCCACCAAATTTAGATGGACTTGTGTCTTTTTCAAAGCCGATTCTAAGATATTTGCCGTAGCTATAGTCCATCTCATTTTTTCACCCCCAATCAGGCGATTCCACCATACTTCTACTTCATGGGTACTCAAATCTGCAAAGAGTGGTGACAAGTAAGTCCCTTGTTCCTGTCTCATTTGTGGACAGGTCAACAGGAGATGTCTAAGGGTTTCTGGCTGAGTCGGATTTTCACACAGTCTGCATTTGTTAGAGTCAGAGGTTGCCCTGATGGCTAGAATTTCCTGCGTTGTTAACAAGTTTAAGCGGGCACTCATGAAAAACCTCTGAAGCGTTTTGTCTGGGAATTTAGCACAGTATTTCAGTGGCATTTTCAGTTTGTTGAAAGTCGCTGGAAGGTAGTTTAGTAATTTATTCGATACTGTTTTTTCGTTCGTCACGATCCAGTCCTGGTTTTCCAGTTTTGTTTGAACTCTTTGCGGGTTAAGGATCAGTTCTTCCTCAGTGCAGGCTATTTCGCTCGGTTTGCTTTTTAGGGTTTTCACCCCAAATTCAGTGAGTTACAGTGCCCAGTTTTGATTTCCTCAGCAATTAGCTGGTATACCGGCTAACTATCGAGCATTAAGGTTTTTCTAAACAATTGCATGCTGCTCTTCTCAACTGTTGCTGCCAAAGAAGGTAGCCAAGTTCATGTCTGACTACCGCAATCGAGGTGGATTTAGGAAAGCCCAGGACTGATTTCCAGAGGTAGCCTTCAAGTTTTGGCCAAAAATGCTGCTGGCATGTTCAGAGTGGCGACCATGCAGTAGACCAAGGAGGAACCACTTTAGCTTTGTAGAACTGAATGGCCGGGAGCAGTGAGAATCGTCCGTATTTCTTGTCGATAGCTTGTGTTTGGGCTATTAGGTTTTTCATTTATTCCCAAAGTGCTGTTGCATTTTCACCTCCTTTCCCAAGCTATCGACCAGGACTTCCAAATATTTAAAATGTGTGAAGATTTCTATTTTGGTGTTGTCCAAAGCCCAATGTAGTTTCCCGTTTTTCTTTTCCAGATGTTTTTCCAAGATTGGGATTTTTGTCTTTGACTTATTGATGTTGAGGTTGTTCTCCTCTATATATTGGGCAAGATTGTTAAACTGACGCTGTAGGCCAATCTGCATTTGGTCTAGTAAGATCAAATCATCAGCATATAGAAAACACGAAACAGCACATTTGCCTACTCTCAGGGGAAATGATCTTAGCTTGGCTTCAGTGTCTTTGTAATCTCCTATAATGGAGATAAAAATGGCTGGGGCTAAGGGGCAGCATTGTTAGACTCCACGTTCGGATGCTTTTATTTTTCGACAGAAAGCCTTGCTGACTTAAGCGGACCCACAATTTGGTATTCGTGTGCAGGGCAATCACTGGTTTCAGAATAGAGGGCGGGCAGTTCCAGGCTTTGAGTTTCGACCAGCATTTCTGCCTGTCTACCTTGTCAAAAGCCTGTGACAGGTGGACGAAAGCCAGGAAAACTCTTAGGGCACCGGACCTGATGTTGTTTTTTATTATGTTTAGCATAATGTTCACCGAAGTGCTGGCGTTTTTCTGGAAGCCCATTTGAAATATTTGCATATATGCATGCAGCATATATGGGAACAAAGTTAAATAAATGACTAGAGAGCTTAGAGCTCTGGAAATGTACCAGGAGGAGAAAGAGAAGCCGCCTCCTGTCGATTCGATACTTAATGTATGCAAAGAGGGGGTGAAGAGCCTGAAACAGATGGCGCTATTACGAAAGATGATGGGTTGTACCCATTGAGGGAAATTAAGGCAACAGCAGGATGCAGTAACCCAGCATATGAGTCGCCTGCGCAAAGCAGCAGCGAGGGCCCGGAAAAAAAGTACTGAGAGAGATGTAATCTCTAAGGTCCTGAGGGACAAGGAGAGATGCGATAAGGAGAAAAGTGATCGACCAAGATCATACTTAGATATAGGACAGGAAATAAAGAGATGGAAAGGAGAAAGAGATAAGACTGATGAGTTAGCACTCCTACAGAACAAATGGACGGGTGGTCAAATTTTGCTCAAACTCGATGGTAAGAGCATCAAGGACGTGAGACAAAGGGAAGATCGAGACGAACAGGGCTAAAAGGATAAAGAGAGGGAGGAAAGATCAAAAGAAGATGGGGCAAAAAAGAAAGATAGAAAAAGACGGGAACAGTTCTATCAAGATGAGCAACTGAAGAAGCAGGAAAGAGCAGAGGAACAAAGGTGGTACGACAACAAACAGAGGGCAATTGAAGAGCAAGAAAAACTAGAAAGAAAAAGAATAGAGGAAGAAGAACAGAAATCAAGGGATAAAAGAATACAAAGATGAAAGAATGACGAGATATGAAGGGCAAATGAAAGGAGAGATATGAAAAGAAATGAGGAAGACAGGGTGAGAGAGGAAGCAAGGAAGCAAAGAGTGTTTGACGATGAATTAGAACGAAAAAAAAAGGCAGAGAGAACGCAATCTTGGTCGTATGGAGAAGGAAGTAATGGATCCTAATCCAGTAGTGGAATGGTAAGATTTAGAAGAATTCTTCCCTGAGCACGAGCCAATACCAGGTCTGTCTAGAGCATTTCTAAAGGATGTGTTTGACTCCAGAAGTATTGGGGATGGAATCGATAAAGTCTATTATGATATGAGGACAAAGAAAGAAATGAAAGGGAAGGGCAAAAATGATCACTTGAGAGTACACAGTTGTCCGACAAAGAGGGAGCCTCATGTAGTTTTGGGCTCCAAGGAGCTGTCTCTTGATAGACTGACTTTGAACAGAGATGAAGAGAAATCACACGAGTTGGGGACAGGATATGTCAGACGGAGACAGAGATATCTTCTGTGGGTAGGAAGGAGGTGATGCATATGGTCCTGAGGGATGTTTTTCAATGGATAAGGAAGTGAGATGGTCCAATCTAGACTGACCCATATCTCAGGCATTAGAATCATTGATGCGGCTAGATTGACCTAAAGGGCGATCCCACGGTGAGATGGGGAGCTCGCCACCTTATGTGTGCCAGGAAGAAGGCAGTGTAGAATCATTGTTTTTGCCTTGAATAGACAGACGATAGGAGATGAGAATGAGTTTGGGGTTTCACAGTTTCCCTTGTTAGAGAAAGAAGGGGCCACACAAAGTATATACCATGGCCGTATATGGTTATGTATAATTTAAGGTGCAAACTCCTGAGTTTGTCTTCTGGTGCTGGAAAATGGATACACGAATTCGAAAAAATGATGGGAGGAAACACGTTTGCTACAGGGGACATTAAACGTCTCCTAATTACTATCCTTGGGGAAAGGGCTGATGACGTTTAGTCGAGAGCAGGATATTCTGGTGTTACCACGGTAAACACTTCTCATGATGGAGCACCATTCAATAACATCAGAGTGGCAGTATGGAAAGCGCTTAGAGTATTGTATCCGGATACATCAGATATTGGAGCTATAATGGCAAAAAAAGCAGGAAGGGGTCAATCCGCGTGTTTACATTCAGAATTACCAAGAGCAGTGGGCCTTGGAGAATCGCAAGGCTTGGGGGAAATCTATACCTGTGTTATATCATATATTGTGCCAAGGGCTGCCAGAGCACTACCAAAGCAGCTCACGAAATTAGATGGCATGGAAACGAAACCATGGTCAGATATTCAGCTGACCATTGCGCATTATTGCAGACTGTTGCAAGAAAAGAATTGCAAGAAAGACAATGCTAGGAAAGGTGAGGAGGCAAAGTTAGTGCAGAAGAAATTATCCAAGTATGCCATTGAACAGGCAATGTTAACTAGTGGAGACGGATCAGGCTCACAGCAAGCAGCAAACATGCCACAGATGAATAACCAAAGGTAGTTCAATCAAAATAATAGTGGATTTGCACCACAGGGAAGGGGAGGCTTCCAGAATAATCAGGGAAACTTTCAGAACAATCAAAGTGGGTTTCAAAACATGCAGGAAGGGAAGGTTAGGAGACCTCCCCTTATATGTTGGACGAGTAGAATGAGGGGGCATTTTGCTCACACATGTAGAAGTCAAGGGTTCGTGCACAACAGACAATTTTTGAAAGGGGGGGTTGCATACCCGCCTGCATATTTGCATCAGAATGGAGATGGGTTTGCTCAGAATCAGAGAGCGCAGCAGACATGAGCGCTGAGAATGCAGCAAGATTTACAAACACAGCAGCCAACAATGAATTCCGCCACAGGGCAGTCACAGCATTCACCCATGCAGATACAGCAAAGCACAAGCATGGGGCAGTTAATGACTCCTAGGGTAGGAGGTGTCACTGTTGATGGAGGGAATCCTTTTACAGGTACAGGGATGAGGCTATATCCACAGCTCACTGGGAGACTTGATGTGTTCAATACTATCAGTGACGCCCAATCCTCAAGAGGAATCAAGGGTTGTCGTCAGTATAGGAGGGAAATCCTTTTAGTTTTTAGTAGACACAGGTGCAAAACGCTCATGTATACGAGAGGGCAAATTTTCGATGTCTGGAAATGCCATGAATACTCAAGGATTCACATGAGCTACAAGCAGAGTTCCTTTCACTGAAGAATTACCAGTCGCTATAGGACAGTGTGAAATGTCAGTGCTATTATTATATTCAAGTTAGACACTTGTCAATATATTGGGTCATGATTTAATGACCAAATTGAACATGACAATTTCATTCACTGATGAAGGCATAGCGTGTTCAACACCAGGAATGCATTATCTAAACATAAGTGAATTTATTATGGCATTTGCAGGACAATTGGCCATACAAGGAGTACCGCTGGAACCAGAGGCTTTTCACTATGGGGTACATATTCTGTTTACATGGCTGCCAGGCTTAGTGGGCAGAACTATCAGAGTACCTGATGAATTTTTGTTTAGACCAAGGATACCTATGGTTGAGGAAGAGGGACATGTTATTCCCTCAGAGTTGCAAGCAGCCATAGCGTGAGGAGAAATGGCTTTGCTTGATGGAGTTGACAACGAAGGTAGACAATGCTGCACAGTAATCCCCACTGGGGAAGGTTATAAATTGACTGACATCACTGATGACGAAATGTTAGGAGATCACCCATCAGATGACGAAGCTGTCACAAGTCTCTCCTCTTCTCACCTGTTTCTCTTTACTTGCGACCTTCTTGAAAGTGACTTCCTTCTTTCGTACTGTCCGGGAATTATACAGGCCCGTGTGAAGGTCTTCGGATTCCAGCGTGAGGTTTACAAATGTCCTACGCTGGGTAGCCTTCAAACATCCAGGACTGGGAACCAGGAAGGGAACATTGTCCTGACTCGGAGGTACAGAAACGTTGTAGGACCGAGCACAGAAAGGATCCAGGAATGAAGCACAGAAAATAGGTAGGGAAAGAAAAGGGAACGAACAGGAAATATAATCAGGAAGATGGGAACAAGGACTCGGAAGGGAGCACCGAGCGGACTCCGGCAACACACGTCTGACTACTCCAAGCAGTAGCGTTGAGACGCGCAGAGACGCGGATGCGTGGCTGTTTAGTAGGAAGTTGAACGTGACGCGTAAGCAGCGTTTCAAAATTGACGGCCATGTTGGAAGGATCACGGAGTTCAGACCTCGATGCATCATGGACCACAAAGTCCAGAATGGACGTCATCGGCGGTTCATGACAGAAGCAGTATTCGAAATGAGTATTACATATTGGGTATGAGCAATTAAACGTGAGGTTGCTCAGAAAATGATGGTACCACAAAAGCATCCCGAGTACTTGATGAAGGCATGGCGAATGTGCCAGTTTTATTATGGACAACAGGCCTATTAAAAGGGGTTGGAGAAGTGAAGATTAAATTGAAACCAGGAGCGATTTTACCTCGAGAACGACAGTATACTATGTCTCGAGAGGCAGGTGAAGGTATTTTTAAGATGATATCTGTTATGATGGAACAAGGTATCTTAGTGACATTAGAGTCACTGTGTAATACAGCAATTTATCCTGTGAAGAAAGGGAAAGGGGGTTGTGGTTTTAATTCAAGATTTAAGGCCCATTAACCAGATTGTAGAGACTGAGTTCCCTCTTTTTTCTAATGCTGCTACAATCTTATATAATATCCCTGTTGAAGCACGATATTTTACTGCGATTGATTTGAAAAATGCGCTTTTATCAATCCATTGCATAAAGACTCATAAGATCTGACGTCATTTACATTCAGACAAACTTGCCTGAAAAGCCCTCTTTTGCCCCAAGGGTACTGTGAGTCTCCATCGATTTTCAATAGAGTCCTACAGATGGACTTATGCAATATTGATTTAGAAAGTATTGTATTGCAATACGTGGATGACATATTGATCTGTAGCACCTCAGAGGAAAAGTGCAGACACAATTCTGTTCAATTAATGATTATTCTTGCTGACAACGGATTTAATGTGGACAAAGATAAATTGCAATATTGTCAACAAAAAGAGTTAGATATAGGCCAATTAAATTTGAATGAAGGAAAGAAGGTTACTCCTGAAAGGGCTGAGGCTATTTTGAAAGCCGTAAATCCAGACACAATAAAGCACATGCAAAGATTTCTGGGACTGTGTATCTATGTGAGGTCATTGTTCTTTGACTACAGATCAAACATAAGGCCCTTATTGCAAGCTCTAAAGAAAGCACAGGCAACTCAGGAGAAAACTGTCTGGACTGAGGCAATGGAAGAAGGGTTTGATGAATTGAAAAAGGCAATTTGCACAGCTCCAGTTTTAGGGATTCCCAATTATGCTGAGGAATTCTTTTTGTTTTCTCACACGGATGGCACGGTTATGACAGCAGTCCTCATGCAGTGAACCACGTTGGGGTACAGGCCCCTTGCATATTACAGTGGGATTCTGGACCCAGCAATGAGGGGTCATTTTCCTTGCAAAAATTCTTTGGCAGCCGCAGCGTTCACCATAGAGAAGGCTGCAAGCATAGTGATGGGATGTTCCATGAAGGTATTTGTTGAACATGCATTGTTTGCCAATTTGGTAGCCATATCAAATCCAGTGATTAAAATATAGTCTGATGCAGAATAGTGAATCCTGCCATGTTTGTAGCTAAATCATTGGCAGAAGATGAGCATGCGCATGACTGTTCAAATTATGAAGAGTTTCATGATGAAATCCCGAGGAAAAAAGAAAGTGCTTTGGCAAGTGGAGAAATTGTTTTTATTGACAGTTCGACAAGAATCAATCAAAATGATGGACACTGATATACAGATGCTGCTGTGGTAAAGCACATGGCCAGTGGGGAGTTTCAGGTACTTATAAGTGCATGATTACCATCTATTGAGCACAGGCTGCAGAGCTAGTGACGCTGATAGTCACGCTCGAGAATCATGCAGACCAGGAAGTAACAGTGTACAGTGACTCAGCCTACGTGACATCAACGGTGCACGCAGGGCTAGCATGCTGGAAAAGGAGGGGCTACCTCCGAGCGGAAGGCATTCCAGTGCAGCACACAGCATTATTGACAGGCTTATTGAGGCACTACAACTCCCAGTAGCCATTCCAGTCGTTAAATGTGAAGCTCACACTAAAAAGGCAGATTGTATCTCACATGGAAATCAAGAAGCTGATGAGGAAGCCAAATGTATTGCATGTTCAGATGTTATTATGTTGTTTGATACGCCTGAGTTGAATGAAAGCATGGTGGTAATGATGAGTGTGTTGGAATGTTATAATAGTTTGTCTAGGACACAATGTTCATGGGCAAGCACCTCAAGATGAGAAAGACTTATGGATGAAGAGAGGGTGTTCTTTAAACCCCTCTGAAGCACTGTGGCGACAAGACAGCACTGGTAAACCAGTGATGGCTGTAGCCTTATTGAGGGTGGCATTGAAACAGCTGCACTACCCTGAGCACACAACTAGAGAGAACCTCGCTGCATCTATTGCAGTGGATTGGTTCATGCCAAATTTGTTAGAACACGTTGCATTTTATGTAGTAAACTGTATAGTATGTCAAAGGTTTTCCACTGGGCACACACTGCGCACAGTTAGGGGAGTTATTCCGAGACCTAATGGCCCCTTTCAGCATTTGCATATCGACTATGCCGATATGCTGCAAGTATGAAATGGATATAGATATATGATTTTAGGGATTTGTCCTTTTTTGAGGTGGATTGAGGCTGGTCCGTGTACACACCCAGACTCCACATGTACAGCAAAATTCTTAGTACGAGAAGTGTTTCCTAGATGGGGAATATGTGAAGTATTGAGATCAGACAATTACCCTCATAAAGGGGTCGATTCATGGAATTAATGTGCGCCGAAAATTCCCGCGCAGAGGTGCCAAAACGTGCGATTCACAGTAAAAGTGCGAAAATCGCAGTGCAAGTGCGAAAATCGCAGGGAAACCAGCGCACACCGATTCATGCAAGTCTGTGCGCGATTAAAACATTGGATGTGCGCTGAAAATGTGCGCCGCGCACGCCGGCGCACAGGTCATCCAAAAGCGTGCGCCACGGCCACTGCGAAATCGCACATAGCGTGGCGCACATCACAAAAGTAGGCGGAACACGGGGCGTAACACTCGGAATGGGGAACAACGCGTGAAAATATGGGCGTCACGGGGGAAGTACAGGAGGCAAGTGCACGGAACACCCACACGCTCGCCTACAACCCGTATTCATGGAATCGAATACGGCAAACCAGCGCACGGTCAAAGACGCGCACAGGGCCAAAAAAGTACGCCACAAGAAAGCAGGCGGTAGCGCCCCTGTGCCTGAAAAACATGTGTGCCAAAATGTGCGCTAACAAAATGCACCCATATACAGCCATGATGAATGGTCCATACAGTGGCCCTCTAGGACAAATGAGGTGCAAAGGGGTACCGACAAACACGGACACCCGCTGTGTGAAAAATAGCGTGTGCGTGTGTTCCTGTGTGCGCGGGAAGTTCCACACGCGATTGGCCTGGGTACGTGTACTTTGGGGTGCGTGGGAAGTTCCACACGCGATTTGCCTGGGTACGTGTACTACGGGGTGCGTGGGAAGTTCCATACGCGATTAGCCTGGGTACGTGTGTTTTGGGGTGGGCGGGAAGTTCCACACGCGATTGGCCTGGGTACGTGTACTTTGGGGTGCGCGGGAAGTTCCACACGCGATTGGCCTGGGTACGTGTACTTCGGGGTGTGTGGGAAGTTCCACACGCGATTAGCCTGGGTATGTGTACTACGGGGTGCGCATGAAGTTCCACACGCGATTAGCCTGGGTACGTGTGTTTCGGGGTGCACGGGAAGTTCCACACGCGATTGGCCTGGGTACGTGTACTTCGGGGTGCACGGGAAGTTCCACACGCGATTGGCCTGGGTACGTGTACTTCGGGATGCGCGGGAAGTTCCACACGTGATTGTCCTGGTTACGTGTACTTCGGGTGCGTGGGAAGTTCCACACGTGATTGGCCTGGGTACGTGTATTCCGAGGTGCGCGGGAAGATTCACACGCGATTTCAGTAGGGTACGTGTATTTCGGTGGTGCCGGGGAATGCTACACATGATTTGGCCATGTGGGTCCTCCCAGGTGTTCCCTCTACACCCTCCACGGCCCCTGCAGGCAGCCCACACCACAGGGGACTACCCTGCACCCCTGCTCATGTCCCACAGGCAACCCATCCACCATGGCCATGCCCAACAGCCAACCCACATATCACCTTGCACTACTGATCACCAACACATGTCTCCCAGCACCCCCACCCCCCAGCATCCAGGGGCACCCTCCACCAGGCCCCCACTCATGTCTACCACCACCCCCACCCCCAGCAGTGCAGGGGCACCCTCCACCAGGCCCCCACACATGTCTCCCACCCCCCAGCCCCCAGCAGTGCAGGGTTAGCCTCCACCAGGCCCCCACTCATGTCTACCACCACCCCCACCCCCCAGCCACCAGGGGCACCCTCCACCAGGCCCCCACTCATGTCTCCCACCACCCCCACCCCCCAGCATCCAGGGGCACCCTCCACCAGACCCTACTCATGTCTCCCACCACCCCCACCCCCCAGCAGTGCAGGGGCACCCTCCACCAGGCCCCCACACATGTCTCCCACCACCCCAACCCTCCAGCAGTGCAGGGGCAGCCTCCACCAGGCCCACACTCATGTTTTCCTGCACCCCCACCCCCCAGCATCCAGGGGCAGCCTCCACCAGGCCCCCGCTCATGTCCCCCTGCACCCCCACCCCCCAGCAGTGCAGGGGCAGCCTCCACCAGGCCCCCACTCATGTCTCCCACCACCCCCACCCCCCAGCATCCAGGGGCACCCTCCACCAGGCCCCCACTCATGTCCAACTCATGTCCCCCTGCACCCCCACCCCCCAGCATCCAGGGGCACCCTCCACCAGGCCCCCACTCATGTCTACCACCACCCCCACCACCCAGCAGTGCAGGGTTAGCCTCCACCAGGCCCCCACTCATGTCCAACTCATGTCTCCCTGCACCCCCACCCCTCAGCAGTGCAGGGGCAGCCTCCACCAGGCCCACTCATGTTTTCCTGCACCCCCAAGCCCCAGCATCCAGGGGCAGCCTCCACCAGGCCCCCACTCATGTCCCCCTGCACCCCCACCCCCCAGCAGTGCAGGGGCACCCTCCACCAGGCCCCCACTCATGTCTCCCACCACCCCCAACCACCAGCATCCAGGGGTACCCTCCACCAGGCCCCCACTCATGTCTACCATCACCCCCACCCCCCAGCAGTGCAGGGGCAGCCTCCACCAGGCCCCCACTCATGTCTCCCACCACCCCCACCCCCCAGTCACCAGGGGCACCCTCCACCAGGCCCCCACTCATGTCTCCCACCACCCCCACCCCCCAGCATCCAGGGGCACCCTCCACCAGGCCCCCACACATGTCTACCATCACCCCCACCCCCCAGCAGTGCAGGGGCAGCCTCCACCAGGCCCCCACTCATGTCTACCACCACCCCCACCCCCAGCCACCAGGGGCACTCTCCACCAGGCCCCCACTCATGTCCCCCACCACCCCCACCCCCCAGCAGTGCAGGGCACCCTCCACCAGGCCCCCACACATGTCTACCACCACCCCCACCCCCCAGCCACCAGGGGCACCCTCCACCAGGCCCCCACACATGTCTCCCACCACCCCCACCCCCAGCAGTGCAGGGCACCCTCCACCAGGCCCCCACCCATGTCTACCACCACCCCCACCCCCCAGCAGTGCAGGGGCACCCTCCACCAGGCCCCCACACATGTCTCCCTCTTCCCCCACCCCCCAGCAGTGCAGGACACCCTCCACCAGGCCCCCACACATGTCTCCCACCACCCCCACCCCCCAGAAGTGCAGGGCACCCTCCACCAGGCCCCCACACATGTCTCCCACCACCCCCACCCCCCAGCAGGGCAGGGCACCCTCCACCAGGCCCCCACTCATGCTTACCACCACCCCCAACCCCCAGCAGTGCAGGGGCACCCTCCACCAGGCCCCCACACATGTCTCCCACCACCCCCACCCCCCAGCATCCAGGGGCACCCTCCACCAGGCCCCCACACATGTCTCCCACCACCCCCACCCCCCAGCAGTGCAGGGCACCCTCCACCAGGCCCCCACTCATGTCTAACACCACCCCCACCCCCAGCAGTGCAGGAGCACCCTCCACCAGGCCCCCACACATGGCTCCCACCACCCCACCCCCCAGCAGTGCAGGGCACCCTCCACCAGGCCCACACACATGTCTCCCACCACCCCCACCCCCCAGCAGTGCCTTGGCAGCCTCCACCAGTTCCCCACTCATGTCTACCACCACCCCCACCCCCCAGCATCCAGGGGCACCCTCCACCAGGCCCCCACTCATGTCTACCACCACCCCCACCCCCCAGCATCGAGGGGCACCCTCCACCAGGCCCCCACTCATGTTTTCCTGCACCCCCACCCCCCAGAATCCAGGGGCAGCCTCCACCAGGCCCCCACTCATGTCTCCCACCACCCCACCCCCCAGCAGTGCAGGGCACCCTCCACCAGGCCCCCACTTATGTCTACCACCACCCCCAACCCCCAGCAGTGCAGGCGCACCCTCCACCAGGCCCCCACACATGTCTCCCACCACCCCCACCCCCCAGCAGTGCAGGGTTAGCCTCCACCAGGCCCCGACTCATGTCTACCACCCCCACCCCCCAGCCACCAGGGGCACCCTCCACCAGGCCCCTACTTATGTCTCCCACCACCACCACCCTCCAGCATCCAGGGGCACCCTCCACCAGGCCCCCACTCATGTCTCCCACCACCCCCACCCCCCAGCAGTGCAGGGGCACCCTCCACCAGGCCCCCACACATGTCTCCCACCACCACCAACCCCCAGCATCCAGGGGCACCCTCCACCAGGCCCCCACACATGTCTCCCACCACCCCCAGCCCCCAGCAGTGCAGGGGCACCCTCCACCAGGCCCCCACACATGTCTCCCACCACCCCCACCCCCCAGCAGTGCAGGGCACCCTCCACCAGGCCCCCACACATGTCTCCCACCACCCCCACCCCCCAGCAGTGCAGGGGCACCCTCCACCAGGCCCCCACTCATATCTCCCACCACCCCCACCCCACAGCAGTGCAGGGGCACCCTCCACCAGACACCCACTCATGTTTTCCTGCACCCCCACCCCCCAGCATCCAGGGGCAGCCTCCACCAGGCCGCCACTAATGTCTCCCACCACCCCCACCCCCCAGCAGTGCAGGGCACCCTCCACCAGGCCCCCACTCATGTCTACCACCACCCCCACCCCCAAGCAGTGCAGGGGCACCCTCCACCAGGCCCCCACACATGTCTCCCACCACCCCCATCCCCCAGCAGTGCAGGGCACCCTCCACTAGGCCCCCACACATGTCTCCCACCACCCCCACCCCCAGCAGTGCAGGGGCAGCCTCCACCAGGCCCCCACTCATGTCTACCACCACCCCCAACCCCCAGCATCCAGGGGCACCCTCCACCAGGCCCCCACTCATGTCTACCACCACCCCCACCCCCCAGCAGTGCAGGGTTAGCCTCCACCAGGCCCCCACTCATGTCCAACTCATGTCTCCCTGCACCCCCATGCCCCAGCAGTGCAGGGGCACCCTCCACCAGGCCCCCACTCATGTCTACCACCACCCCCACCCCCCAGCAGTGCTGGGGCACCCTCCACCAGGCCCCCACACATGTCTCCCACCACCCCCACCCCCCAGCAGTGCAGGGCACCCTCCACCAGGCCCCCACACATGTCTCCCACCACCCCCACCCCCCAGCAGTGCAGGGGCACCCTCGACCAGGCCCCCACTCATGTCTCCCACCACCCCCACCCCCAGCAGTGCAGGGGCACCCTCCACCAGGCCCCCACTCATGTTTTCCTGCACTCCCACCCCCCAGCATCCAGGGGCAGCCTCCACCAGGCCCCCACTCATGTCTCCCACCAGCCCCACCCCCCAGCAGTGCAGGGCACTGCTAGGGCGAATTCTCTGTTTAGGCTGAATTTCCTAACCTAGTGAGTCCCCCAGCAGCATGCTGGATTTCTGGAGTTTGTTTTTTTCCACCCTGCCAAGAGTGAGACTCTTTTTCTCCCACTCTTGGACATGAATGTGTGTAATTCCTTTGAATGTCAATGTGTTCTATGGGCTATGGGGTCTTTTACTCCATAAGGTCTCATATGTTTTGCTACGTGTGTTACACCGCACCCTCCGTGCCGTAGCACTGGGGTGTCCTAGCGGACCTCTGTCATAGACTCCATACCCGGGGACTGACTACTGTCTCCCCGGGCATGTAAAGTCACCATTGGCTTTACTAGACCTAAATTTACTTACAGAACTAGTACAAACCATCCTATTGTGGACGTACTAGTAGGGGTAATTCGATTACTCCTAGGTCTGTTATTCGAGGAGGCACTGTCCCGTCCCCCCTCGTCGGGTTTTGGCTGGTGGCAGTGGAAACTACTTGTTATATTCGACCCGGATATAACCCTATGGGATTCTTCCCATTGTTGGAGATTAATACTTTTTCTCGTTAGTCTCTAACATACCACTGGTTTACTTATCTTAAATAAGTCTATCGAGTGGTATTTTCTGCCAGAACTCGGTTTGTAAAGTGGCATCTGTGTTCATCTCTGTGGCCCTCATTACGACCCTGGCGGAAAGGGGTTTACGCCGGCGTAAAGCATGGCGTACCTTTCCGCCTGACTACGAGTTCCCGTAGCGCCATGGTGATTTTTACGCCTGCTTTTTGCAGGCGGAAAAATCCATGGCACTACGGGACTTGTTGTTAATTACGCCACCGTAATTTACGGTGGCGTAATTAACGCCTTCCCCACTCCCATTATACCCTATGGGGCAAAAATGGGAATGGGGAAGGGTAAATGGGGATTGGGGACTTACCGCCCCGCCAAGGTCGGAATGGGGCGGTAAGTCCGCCAACCCCCATGGCGGAGTTGGCAGCTTTGCGCCATGGACCATGGTGCAAATTGCACCATGGTCCTCCGCCAGGGTCGTAATGAGGGCCTGTGACTCATAAACCAAAAGTTGAGCCCTTTGTCCCACTTTTGGCGGGCTTCTGTACAGAGACCCTCCAAAGTGGTGCCATACTGTCTGGGTTACCACAGGGGTGTGGGAGGGGGTTTAGGCACCCTGGACCGAGTTGCCTTGCCAACTCCGGTCGCACTCTGGTGTGATTGGCCCAAGTGGTGAGCCACCCCGCTCACCACTTAGCGTGTTTTGAGTGACAGCTAGGCTGAATGAATGGGGACTTTCTGCATAAAAGCAGGGCTTTTGGGAATGGATCTTCAGAAGTCGCCACAGGACCTAAGAATCCGACGAGGGTAAAGCTGAGCCGACCTGCAACGACGACACCTCCGGTGGAGCCCTGCTGAACCGACTCACCACTTCCCGACGACAGAGGAGATCTCCCTGCCGGAGAGTCTCTTCCCCTGACTGGTGGGAACAACCAGTCGCCTTTCCTTTTTCTTCGCTCCAGGACGCAGTTGTCGAATTGCCTGTGCAGAGCACCTCGGCAACCGGATAGCCACTACCCCTGTACCATGACCAAAAGGTGGTGCCTTGTGACGGAGCACTCTGCGGCTGGTCTCTTCCCTGGTGGTGCAACGATTTTCAACTTTCCTTCAACGACGAGGTCATCTCTTCTCTTGGCAAAGACCGGACGTGCATCCACCACCAGGAACAACTGCCCCCGCCGGAGCTGTCTCTCCACAAACAAGGTACTGTGTCCGCCTGGCTTCCCTTTTTGCCGGATAGAGTGAGGTGTCTTAATCCTCGCCTTTCCATTGGGTCGCCGCCAAGCGTTCTTTAACTTTCTGTTCTGAACTGGTCCAATCTTTCCATAACAATTTGCGATAAAGACTATAAGCGCATTTCCACTGAGACATTGTTGGGACATATCGCCTTGCCTCTCTCGAGTGGGCCTGGCCTCTGAACTTTATGATCTACAGTAGACCCTGCCTTATATTGCCTTGCATTTGTCCGTAAAGTATTGGTACCGGGTTGATTTCATAACCTGCCTTATCTTTCTCTCACGTCCTAACGAATACTAGAGTGCCATCTAGGGTAACGCATACACCTCTGTCTGCAAATAAGTGATGCCGGTAAACCTAGACTTGTCGAACTATTGTTAGAGGGATTGATCCGTTTCTTCGTATACGTAATTGTGATTGAAGTTAATTGCCGTATTAGTGCCAGAGTGTTTTCCATATATGTGCTGTTATAAATAAATACCTTTATATCTTTACACCGAAGCCTTGTTCCGTGTTTGCTTGTTCTACTGTGTAGATTGCCCTATTTTGTATACTCCACATACTGCCTCACTCTTCTTGAGGGAAGTCTGACTGCTCAGCCACAGCTACCAAGTGAATCTGTGTGGTACAGACTGCTACCAAGTGGGTTTACTGCCAAACACCTGTAGTCCTAAATCTTTTGCAGTGGTCCCAGAGGGAACTGCACAGGTTTCCGCCTAACAGGCACCCTCCAGCAGTGCAGGGGCTCCCACCACCCCCACCCCCCAGCATCCAGGGGCAGGCTCCACCAGGCCCCCACACATGTCCCCCTGCACCCATGTATTACGGGGTTTGCGGGAAGTTCCACACACGATTGCCCTGGGTACGTGTATTTCGGGGTGCGCGTGAACTTCCACACGCGACTGGGCCTGTGAGAGTGGGGTACGTGTATTCCAGGGGTGGGCGGGAATATTTACTTGCGACTGGGCCTGGGAGAGCGTGTTATGTGTATTCCTGGGGTGGGCGGGAAGATTCACACGTTCGCCTACAACGCGCCGAAAAATAAATGGTCCAATCCTGAAAAACGTATGAAGCAGGCGTACGTCGACCCGCGCAGCATAAAAGTGCGCGCAAACAACAAACAAGCTCAGACGCCAGGATGAATATACCGTTCCTAGCAGCAGTGGCCGTGGGTTACCAAAGGAGGAGGAGGAGGATAGTGAGGGCCCGAATTTTCACTCCCAGAACCAGCCTTTTTGGGATGCCTGATGACCAGGTCTATGGGAGGTACAGGTTTCCACCACACATAATACTGGACCTGGTCAGTGATTGGGAGGATGACCTCACATCACCCACCCTGTGCTCCCAAGCACTCAGCCCCCTGGAGAAGGTCCTCAATGTACTGCACTTCTTGGCCACAGGATCATTTCAGTGGACAAGTGCCATAGTGGATGGGGTGTCACAGGCCACGCAGTCACGCTGCCTACACCAGGTCTTGAACATCATCACTGCACGCCCATCAGTCTGTAGGCACATATATCTGCCCAGGACACCTGCAGAAAGGCAGGCTGCCACCCTCGATTTCTACGGTGTGGCACAATTCCCCAAAGTGCTAGGTGCCATTGACTGCACCCATGTGGCACTACGTCCCCCCAGGGCATCTGAGCACATCTATAGGAACCGCAAGCACTGGCATTCCATCAACGTGCAGGTAGTATGTAATGCCAAGGGAATCATCACCTCAGTATATGCCAACTATCCAGGGTCCACCCACGACAGCCTCATTTACCGAATGTCTACCCTAAACCGGGACCTAGAAGCTGGGCGGCATGGCGATACATGGCTGCGTGGTGAGTATGAATGCCACTGCACATGCATGCATGTCAGATGCAGAGTTACATCACTACCCCACTAATGATACCCATCACCTCCTCACCAGGGGACAGTGCCTACCCTCTGAGCACCCACATGATGACACCAATTCGGAACCCCATCACGCCTCCCGAGGTAAGATACAACACAGCCTATATTGCAACCCAGGGCATAGTGGAGCGCACATTCGGTGTGCTCAAGTCACGCTTTCGCTCCCTTGACCGTTCTGGCGAACAGCTGTTATATGCGCCCCCAGTAGTGTGCAGGGTCATAGTGGCAGCATGTGTCCTGCACAATGTTGCAACACGCCGGGGCCTGGCTGTGGACATGGTGGTGCCCCCACATCTCCAACCACATGCATGCCCGCTGTGCATGGAAGGGGAAAGGGAACGGGGTGAGGCAGCCTGGTGGCTAATTACTTCACATAGAAATCACACCCCTGTGGAGTGCACACAGCCCTGGCACATACCATCTGATAAGCAATCATGACTCGACCTGACAATTATGACGAACAAAGGGACAGTCAACTGTCAGAACCATAGCAGCCTGAGATTGTTCATGTGGAAGTGTCACAATGTGTGCATCCCTACCTACACAAACACCACCAATGCAGTGTCATCAAAAGACACACTTCCATGCTGCAGAAATGAATACCCACTTGCAAAATACTACATGAGAACAGTGCCATGTCACCCAACCCCTCCCCGGCACGGCTACACAACACACAATGGCATGTCATTCAATGTGAGAGCAAACAAATTCATCCCCACAACATGCCCCAAGTGTCACCAGTTACAGTGTCCCTAATGGAAACATGGCCACACATGAAATGCTCACAGTAATGCAGGACCTACAACACACATTACCAAATACTTACCAAGAATACCAATCACCTACACAACCTCCAACCTACCTTGAACATGACATTACAGACTTAAAAATTTGCTAGCCTCACTACCTGATGATGCCAGCACTTCGAACACTTCCAAGTATACAGTGTTAGCACCACGCAAGAGTGTAGGTGCACTGCTTACAACATGGACTCCAGTACCAAGGTGGACCGCCTTGTGAAGACATGAGAAATGGACCTGCAAATTAGGAGGATGAGATGGATGCAGAGGCACATATCAATACACCATGCAGTGTACAATACAACAACAATATGCACTATGAATGTATACACAGTATTGACTACAGACTGCCTACACATCGAATGGGAGTCCAATGTCACCATGTACGTCAATGTCACTTGGGCACACCCTTTGCAAGCCCATGGAAACGGGAAGCATGAGGGGTGTGTGTCACAAAAACCCAAGCATCTGAACCAAATTCATGACAAGCCTGCATGTGCCCAGCCACAATGCAGCGTATGCCCACGGGAGCCACACAAGGCAACACACTGTCCCAAAAAAAAAAATATATAAAAAATGGCCATTAATGGGCCAATGGGCCCGGGAGGGGGTGGGGGAGGCTACCCAGGAGGTCCGAGGACAGGGTGCACACCAAAACCCACCTGTGTGGATCTTGCGGAAAAAAAACACCTCCATGGGCTCATGGCCTACACGGCTACCCTATTGTGGGAGAATCACTGCTGTCGCTCTCCTCACCCTCTGCAGCTGCATCAGGAGGTGGTGGCACTATGGGAGGCAGCCCACGCAAAGCCCTAGTCTGTTCCTCCATGGCAGCAAGCATGCGGGTGTGGTAGGTCTCGTTCTGGAGGATAATTGTGCCTAGGTCCCCATGCAACGACTCACGGGCCACCCTATCCATGGCCTGAGCCATCATCTCTGATGATGCTGCCTGTTGGGTTGCCATACCGTATATTGATTGCTCCCATGCGGTATTGCCAGGTGGCTGACGGCCACCACGTCGGCGGGCACCACACCTGTCTGGGGCAAGGCGAACTGCGCCTTGCTGTGCCGGCACTGCCTGAGGCTGCAGGACTGCATTCCCCCTCTGATCTGCTGGCCCAGGAACAGGATCAGATGTCACAGAGTGTGACCCTGCATCCGTAACCACCAAAGGTGTACCTGCCAACACTGACATCCCCATTGAGGGTTCTAACCCTGGTGCAGGTGGGTCAGACAGAACAGAATCCCTCCCAGGAACACTCACCTGCGACGGCACATAGGTCTCATCATCCGAATCGACACCTGAATACAGCTCGGGGGAGGTGCAGCCAGAGACACCCCTTGAGAGCACGACCTGCAGCAGTTGTGGCTTCTCACCCACCACCACACCACGTCCCTCACTGGTGGTCGGTCGGGCCTGAGACCCCTCCTGGGTCTGCACCATCTCCACAACCCCAGCAGTATCAAGTGCGTCATCCCCTGCAAAGACATAAAAGAAAACAAATGGAAACAGGCATTAGCACTATGGCACACAATTAGGGCTGAGAGGCTACAGAAACAGTACTTGATTGACACATGTCCCACATTACTAAAACCCTCCCAAGCATGCACCGTCACTGCATGTGAAGGGTAGGCAGATGGCACACATTAATGACACCAAGATGGAAGATGAACACATTTGCTGCATGCTGCCTAGCAGTGGTATCACACATTGGCCAGTGATTGGCAGGTCAAATACACATGCCATCACACAGATGGCATGTACCCTAGCCATAAAGTGAAGAGGGAGAGGAGGGCACAAATTGTTCATTCAGTCCAGTTTGCTCATGAAATTGATTTTTTCATTGAAATGGTTCAAATGTTTAACCTGGAGCTGCCAGTCCAAAATGGTCCTATAGCACAGGGACATGTCTAAACAAATCATGTCCAGGAAACAAAGCCAGTCCACTGTACCATAGCCATGTCAGACATGTGACAATTGGACTGAGAAATCCCGAGTAAAAGTGGTGGTATGCAAACAATCTGCCTGAATAAACAGAGGAAAATAAGCAACAATGTTGTGGCAAGATGACACTTCAAGGGCAACTGGCGTGGTGTTGGGCTGGATGTCTAATGTTGGCAGAAGGGATGCTGCTATACCCAAATGCTGGTGCGCAGAATGTATTGGATGAGGCACATGGGTGACCCAAACCACTCAGGCACACACACCCTCACCTGGCACCCAAACAGAAGCCCTCCCACACACGCCATGCACATGGATGACACACACATGCATGTGCACTCACCGGACAATGCCTCGTAATCTGCCAGTTCTCCCACGCCTTGGATCTGTTCCTCCGTGACGTAGGTCCTAGCAACCTGCTCATGTGGAGTGAGTTCTATGTCCTCTGCTGGAGACCCACCTCCAGTCACTAGAGTTGCGGCATGACTTGAGGCCAGCTTATTCTTTGCCCTGCGCTTCAGGTCATTCCAGCACTTGTAGCATTCAGTAGCTGTGCGCCTCACGATTCCAAGGGCACTTTGATGTCCGCAATGGTCTGCCAGTGTGCCTGACGTTGTGCAGGTGTGGTCTTGGATCCTGCAACAATCACCATTTCACAGTCATGTGCGGACACATTCTCTACAAGTGCATTCAGTTCGGCCTCATTGAAGCTGGGCTTCCTTGACGGGCCGGACTGTGTAGCCGTGTCTGGGGCATCAGCCTCTACTGGACAAGCACTCTTCCTCTTCCGATTGGAAGGTGGTGGGGATCCTGAGTGTCCTACGCTGCTCTGGACACTAGGGGCAGGAGCCCAGTGGACTCTGTACTAGAAGTGTGGGATTGCACACTCAGCATGGGAGTTGGTGCAGGCATTAGCTCAAGTGTGATGGTGTCAGGGGGAATGTCAGCATGATGGACTTGGACCGACACTGTCCTGGTTGGGTGTGTGAGAGGTGGGGTGGATGGAGCCGCAGCTGCCCCTGCAGCCTCCCCAGCCTGCCTATGCGGGGCAGCAGATGACCTAGCTGCCCCTGATCCACGTGGCCTGATGACACCAACGTGCACCGGCACACATGGCCTAGACCTGCTGACCTGGAAGTCAGCCATGGAGTCACCCTGTGCCAGGTCTGGTTCCACAGTTGGCTGGTCCAACAAGGGCTGAGCATGGATGGTGTCAGCCACGTTAACCTCAACCAGGGGGGGGGGCATGGGTGTCCCTGACTGCTCCTCCACACATGGGGGGCTAGGGGCACCCTGCAAGTCACGGCCACGTCCCCTACCAGATCCACCATGGCCACCACTTGGGGCTCGGCCACCTTTGCCACCCTTACGGCTTGTTCGCCTCCCAGCCATGGCACTGATGTTATTGTGCGTATGGGAGTCGATGTGAACTATTGTCCTGGGCAATTGGGGGTAAAAGGGGTTGGGTACCAGATGGTAATCGTACCCTAGTGCTCTAGCAAGGCTGTATTTCACCCCTGGGGAAAGATGACGGGTCACGCAACGCACAGGCACCCCAAAAAAGGGATGTAAGGTGCACGCAACCCCTCCTAGACCACAGTGTGGAAAAATTAACCTGCACTATGCTGTGGCACCCAGAAACACAAGAATGAATGTATGCGTGTCACACACAACCTAGAATGACCTCTGAAGGGGTACGCGACACACGGGGCAAGCACAGATGTTAAATACGTGCGCGACTCACCGTCTGCCAGGAACAAAAGCGTGAAAAATATGCGCGTGTGCGCGTTGGCAACACTCCCGCCAAAAGAAGAATTGTACGCTGTCTGAGGAGACAGGACAACAGTAGAAGGGAACGCTGTTTGAGGAAACAGGCCCAGGAAAAAGAGGAAAAGAGAAAAAACTGTCAGAGGTAACAGGGAGTACGAACTTGAAATGCCGTGAAGTAAATCGCTTGTGAACCGACAAGAAGTACAGATTTCACCCACTCGCTCTCCACGAAAAGCACGTACAAGGAAATGGCGTTCTCCACGTACCTTTTATACACACTTCACAGACGCGCATACGCGATGAGGCCATTTCCACCAATTACACGCTTTGACACTCGGACGTGTATCTTTTTTTTTACATGGCCATTCTCTACGGCCATGCGCGTGATGTCATAGCTGCGCATGGGGGCCTTTGGGCCAATGAAATCGCGTATGCGTGCAGATGCGCTTACACGCCAAGGGCCTTTCCTCGAATTACATGCAGACGTGCAGGACTTTTCACGAGCCAAATCACTCCGTATCAAGCTGGCCACGCGTAAGCACACGGAAGACCACGCTCCTGCCCAGAAAGCTGATTTACTGCCCCCCAGAGCCCCGAGCACGCTCCCACCTGCCATCTGCTGCTGCCTGACTGCCTGCTGCCAACGTGCCCTGCCATTTGCTGCCTGCACATCAGCCAGGGGTGCTGTTGCTGTGACCACCCCTGCTGGAACCGAAGACTCCCGACTGGGATTCCATCGCTCCACAGCCCAGCCCCAGGACCCAGTTGCCCACCCATTCCTGCCTCTGGGGTTGTCATGTCGGGCGCTGCAACATCTGGCACCACTGACAACCCCCGATCAGAGAGGCAGAGGGGCACCAGCTTCAGTGCCAGGGAAGTTGGTGTCCTGGTGGAACAAGTCCTGGGGCAGTATGATGCCGTCTACGGAAGTGTGCGCGCCGACAAGGAAGGACGGACTCGGATCTGGACGGACATCGTGACTGCCATCAATGCGGAGGGGGTGGCAGTCCGCGACTTCCAACATGTCAAGAAGCGCTGGGAGGACTTCAGGTCCAGGACCCTGAACAAGGCCCGACGCCTCTTGAAGGCAGCGGATGCTAAGGGGCGCCGGGGCCACTTGTCGGAAGATCAGATGAGGGTCCTGGAACGCATATCCCCAGCGCTCCACGTCCAGTTCCTTGAGAGGCAGACCCGTCTGGAGTCGAGCGGTAAGTGTACATGCATCATGATTGTAAGCTGTGCGTGTGGTGATGTGCCAGTAGTGTGCCGGTTGCACATATGTTTGTATGGGGCCGAGTATGGGTGGGGGTGTACAGGATCATGAGGCTAACACATGCGAGGGCTGTCATGTGTGAGACATGGATGGTGCTTGTGTGTGTAGGCTTGCATGCCAAATGCAGTTGTGTGGGCACACACGTTTGGATGAATGTGTATGTAAGTAGGCATGTTCGTGATGTCACGCATGTATGTTGTTTTCAGCTGCATGGATCAGCACTGTGTACATGTGCATATGTGTGTATTTGACAAGGGTGCAACAGTGATGCAACATGGATGCATGTGACAGCGGGATGTGGAAGCCTGATTGGCAGATGTGACATGGATGCCCATCGGAACACTGCGACAGTTGGCTGAGGTGTACTCATGCATGCAAGTGTGGTGGTGTGCGTGCATGTGTAGTGCACTCCCTGTGTTGCATGTGATGTCTGGCTCACCTTTGCCTGCTCATGCTGTTGTATTTGTATGGATGGTGCTGGCAGTTGCGATGTGGCTGTGGTATGGCTCATGTGTGCAAGTTGAAATGACATGTGTGTTGCCAATTGTGATGGCATGTCTGAGGTTTGCCAATGCCACTCATGTGCAACTGTCATGTGTGCATGTGTCCATTGTACAGTGCCCTGATGCCTGTGTTTTATTTCTCCCTGTCTGCAGCGTCAACTGATGAAGAGGGCGGAGAAGGTGCTGTGGAGCATAGCGGCGGGAGGTTGCACCGCCAGCCGGAGAAGCAAGGCCCGGCTCCCTCCCAGGTTGTGATCTCGTCGGGGAGTGTGGAGTCCGATGCCGCGCTCCAGGCCGCAGCTGCCGGGGGGGAGGTCCAAGAGGCAGAGGTCGGAGTTGGACTCCTCGGCAGCAGAAGGGGCAGCTGGGACCCAACAGGGCCCAACGCGGGAAGATGGCACGGAGTCATCCAGGTTGGTGGGGGGTTTGGTGGAGGAGGAGGACATGCAAGCAACAGAGACGGGGTCTGGAGGTGGGGATTCCACTGGTGCTAGTGGTGCAGTGCAGGACCAGGGACAGGAGGCAGCACAGGTCGCCGCGGAGGTGCCTGTGTCCAATACTGTCCCTGATCCTGTCACTGCATCATTTTGCACCAGCAGGGATGCCTACGTCCAGACCCGTTTTCAGGCAGGGGATGAGCTCATGACAACTGGCCTTCCTCTGCCTGCGGACATGGCTATCCGGGTTCGGGTTGAGCCTGTCCTGACTGGTGTGGCGTTGTGTCAACGGGCCATGCGAGGTGACCTGCAGTCTTTTCATGAGGAGACTGCACGTCATCTCGAATGGCTCGTTGACCGCGTCGGCCTACTGGGACAGGTCACCCAGGCCGGATTCCTCCATTTGATGGGGCTTGCTCAGACCCCCTCCTCAAATGAACCCCCTATGCGCCAGTCATCCTCCGTGCCATCTTCCCACCCATCAGTCACCTGGGTGCCCTGTGGAGCTGCCTCTGATGGTGCGTCCAGGCTGGTGGAGGAGGCATCCCTGCCACAGTCGGGAGTCGGACGTCCAGCAGGGGTGGCCACATCAACGACTGCACCCCAGCCAGTGGAGGATGTGCAGGCAGCAGGAGGCAGTGCACGGGCAGAGGCACAGCAGCATCAGCAACGTGGTGGGAGCCATGATGGCTCGGTGCCTTCGACATCGGAGGGGGAGGCATCGGCCGGAGGGCAGGAGGACCCAGGACGGGAAGTGTCTTCCGTGTGGCAGCGGTTGGGCCACGCCAAAGATGCGGAGCGGCAGCGGTCCGAAGAGGCACGGCTCACGATGGTCAGGGTGGAGAACTCCATGCGGAGGGCCCTGAGGCAGGCCGAGTGCCTCGAGGCAATCCGCAGGGAGTTTGGGGTGAACATGTGGACGGCCCTGCAGACCCTTGGGGCCATGGAGGAGGACCGCCTCCGGGACATTGAGCAAGAGTTCGATGATGCCCTGGCCCGGAACATCCCGAAGTGAGTCGCCGGACTAGCCCGCTGCCCTTGTAAATAGTTCTGTAGTTAGTGTTAGGTTTCCTTTGGTTTAGCATTTTTTTGGACCTTTTGGACAATGGGCCACATTTTTGTATATAGTTTTTTTTTAGGTAGTGTTATTAGATAGGTTTAATTTCTTCGGTTGGGATCATGGACCCTGGATTGTTTATCTGTATATGGTTGACTTTTGGATTTTCATTTTTTTTTATGATTTCCCCATGGAGCAATGGTTTTCGATTTTAATTTTCCATTGGATTTACTTTTGTGGACTGTGACTTTGGACACCTTTCCTTTGCATTATGATTTGTGGTTTTGCATTATTTCACGTACCTGCTGGTTTTTTATTTTTTTTTATTTCCATTATTGTTTGTTTATTTTTGATTCAATTATTGTTGCTTTTAATACATATTTTTTCTTCAAACTTCAATGTGTAGTATCATCTCATTGGTTTCATGCATATCATGATATGGGTTTTGACATTCACTGACTCCCATTGGGTGTATGTGAGGGACATGTGTTCATTTCCAAACTTGCAATTGGGGTTCTATCATGTTTTTGCCATTTCTAAGTGGGTGGATGCAATACTCAGGTGGGTATTTGGCATTTGGAGGCTGACCATAAGGGCCAGGGATCTAGATTGTGGTGACATGTTGGCTGGGGGACATGAGTGGGGGCCTGGTAGAGGGTGCCCCCGCACTGCTGGGGGGTGGGGGTGGTGGTAGACATGAGTGGGGGCCTGGTGGAGGGTGCCCCTGGATGCTGGGGGGTGGGGGAGGTGGTAGACATGAGTGGGGGCCTGGTGGAGGCTGCCCCTGCACTGCTGGGGGGTGGGGGTGGTGGTACACATGAGTGGGGGCCTGGTGGAGGGTGCTCCTGGTGGCTGGGGGGTGGGGGTGGTGGTAGACATGAGTGGGGGCCTGTTGGAGGGTGCCCCTGACTGCTGGGGGGTGGGGGTGGTGGTAGACATGAGTGGGGGCCTGGTGGAGGCTGCCCCTACACTGCTGGGGGGTGCGGGTGGTAGTAGACATGAGTGGGGGCCTGATGGAGGCTGCCCCTGCACTGCTGGGGGGTGGGGGTGGTGGTAGACATGAGTGGGGGCCTGGTGGAGGGTGCCCCTGGATGCTGGGGGGTGGGGGTGGTGGGAGACATGAGTGGGGGCCTTGTGGAGGCTGCCCCTGGATGCTGGGGGGTGGGGGTGCAGGGAGACATGAGTTGGACATGAGTGGGGGCATGGTGGAGGGTGCCCCCGCACTGCTGGGGGTTGGGGGTGATGGTAGACATGAGTGGGGGCCTGGTGGAGGCTGCCCCTGCACTGCTGGGGGGTGGGGGTGATGGTAGACATGAGTGGGGGCATGGTGGAGGGTGCCCCTGGATGCTGGGGTGTGGGGGTGCAGGGGGACATGAGTGGGGGCCTGGTGGAGGCTGCCCCTGCACTGCTGGGGGGTGGGGGTGGTGGGAGACATGAGTGGGGGCCTGGTGGACGGTGCCCCTGGTGGCTGGGGGGTGGGGGTGTTGGTAGACATGAGTGGGGGGCTGGTGGAGGCTGCCCCTGCACTGCTGGGGGGTGGGGGTGGTGGTAGACATGAGTGGGGGCCTGGTGGAGGGTACCCCTGGTGGCTGGGGGTGCAGGGGGACATGCGTTGGTGGGCAGTAGTGCAAGGTGACATGTGGGTTGGCTGGGGGGCATGGCCATGGTGGATGGGGTGCCTGCGGGACATGTGCAGGGTAGGCCCCTGTGGTGTGGGCCACCTGCAGGGGCCGTGGAGGGTGTAGAGGGAACACCTGGGAGGACTCACACGTGCAATTCACGTGTGGTGCTCCCCGCGCACCCCTGGAATACACGTACCCTGATGGAATCACGTGTGATACTTCCAGCGCACCACTGGAATACACGTACCCTGATGGAATCGCGTGTGATACTTCCCGCGTACCCCTGAAATACACGTACCCTGCTGCTTTTGCGTGTGATACTTCCCGCGCACCCCTGGAAAACACGTACCCTACTGTTTTTGCGAGTGATACTTCCCACGTACCCCTGGAATACACGTGCCCTGATCGAATCGCGTGTGTTACTTCCCACGCACTCCTGATGTACACGTACCCAGGACAATCGCGTGTGGAACTTCCCGCGAACCACTGAAATACACGTTCCCCGCTTGGCGTTTGCTGTTTGGCAGCCTTGTGAACTGGTCCAGGGTTAGCGCAGCCCTTTGCGATGATTTGGGGATTTTGAAGGCTTTTCCTTGCGCGAGGGCGTTCTTGGGGGCGTAACTGGCGCTGCTGCAGGTTTGCTGCGCCACTCTGCGCCACGGCTGGTTTAGGAGGCTAAAATCCATGAATACGCTGTGCGATGAAAAGGATTTTTTCGCACGCGGCTGGCGCAGTGTATCGCACGGGGACACTGTGCGCCAGCCGCGTGCGCCATTTTTGTGCGAATTTCTATGAATTACCCAGCAAGTCATTTTACACATGTACTGATGTAAAAGAAACGCAAGCAGAAAAAGTATTTTTGAGGCTAGCTTTATAGTGAATAGATTGACACAAGTGTCAACATATATATATATGTATATGAACAAGTAAAAGATGCATGTTTCCACTACGTATTATAGCAGTGCTGGACTAAAGAAAGAGGCCCTTTCTTTTTCATTGTGTCGCAGTTGAAAACGATTGAATTACAAAGTGAATCTCAGAAAGGCGAGGCTGGATGAGTAAAGGAAGCCAAAATCTTATCAGGATGGTTTGAGCTGACATTGTATAAAAAATCGTGTGAAAGAACAAAACTCCTGATCAGAAGGCATAGACAGAACACGGGAGACATCAGAGGTATATTAGAAAATAGTATTTTAAATACACTAGAGGCTTGAAATCACGGTCTTCAGTCACGAGGAAGGATGAAATTGAACGAACATGAGTGTCACACCTACGGAGAGGGTGCCTTCACTCCCCTGAATTCTCCAGAACTAAGAACACTCTCAAGGACAAGTTCAAAGTCCTAATTGACAGCTTACCACTGAGGTGATGATAGATGAGTATGCTAATTCGTGGGAAGCTATGGTAAAGACAAGCTCACCAACACCTGGAAGCCCATCCTGCATGCTGCTAGACGTAGGTGGAAAAGTACTGATGGAGGTTGGAGTGTCAACCAATCGTAGGGGGCCGTGTTGTTAGGGGTCTTATAGTTTGTGTAGCCAATGTGAGGTTGTGTATTTAGTAATGTTCATAGTGGCCATTTTGAGGGGAGGGCTTAGTTGCTCCACCTGATGTTAAGAAGCTTATCACATATTCTCACACTCATATATATATATATATATATATATATATATATATATATATATATATATATATATATATATATATATATATATATATATTCAGTAAAAAACTTTGTTAAAGGGACGTTATGGTTAAGTTGAGCTACTAAAAACCTATGAAATTCAGTAAAAAAACTTTGTTAAAGGGACGTTATGGTTCCAAGTAAAACCGAAAAATCCTATGGAAGCAAGAGGGTACAACATCTTGCAAAAATACTTGTCCCGCTTTCCAAACGCAAATGCAAGAAGATTATTTTTACTGTTCCGGTTGAATGCATTAAGAACTAAAGAGCGAACCAGATATTGGGCGTGTAATGCGGGACTAACCTCTACTTGTCGCTTTTGTAATAAGGAGCCAGAATCCTTAAATCACTTAGTCCTCTTCTGCTCAGCTCTAAGAGACGCTAGATCAATACATCTGGGCCAATGGTCAGATGCAAATCGTTCTGCGTACGCAGAGGAGTGGTGGCGGAAAATGTGGAATGGACTGGACATGAAACTAATCTTGCCCTTGACTTCCTTTCTGGCTATTGTCGAAGCGAATTTAAAAGAGAACGCAGGTGAATAATGAGCCTGAGAAAAGGGTTTAGATCTCTTAAAAACCATCTGCAAGGGGAAATCTTGGTGACAATCTCTGTTCGAAGGTATGGGGTGAATGAAATTGATCCAGTCGGGGGCATTGATAAAAGATGACGATGTCGGTAAAACTCTTGTTTTGTGTAGATGTTTCTGCAATATTTTAAAGGTTTGTTTTAAACCAATAAAATTAAATAAAAAAAAAATAAAAAAAACCTGAAATTCACCAGTTATGGTAAGCTAAGCAACCACTGTGCACTGCTAAGACTAACACACAGGACATCAAAGATGACATCACAAATGTCATTGATGATGACAATCCAAATTATTTTAGAGTAAAAATTCACCATTGCACATGTCCCAGACAATGACCCTGGCTTTCCACATACTTTTGGGAACCTTTTGAACCTTTTTAGGTGTTCGATCTGTTCACGAAGCACACCCCTCCACCCCTATAAAAGGCCACACCCCAGAGCTGATCTTCATTGTACGTCTGCCTTTTGCAGATTGACTTTTGCTGCCTTTGCTGCTCTTGCTGAGATTATCTCATCAACCCTGATGGCATCCATGGCTGCTGTTGCTACATCTGCCTCAGCACCAGCCCCAAACCCTCCACCACCACCACCTCCCCAAGGGCCTGCTGAGGGGAACAGGTGTGAGGATGTAGAGAACAAGGATGAAGAGAATGAGGTTGAGGAACTCCCTATTACCATCACTCGCCGGGAGCCTTGGGTGTGGGTGTGGCAGTTGTTTATCATTCATGGTAATGTAACAAAAGCACGGGCAAATAAGATCGCCTGCAACCAGTGCAACATGGTGCTGAGTCTAGGAGATGTGGTTTGTACAGCTTTGGTACGACATCCATGAAGTGACACCTAACATCGTTCCACAGTGCGGACATTCGCAAGGTTGTACCTTGTGATAAACATAGTAGGTTGAGTTCCTCTATAGCATACTCCGTTTCTGCTCCTCTCACCACAAGAGACACTCCTGTGGGAGAGCGCATCCCTCCAGCTGCTTCACAGGCCATGCACGATGCTGTTGACCCTTACCTTTCGAGGGTCACAATATTGTGTATGTACTGCAACGCAGTACACTGCATGGAGGAGAGTGTTCGAAGTGCTTTCGAGACTACCGTCCAGGAGCACCAGAAGACCTGCTACCTACCTAAGTAAGGCCCACCCTACATCTTCCTCTCTCCACCTGCCCTTTCTTATCCCTGTGGTAGATGTCCCTTGCTTACCCTCCATTCCCCTCCTCTCCTAGTGTGTCATGTGTAAAAAAATACAAAAAAATATAAAACAACAAAAATCCAAAAAAAAGGCTCTTTTCAGAGCCGCCTTTCACAGTTTAAAAATAGAAGTGGGAAATAAACAGTGCATGGCCCTGTGCATTTTTTGGAAGTCCTAGGACATATAACATTTTAGGGTGCTACCCTAGCAGAACCAATGCACTTTTCTCTGGGAGCAAGTGGTGGCTCTGAAAAGAGACTTTTGGTGGTGTTTTCGTGTGTTTGAAAAACTTGAAATCGTCAACATCTACTGCAAAATAGGTGACTCTAATTCCAAAAAAGGTCGCAATGCATTTTTTACATTTCTCAGAAAAATCTGATTGCCAGCATAAGTAAAATGGACTCCATCTCTGCGAAAAATGTATGTGCTATGAAACATAATATTTTCATTGTGAAAAGAGGACATGCCACCATCATGCCAGGCAAACAGCCTTATTGACATTGCGCCTCACTTTCTCCAGTTGTGGACCAAATAAAGAAGAACACAGCCCATTTGTCTTTGCGCAATACGAGAAAAAATTACTTGGGAATTTGGAAACATGTCAATGACCTTCTCAAGTTCTTCTTTCATTGCAAATTGCAAAGAAATTCCAGACACATGTCCTAAACTGTTCCCTCCACAATGAATTATAATTATGTCTGGATGATGCTTTGTCTCCAAAGTAGCACAGAGAGGTACCAAGTCCAGCCACTTCATTCCACGCATTCCATGCCAGTGCACTTCCACATGAGGGAATCCAAGATCTGCAGCTACTGCACAATGTTCTGCATGCACCTCCAACCAATGTATCCATGAGTCTTCAAAATCCACATAATCTGTTTTCGGAAACACACAGCCATAGCTATCTGTTCTTCTCTCAGGAAAAAGACGTTCTGACAAAATGTCCCCTTACACAACACACCCAATAAACTTTACTGACCAATCCCTAGCTCCGCTCATACTTATTTGTATGCCTCTCCACCCCAGAATCCCTGTATGTAATACGCGCTGTCCACAGACTACCGCAATGTCCGCGGACATATCGAAAATCTGAGCGTGGTGAATGTTCATTTGATTAGTGTGCCCCATTTCCCCTTTGAGGTGTGCTCTGAAAAGAGCCGTTTTTTTGTATTTTTTTGCAGATGCCTGACAGACACCTGTTATTTTGTATTTTTTGGGGGTTTTTTTCTTCTTACTTTACAACTAAAATCTTCACATAACCTTCTCCAAAGCAACCCTTACATTCCAAAACAGCATGGCATTTCCCAAAAAGATAAAGAAATGCCATCTTCTTCAAAATAAACAGCATTACTCGAATCAATATTCTCATTATTACAAAAAAACATACCAGCTCTAAGCATGAAAGTACACATCCCTCGATTGATTGCACACCTAGCAATGTTTTGTTGAGGACAAAAAACAGAACTATTGTCCCATATTGCCCTAGGTAGTAATCCAGAAAAATTAATTTAGTATTTGGAAGGATGTTCATTACTGCTTGAACCAACTGTTCCAAATCCGCCAACAAAGTAGGGGCACTGACGTAGCCCAAATGGAAAGCACCATAGTGCAAAACTACCAGATGGGGACTGTTAATCCTGCCCATATCTTCACATACTTGTAGAATTCCCTCTACATTGCAATCAGACACAGCCCTCCGCACCACCTCCACTCCTTTAACATCAACATTGTTTGCCACATGCCTGCATTCAGCAGACTGCTGTAAACCATGGACAAACATATCTCCGAGCACCAACACCCTGACTTTCTCCACCTCTGCCATCTTAACTACACACTCTCTCTTTCTACACAAATCCACAACATCAACATCTGATTTGCTGATTCATACAGTCCCCTTTCATTACTGGATATGCTGGAAACCCCCGGATGTGGCAAGCCCTATCCGCGGACAGCCGCGGTGTCTGAGCGTCAAGTAACTCTTAGCCAGCCTTCTACCCTTTCCACATCACTCTCGGTGCCATTCTCTCATTGGATACAGCTAAGCAGTCACACAACCATCCACCAATCACATCCAAGACCTCTACTTCTAACTCCATCATCAGAGTTCCGCACTTCAAATGTACAGTTGATCACTCTGAGTACAAGTCTCATATCATTGGAATGCACCTACTACAAAAACTACTGTACAAGTCTCCAAAATTTCTACTTACAGCTCCATGCATATCCACTTGCATGATTGCAAACTACAGGTATGCATATTTTATCCAGAGTTCATGTACAACTCTTGTGAATGCATATAAACAGAGTAATGCCACTAAACCTGTATAGCCTATAGATACATGCCAACCCTCCCGATTTAAGCGCGAGACTCCCAATTTTTCATTGAAAAATCACAATATTTTTTACTGTCTCCCACCTAAATTAATGCTAATCCCAATGCAATCCTATGGGAAAAATAAATGTTCCCGATTGCTGTGGTGAAATCTCCCTCTCAGGGGCTCCCGATTGTTGGCATGTCTACCTATAAAATGAACTTATTGACATTGTTCCCATCTACTATAATCAAGTGTCACTTCAAAAACTGTCTGCTATCTACAACACACCTTTAAAAAACCAAGTGAATTTCATGCTCTTACAATTCTACTCATTTGCAAAGCATGTTGCACTAACATATTGTAAATAAAATATAAAGGCTGCACATAGTCAAATGAAATGCATACATACACTATGTTCAGATATCAAACAAGAATACTACCACAAAAACAGATAAATCAACATCTACATTAACATCAGTGCTATAAACACACAAAATTAGTAACTTCTTTCTTTTACAATTGCACTGAAGACCACTCTTCTGAAAATCAGTAGCATCTGAACTACAAACAACTATCCGAAGAACCCTGCTCATTCCACAAAAAAAGAGTAAGTACAATACTACCTTAATATTTTTATTGTTCGTCAAACACACTGTGTGTTCATTCATGTAATTTGCGCACCAAAAAAAACAGCTATTTCTGAACCATTCTGCTCACAAATCCCCGTTTATTAAACAGAGATTAGCAGGCAGAATGGCACACAAATCCCCGTTTTCTTGGAACACAAATAACATACTCAACCCTTAGAATATTAGTACTACAAACAAAGAACTGTTCTAATTTTAGACCATTACATTTACTATTAATGCTTCTCCTCACCACTAGCTCACTTTCTACTCTCATCTGAACCGCAGTTTAGTAACAGACAAATAGAAAAATAGCCTTCCCAACTAATTGTAACTGCCCAATGCAACATCACACACCACCACATACATCTTTCCCATCGTACTAAGACACTGATGCACACAAGACACATACATTGCAGAATGGCCTAACCCATACCTTCTTTTTTGTCCAACAGACCCCAAAGAATGCCTACCAAAAGCAAGTCCGTAGAAAGCAATGCAGAAATAGAGCAAATGAAAATAAAAGTGCCCAAAATAAGCATCCATCTCTACCAGAGTTTGTACAAAACGTTCAAACAAAACAGCTAATACAGTCATTTAGCAAAACAAAACAAGCTTCTAGTACATAAACTTTGACTCCTCTTTCAAAATGCTTAACAAGAAATCGGCTACCACTACTGCTAAAACTGCTCCTATAAATCATAAACAAAACATTTTTTTTTGCAAAAATGTTCTGCTACAGAGTCCTTCAGAATCTTATCAAAACTGGAGACAAATCATGCACAACCCTTCAAACCTACCGCAGAAAATTAATCTTAGAAATTTTAATAGACAGTGCAATCCTTCTCAAAATAAAGTTATTCATTTTAGTGTTAAACAGAATGAAAGCCCTAACATAACTAACTACTAAATTACAAAAAAAAACTTCTCAATAAACGGAATGTCAACAAAAATAACTTCTTGAATATCGGTGGAGGTGAATGGAGTCACACCACGAGCACAGAACCATATTTTAATGAAGAAGCATGCACACAAAACCAAACAAACACAATTGCCATCCATAGCAGTGGACGAGGTAATGAAAAAATTAATAATACCATAATGGAAGAAGAAATACTGCTTCCAAAAATATCCCCAGAAAACTCAGAATTACCTCTCCATTCGACTGAACCAGAATGTCCAGTATACAAATGGCCATGCACGTCAATGTGTAACATTCACAAAAACATGTTCAAATCTTTACGCCAGTTCTTCAATCAGTATGTGAAAGGCAAAGACAAAATCAAAATGAAAGTGCTGCAAAATATGGATACCTGTCCAGTGCGCAAATACACAGGACTACCAGGACATTCATTAGTCTGCATTTCAGGACATATTTGTAAAAGCACCTTCCATCACATCAAAATGATATCAACACATCATTCAACTATAAGAAATCTAGTCTATAAACTATACTATGCTAAAAGTCCTGCTTTAGCACTAGACAATTTAAATAACACTCTTGTGGTACACCCAAAGACCTACTCGAAGAAATCAACCATATCCAGAGAAAATATTTTGGAAGTGAAATCCACTGACAAATGCAATAGCTTTACACCAGACTAGCAACAATTCAGCACATGGCAACCTTCTACTACACACATACAAAAAAGAAATACTAACATTTAAAAGTACATCCGCTGAAGTACCAAACCATGTGTGTGTGTGTGTTGCCGCCAAACTTTTTTATAAAAATAACACAACAACTATAGACATAACATACAAAATAGAAGACAATGAAGATTCCAAATGGTTTGAATTAGCTCTCTACCTTGTAGCAGAAAACAAATACGAAACAACTGACCCCTTAATACAATTACTGCACTACAAAACTTGACAACAACCAACCTCCTATAGGTGCTATCACAAATAACTTGGAATTATTCCCACTACCAAAACCCCTGCAACAACTCAATTTATATGAGAGCATCATAATTCAAACAATACGCCCATTTCAAGCAATAATATGCCTTCAACCAAAAACAGCAAAATTACCTCCCTCTGAATTGGTGAAAGGCATTTGTGGCAAAGTAGTTTATTTACCATCAGATCTGAGAGAAAATGTGCGCACTCTGGGAGTGCAACGTCCAATACAGCAATCTGTAATTGTCTTAGTAAATGGTGTACCAACAAAAGACAAAGAAATGTGGCAACAACTCGTGGATTTACATAAAGTTAGACAAGCTTTGCAATATCTATAAGACAATAATGAATACTACAAAGAAATAAATATTGAAGAAAACTTAAGGGAAACAACTGAAATAATTCAAGAGTCCCCAGAAACTGGTCAATTTGAACTTCTAGATCCTGCAACAGTATCCAGTATTTTAGACCATTATACAATTCATCCATTACACTCTAATGACACCCTCGATGATGCACTAGAAACGTACCAAATGTGACAAACCAAAGGATCACCAATCAGCATATGGGAAAAAAGTATAGAAGCACGTGCTTTCCCTCAACTCTTTCCTACTGGCAAAGGAGGTAGGTACGATGATAGACCCACTCAGATAACAGCATCAGAATACCGCTCATTACGAATGTATTCCGAAGATCCCAGATTTAGACAAAACGTGGAATACATATTCCACCTACTCTTTGAAAGTGAACTAGCAACTCTATGTTAGGAGTTGCACACATATTGAAATTAGAAACCCACTTTCAAAATATGTCAGCTACGCAATTAATACAAAAAGTGCAAGAAAAAGATGAGGTTTTACAATCAAGCATTACAAATCTGTAAGCAAACATGCGTGGTACGAAAGAGTACTGGGTCCGATGTCACGGAGATGTACGTTGTATGATAAGAAACCTTGGCCCACCCACTTGGTTTGTACATTAAGTTGTGCAGAATATGCATGGGAAGATTTACATGATTTCCTACACATATCAAACAAAAACAAAACAAACATAGATATACTAACACCTGAAGAACTTTGCTCTCAAGATCCTGTTAATGTTTCAAGATATTTCCATCATCGTTTCATTGCTATGCTACACTTTATTTGTAATAAAACTGTTCCTCCCCTCTGAGAAGTGCAACACTTCTTTTGGAGAAAAGAATACCAAGCCAGAGGAGCACCACATTTCCACATGCTTTTATGGATTAAAGATGCTCCTAAATTTGGTCAATACAGTGATTCTACTGTTTTACAGTTTATCGAAAAATATGTCACTTGTGAAATTCCATCGAAAGCAACAAATAGTGATCTTCATGCACAAATTGTACAATTTCAAAGACACAAATGTGGCAAATATTGTCGTCGCAAATACAAAAACAAAGGGAAATACTACACCAAATGTCGCTTTACAGAAACAGGTGAAGTGAAAAACTTCATGTCTTCAGTTAGACAAAGTGTTAAAGGTAAATCAACAAAGAACACGTATTACATAAAAAGAACAGAAGAATCAAAATATATCAATTATTACAATACAATCATTGCCCTCTTATGTAATGCAAACATAGATGTGCAGTACTTTGCAGACATTTCCACTGCAGTTGCACGATACGTTACAGCCTACTTAACAAAAGCATAAAAAACAGAGATTCAAGACCTCTGGAATGACTTATCATCAGACAAAACACTATCTCAAAAATTGTACAGCTTATGCATAAAAATGCTCTCTCATAGAGAATAATGTGGCTCCTATGAAGCTGCAGATCGTTTAACTGGTACTGCTTTGTATGGAAAATTTGAAAATATAGTATGGCTAAGTCTTGGTCCTGCTAAATCTATAAAAATCAAATGAGGACATAGAAACATTAGCCAAAAATGATCCCAACAGCCAAGACATTTTGAAAAACAATTTACTAGACACATACTACCCGAAAAGGAGTACCACTTTGGAATCCATCTGTCTATACCACATAGCCCAAAACTTCACATACAAAAATAATATAAAACCTGATGAAAAAAAGGTAGATATAGAGTGACAGATTGTGAAGGCAGCTTAGTGAAACTTACCAAATGAAGCTTAATTAATCATATCAAATTGTCATTAAAAAACTCCTCAAAAGAAAGAACTATATTACATGACCCTGCTACAACTTTTTAAACCATGGAGAAAAGAAGAAGAGATACTAGAAAACTATGACTCCTCTGAAGACGCTTTCAAAGCAAATGAAAGCACTATCACCGATATAAACTTTACGCAGTACAAAACAATGTTGCACAATGAACAGAAACACGAAGAAGAACTCAAGGCCCAACTAGATAAGGACACTCCCGACAGTAGTTAGCCTTCTGTAACAGGAAGTCAAGAACCACTGGGACAGCACTAATAGCAAATAAGGCAGAATTAGCTATGACAGAAGTAGAGAACACCATGTGTCACTATGAAGAAGATACAGAAGACTTAACTGTACTAAAATCAAAACTGAACAAAGAGCAGCGCACCATTTTTCAAGAAGCAACAAAAGAAATTGCACATGGTGTACAAAATGCAAATAAAGAATGTACCTGCCAAAAATACAAACCTATACTACTATACATCATTGGTGAAGCTAGCTCAGGCAAAACATTCATAATCAAAATCATCAGCAAGTTCCTTCAACAATTGACAAACAACAAACTGTTAGCTGTTGTAACTGCCCCCACAGGTTTAGCTGCCTACAACATAGGCAGTGTCACTTTACCGCGATTAATACTCCTTACAGTAGAACACCAAAACAAATTAGAATATTACAAACGTTCTACAGAAGCTGCAAAGGAACTACCCAGAGTGTTAAAACAAATGAAAATGCTACTAATAAATGAAGTGAGCATGGTCTCCAACCTAATGTTGACTTTGATTCACCTCAGATTGCAAGACATACTTAAAACAAACTACGAAGAGCTCTTTGGAGGAAAACACATTATTGTTTTCAGAGATATTATTCAATTGACACCATTGAAAGGTGAACCTATTTTTAAAACCTTAGGACACAAACTCTGCCGTAAAACTGTTGGCAGCATAGGAAATGTCAACCTTTGGCAACATTTCCAATACAGAGAATTAACAGAAAACATGCGCCAATCTGCAGACCTCACTTACCCCAACATTTTAAAAAGTATTAGAGTTGGTGTACTATCTCAAGAAGCACAAGCAATAATAAAAACCCGGCACATCCATGCCCTTTAAGCCATAACTCATGTGCTACTGATGTTATGGAACAATTAGCGCACAAAAATGTCAATTGTATGTCCTTAATGCCAACTCTTGCAAGCTGCTCCAAATTTAATGAAACAATGTTGAAAAAAGAAATGCAACCAATAATTGAAATTTGCTCCACAGACAAACTGGACGTACATGGTATGACACTACCTATGTGTCAGAAAGCCACAACAAGAATAAATACCTTAGAAAATTCTATCTCCAACACAGCTGGTTTGGAGAAAATATAAAAATTATCCTTAAACTGTAGAGTAATGCTTAAACGTAACCTTGACATGGAGCAAGGACTAGTTAATGGAGCACTGGATACAGTTGTTGGCTTTCAAACATACCCACGTGACAACAACATTCAGTTTGTCAATATTCTCTTTGACAAACTTTCAGAAGTAAAAAGGATAGGGCGCTCAAACCTCGATTCCTTCTCTTCAAAGACATGTATGTACACAGAGAACAATTTTCTCTAACTCTAGATATGCAGTCACCATTCATAAATCACAAGGTCTTACGCTAGACAAAGCATTGATAGATATTGGTAACAAAGTCTTTAAAGAAGGCATGAGCTACGTAGCACTATCACGCTTACGTACACTTGACGGTCTATTTCTAATCAACGTTGATGCAAGTAAAGTAAACACTGATATTCCTTGAATTTTAGAATACAATAGACTACGTTCACTATACACCCCCCATCTAAGCACATATCATGTTCCACAAAAAGGAAAATGTTGTAAAAGAAAACTAATTCAGACAGAAATGCAACAGGATCTGACTGCAGATCCTCCAAAGAGAGTAAAATAAGCTAATACTTCATCAATTACCACAACCAAAGAAGAACCTATTACTCAAAGTAACTCAGGTACTTCTTCAAAGAAGCAACACACACTCTGAAAAAATGACTTGGACACAGAACTGGTCCATTCAAATTTTCAAATATAACTGGTGTAAGTTGCTACGCAAATGTAGCAATGAATATTCTATTTCAATTGCCACCAATTGTTGACAACATTTACTTACATAGTACAGACCAACTGCATTTGCAAATGTTAGTACTTCATAGAAACACAACAAACAATCCTGACAACACGTATAGTGTTCATGGAATAAGACAAGAATTGGACTACTGTGCTGGAATGGTGAAATTCACTATAAACTCACAAGCAGATCCACAAGAATTTCTAATGTACTTTCTACAAGTACTGGAAAACAAAAACATACCTATAAATGAAATCTTCCAGATTTCATACCTATGGAAACATGCATGCACTCTCTGCAACAATGTGACACAGGAGCAAATCCCTAATGAGCGCTTTGTGTAAGTATCCATACCTAATGTGAATCCGTTCCATTTAAGCAACTTGTACAAAATGCAAACCATAGTGGATTATGTACTACATGCAATTCAGATAATTGCTCCACCTTACAAATAGAAACACATAGTAAATACGTAATACCGATGCTTCTACGTTACAATGCAGATGGTACCATAAACAACTGCAAGCTGACTGGATTCACACATGGTCAAGTATCACTTGGTAAGAAAACCTTCACAACAATAGGTATAATCTACCACGCAGGAGCCACGACCAATGCAGGTCACTACACTGCATATATAAAAAAGAAATGTGGATGGTTCGAATGTAATGTTAGTACCATTACTATAAAGCAGAGATTACCAGCAAATCTTACAAATGCTTATTTAATCTTTTTAAAACCAAAATTCAATAACTAATCTGTACTTAAACATTTACAAAAATTCAATTAAAAAACTATAAACTGTTAGAATACACCAACAGGTATCTAACTGCCCCAAGATTCTATAACAACCAAACAGATAAATGAATACCTCTAAATTACAACAAGAAATAAACAGTTAGAATACCCCAACAGGTATCTAACTGCCCCAAGATTTTGCAACAACAAAACAGATAAATCAATACCACTAAATTATAACAAAAAAATAGACAGTTAGAATACACCAACAGGTATCTAACTGCTCCAAAAATCTGCAACAAGCCAACAGATAGAAAATTAGCCAGAAACTTATAAGTCTTTATAAAATACATACACTAACATGCTCTCTTCTTTTAGCACAGAATTTGGAAAAGAATATGTTCTCGAGTTACCAAACTCATGAAAAAAATATATCCAGTCTCAAAAAATCAAACAGTAAGTATATTCTAATAGAACGCATAAATACTGCTGCATAACAGAACCATTGAAGCAAACATCTAACCATACACCACAATACAACATTTTCACTTATATGGATATGTTATAATACAGTGCTTGTTACCAAACTCTACAATCTTAATAACATGACGTAGCCAAAACTTCACATACAAACGATACAAATCAAACAGTACAGAAACTGTAGATTTACAAACATTTGATACATATTTGATTCTATGGGTGTGATCTATGGGTGTGATATGCTGCGGTGGTTGTGGCCAGGGCCTAGAGTCTTGGGTGTATGGTCTACGGCCTATGGCCTGCAGCCATGCATTCAAGACTCTAGGCCCTGACCACAACCACTGCAGCACATCACACACACAACCACCGCATCATATCACACCCATGTTGTCCTATAACTTCAGTGCTTATGACTTTGGTCTTGGGTGCATGGCCTTTGGCCATGCACCCAAGATTCTAGGCCCTGGCCACAACCACCGCAGCATATCACACCCATGTGGCTTATAACTTCAGGACTTATAACTTCGGTCTTTCGGCCATGCACCCAAGACTCTAGGCCCTGCCCACAACCACTGCAGCATATCACACCCATTGTGGCTTATAACTTCAGTACTTATAACTTCGGTCTTGGATGCATGGCCTTAGGCATGCACCTATGACTTTAGGCCCTGGCCACAACCACTGCAGCATATCACACCCATAGATCACACCCATAGAATCAAACATTTTAACTGTCTATATGGGCCCACCCATATCACACTTTCTGCAAAGTTTGGTGAGAATTCATCCAGGCAGAGCGAAGTTATAACCCACCCATGGTGGCTTATAACTTAAGTGCATATATCTTCAGTCTTGGGTGCATGGCCTTTGGCCGTGCACTCAAGACTCTAGGCCCTGGCCACAACCACCGCAGCATATCACACCCATGGTGGCTTATAACTTCAGGACTTATAACTTCGGTCTTTCGGCCATGCATCCAAGACTCTAGGCCCTGCCCACAACCACTGCAGCATATCACACCCATTGTGGCTTATAACTTCAGTACTTATAACTTCGGTCTTGGGTGCATGGCCTTAGGGCATGCACCCATGACTTTAGGCCCTGGCCACAACCACATCAGCATATCACACCCATAGATCACACCCATAGAATCAAACATTTTAACTGTCTATATGGGCCCGCCCATATCACACTTTCTGCAAAGTTTGGTGAGAATTCATCCAGGCAGAGCGAAGTTATAAGCCACCCATGGTGGCTTATAACTTCAGTGCATATAAGTTCAGTCTTGGGTGTATGGCCTGTGGCCATGCACCCAAGACTCTAGGCCCTGGCCACAACCACTGCAGCATACCACACCCACAACCACCGCAGCATATCACACCCATGGTGGCTTATAACTCCAGTACTTATAACTTCGGCCATGCACCCAAGACTCTAGGCCCTGCCCACAACCACCACAGCATATCACACCCATGGTGGCTTATAACTCCAGTACTTATAACTTCGGCCATGCACCCAAGACTCTAGGCCCTGGCCACAAACACCGTAGCATATCACACCCATGGTGGCTTATAACTTCAGTACTTATAACTTCGGTCTTTCAGCCAGGCACCCAAGACTCTAGGCCCTGCCCACAACCACCGCAGCTTGTCACACCCATGGTGGCTTATAACTTCAGTACTTATAACTTCAGTCTTGGCCCTGGTCACAACCACCGCAGCCTATCACACCCATAGATCACACCCGTAGAATCAAACATTTTAACTGTCTATATGGGCCCGCCCATAATACACTTTCTGCAAAGTTTGGTGAGAACTCATGCAGGCAGAGCGAAGTTATAAGCCACACATGGTATCCCAGGAGGATAGCTCAGTGGCAGCGTGCTCGACTTGTAAACAAGTGACACGGAGCGTCACAGGTTCGATCCCTGGGTCCGCGCTTAGAAACCTCTGGGTATTAAGCGCGTTATAAATAACCTATCATATCATATCATATCATATCATTATAACTTCAGTACTTATAACTTCGGTCTTTCAGCCATGCACCCAAGACTCTAGGCCCTGCCCACAACCACCGCAGCTTGTCACACCCATGGTGGCTTATAACTTCAGTACTCATAACTTCAGTCTTGGGTGCATGACCTTCGGCCAGGCCCTGGCCACAACCACTGCAGCCTATCACACCCATAGATCACACCCATAGAATCAAACATTTTAACTGTCTATATGGGCCAGCCCATAATACACTTTCTGCAAAGTTTGGTGAGAACTCATCCAGGCAGAGCGAAGTTATAAGCCACACATGGTGGCTTATAACTTCAGTGCATATAACTTCAGTCTTGGGTGCATGGTCTTTGGCCATGCACCCAAGACCCTAGGCCCTGGACACAACCACTGCAGCATATCACACCCACAACCACCACAGCATATCACACCCATGCTGGCTTATAACTTCAGTGCTTATAACTTCGGTCTTTCGGCCATGCACCCAAGACTCTAGGCCCTACCCACAACCACCGCAGCATATCACACCCACAACCACTGCAGTATATCACACCCATGCTGGCTTATAACTTCAGTACTTATAACTTCGGTCTTGGGTGCAAGGCCTTCAGCCATGCACCCAAGACTCTAGGCCCTGGCCATAACCACTGCAGCATACCACACCCACAACCACTGCAGTATATCACACCCATGCTGGCTTATAACTTCAGTACTTATAACATCGGTCTTGGGTGCATGGCCTTCCGCCATACACCCAAGACTTTAGGCCCTGGCCACAACCACTGCAGCATATCACACACATAGATCACACCCATAGAATCAAACATTTTAACTGTCTATATGGACCTGCCCATATCCCACTTTCTACAAAGTTTGGTGAGAATTCATCCAGGCAGAGCAAAGTTATAAGCCACCCATGGTGGCTTATAACTTCAGTGCATATAAGTTCAGTCTTGGGTGTATGGCCTGTGGCCATGCACCCAAGACTCTAGGCCCTGGCCACAACCACTGCAGCATACCACACCCACAACCACCACAGCATATCACACCCATGCTGGCTCATAACTTCAGTGCTTATAACTGCAGTTTTGGGTGCATGGCCTTTGGCCATGCACCCAAGACTCTAGACCCTGCCCACAACCACCGCAGCATATCACACCCATGGTGGCTTATAACTCCAGTACTTATAACTTCGGCCATGCACCCAAGACTCTAGGCCCTGCCCACAACCACCGCAGCTTGTCACACCCATGGTGGCTTATAACTTCAGTACTTATAACTTCAGTCTTGGCCCTTGTCACAACCACCGCAGCCTATCACACCCATAGATCACACCCGTAGAATCAAACATTTTAACTGTCTATATGGGCCCGCCCATAATACACTTTCTGCAAAGTTTGGTGAGAATTCATCCAGGCAGAGCAAAGTTATAAGCCACCCATGGTGGCTTATAACTTCAGTGCATATAACTTCAGTCTTGGGTGTATGGCCTTTGGCCATGCACCCAAAACTCTAGGCCCTGGCCACAACCACTGCAGCATACCACACCCACAACCACCACAGCATATCACACCCATGCTGGCTTATAACTTCAGTGCTTATAACTTCAGTCTTGGGTGCATGGCCTTTGGCCATGCACCCAAGACTCTAGACCCTGCCCACAACCACTGCAGCATATCACACCCATGGTGGCTTATAACTCCAGTACTTATAACTTCGGCCTTGCACCCAAGACTCTAGGCCCTGCCCACAACCACCACAGCATATCACACCCATGGTGGCTTATAACTCCAGTACTTATAACTTCGGCCATGCACCCAAGACTCTAGGCCCTGGCCACAACCACCGCAGCATATCACACCCATAGAATCAAACATTTTAACTGCAGCATATGGTCCATTTTTATGTCCGCTGAAACCGCGCGTGTCCTAAGAACAGTTTCAACTTGCCTGCGGACAGCACGGACGGGAATACTATCCTGAGGACACCCCTCATTTTCACTAATTATGAACATCCCGGACAGTACGGGCATGGCGAATACATCAGTAGCACCTGCCACCTAAACAAATACAATATTTGAACCATCTCTTACTCCCAACCAAGACGCTGCTCCTGCCGCAAATTTGGTGAAAATCCATGCAGCGGTTTGGGCTGTAGGCGTGCGCAAAGTTTTTTACCCATTCACCCCTAGAATTTTGGGTGTATGGCCTACGGCCTATGGCCTGCGGCCCTGCACCCAAGACTCTAGGCCCTGGCCACCACCAGCGCAGCATGTCAAACCCATAGATCACACCCATAGAATCAAACATTTTAACTGTCTATATGGGCCCACCCATATCACACTTTCTGCAAAGTTTGGTGAGAATTCTTCCAGGGAGAGCGAAGTTATAAGCCACCCATGGTGGCTTATAACTTCAGTGCATAAAACTTCAGTCTTGGGTGCATGGCCAGAGGCCAAGACTTTAGGCCCTGGCCACAACCACTGCAGCATACCACACCCACAACCACTGAAGCATATCACACCCATGCTGGCTTATAACCTCAGTACTAATAACATCGGTCTTGGGTGCATGGCCTTTGCATCCCCTCTGAGAAGTGCAACACTTCTTTTGGAGAAAAGAATACCAAGCCAGAGGAGCACCACATATCCACATGCTGTTATGGATTAAAGGTGCTCCTAAATTTGGTCAAGACAGTGATTGCACTGTTTTACAGTTTATCGAAAAATATGTCACTTGAGAAATTCCATCGAAAGCAACAAATAGTGATCTTCATGCACAAATTGAACAATATCAAAGACACAAATGTGGCAAATATTGTTGTCGCAAATACAAAAACAAAGGGAAATACTACACCAAATGCTGCTTTGGTTTTCCTAGACCAGTTAGAGAAATAGGTGAAGTGAACAACTTCATGTCTTAAGTTAGACATAGTGTTAAAGGTAAATCAACTAAGAACACATATTACATAAAAAGAAAAGAAGAATCAAAATATATCAATTATTACAATACAATCATTGCCCTCTTATGGAATGCAAACATAGATGTGCAGTACTTTGCAGACATTTCCACTGCAGTTTCACGATATGTTACAGCCTACTTAACAAAAGCAGAAAAAACAGAGCTTCAAGACCTCTGGAATGACCTATAATCATACAAAACACTATCTCAAAAATTGTACAGCTTCGGCATAAAAATGCTCTCTCATAGAGAATGTGGCTCCTATGAAGCTGCAGATCGTTTAACCGGTACTGCTTTGTATGGAATATCTGAAAATATAGTATGGCTAAGTTTTGGTCCTGCTAAATCTAGAAAAAGATTTCTCAAATCATATCAGGACATAGAAACATTAGCCAAAAATGATCCCAACAGCCAAGACATTTTGAAAAACAATTTACTAGACACATACTACCTGAAAAGGAGTACCACTTTGGAAACCATGTGTCTTTACCACATAGCCCAAAACTTCACATACAAATATAATATGAAACCTGATGAAAAAAGGTAGATATAGAGTGAAAGATTGTGAAGGTAGCTTAGAGAAAATTACCAAACGAAGCTTAATTAATCATATCAAATTGTCATTAAAAACTCCTCAACAGAAAGAACTATATTACATGTCCCTGCTACAACTTTTTAAACAATGGAGAAAAAAAGAAGAGATACTAGAAAACTATGACTCCTATGAAGACGCCTAAAAAGCAAATGAAAGCACTATCACCGATATGAACTTTATGCAATACAAAACAATGTTGCACAATGAACAGCAACACGAAGAAGATCTCCAGGCCCAACTAGATAAGGACACTCCCGACAGTAGTCAACCTTCTGTAACAGAAAGTCAAGAACCACTGGGATAGCCACTAATAGCAAATAAGGCAGAATTAGCTATGACAGAAGTAGAGAACACCATGTGTCACTATGAAGAAGATACAGAAGACTTAACTGTACTACAATCAAAACTGAACAAAGAGCAACACACCATTTTTCAAGAAGTAACAAAAGAAATTGCACATGGTGTATAACATACAAATAAGGAATGTACCTGCCAAAATTACAAACCTATACTACTATCCATCAGTGGTGAAGCTAGTTCAGGCAAAACATTCATAATCAAAATCATCAACAAGTTCCTTCAACAATTGACAAACAACAAACTGTCAGCTGTTGTAACTGCCCCCACAGGTTTAGCTGCCTACAACATAGGCAGTGTCACTTTACCGCGATTACTACTCCTTCCAGTAGAACACCAAAACAAATTATAATATTACAAACTTTCTACAGAAGCTGTAATGAACTACGCGGAGTGTTAAAACAAATGAAAATGCTACTAATAGATGAAGTGAGCATGGTCTCCAACCTAATGTTGGCTTTGATTAACCTCAGATTGCAAGAAGTACTTAAAACAAACTACGAAGAGCTCTTTGGAGGAAAACACATTATTGTTTTCAGAGATCTTCTTCAATGGACACCAGTGAAAGGTGAACCTATTTTTAAAACCTTAGGACACAAACTCTGCCGTAAAACTGTTGGCAGCATAGGAAATGTCAACCTTTGGCAACCTTTCCAATACAGAGAATTAACAGAAAACATGCATCAATCTGCAGACCTCACTTACGCCAACATTTTAAAAAGTATTAGAGTTGGTGTACTATCTCAAGAACCACAAGCAATATTAAAACCCGGCACATCCATGCCCTTTATGGCCATAACTCATGTGCTACTGAGGTTATGTAACAATTAGTGCACAAAAATGTCAATTGTATGTCCTTAATGCCAACTCTTGCAAGCTGTTCCAAATTCAATGAAACAATGTTGAAAAAAGAAATGCAACCAATAATTGAAATTTGCTCCACAGACAAAATGGACGTACATGGTATGACACTACCCATGTGTCAACAAGCCACAACAAGACTAACAGGGTAATTCATAGAATTTCGCAGAAAAGTGTCGCAAGCGGCTGGCGCAGAGTGTCTGCGTGCGATTATCTGCGCCAGGCGCGTGCGCCAAAACCGATTTCCACGCACAGCGTATTCATGGATTTTAGGCTCCCAAACCAGCCGTGGCGCAGAGTATCGCAGCGACCCTGCAGCAGCGCCAGTAACGCCCCCAAGAACGCCCTCGCGCAAGGAAAAGCCATCAAAATCGCTAAATCATCGCAAAGGGCTGCGCTAACCCTGTACCAGTTTACAGGGCTGCCAAACAAGGAACGCAAAGCGGGTAACGTACATATCAGGGGAACGCGGGAAGTTTTACATGCGATTAGCCAGGGTACGTGTATGACAGGGGTACGCGTGAAGTTAAACACGCGATTAGCCAGGGTACGTGTATTACAGGGGTACGCGGGAATTTTCACACGCGATTTGGCTGGGTACGTGTATGACAGGGGTACGCGTGAAGTTTTACACACGATTAGCCAGGGTACGTGTATTACAGGGGTGCGCGGGAATAATCACACGCGATTTGGCTGGGTACGTGTATTACAGGGGTGCGCGGGAATTATCACACGCGATTTGGCTGGGTACGTGTATTACAGGGGTGCGTGGGAATAATCACACGCGATTTGGCTGGGTACGTGTATTACAGGGGTGCGCGGGAATTATCACACGCGATTTGGCTGGGTACGTGTATTACAGGGGTGCGTGGGAATAATCACACGCAATTAGGCTGGGTGGGTCCTCACAGGTGTTCCCTGTACACCCTCCACGGCCCCTGCAGGCAGCCCACAAAACAGGGGACTACCCTGCACACCTGCTCATGTCTCCCACCCCCCACCCCCCCCAGCCACCATGGGCAGCCTCCACCAGGCCCCCACTCATGTCCCCTATCACCCCCACCCCCCAGCCACCATGGGCAGCCCCCACCAGGCCCCCACTCATGTCTCCCACCCACCCCCACCCCCCAGCCACCATGGGCAGCCTCACCAGGCCCCCACTCATGTCTCCCACCACGCCCACCACCCAGCAGTGTGGGGCACCCTCCACCAGGCCCCCGCCCATGTCTCCCACCACCCCCACCCCCCAGCCACCATGGGCAGCCTCCACCAGGCCCCCACTCATGTCCCCTATCACCCCCACCCCCCCAGCAGTGTGGGGCACCCTCTACCAGGCTCCCACCCATGTCCCCTATCACCCCCACCCCCCCAGCAGTGCAGGGGCAGCCTCCACCAGGCCCCCACTCATGTCTCCCACCACCCCCACCCCCCAGCCACCATGGGCAGCCTCCACCAGGCCCCCACTCATGTCCCCTATCACCCCCACCCCCCAGCCACCATGGGCAGCCCCCACCAGGCCCCCACTCATGTCCCCTATCACCCCCACCCCCAGCAGTGCAGGGGCAGCCTCCACCAGGCCCCCACTCATGTCTCCCACCACCCCCACCCCCCAGCCACCATGGGCAGCCCCCACCAGGCCCCCACTCATGTCCCCTATCACCCCCACCCCCCAGCAGTGCAGGGGCAGCCTCCACCAGGCCCCCACTCATGTCTCCCACCACCCCCACCCCCCAGCCACCATGGGCAGCCCCCACCAGGCCCCCACTCACGTCCCCTATCACCCCCACCCCCAGCCACCATGGGCAGCCCCCACCAGGCCCCCACTCATGTCCCCTATCACCCCCACCCCCCAGCCACCATGGGCAGCCTCCACCAGGCCCCCACTCATGTCCCCTATCACCACCACCCCCCAGCCACCATTTGCAGCCCCCACCAGGCCCCCACTCATGTCCCCTATCACCCCCACCCCCCAGCCACCATGGGCAGCCTCCACCAGGCCCCCACTCATGTCCCCCTGCCCACAGGCCCTGACAATCCTCAAGCATGGGCCTAATGGCCAGCCACCACAGACCAAAGACACAACCAAGTATTACATGCGGCCATGATACTACTCCAATGGAAACAATGTAAATCAACACATGTGTCACAAACACACACAATGGTTGCAAGTGAACCTGAAAACCCATATCATGACATGCATGAAAACAATGAGATGAAACCACACATCGAAGAATTAAAAAATCCAAATAATGTATTAATAACAACAGTAATGGCAAACAAAATTAAACAAAATACACAAGTAAAAAAAAAACAAAATTAAGCTGGCTTTCCCTTTTCAAATTAAAATCAATAAATGATAATCCAAAAAAATTTCTTCCAAAGTTCAACTCCATAAAAAGGAAATGAAGGGAAAAAAGAAATAGAAAACCATTGCTCCATGGGAAAAAATATTCATAGTAAAAAAAATTTCAAAATCCAAAGTCCAACTATGTACAAAGTATTCAGTGTCCATCATCCCAACAGAAGAAATGAAACCTACCAAAAAACCTATCTAAAATGGGACTATATACAAAAGGTGGAGCAGTGTCCGTCGACTCCAAATAAAAATAAACTATAAAGGAAACCTATCACTAAATAACTATATACAATGGCGGCGGGCCAGTCCAGCCGCTCACTTAGTGGTGTTCCGGGCCAGGGCATCATCGAACTCCTTGTCTATGTCCCAGAGGCGGTCCTGTTCCATGGCCCCGAGGGTCCGCAGGGACGCCGACATGTTCACCTCCAACTCCCTGCGGATTGCCTCGAGGCACTTGGCCCGCCTCAGGGCCCTCCGCATGGAGTTCTCCGCCCTGACCATCGTGAGCCGTGCCTCTTCCGCCCGCCGCCGCTCCGCATCTATGGCGTGGCCCAACCGCTGCCACACGGAAGACACTTCCCGTCCAGGGTCCTCCTGCCCTCCGGCCGATGCCTGCCCCTCCGATGTTGAAGGCCCCGAGTCATCGTGGCTCCCACCTACAGCCTCCTGCTGCTGCAGCTGCTGCTGTCCATGTGCCCTGTCTGATGGTGCCTGCACATCCTCCTCCAGCTGGGGTGCAGTCGTTGATGTGGCCACCCCTGCTGGACGTCCGACTCCCGACTGTGGCAGGGATCTGTTGTCCACCAACCTGGCCGCACGGTCGGAGGCAGCTCCACAGGGCACCCAGGTGACACATGGGTGGGAAGATGGCATGGAGGACGACTGGGGCATAGGGGGTTCCGTGGAGGAGGGGGTCGGAACAAGGTCCAGGAAACAGAGGAATCCAGCCCTGGTGAGCTGTCCCAGTGGGTCAACGCAGTCAACGAGCCATGGAGAAGATGTGCAGACTCATCATGAAAAGACTGCAGGTCAGCTCGCATGGCCCGTTGACGCAACGCCACCTCACCCTGGACAGGCTCAACCTGGTGCAGGATAGCCACATCCGCAGGGAGAGGAAGGCCAGGTGTTGTAAGCCAATCCCCTCCCTGAGAACGGGTCTGGAGGTAGGCATCCCCGCTGGTGCAAGATGATGCAGTGACAGGAGCAGGGACAGGATTGCACACAGGCACCTCCGCGGCAGCCTGTGCTGCCTCCTGTCCCAGATCCTGCACTGCACCACTAGCACCAGTGGAATCCCCACCTCCAGACCCCGCCTCTGTCGCTTGCACGGCCTCCTCCTCCTCCAAACCCCCCACCAACCTGGATGACTCCGTGCCATCTTCCTCCGTTGGGCACTGTGGGGTCCCAGCTGCCCCTTCTGCTGCCGAGGAGTCCAACTCCAACCTCCGCCTCTTGGACCTCTCCTCGGCAGCTGCGGCCTGGGACACGGCACCGGACTCCTCACTCCCCGACGAGATCAGAACCTGGGAGGGGATCCGGGCCTTGCGGCTCCGGCTGGTGGTGCGACCCCTGCCGCTGTGCTCCAGAGCACCTTCTCCGCCCTCTTCATCAGTTGACGCTGCAGACAGGGAGAAAGAAAACACAGGCATCAGGGCACTGTCCAATGGACTCATACACACATGACAGTCATACATGAGTGGCATTGGTAAACCTCAGACATGGCATCACAATCCCCAACACACATGTCATTTCAACTTGCACACATGAGCCATACCACAGCCATATTGCAACAGCCAGCACCATCCATTCACATACAACAGCATGAGCAGCCAAAGGTCATCCACACATCACATGCAACATAGGGAGTACACTACACATGCACACACACCACCAAACTTGCATGCATGTGTACACCTCCGCCAACTGTCACAGTGTTCCGATCGACATCCATGTCACACCTGACAATCATTCCTCCACATCCTGCGCCATGCAAGCCCACACACACAACCACCATCCATGTGTCACACATGAGACCCCTCGCATGTGTCACCCTCACGGCCCTGTACACCCCCCCCTACTTGCCCACATAAAAATACATGTTCAACCTGCACACTCCTCGCACACCACACGCACAGCTTACAATCAGTATGCATGTACACTTACCGCTCGACTCCAGACGGGTCTGCCTCTCAAGGACCTGGACGTGGAGCGCTGGGGATATGCATTCCAGGACCCTCATCTGATCTTCCGACAAGTGGCCCCTTAGCATCCGCTGCCTTCAGGAGGCGCCGGGCCTTGTTGAGGGTCCTGGACCTGAAGTCCTCCCAGCGCTTCCTGACACGTTCGTAGTCGCGGACTGCCACCTCCTCCGCGTTGATGGCAGTCACGATGTCCATCCAGATCCGAGTCCGTCCTTCCTTGTCGGCGCGCAACCATCCGAAGAGGGCATCATACTGCCCCAGGACATGCTCCACCAGGACACCAACTTCGGTGGCAGTGAAGCTGGTGCCCCTCTGCCTCCTTGGCTGGGGGTTGCCACTGGTGCCAGATGTTGCAGTGCCCGACATTGCAACCCCAGAGGCAGGAGTGGGTGGGCAACTGGGTCCTGGGGCTGGGCTGTGGGGCGATGGAAAAGCAGTCGGGAGTCTTCGGTTCCAGCAAGGGTGGTCACAGCAACAGCACCCCTGGCTGATGTGCAGGCAGCAAATGGCAGGGCATGTGGGCAGCAGGCAGTCAGGCAGCAGCAGATGGCAGGTGGGAGCGTGCTCAGGGCTCTGGGGGGCAGTAATTCGGCCTTCTGGGCAGGAGCGTGGTCTTCCGTGTGTGAACGCGTGGCCAGGTTGATACGGAGTGATTTTACACGTGAAAATCCAGCACGTCTGTGTGTAATTCGAGGAAAGGCCCTTATCGCGTAAGCGCGTCAGCACACGTCTGTACATTCATTGGCCCAAAGGCCACCAGCGTATGCGCGTCTATGAAGTCACGTGCACGTTGAATATGGCACACGTTTGAAATGTTGTGTGTAAAAAAAATGAAAGACACGTCCGAGTGTCAAAGCGTGTAATTGGTGGAAATGGCCTTAGCGCGTACACGCGGAAGTGACAAAGCGTGTAATTGGTGGAAATGGCCCTAGCGCGTACACGCGGAAGTGACAAAGCATGTAATCTGTGGAAATGGCCCTAGCGTGTACACGCGGAAGTGACAAAGCGTGTAATTGGTGGAAATGGCCCTAGCGCGTACACGCGGAAGTGACAAAGCGTGTAATTTGTGGAAATGGCCCTAGCGCGTACACGCGGAAGTGACAAAGCGTGTAATTGGTTGAAATGGCCCTAGCGCGTACACGCGGAAGTGACGCTGGACGTGTGGGCCTGCATAAAAGGTACGTGTAGAACACCAATTCCTTGTACGTGCTTTTCGTGGAGAGCGAGTGGGTGAAATCCGTACTTCTTGTCGTTTCACACGCGATTTACTTCACGGCGTTTCAAGTTCGTACTCCCTGTTACCTCTGACAGCTTTTTCTCTTTCTTCTCTTTTTCTGGTTTTCCTGGGCCTGTTCCCTCAAACAGCGTTCCCTTCTACTGTTGTCCTGTCTCCTCAGACAGAGTACAATTCTTCTTTTGGCGGGGGTGTTGCCAACGCGCACACGCGCTTCTTTTTCACGCTCTTTTTCCTGGCAGACGGTGAGTCACGCACGTATCTAACATCTGTGCTTGCCCCGTGTGTAGCTTACCCCTTCAGAGGTCAATCTAGGCTGCGTGTGACACGCATACGTTCATTCTTGTGTTACTGGGTGCCACAGCGTAGTGCAGGTTTTTTTTCCGCACACGTGGTCTAGGAGGGGTTGCGTGCACGTCATCTCCCTTTTTTGGGCTTCCTGTGCGTTGCGTGACCCGTCATCTTTCCCCAGGGGTCACATTCAGCCTTGCTAGAATACTAGGGTACAATTACCATCTGGTACCCAACCCCTTTGACCCCCAATCGCCCAGGACAATAGTTTACAGCCACTCCCATACGCACATTAACATCAGTGCCATGGTTGGGAGGTGAGGAATCCGTAAGGGTGGCAAAGGTGGACGAGCCACAAGTGGTGGCTGTGGTGGATCCGGTAGGGGACGTGGTCGTTACTTGCAGGGTGACCTTGTCCCCCCATGTGTGGAGGACCAGTCAAGGGCACCCATAATCCCCCCCCGCCCCCCCTGGTTGAGGCTGATGTGGCTGACACCATCCATGCTCAGCCCTTGTTGGACCAGCCCATTGTGGCACCAGACCTGGCTGACTCCATGGCTGACTTCCAGGTCAGCAGGCCTATGACACGTGCGCTGGTGCACGTTGTTGTCATCAGGCCACGTGGATCAGGGGCAGCAAGGTCATCTGCTGCCCCAAGTAGGCAGGGTGGAGAGGCTACAGGGGCAGCTGCGGCTCCATCCACCCCAGCTCTCACACACCCAGCCAGGACAGTGTCAGTCCTAGTCCATCCTGCTGACATTCCCCCTGACACCATTACACTTGAGCCAATGCCTGCACCAACTCCCATGCTGAGTGTGCAATCCCACACTCCTGATACAGAGTCCACCAGGGCTCCTGCCCCTAGTGTCCAGAGCGGCGTAGGACACTCAGGATCACCACCACCTTCCAAGCGGAAGAGGAAGAGTGCTCGTCCGGCACAGGCTGTTGCCCCAGACACGGCTACACAGTCCGGCCCGTCGAGGAAGCCCAGCTTCACGGATGCCGAACTGAATGCACTTGTCGAGTATGTGTCCGCACATGATAACGAATGGTCATTGTTGCAGGATCCAAGGCCACACCTGCACAACGCCAGGCACACTGGCAGACCGTTGCAGACATCGTAAGTGCCCTTGGAATCGTGAGGCGCACAGCCAATGATTGCTATAAGCGCTGGAATGACCTAAAGCGCAGGGCAAAGAATAAGCTGGCCTCAAGTCATGCCGCAACTCTAGTGACTGGAGGTGGGTCTCCAGTAGAAGACATGGAATTCACTCCACATGAGTCAGTCGCTGGGACCTACGTCACGGAGGAACAGATCCAAGGCGTGGGAGATCTGCCTGATTATGAGGCATTGTCCGGTGAGTGCACATGCATGTGTGTGTCATCCATGTGCATGGTGTGTGTGTGAGGGCTTCTGTTTGTGTGCCAGGTGAGGGTGTGTGCACCTGAGTCATTTGGGTCACCCATGTGCTTCATGCAATACATTCTGCGCAGCAGCATTTGGCCATAGCAGTATCCCATCTGCCAACAGTAGACATCTAGCCCAACAGCACGCCAGTTGCCCTTGAAGTGTCACCTTGCCACAACATTGTTGCTTATTTTTCTCTGTTCATTTAGGCAGATTGTTTGCATTCCACCACTTTTACTAGGCATTTCCCAGTCCTCTAGTCACATGTCTGACATGGCTATGGTAAAGTGGAGTGACTTTGTTACCTGGATATCATTTGTTTAGACATGTCCCTGTGCAATCGGACCCTTTTGGACTGGCAGCTCCAGGTGAAAAATCAGACCTGTTTGAATTAGAAAAGCTATTACATGAGGGAACTGGACTGAATGAATAAGTGCTGCCCTCCTCTCCATCTTCACTCAATAGCAATGGTACATGCCATCTGTGTGATGGCATGTGTATTTCACGTGGCAATCACAGGCCAATGTATGATGCCACTGCCAGGCAGCATGCAGAAAATGTGTTCATCTTCCATCTTGGTGTCATCAGTGTGTGCCATTTGCCTACCCTTCATACGCAGTGAGGGTGCATGCATGGGAGGGTTTTATTCATGTGGGACATGTGTCAATCAAGTACTGTTTCTGTTGCTTCTCAGCCCTCATTGTGTGCCATGGTGCTAATGCCTGTTTCCATTTGTTTGCTTTTATGTCTTTGCAGGGGAAGACGCACCTGATACTGCTGGGGTTGTGGAGATGGTGCAGACCCAGGAGGGGTCTGAGGGCCGACCGACCACCAGTGAGGGACGTGGTGTGGTGGTGGGTGAGAACCCACAACTGCTGCAGGTCGTGCTCTCAAGGGGTGTCTCTGGCTGCACCTCCCCTGAGCTGTACTCAGGTGTTGATTCGGATGATGAGACCTACGTGCCGTCGCAGTTGAGTGTTCCTGGGAGGGATTCTGTTCTGTCCCACCCACCTGCACCAGGGTCAGAACCCTCAATGGGGATGTCAGTGTTGGCAGCTACGCCTTTGGTGGTTACGGATGCAGGGTCACACTCCGCGACATCTGATCCTGTTCCTGGGCCAGCAGATCAGAGGGGGAATGCAGTCCTGCAGCCTCAGGCAGTGCTGGCACAGCAAGGCGCAGTTCGCCTTGCCCCAGACAGGTGTGGTGCCCGCCGACGTGGTGGCCGTACGCCACCTGGCAATACCGCATGGGAGCAATCCATTTACGGTATGGCAACCCAACAGGCAGCATCATCAGAGATGATGGCTCAAGCCATGGATAGGGTTGCCACTTCCATTGTCCCCCCCGAAAGGCTGATGGAGCGACTACAGCAGGCAACCGACTCCATCTGCCAGTCACACAGGGAGGACATGTTGGCATCCAACAGGGACAGGCGGGCGGCACTGGCGACTCTGCAGGAAGCCATCTCCATAGAGTCCCAGGGCCACAGGGAAGCCCTGAGGCTGGAACTCCTTCACCTCAGGACGACTCTTGTTGAGCTTGAGGCTTCAACAAACCAAAGGACAGAACAGCAGCTGGAGCGTCTCACCCGTACGCTCTCAGCTGAGATACAGGCAACTAGGGTGGATGTCCGGGCATCCCGTGAGTTGTTGCATGGGGACCTCCGCACACTCATCCTCCAGAATGAGACCTACCACACCCGCATGCTTGCAGCCATGGAGGAACAGACTAGGGCCTTGCGTGGGCTGCCTCCCATAGTGCCACCACCTCCGGATGCAGCTGCACAGGGTGATAATAGCGACAGCAGTGATACTCCCACAATATGGTAGCCGTGTGGGCCATGAGCCCATGGAGGTGTTTTTTTTTCGCAAGATCCACACAGGTGGGTTTTGGTGTGCACCCTGTCCTCGGACCTCCTGGGTGGCCTCCCCAACCCCCCCGGGCCCATTAATGGCCATTTTTGATTTTTTTTGTTTTTTTTTTTGTTTTTTTTTGTTTTTTTTTTTGGGACAGTGTGTTGCCTTGTGTGGCTCCCGTGGGCATACGCTGCATTGTGGCTGGGCACATGCAGGCTTGTCATGTATTTGGTTCAGATGCTTGGGTTTTTGTCACACACACCCCTCCTGCTTCCCGTTTCCATGGGCTTGCAAAGGGTGTGCCCAAGTGACATTGACGTACATGGTGACATTGGACTCCCACTACATGTGTGGGTAGTCTAGTCAATACTGTGTATACATTCCTAGTGCATATTGCTGTTGTGTTGTACACTGCATGTTGCATTGATGTGTAACTCATCATCCATGTCTACCTCCTAATTTGCAGGTCCTTTCCTCATGTCTACACAAGGCCCTCTACGGGTCCATGTTGGCAGCAGTGCACCGACAACTCTACATGGCGGCAACACTGTACAGTTGGAAGTGGTGGGAGTGCAGGCATTTCCAGGTGGTGAGACTACTGATTCCTTACATTTGTAATGTCATGTTAATGGTAGTTTGGAGGGTCAGTAGCTGATAAGTGTTATTGCTAAATACCTGCTCAAGTGTGTTGTTGGTCCTGCATTACTGTGAGCATTTCATGTGTAGCAAGTTTCAATTAGGGACACTGTACTTTGTGACACTTGTGTCATGTTGTGGGGATTACTTTGTTTACCTGCACATAGCATGACATGGCACGGTGTGTCGTGTGGCGGTGCTGGGGATGGGTTGGGTGACATGGCACTGTCCTCATGTTGCATTTTGCAAGTGGGTATTCATTTTAGCTGCATGAATGTGTCTTTTCACAAAACTGCATTGGTGGTGTCTGTGTAGGTAGGGATGCACACATTGTAACACTTCCAGGTGAACAATCTCAGGCTGATATGGTTTTGACGGTTGATTCTCCAGACATTCAGGATCAGTGTCAGGTTGAGTCATCATTGATTGTAAGATGGTATGTGCCAGGGCAGTTTGCACTCCACAGGGGTGTGATTTCTATGTGAAGTAATTAGCCACTAGCTGTGTACGGGCTGCCTCCCCCCGTGCCCTTTCCCCTCCCATGCGCAGCGGGCGTGCATGTGGTTGGGGATGTGGGGGCACCACCATGTCCACGGCCAGGCCCCGGCCTGTTGCAACGTTGTGCAGGACACATGCTGCCACTATGATCCTTCACACTACTGGGGGAGCGTATAACAGCTGCCCGCCAGAACGGTCAAGGGAGCGAAAGCGTGACTTAAGCACTCCGAATGTGCGCTCCACTATGCCCCGGGTTGCAATGTGGGCTGTGTTATATCTTACCTCAGGTGTCGTGGTGGGGTTCCGAATCGGCGTCATCATTTGGGGGCTGAGAGGGTAGGCACAGTCCCCTGTGGAGGTGGTGATGGGTATCATTGGTGGGGTTGTGACCTTGCTCAGTATCTGACATGCATGCATGTGCAGTGGCATTCATACTCACCAAGCAGCCATGTATCGCCATGCCGCCCAGCTTCTAGGTCCCGGCTTAGGGTGGACATTCGGTAAATGAAGCTGTCGTGGGTGGACCCGGGATAGTTGGCATATACTGAGGTGATGATTCCCTTGGCATTACATACTACCTGCACGTTGATGGAATGCCAGTGCTTGCGGTTCCTATAGATGTGCTCAGATGCCCTGGGTGGACGTAGGGCCACATGGGTGCAGTCGATGGCACCTAGCACTTTGGGGAATCGTGCCACACCGTAAAAATCCAGGGCGCCAGCATGCCTTTCTGCAGGTGTTCTGGGCAGGTATATGTGCCTGCGGACTGATGGCCGTGCAGTGATGATGTTCAAGACCTGGTGTAGGCAGCGTGACTGCGTGGCCTGTGACACCCCACCCACTATGGCACTTGTCCGCTGAAATGATCCAGTGGCTACGAAGTGCAGTACATTGAGGACCTTCTCCAGGGGGCTGAGTGCTTGGGAGCACAGGGTGGGTGATGTGAGGTCATCCTCCCACTCACTCACCAGGTCCAGTATTATGTGTGGTGGAAACCTGTACCTCCCATACACCTGGTCATCAGGCATCCCGAAAAGGCTGGTTCTAGGTGTGAAAATTCTGGCCCTGACTATCTTCCTCCTCCTCCTTTGGTAGCCCACGGCCACTGCTGCTAGGAACGGTATATTCATCCTGGCGTCTGAGCTTGTTAGTTTTTTGGGCGCAAATTTATGCGTCGCGGGTCGACGTATGCCTGCTTCCTACTGGCGTACGTGTTTCTTTGCGCGTGTTGTGGGCGAGCGTGTGAAACTTCCCGCGCACCCCTGAAATCCAGTACCCAGGCCAATAGCGTGTGGAAATTTCCGCGCACCCCGGAATACACGTACGCTGATGTACTCACGTGTGTAAGTGCCCGCGCACCCCTGAAATACACATACATAGGCCAATCACGTGTACGCGCACTTTTGTCCAATTACACGCGATGACACTCTGACGTGCAGTCTTTCCACGTGTGCTCCAGCATCACGTGCTATGAGGGAAACACCCGTGCGGGTCACGTCACAGACGCGCTTACGCGCTGAGGGCCTTTGGTCCAATAGAATCGCGTATGCGTGCTGACGCGCTTACGCGCTGAGGGCCTTTGGTCCAATAGAATCGTGTATGCGTGCTGACGCCCTTACGCGCTAAGGGCCTTTCCTCGAATTTCACACTGACGTGCAGGATTTTCACGTGCCAAATCACTCCGTATCAAGCTGGCCACGCGAAAACACACGGAAGACCAAGCTCCTGCCCAGAAGGCCGAATTACTGCCCCCCAGTGCCCCGAGCAGCCTCCCACGTGCCATCTGCTGCTGCCTGCCTGCCTGCTGCCACCGTGCCCTGCCATTTGGTGCCTGCACATCAGCCATCTACAGGGGTCCAGTTGCTGTGTCCACCCCTGCTGGAACAGAAGACTCCCGACTGGGATAACATCGCTCCACAGCCCAGCCCCAGGACCCAGTTGTCCACCCACTCCTGCCTCTGGGGTTGCTATGTCGGGCACTTCAACATCTGGCACCAGTGGCAACCCCAGGCCAGAGGGACAGAGGGGCACCAGCTTCACTGCCACCGAAGTTGGTGTCCTGGTGGAGCATGTCCTGGGGCAGTATGATGCCCTCTTTGGATCGTCCCGTGCCAGCAAGGAAGGACGGGAGAGGATCTGGGCCGACGGTGTGGTTGCCATCAACGCAGAGGGGGTGGCAACCCGCGACGTCCAGAAGATCAAGAAGCGCTGGGAGGACTTGAGGTCCAGGACCCTTGTGAAGACCCGGCACCTCGTGGAGGGGGGCCGGGGCCGCATGAGCGGTAAGTGGCCAAGCATTGCTGGGTGAGATAGGGCATGTTGCGGTGTGCTGGTTGTCTGATACTTGCCTGTATGTGTGACATAGGCCATGTATGCATGTATGTGTGCAGGGACATCATGGTAATGCATGTGCGACCAGTGATGTGTGAACCACATGGTTGTTGCATGTGTTTAAATGCAACATGGGGAGCCCTATGCAGATTTTACACATGAGAGCATGCCAGTCTCTGTTCCTGGACATGGGTGGGGGTGAGGGATGGGTGCTAATGCCAGGTACATATATGGTAGCCATGTCTGTGTGTCTGACCTGCGTGTCTGTGACTTGTGAATGCCATGGATGCATGACACATGTGTGTGACAATGCACAGATTCACTGATGCAGCCTAGTTATCCTTGTATCCGCTCTATTTGGGGTGTATGAGGCCAGATGGATGTGACTGAGGTGAAATGTGTGCATGTGATAGGCATGACCCATGATGCATGTGAGTTCCATATCATTGTATGTTTCAAGAGTCCATTGGACATGTATGGAAATGTCCATGGCATGCACCATGCCTGTTCCTGTGTGTGTCTTGCCTGGACTGACCCATGTGTTGTGGAGGGACATGATGGAAGTGTACTTTGACAGTGGTACTCATCTGCTATTGCTTCCTGTCTAGGGGACCATTGTACAGTACCCTGATGCTTGTGTTCTATGTCTCCCTCTACGCAGCGGCTATTGAAGAAGAGGGCGGAGACGGCGCTGGGGAGCAAGGCAGCGGGGATGCCCCCACGGCTGCAGCGGAAGGGGTGGGTGAGCCCCCACAGGGGCCTGCTACGGCGGAAGACGGTGAGGAGCCATCCAGGTTGGTGGTTTCCACAGAGGAGGAGGAGGCCACCACTGAGGCACACATGGGGCCTGGTGGGGGCATCCCTGCTGGTGCAAGTGGTGCAGTCCAGGGGCAGGAGGCAGAACAGGTCACCGTGGAGGGGCCTGTGCATGTCGCTGTCCCTGACCCTGTGAGTGCACCACCATGCACCAGAAGGGATGCCCCGTCCCAGGCCCGTCCGCAGGTAGAGGGGATGTCCATGTCACCTGACTCCCCTCCACCTGTGGACGAGGGGACCCGTGGCCGTATGGAGAAGGTCCTGATTGTGGTCGCGATGCGCGCGGGTGCAATTTGTGATGACGTGCGTGCTTCCCGGGAGGAGCACGCACGTCATCACGAAGAGCACCGTGTCGACGTGGCCCAATTGGGATCTTCCATGTTCGGGGGTTTCCTGCATGTGTCGGCCAATCTGGCGGCCCTCTCCGCCTCTGTGGAGGCTATAAGCCGGTCGTTCTCCTTGCCGTCTTCCGGCCCAGATGCCACCAGGGCCCCCTGTGGACCTGCCCTGACCAATGCACCCAACTTGGTGGGGATCCCATCCCTGCCACTGTCGGGAGTCGGAGGTCCAGCAGGGGTGGACACCACAGCAACTGTACCCCAGCAGATGGAGGATGTGCCGGCATCATCAGGCAGGGCACGTGCACGACGGCGTCGGTGGATTCCATCAGCCTGGATGCCGTCGTGCTGGCAGAGGCAGTTGTGTCGGAGGCAGCAGCAGAGTCAACGTGGGAGGCGTCATGGCTCGGGGCCATCAACATCAGAGGGGCAGGCATCGGCCGGAGGGCAGGAGGACCCAGGACAGGAAGTGTCTTCCGTGTGGCTGCGGTTGGGCCAGCAGATAGGTGCGGAGCGGTGGCGGGCGGAAGAGGCGCGGCTCACGATGGTCAGGGTGGAGAACTCCATGCGGAGGGCCCTGAGGCGGGCCGAGTGCCTCGAGGCAATCCGCAGGGGGTTGGAGGAGCAGATGGCGTCGTCCCTGCGGACCCTCGCGGCCATGGAACAGGACCGCCTCCGGGACATAGACGAGGAGTTTGATGATGCCCTGGCCCGGAACACCACGGAGTGAGCCGCTGGACTTGCCCGCCGCCTTTGTATATAGTTCTTTAGTTTTAGGTTTCCTTTGTTTCTTCTTATGATTTGGAGTCGACGGACACTGCTCCACTTTTTGTATATACTTGCATTTTAGTTAGGGTTTTTTGTAGGTTTCCTTTGTTCAGTTGGGCTCATGGACCCTTGGATGTTTTGTACATAGTTCTTCACTGGATTGTTTTTTTTTTTTTATTTTATTTATTCACCATGGAGCAATGGTCTTTGCATTTATTTTTCTCTCTCGGGTTGATTTTATTTTTAATGTGACTTTGGACAACATTTTTTTGGATTTGGATTTGTAGTTTTGATTTTTTTGGACGGACATGCAGCTTATCTTTTTTTCATTGCCATTGGAGTTTGTTTCATTTCATTTGCATTCAATTTTTTTTAATACAATTTTGTTTTCATACTTCACTGTGTGGTATCATCTCATTGGTTTCATGCATGTCATGTTGGGTGTTTTCCCATTCAATTGCAACCATTGTGTGTGACGGACATGGGTTCATTTGCTTTTTGAACATTGGGGGTGTAACATGTAATTTCCATTTCCATGTGGGTGAATGGGTTACTTGGTAGGGCCTTTTGGCTGTGGAGGCTGACCATAACGAACATGATTGGGGATTGTGAGGACCTGGGTGCAGGGGGCCATGAGTGGGGGCCTGGTGGAGGGTGCCCTGCACTGCTGGGGGGTGGGGGTGGTGGGAGACATGAGTGGGGGCCTGGTGGAGGCTGCCCCTGCACTGCTGGAGGGTGGGGGTGATAGGGGACATGAGTGGGGGCCTGGTGGGGGCTGCCCATGGTGGCTGGGGGGTGGGGGTGGGTGGGAGACATGAGTGGGGGCCTGGTGGGGGCTGCCCATGGTGGCTGGGGGGTGGGGGTGGTGGGAGACATGAGTTGGACATGAGTGTGGGCCTGGTGGAGGGTGCCCTGCACTGCTGGGGTGTGGGGGTGGTGGGATACATGAGTGGGGGCCTGGTGGAGGGTGCCCCTGCACTGCTGAGGGGTGGGGGTGGTGGGAGACATGAGTGGGGGCCTGGTGGAGGGTGCCCCACACTGCTGGGGGTGTGGGGGTGGTGGGAGACATGAGTGGGGGCCTGGTGGAGGCTGCCCATGGTGGCTGGGGGGTGGGGGTGGGTGGAAGACATGAGTGGGGGCCTGGTGGGGGATGCCCATGGTGGCTGGGGGGTGGGGGTGCAGGGGGACATGAGTGGGGGCCTGGTAGAGGGTGCCCCTGCACTGCTGAGTGGTGGGGATGGTGGGAGACATGAGTTGGACATGAGTGGGGGCCTGGTGGAGGGTGCCCTGCACTGCTGGGGGGTGTGGGTGGTGGGAGACATGAGTGTGGGCCTGGTGGAGGGTGCCCCTGGATGCTGGGGGGTGGGGGTGGTGGGAGACATGAGTTGGACATGAGTGTGGGCCTGGTGGAGGATGCCCTGCACTGCCGGGGGGTGGGGGTGGTGGGAGACATGAGTGGGGGCCTGGTGGAGGTTGCCCCTGCACTGCTGAGGGGTGCGGGTGGTGGGAGACATGAGTGGGGGCCTGGTGGAGGGTGCCCCACACTGCTAGGGGGCGGGGGTGGTGGGAGACATGAGTGGGGGCTTGGTGGAGGCAGCCCATGGTGGCTGGGGGGTGGGGGTGGGTGGGAGACATGAGTGGGGGCCTGGTGGGGGCTGCAAATGGTGGCTGGGGGGTGGGGGTGATAGGGGACATGAGTGGGGGCCTGGTGGAGGCTGCCCATGGTGGCTGGGGGGTGGGGGTGGTGGGAGACATGAGTGGGGGCCTGGTGGAGGCTGCCCCTGCACTGCTGGGGGGTGGGGGTGATAGGGGACATGAGTGGGGGCCTGGTGGGGGATGCCCATGGTGGCTGGGGGGTGGGGATGCAGGGGGACATGAGTGGGGGCCTGGTGGAGGGTGCCCCTGCTCTGCTGAGGGGTGGGGGTGGTGGGAGACATGAGTTGGACATGAGTGGGGGCCTGGTGGAGGGTGCCCTGCATTGCTGGGGGGTGGGGGTGATAGGGGACATGAGTGGGGGCCTGGTGGGGGCTGCCCATGGTGGCTGGGGGGTGGGGGTGATAGGGGACATGAGTGGGGGCCTGGTGGAGGCTGCCCATGGTGGCTGGGGGGGGGGGTAATAGGGGACATGAGTGGGGGCCTGGTGGGGGCTGCCCATGGTGGCTGGGGGGTGGGGGTTTTAGGGGACATGAGTGGGGGCCTGGTGGGGGCTGCCCATGGTGGCTGGGGGGTGGGAGACATGAGTGGGGGCCTGTTGGGGGCTGCCCATGGTGGCTGCTGGGTGGGGGTGGTGGGAGACATGAGTGGGGGTCTGGTGGGGGCTGCCCATGGTGGCTGGGGGTGATAGGGGACATGAGTGGGGGCCTGGTGGGGGCTGCCCATGGTGGCTGGGGGGTGGGGGTGGGTGGGAGACATGAGCGGGGGCCTGGTGGGGGCTGCCCATGGTGGCTGGGGGGTGGGGGTGATAGGGGACATGAGTGGGGGCCTGGTGGGGGCTGCCCATGGTGGCTGGGGGGTGGGGGTGCAGGGGGACATGAGTGGGGGCCTGGTGGAGGGTGCCCCTGCACTGCTGAGGGGTGGGGGTGGTGGGAGACATGAGTGGGGGCCTGGTGGAGGGTGACCCACACTGCTGGGGCGTGGGGGTGGTGGGAGACATGAGTGGGGGACTGGTGGAGGCTGCCCATGGTGGCTGGGGGGTGGGGGTGGGTGGGAGACATGAGTGGGGGCCTGGTGGAGGCTGCCCATGGTGGCTGGGGGGTGGGGGTGATAGGGGACATGAGTGGGGGCCTGGTGGAGGCTGCCCATGGTGGCTGGGGGGTGGGGGTGGTGGGAGACATGAGTGGGGGCCTGGTGGAGGCTGCCCATGTGGCTGGGGGGTGGGGTTGGTGGGAGACATGGGTGGGGGCCTGGTGGAGGGTGCCCCACACTGCTGGAGGGGTGGGGGTGGTGGGGGACATGAGTGGGGGCCTGGTGGAGGCTGTCCATGGTGGCTGGGGGTGATAGGGGACATGAGTGGGGGCCTGGTGGAGGGTGCCCCTGCACTGCTGAGGGGGAGGGGTGGGGGTGGTGGGAGACATGAGTTGAACATGAGTGGGGGTCTGGTGGAGGGTGCCCCTGCACTGCTGAGGGGTGGGGGTGGTGGGAGACATGAGTTGGACATGAGTGGGGGCCTTGTGGAGGGTGCCCTGCTCTGCTGGGGGGTGGGGGTGGTGGGAGACATGAGTCGGGGCCTGGTGGAGGGTGCCCCTGGATGCTGGGGGGTGGGGATGGTGGGAGACATGAGTTGGACATGAGTGGGGGCCTGGTGGAGGGTGCCCTGCACTGCTGGAGGTGGGGGTGGTGGGAGACATGAGTGGGGGCCAGGTGGAGGGTGCCCCTGCACTGCTGAGGGGTGGGGGTGGTGGGAGACATGAGTGGGGGCCTGGTGGAGGGTGCCCCACACTGCTGGGGGGGTGGGGGTGGTGGGAGACATGAGTGGGGGCCTGGTGGAGGCTGCCCATGGTGGCTGGGGGGTGGGGGTGGGTGGGAGACATGAGTGGGGGCCTGGTGGGTGCTGCCCATGGTGGCTGGGGGGTGGGGGTGATAGGGGACATGAGTGGGGGCCTGGTGGGGGCTGCCCATGGTGGCTGGGGGGTGGGGGTGGTGGGAGACATGAGTGGGGGCCTGGTGGAGGCTGCCCCTGCACTGCTGGGGGGTGGGGGTGATAGGGGACATGGGTGGGGGCCTGGTGGGGGCTGCCCATGGTGGCTGGGGGGGTGGGGGTGGTGGGAGACATGAGTGGGGGCCTGGTGGAGGGTGCCCCTGGATGCTGGGGGTTGGGGGTGCAGGGGGACATGAGTTGGACATGAGTGGGGGCCTGGTGGAGGGTGCCCTGGATGCTGGGGGGTGGGGGTGCAGGGGGACATGAGTTGGACATGAGTGGGGGCCTGGTGGAGGGTGCCCTGCACTGCTGGGGGGTCGGGGTGCAGGGGGCCATGAGTGGGGGCCTGGTGGAGGGTGCCCCTGGATGCTGGGGGGTGGGGGTGATAAGGGACATGAGTGGGGGCCTGGTGGAGGGTGCCCCACATTGCTGGGGGTGGGGGTGCTGGGTGACATGAGCAGGTGTGCAGGGTAGTCCCGTGTGGTGTCGGCTGCCTGCAGGGGCCATGGAGGGTGTACAGGGAATACCTGGGAGCACACAGCCAAATCGCGTGTAGAATTTCCTGCGTACCCCTGAGATCCACGTACCCAGCCAAATCACGTGTGGAAATTCCCGTGCACGTACCCGGCCAAATTGCGTGTGGGACTTCCTGCGCACCCCTGAAATCCATGTACCCAGCCAAATCGCGTGTGGGACTTCGAGCGCACCCCTGAAATCCACGTACCCTGCCAAATCGCGTGTGGGACTTCCCGCGCACCCCTGAGATCCATGTACCCAGCCAAATCGCGTGTGGAAATTCCCACGCACGTACCCGGCCAAATCGCTTGTGCAACTTCCCGCGCACCCCTGAAATCCACGTACCCTGCCAAATCGCGTGTGGGACTTCCCGCGCACCCCTGATATCCACGTACCCAGCCAAATCGCGTGTGGAAATTCCCGCGCACGTACCAGGCCAAATCGCGTGTGGAACTTCCCGCGCACCCCTGAAATCCACGTACCCTGCCAAATCGCGTGTGAGACTTCCCGCGCACCCCTGAGATCCACGTACCCAGCCAAGTCGCGTGTGGAAATTCCTGCGCACGTACACGGCCAAATCGCGTGTGGAACTTCCAGCGCACCCCTGAAATCCACGTACCCTGCCAAATCGCGTGTGAGACTTCCCGCGCACCCCTGAGATCCACGTACCCAGCCAAGTCGCGTGTGGAAATTCCCGCGCACGTACCCGGCCAAATCGCGTGTGGAACTTCCCGCGCACCCCTGAAATCCACGTACCCTGCCAAATCGCGTGTGAAAGTTCCCACGCACCCCGCAATACACGCACACGTTATTTTTCAGTCAGCGGGTGTCCGTGTTTGTGGGTACCCCTTTGCACGTCATTTGTCCTGGAGGGCCACAGTATAGGACATTCATCATAGCTGTATATAGGTGCTATTTGTTGGCGCACATTTATTACAGGCGCAGAGACGCTACCGCCTGCTTTCTTGTGGCGGTCGTGTTAGTGCCTGTGCGCTGGTTTGACCGTGCGCTTTTTTGCCCTATTCGATTCCATGAATACGTGTTGTAGGTGAGCGTGTGGGCGTTCCGTGCACTTGCACCCTGTACTTCCCCCGTGACGCCCACATTTTGGCAAGTTGTTCCCCATTCCGAGTGTTACGCCCCGTGTTCCACCTACTTTTGTTGTGTGCGCCGCGCTATGTGCGATTTTCGCTGTGGCCTGTGCGATTTTCGCTGTGACCTGGCGCACGCCGTTAGATGGCCTGTGCGCCAACGTGCGCTGCGCACTTTTTTAGCGCACATCCGATGGTTTTCTCGCGCACGCCCTTCCATGAATCGATGTGCGCTGCTTTTCGTGCGATTTTCGCACTTGCACTGCGATTTTCGCTATTCCACTGCGAATCGCACGTTTTTGGCCACTTGCGCCGCGCTAATTATTCCATGAATCGGCCTGTATATACTTTAGAAAATTCTATCTCCAACACAGCTGGTTTGCAGAAAATATTAAAATTATCCTTAAACTGTACAGTAATGCTTAAACGTAACCTTGACGTGGAGCAGGACTAGTTAATGGAGCACTGGGTACAGTTGTTGCCTTTCAAACATACCCACGTGACAACAACATTCAGTTTGTCAATATTCTCTTTGACAAACTTTCAGAAGTAAAAAGGATAGGGCGCTCAATAGCTCAATTCCTTCTCTTCAAAGACAAGTATGTACGCAGAGAACAATTTTCTCTAACTCTAGCATATGCAGGCACCATTCATAAATCACAAGGTCTTACCCTAGACAAAGCATTGATAGATATTGGTAACACAGTCTTTAAAGAAGGCATGAGCTATGTAGCACTATCACGCTTACGTACACTTGACCATCTATTTCTAATCAACTTTGATGCAAGTAAAGTAAACGCTGATATTCCTTGCATTTTAGAATACAATAGACTACGTTCACTATTCACCCCCATCTAAAAACATATCCTGTTCCACAAAAAGGAAAATGTTGTAAAAGAAAACTAATTCAAACAGAAATGCAACAGGATCTGACTGCAAATCCTCCAAAGAGAGTAAAAGAAGCTAATACTTCATCAATTACCACAACCAAAGAAGAACCTATTACTCAAAGTAACTCAGGTACTTCTTCAAAGAAGCAACACACACTCCGAAAAAATGACTTGGACACAGAACTATCTGGTCAATTCAAATTTCCAAATATAACTGGTGTAAGTTGCTACACAAATGTAGCAATGAATATCCTATTTAAACGGCCACCAATTGTTGACAACATTTACTTACACAGTACAGACCAATTGCGTTTGCAAATGTTAGTACTTCATAGAAACGCAACAAACAATCCTGACAACACGTATAGTGTTCATGGAATAAGACAAGAATTGGACTACTGTGCTGGAATGGTGAAATTCACTATAAACTCACAAGAAGATCCACAAGAATGTCTAATGTACTTACTACAAGTACTGGAAAACAAAAACATACCTCTAAATGAAATCTTCCAGATTTCATTCTTGTGGAAACATATATGCACTCTCTGCAACAATGTGACACAGGAAACAAATCCCTAATGAGCACTTCGTGTATGTATCCATACCTAATTGTGAATCCGTTCCATTTCAGCAACTTGTACAAAATGCAAACCATGGTAGATTATGTACTACCTGCAATTCAGATAATCCCTCCATCTTACTAATACAAACACATAGTAAATACGTAATACTAAGCTTCTACGTTACAATGCAGATGGTACCAAAAACAACTGCAAGCTGACTGGATTCACACATGGTCAAGTATCACTTGGTAAGAAAACCTTCACAACAATAGGTATAATCTACAACGCAGGAGCCACAACCAATGCAGGTCATTACACTGCATATACAAAAAAGAAATGTGGATGGTTTGAATGTAATAATAGTACCATAACTCTAAAGCAGAGATTACCAGCAAATCTTACAAACGCTTATTTAATCTTCTTAATACCAAAATTCAATAACTAATCTGTACTTAAACATTAACAAAACTTCAATTAAAAAACTATAAACTGTTAGAATACGCCAACAGGTATCTAACTGCCCCAAGAGTCTATAACTACCAAGCAGAAAAATGAATACCACTAAATTGTAACAAGAAATAAACAGTTAGAATACGCCAACAGGTATCTAACTGCCCCAAGACTTTGCAACAACCAAACAGATAAATCAATACCACAAAATTATAACAAAAAATAGACAGTTAGAATATGGCAACAGGTATCTAACTGCTCCAAAAATCTGCAACAAGCCAGCAGATAGAACATTAGCCAGAAACAACAAGTGAACACTGAAAACAAACAAATTAATAGACTGTAGCAAAACAAAAAAAGTTTTTTTTTTTAATCCGACATGGATTTCTGTTCCCACAGACCCAATGATTTGAAAAACAAGCACAGAAACTGTGCAAATTGCACAGTACACTGGTTTGTAAACTACTAAGTTTGAGGGTCGAAAAAAAGCTGAAATGTCTATTATGCAATGTAATAAGTCTTTATAAAATACATACAATAACATGCTCTTTTCTTTTATCACAGAAATTGAAAAAGAATATGTAATCCAGTTACCAAACTCATGAAAAAAAATATCCAATCTCAAATAATCAAACAGTAAGTTTCTTCTAATAGAACGCATAAACACTGCTGCATAACAGAACCATTGAAGCAAACATCTAACCATACACCACAATACAACATGTTCACTTACATGGATATGTTATACTACAGTGCTTGTTACCAAACTCTACAATCTTAATGACATGACGTAGCCAAAACTTTACATACAAACTATACAAATCGAACAGTACAGAAAGTGTAGATTTGCAAACATTTGATAGATATTCGATTCTATGGGTGTGATCTATGGATGTGATATGCTGCGGTGGTTGTGGCCAGGGCCGAGAGTCTTGGGTGTATAGCCTACGGCCTACGGCCTGCGGCCATGCACTCAAGACTCTAGGCCCTGGTCACAACCACCGCAGCATATCACACACACAACCACCGCAGCAAATCACACCCATGGTGGCTGATAACTTAATTACTTATAACTTCGGTCTTTCGGCCATGCACCCAATACTCTAGGCTCTGCTCACAACCACCGCAGCAAATCACACCCATGGTGGCTTATAACTTCAGTACTTATAACTTCTGTCTTTCGGCCATGCACTCAAGACTCTAGGCCCTGGTCACAACCACTGCAGCATATCACACACACAACCACCGCAGCAAATCACACCCATGATGGCTGATAACTTCATTACTTATAACTTCAGTCTTTCGGCCATGCACACAATACTCTAGGCTCTGCTCACAACCACAGCAGCATATCACACCCACAACCACCGCAGCATATCACACCCATGCTGGCTTATAACTTCAGTGCTTATAACTTCGGTCTTTCGGCCATGCACCCAAGACTCTAGGCCCTGGCCATTACCACTGCAGCATATCACACCCATAGAATCAAACATTTTAACTGCGGCATATGGTCAATTTTTATGTCCGCTGATACCGCGCATGTCCTTAGAACAGTTTCAACTTGCCTGTGGACAACACGGACAGGAATACTATCCTTAGGACACCCCTCATTTTCACTAATTACGAACATCCCGGACAGTGCGGGCATGGCGAATACATCAGTAGCACCTGCCACCTAAACAAATACAGTATTTCACCCATCTCTTGCCCCCCAAACCTCCCCAAGCACTCTTGCACACCAAAACACTCCCCAAAACTGCATTTCACCTCTGTGTGCAGTCACGCTGTCGGCGGATCCAAGGTGGCGGGCGCATCGGAACAATCTGACGCACCTCACGTCTCACTCCAGCCAATCGAAGGACACATTGCGTGTCCGCGGACATGACACAAGCCAATTAGCCAATCAGGGTCCTGCCCTCGGAGCAAACAGGGAAAACACTAATTTTTTGAGACCTACTTTTTGATTGTTTTCAAAAAAACTACTGGACAGATTTTCACCAAATTTACAAAAGCACGCTTTCGGGACCAAGCCGCAGCTCCTGCCGCAAATTTTGTGAAAATCCATCCAGCAGTTTGGGCTGTAGGCGTGCGCAAAGTTTTTCCCCATTCACTCTATGGGAAAATAAGACATTTTGGGACCCCCTATAACTTTGCCCAGACTGGACCAAGCCTCAACAAACTTTGGAAAAAAATTTGGATTGGGCCATATACTTTTTTGCAAAGTTTGGTGAGGATTCGTGCAGAGGGAGCGAAGTTATAAGCCACCCAAAAAGTGTTCATCCTATGGGATTAGCAACTTAACCATAACTACAGAGCCACTAGAGTGGCTGTGTAATTCAGTAAAAAAACTTTGTTAAACAGACGTTATGGTTCCAAGTAAAACCGAAAAAGCCCTGAAATTCGCCAGTTATGGTAAGCTAAGCAGCCATAGCTCGCGCCACCACTGTGCGCTGCTAAGGCTAACACCCAGGACATCAAAGATGACATCACAAATGTCATTGATGGCATCACTGATGTCAACACATGTGCATTTACCTTTCATGGAAATTCTGTACAAGGGATTCTTATTGTAATGTTATTTAAAAAAGTGTCAAGGATAATTGGAATAAATACCATGAGGTGCGTAGTGCACTAAGTAATGCATTAATCCAAATAGCATTGTATCATGAAGTTTTTTCCAATAGACTATAGTACACATGTGTTGACATAGGCATAGTGTGCAGCAGACAAGATGGATATGCAATATTAATAATCTTGCCATGTTAAATACTAAAATTATAAATGCTTTCTTATTAGAGTTTTGCATACTGTGAAACATTTAATAAGTACCTAATAAAACCCACTTACTACATTATTGCATTACTGCACACAAAACACAAAACACAAACAGACAACAAATATGAGCATATACAGGGAAAGTAAAGTAACCTAACTGATTATCTTCATGCACAGAAATGATTGCTCTGCTTCAAAGCTACTACTTCCCTATGCATAACTATCACATATTTTGACTAGGCCCTAAGGAAAGTAGTGTAAGTGCAATGTGTACAAATATGACCATATCCAGAGAAAGTAGAGTAATAAAAAAACAACAGAACTATAAAACAGTGTTGATAACCTTACTAATCATCTTCATACATAGAAAGCATTGCTGTCTTCCAAGTCTATGATTTCCCCTTTGTATATGTTTCATATGCTTTGACCCTAAGTGAATTACTGTAAGAACATATTTGAAGTATAAGTCTACAAATATAGTACTTTGTACTATAGTATAGTGAATTTTTAGTTCCTGACTGTTACTGGCCTAGATATATCAGTAAAGGAAAACAGAGTGAGCCAGACATGTGATGTCATCAGTGATGTCATCAATGATATTTGTGATGTCATCTTTGATGTCCTGGGTGTTAGTCTTAGCAGTGCACGGTGGTGGCGCGAGTTATGGTTGTTTAGCTTACCATAACTGTCGAATTCCAGGGGTTTTCCGGTTTTACTTGGAACCATAACGTCCCTTTAACCAAGTTTTTTTACTTAATTTTTTAATAGGTTTTTAGTAGCACAACTTCTAAGAACATGCGCGGTGTCCGGTTTGTCCGTAATTAACCAAAATGTTGGTGTCCTAAGGACACTATGCCTGTCCGTAATGTCCGCAGTCAAGTTGAAACTGTTCTAAGAACATGCGCAGTGTTCGGGTTGTCCGTAATTAACCAAAATGGGGGTGTCCTAAGGACACTATGCCTGCCTGTAATGTCTGCAGTCAAGTTAAAAGTGTTCTGGGAACATGCGCGGTGTCTGGGTTGTCCGTAATTAATCAAAATGGAGGTGTCCTAAGGACACTATACCTGTCCGTACTGTCCGCAAGTGAGATGGAACTGTTCTAAGAACACACTTGGTGTCCGGAAAGTCCGTAATTAACCAAAATGGGAATGTCCTAAGGACACTATGCCTGTCCGTAATGTCCGCAGTCAAGTTGAAACTGTTCTAAGAACATGTGTGGGGTCTGGGTTGTCCGCAACTAACCAAAATGGAGGTGTCCTAAGGACAATATACCCGTCCGTAATGTCCGCAGGCAAGTTGAAACTGTTCTAAGAACACATGTGGTGCCCGTGTTGTCCGTAATTAACCAAAATGGAGGTGTCCTAAGGACACTATTCCTGTCCGTTCTGCCTGTAGAACATCTATGCACATGTGCACCACACCCATAAGTCCTACGAACATTGCGGCTGTCTGTAACTGTTCTTCTCACTTGTGTCGCACTTTTAATTAGTTTCAGGACCCGAACACTGTCCGTAGAACACCCACGTGCATGCGCACAGCCGCACCCGTACATTTGGTGGCCTCCGGACACCCGTTCCCCGCGCAGACGTGTTCGCGACGTCATCATGTGACCGCACCCACGCTGAGCGTGTGTCCTGACACTGTGCGGGTCCCCAAACATTTTAAAAGTACCTTTTCAGGCAATCCACAGTATTTTATGGTAAAAAATCACCATAGCACATGTCCCAGACAATGACCCTGACTTTCTACATACTTTTTGGAACTTTTTGAGCCTTTTTGGGATGTTCAATCTGTCCGCGGACAGCGCGGGTGTCTGTGAAGCGCGCACCTGCACCCCTATAAAAGGCCACACCCCAGAGCTTAGCCGCATTGTGCTTCTGGCTATCTGACAGAACACTGTCTATTTTGGATTGCAATCTTCCAGATTTTGCTGCCTTTGCTGAATCCTAATGGCATCCATGGCTGCTGTTCTTCCAATTGGTGCTACATCTGCCTCAGCACCACCCACACCCCCACCACCACCTACCCAAGGGCCTGAAGAGGGGAACAGGCATGAGGATGTAGAGGAGGATGAAGAGGATGAGGTAGTGGAAGTCCCTACTACCAGCACTCGCCATGAGTCTTGGGTGTGGCGGTTATTTACCATTCATGGTAACGTATCCAAGGCGCGAGCAAACAAGGTCACCTGCAACCAGTGCAAAATGGTGCTGAGTCGTGGGAGGCCTGGTTCATACAGCTTTGGTATGACATCTATGAAGCGACACCCAAGGTCATTCCATGGTGGGGCCATTCGCAAGGTTGTACCTTGTGATCAAAGTAGTAGGTTGAGTTCCTCTAATACATCCTCTGTTTCCGCTCCTCTCACCAGAAGAGACACTCCTGTGGGAGAGCGCATCCCACCAGCTGCTTCACATGCGATTCATGATGCTGATGACCCTTACCTTTCGAGGGTCACAGTTTTCTGTATGTACTGTGATGCAGTACTTTGCAGGGGGAGAGACTTCGAAGTGCTTTTGAGACTGTGGTCTCGGAGCACGAGAAGATCTGCTACCTACCTAAGTAAGGCCCCCCTACATCTTCCTCTCTCCACCTGCCCTTTATTATCCCCGTGGTTGGTGTCCCCCCTTACCCTCCTTTCCCCTCCTCTCTTAGTGTGTCGTGTATAAAAAACCCATAAAAATATAAAACAAAAATAAAAAAAGGCTCTTTCAGAGCCGCCTTTCACAGTCTAAAAATAGAAGTGACAAATAAATGGAGCAAATCCCTGTGTATTTTTAGAAGTCTGCGGACAGTTCACGGACATCTAAGATTTTGGTGTGCTGCCCTATCAAAACCATTGCACCTTTCTCTGGTAAGAAGTGGTGGCTCTGAAAAGAGCCTTTTGGTGGTGTTTTTTTGTGTTTCAAAAATTTGAAATAGTCAACACCTAATGGATGGCTGAAACTCCACAAAAGTTCGCAATGCATTTTGTACATTTCTCAGAAAAATCTGATTACCAGCATAAGTAAGATGAACTCCATCTCTGCAAAAAATGTTTGTACTACGAAACATAATATTTTCATTGTGGAAAGAGAACATGCCAACATCTCTTAGAAAGGCACAAACAGCCGTGTTAACATTCCGCCTTGCTTTCTCCATTTGTGGACCAAATGAAGAAGAACGCAGCCACATTTGTCTCTGTGAAATATGAGAAAAAATTACTTGGGAATTTGGAAACATGTCCATGACCTTCCCAAGTCCTTCTTTCATCGCAAATTGCAAAGAAATTCCTGACAAATTTCCTAAACTGTTCCCTCCACAATGAATTATAATTATGTCTGGATGAAGCTCTGTCTCCAAAGTAGCACAGAGAGGTACCAAGTCCAACCACTTAACTCCACGCACTCCAGGCCAGTGCACTTCCACAAAAGGGAATCCAAGATCTGCAGCTACTCCACAGCGTTCTGCGTGCACCTTCAACCAATGTATCCATGAGTCTCCCAAAATCCAGATAATCTGTTTTCTGAAACACACAGCCATAGCTAACTGTTTTTCTCTCAGGAAAAAGCCTATCTGACAAACTCTCTCCTTACATAACGCACCCACTAAACTTTACTGACCAATCACTTGCTCTTCTCATTCTCATTTGCATGCCTCTCCACCCCAAAATCCCGGTATGTAATATGCGGTGTCCACGGACTACCACTATGTCCGCGGACATATCGAAAAATCTGAGCATGTTGAATGTAAATTTAAATACTGTGCCCCATTTCCCCTTCGAGGTTGTTCTGAAAAGAGCCGTTTATTTTGTATATCCTTGACAAACACCTGTTATTTTGTATTTTTTGGTGTTTTTTCCCCTTACTCTACTCCTAAAATATTCACATAACCTTCTCCAAAGCAACCCTTACATTCTAAAACAGAATGGCATTTCCCAAAAAAGATAAGGAAATACCATCTTCTTCAAAATTAACAGCATTACTGGAATCAATGTTCTCATTATTACAGAAGAACATACCAGCTCTAAGCATGAAAGCAGCCATGCCTCGGTTGACTGCACACCTAGCAATGTTTTGCTGAGGACAAAAACCAGAACTATTGTCGCCCTAGATACTAAGCCAGAAAAAAGTACTTTGCAATTTGGAAGGATGTTCATTACTGCTTGAACCAAGTGTTCCAAATCTGCCAACAAAACTCGATAATGCAAAACTACCACATGGGGACTGTTCATCCTGCCCATATCTTCACAAACTTGTACAATTCCCAGTACATTGCAATCAGGCACAATGCTCACACACCACCTCCACTCCTTTAATATCAAAATTATTTGCCACATGCCTACATGCATACTGCTGTAAACCATGCACAAACATATCTCCAAGCACCAACACCCTGACTTTCTCCACCTCTGCCATTTTCACTAGACTCAGTCTCTTTCAACACAAATCCACAACCTCTACATCTGATTGGCTGATCCCTACAGTCCCCTTTCCATGCTGGATTTGCTGGAAAACCCTGGATGTGGCATGCCCTGTCCACGGACAGCTGCGGTGTTCCCGGACCGCATAAATCTTGGACAGCCCTCTACCCTTTCCACTCACTCTCTCTGCCATTCCCTCATTGGATACAGCTAAGCAGTCACACAACCATCCACCAATCACATCCAAGTCCTCTACATCTAACTCCATCACCAGAGTTCAGCACTTCAAATGTACTGTTGATCACTCTGAGTACAAGTCTCATATCATTGGAAAGCACCTACTACAAAAAGTACTCTACAAGTCTCCAAGATTTCTTTCTACTTGCAGCTGCATGCATATCTACATGCATGAGTACAAACTACAGGTATGCATATTTTATGCACAGTACATGTACAACTCTTATCAATGCACATAAACAGAGTAAATGCCACTTAACCTGTATAACCTATAAAATGAACGTATTGTCATTTTTTCCATCTGCTATAATCAACTATCACTTCTAAACCTGTCTGCTATCTAATTTTTTTTTACACACACACCTATCTTAAAAATTATAATATTAGAAGATGGAAGAAATAACAATATGATTGTGGAAAAACACTTACAGGGTAATTCATAGAAATTCGCACAAAAGTGGCGCACGCGTGTGGCGCACAGTGTCCCCGTGCGATACACTGCGCCAGCCGCGTGCGAAAAAATGCTTTTCATCGCACAGCGTATTCATGGATTTTAGCCTCCGAAACCAGCCGTGGCGCAGAGTGGCGCAGTGACCCTGCAGCAGCGCCAGTTACGCCCCCAAGAACGCCCACGCGCAAGGAAAAGCCTTCAAAATTCCCAAATCATCTCAAAGGGCTGCACTAACCCTGGACCAGTTCACAGGGCTGCCAAACAGCAAACGCCAAGCGGGGAATGTGTATTTCAGTGGTTCGCGGGAAGTTTCACACGCGATTGTCCTGGGTACGTCTACATCAGGGGTGCGTGGGAAGTAACACACGCGATTCCATCAGGGCACGTGTATTCCAGGGGTGCGCGGGAAGTATCACACGCAAAAACAGCAGGGTACGTGCATTTCAGGGGTGCGTGGGAAGTATCACACGCGATTCCATCAGGGTACGTGTATTCCAAGGGTGCGCGGGAAGTATCACACGCAAAAGCAGCAGGGTATGTGTATTCCAGGGGTGCGCGGGAAGTATCACACGCAAAAAGCAGCAGGGTACGTGTATTTCAGGAGTGCGCAGGAAGTATCGCACGCGATTCCATCAGGGTACGTGTATTCCAGGGGTGCGCGGGAAGTATCACACGCCAAAGCAGCAGGGTACGTGTATTCCAGGGGTGCGCGGGAAGTATCACACGCAAAAGCAGCAGGGTACGTGTATTTCAGGGGTGCGCAGGAAGTATCACACGCGATTCCATCAGGGTACGTGTATCCCAGGGGTGCGCGGGGAACACCACACGTGAATTGCACGTGTGGGTTCTCCCAGGAGTTCCCTCTACACCCTCTACGGCCCCTGCAGGCGGCCCACACCACAGGCGCCTACCCGGCACATGTCCTGCAGGCAGCCCATCCACCATGCCCATGCCCCCAGCCAACCCATATGCCACCTTTCACTACTGGCCACCAACGCATGTCCCCCTGCACCCTCAGCCCCCAGGGGCACCCTCCACCAGGCCCCCACTCATGTCCAACTCATGTCTCCCACCACCCCCACACCCCAGCAGTGCAGGGCAACCTCCACCAGGCCCCCACTCATGTCTCCCATCACCCCCACCCCCAGCAGTGCAGGGCACCCTCCACCAGGCCCCCACTCATGTCCAACTCATGTCTCCCATCACACCCACCCCCCAGCAGTGCAGGGCACCCTCCACCAGGCCCCCACTCATGTCTCCCATCACCCCCACCCCCCAGCAGTGCAGGGGCAGCCTCCACCAGGCCCCCACTCATGTCTCCCATCACCCCCACCCCCCAGCAGTGCAGGGCACCCTCCACCAGGCCCCCACTCATGTCCAACTCATGTCTCCAATCACCCCCACACCCCAGCAGTGTAGGGGCACCCTCCACCAGGCCCCCACTCATGTCCAACTCATGTCTCCCATCACCCCCACCCCCCAGCAGTGCAGGGCACCCTTCACCAGGCCCCCACTCATGTCTCCCATCACCCCACCCCCCAGCAGTGCAGGGCCTGCTCCACCAGGCCCCCACTCATGTCCAACTCATGTCTCCCTGCACCCCCACCCCCCAGCAGTGCAGGGGCAGCCTCCACCAGGCCCCCCACTCATGTCTCCCATCACCTCCACCCCCAGCAGTGCAGGGGCACCCTCCTCCAGGCCCCGACTCATGTCTCCCACCACCCCTACCTCCCAGCAGTGCAGGGGCAACCTCCACCAGGCCCCCACTCATGTCTCCCATCATCCCCACCCCCCAGCAGTGCAGGGCACCCTCCACCAGACCCCCACTCATGTCCAACTCATGTCTCCCATCACCCCCACCCCCCAGCAGTGCAGGGCAGCCTCCACCAGGCCCCCACACATGTCTCCCATCACCCTCAACCCCCAGCAGTGCAGGGCACCCTCCACCAGGCCCCCACTCATGTCTAACTCATGTCTCCCATCACCCCCACCCCCCAGCAGTGCAGGGCACCCTCCACCAGGCCCCCACTCATGTCTCCCACCACCCCCACCCCCCAGCAGTGCAGGGGCACCCTCCACCAGGCCCCCACTCATGTCTCCCATCACCCCCACCCCCCAGCATCCAGGGGCACCCTCCACCAGGCCCCCACTCATGTCTCCCTGCACGCCCAACCCCCAGCAGTGCAGGGCACCCTCCACCAGGCCCCCACTCATGTCTCCCATCACCCCCACCCCCCAGCAGTGCAGGGCACCCTCCACCAGGCCCCCACTCATGTCCAACTCATGTCTCCCTGCACCCCCACCCCCCAGCAGTGCAGGGGCAGCCTCCACCAGGCCCCACTCATGTCTCCCATCACCCCCACCCGCCAGGAGTGCAGGGCACCGTCCACCAGGCCCCCACTCATGTCTCCCACCACCCCCACCCCCCAGGAGTGCAGGGGCACCCTCTAGCAGGCCCCCACTCATGTCCAACACATGTCTCCCATCACCCCCACCCCCCAGCAGTGCAGGGCACCCTCCACCAGGCCCCCACTTATGTCTCCCATCACCCCCACCCCCCAGCAGTGCAGGGGCACCCTCCACCAGGCCCCCACTCATGTCTCCCATCACCCCCACCCCCCAGCATCCAGGGGCACCCTGCACCAGGCCCCCACTCATGTTTCCCTGCACCCCCAAACCCCAGCAGTGCAGGGCACCCTCCACCAGGCCCCCACTCATGTTTCCCACCAACCCCACCCCCCAGCAGTGCAGGGCACCCTCCACCAGGCCCCCACTCATGTCTCCCACCACCCCCACCCCCCAGCAGTGTAGGGGCACCCTCCACCAGGCCCCCACTCATGTCCCCCTGCACCCACACCCCCCAGCATCCAGGGGCACCCTCCACCAGGCCCCCACTCATGTCTCCCATCACCCCCACCCCCCAGCAGTGCAGGGGCACCCTCCACAAGGCCTCACTCATGTCTCCCATCACCCCCACCCCCAGCATCCTGGGGCACCCTCCACCAGGCCCCCACTCATGTCTCCCTGCACCCCCAACCCCCAGCAGTGCAGGGCACCCTCCACCAGGCCCCCACTCATGTCTCCCACCACCCCCACCCCCCAGCAGTGCAGGGGCAGCCTCCACCAGGCCCCACTCATGTCTCCCATCACCCCCACCCCCTAGCAGTGCAGGGGCACCCTCCACCAGGCCCCCACTCATGTCTCCCATCACCCCCACCCGCCAGGAGTGCAGGGCACCGTCCACCAGGCCCCCACTCATGTCTCCCACCACCCCCACCCCCCAGGAGTGCAGGGGCACCCTCTAGCAGGCCCCCACTCATGTCCAACTCATGTCTCCCATCACCCCCACCCCCAGCAGTGCAGGGCACCCTCCACCAGGCCCCCACTTATGTCTCCCATCACCCCCACCCCCCAGCATCCAGGGGCACCCTGCACCAGGCCCCCACTCATGTTTCCCTGCACCCCCAAACCCCAGCAGTGCAGGGCACGCTCCACCAGGCCCCCACTCATGTTTCCCACCAACCCCACCCCCCAGCAGTGCAGGGCACCCTCCACCAGACCCCCACTCATGTCTCCCACCACCCCCACCCCCCAGCAGTGTAGGGGCACCCGCCACCAGGCCTCCACTCATGTCCAACTCATGTCTCCCATCACCCCCATCCCCCAGCAGTGCAGGGCACCATCCACCAGGTCCCCACTCATGTCTCCCATCACCCCCACCCCGCAGCAGTGCAGGGGCACCCTCCACCAGGCCCCCACTCATGTCCCCCTGCACCCACACCCCCCAGCATCCAGGGGCACCCTCCACCAGGCCCCCACTCATGTCTCCCATCACCCCCACCCCCCAGCAGTGCAGGGGCACCCTCCACCAGGCCCCCACTCATGTCTCCCATCATCCCCACCCCCCAGCAGTGCAGGGCACCCTCCACCAGGCCCCCACTCATGTCCAACTCATGTCTCCCATCACCCCCACCCCCCAGCAGTGCAGGGCAGCCTCCACCAGGCCCCCACACATGTCTCCCATCACCCTCAACCCCCAGCAGTGCAGGGCACCCTCCACCAGGCCCCCACTCATGTCTAACTCATGTCTCCCATCACCCCCACCCCCCAGCAGTGCAGGGCACCCTCCACCAGGCCCCCACTCATGTCTCCCACCACCCCCACCCCCCAGCAGTGCAGGGGCACCCTCTACCAGGCCCCCACTCATGTCTAACTCATGTCTCCCATCACCCCCACCCCCCAGCATCCAGGGGCACCCTCCACCAGGCCCCCACTCATGTCTCCCTGCACGCCCAACCCCCAGCAGTGCAGGGCACCCTCCACCAGGCCCCCACTCATGTCTCCCATCACCCCCACCCCCCAGCAGTGCAGGGCACCCTCCACCAGGCCCCCACTCATGTCCAACTCATGTCTCCCTGCACCCCCACCCCCCAGCAGTGCAGGGGCAGCCTCCACCAGGCCCCACTCATGTCTCCCATCACCCCCACCCCCTAGCAGTGCAGGGGCACCCTCCACCAGGCCCCCACTCATGTCTCCCATCACCCCCACCCGCCAGGAGTGCAGGGCACCGTCCACCAGGCCCCCACTCATGTCTCCCACCACCCCCACCCCCCAGGAGTGCAGGGGCACCCTCTAGCAGGCCCCCACTCATGTCCAACTCATGTCTCCCATCACCCCCACCCCCCAGCAGTGCAGGGCACCCTCCACCAGGCCCCCACTTATGTCTCCCATCACCCCCACCCCCCAGCAGTGCAGGGGCACCCTCCACCAGGCCCCCACTCATGTCTCCCATCACCCCCACCCCCCAGCATCCAGGGGCACCCTGCACCAGGCCCCCACTCATGTTTCCCTGCACCCCCAAACCCCAGCAGTGCAGGGCACCCTCCACCAGGCCCCCACTCATGTTTCCCACCAACCCCACCCCCCAGCAGTGCAGGGCACCCTCCACCAGGCCCCCACTCATGTCTCCCACCACCCCCACCCCCCAGCAGTGTAGGGGCACCCGCCACCAGGCCCCCACTCATGTCCAACTCATGTCTCCCATCACCCCCATCCCCCAGCAGTGCAGGGCACCATCCACCAGGTCCCCACTCATGTCTCCCATCACCCCCACCCCGCAGCAGTGCAGGGGCACCCTCCACCAGGCCCCCACTCATGTCCCCCTGCACCCACACCCCCCAGCATCCAGGGGCACCCTCCACCAGGCCCCCACTCATGTCTCCCATCACCCCCACCCCCCAGCAGTGCAGGGGCACCCTCCACCAGGCCTCACTCATGTCTCCCATCACCCCCACCCCCAGCATCCTGGGGCACCCTCCACCAGGCCCCCACTCATGTCTCCCTGCACCCCCAACCCCCAGCAGTGCAGGGCACCCTCCACCAGGCCCCCACTCATGTCTCCCACCACCCCCACCCCCAGCAGTGCAGGGGCAGCCTCCACCAGGCCCCACTCATGTCTCCCATCACCCCCACCCCCTAGCAGTGCAGGGGCACCCTCCACCAGGCCCCCACTCATGTCTCCCATCACCCCCACCCGCCAGGAGTGCAGGGCACCGTCCACCAGGCCCCCACTCATGTCTCCCACCACCCCCACCCCCCAGGAGTGCAGGGGCACCCTCTAGCAGGCCCCCACTCATGTCCAACTCATGTCTCCCATCACCCCCACCCCCCAGCAGTGCAGGGCACCCTCCACCAGGCCCCCACTTATGTCTCCCATCACCCCCACCCCCAGCAGTGCAGGGGCACCCTCCACCAGGCCCCCACTCATGTCTCCCATCACCCCCACCCCCCAGCATCCAGGGGCACCCTGCACCAGGCCCCCACTCATGTTTCCCTGCACCCCCAAACCCCAGCAGTGCAGGGCACCCTCCACCAGGCCCCCACTCATGTTTCCCACCAACCCCACCCCCCAGCAGTGCAGGGCACCCTCCACCAGACCCCCACTCATGTCTCCCACCACCCCCACCCCCCAGCAGTGTAGGGGCACCCGCCACCAGGCCCCCACTCATGTCCAACTCATGTCTCCCATCACCCCCATCCCCCAGCAGTGCAGGGCACCATCCACCAGGTCCCCACTCATGTCTCCCATCACCCCCACCCCGCAGCAGTGCAGGGGCACCCTCCACCAGGCCCCCACTCATGTCCCCCTGCACCCACACCCCCCAGCATCCAGGGGCACCCTCCACCAGGCCCCCACTCATGTCTCCCATCACCCCCACCCCCCAGCAGTGCAGGGGCACCCTCCACCAGGCCTCACTCATGTCTCCCATCACCCCCACCCCCAGCATCCTGGGGCACCCTCCACCAGGCCCCCACTCATGTCTCCCTGCACCCCCAACCCCCAGCAGTGCAGGGCACCCTCCACCAGGCCCCCACTCATGTCTCCCACCACCCCACCCCCCAGCAGTGCAGGACACCCTCCACCAAGCCCCCACTCATGTCTTCCACCACCCCAACCCCCCAGCAGTGCAGGGGCACCCTCCACCAGGCCCCCACTCATGTCCAACTCATGTCTCCCATCGCCCCCACCCCCCAGCAGTGCAGGGCACCCTCCACCAGGCCCCCACTCATGTCTCCCATCACCCCCACCCCCCAGCAGTGCAGGGGGACCCTCCACCAGGCCCCCACTCATGTATCCCATCATCTCCACCCCCCAGCATCCAGGGGCACCCTCCACCAGGCCCCCACTCATGTCTCCCTGCACCCCCACCCCCCAGCAGTGTAGGGCACCCTCCACCAGACTCCACTCATGTCCAACTCATGTCTCCCATCACCCCCACCCCCCAGCAGTGCAGGGCAGCCTCCACCAGGCCCCCACTCATGTCCCCCTGCACCCCCACCCCCCAGCATCCAGGGGCACCCTCCACTAGGCCCCCACTCATGTCTCCCATCACCCCCACCCCCCAGCAGTGCAGGGCACCCTCCACCAGGCCCCCACTCATGTCCAACTCATGTCTCCCATCACCCCCACCCCCCAGCAGTGCAGGGGCACCCTCCACCAGGCCCCCACTCATGTCCACCTCATGTCTCCCATCACCCCCACCCCCCAGCAGTGCAGGGCACCCTCCACCAGGCCCCCACTCATGTCTCCCATCACCCCCACCCCCCAGCAGTGCAGGGGCACCCTCCACCAGGCCCCCACTCATGTCTCCCACCACCCCAACCCCCAGCAGTGCAGGGGCACCCTCCACCAGGCCCCCGCTCATGTCCAACTCATGTCTCCCATCACCCCCACCCCCCAGCAGTGCAGGGCACCCTCCACCAGGCCCCCACTCATGTCTCCCATCACCCCCACCCCCCAGCAGTGCAGGGGCACCCTCCACCAGGCCCCCACTCATGTCTCCCACCACCCCAACCCCCCAGCATCCAGGGGCACCCTCCACCAGGCCCCCACTCATGTCTCCCTGCACCCCCAACCCCCAGCAGTGCAGGGCACCCTCCACCAGGCCCCCACTCATGTCTCCCACCACCCCCACCCCCCAGCAGTGCAGGACACCCTCCACCAGGCCCCCACTCATGTCTCCCACCACCCCAACCCCCCAGCAGTGCAGGGGCACCCTCCACCAGGCCCCCACTCATGTCCAACTCATGTCTCCCATCGCCCCCACCCCCCAGCAGTGCAGGGCACCCTCCACCAGGCCTTCACTCATGTCTCCCATCACCCCCACCCCCCAGCAGTGCAGGGGCACCCTCCACCAGGCCCCCACTCATGTATCCCATCATCTCCCCCCCCCAGCATCCAGGGGCACCCTCCACCAGGCCCCCACTCATGTCTCCCTGCACCCCCACCCCCCAGCAGTGTAGGGCACCCTCCACCAGGCCCCCACTCATGTCCAACTCATGTCTCCCATCACCCCCACCCCCCAGCAGTGCAGGGCAGCCTCCACCAGGCCCCCACTCATGTCCCCCTGCACCCACACCCCTCAGCATCCAGGGGCACCCTCCACCAGGCCCCCACTCATGTCTCCCATCACCCCCACCCCCCAGCAGTGCAGGGGCACCCTCCACCAGGCCCCCCCTCATGTCTCCCATCACCCCCACCCCCAGCATCCAGGGGCACCCTCCACCAGGCCCCCACTCATGTCTCCCTGCACCCCCAACCCCCAGCAGTGCAGGGCACCCTCCACCAGGCCCCCACTCATGTCTCCCACCACCCCCACCCCCCAGCAGTGCACGACACCCTCCACCAGGCCCCCACTCATGTCTTCCACCACCCCAACCCCCCAGCAGTGCAGGGGCACCCTCCACCAGGCCCCCACTCATGTCCAACTCATGTCTCCCATCGCCCCCACCCCCCAGCAGTGCAGGGCACCCTCCACCAGGCCCCCACTCATGTCTCTCATCACCCCCACCCCCCAGCAGTGCAGGGGCACCCTCCACCAGGCCCCCACTCATGTATCCCATCATCTCCACCCCCCAGCATCCAGGGGCACCCTCCACCAGGCCCCCACTCATGTCTCCCTGCACCCCCACCCCCCAGCAGTGTAGGGCACCCTCCACCAGGTCCCCACTCATGTCCAACTCATGTCTCCCATCACCCCCACCCCCCAGCAGTGCAGGGCAGCCTCCACCAGGCCCCCACTCATGTCCCCCTGCCCCCCCACCCCCCAGAATCCAGGGGCACCCTCCACCATGCCCCCACTCATGTCTCCCATCACCCCCACCCCGCAGCAGTGCAGGGCACCCTCCACCAGGCCCCCACTCATGTCCAACTCATGTCTCCCATCACCCCCACCCCCCAGCAGTGCAGGGGCACCCTCCACCAGGCCCCCACTCATGTCCAACTCATGTCTCCCATCACCCCCACCCCCCAGCAGTGCAGGGCACCCTCCACCAGTCCCCCACTCATGTCTCCCATCACCCCCACCCCCCAGCAGTGCAGGGGCACCCTCCACCAGGCCCCCACTCATGTCTCCCTCCACCCCAACCCCCCAGCAGTGCAGGGGCACCCTCCACCTGGCCCCCACTCATGTCCAACTCATGTCTCCCATCACCCCCACCCCCCAGCAGTGCAGGGCACCCTCCACCAGGTCCCCACTCATGTCTCCCATCACCCCCACCCCCCAGCAGTGCAGGGGCACCCTCCACCAGGCCCCCACTCATGTCTCCCACCACCCCAACCCCCCAGCATCCAGGGGCACCCTCCACCAGGCCCCCACTCATGTCTCCCTGCACCCCCAACCCCCAGCAGTGCAGGGCACCCTCCACCAGGCTCCCACTCATGTCTCCCACCACCCCCACCCCCCAGCAGTGCAGGACACCCTCCACCAGGCCCCCACTCATGTCTCCCACCACCCCAACCCCCCAGCAGTGCAGGGGCACCCTCCACCAGGCCCCCACTCATGTCCAACTCATGTCTCCCATCGCCCCCACCCCCCTGCAGTGCAGGGCACCCTCCACCAGGCCCCCACTCATGTCTCCCATCACCCCCACCCCCCAGCAGTGCAGGGGCACCCTCCACCAGGCCCCCACTCATGTATCCCATCATCTCCACCCCCCAGCATCCAGGGGCACCCTCCACCAGGCCCCCACTCATGTCTCCCTGCACCCCCACCCCCCAGCAGTGTAGGGCACCCTCCACCAGGCCCCCACTCATGTCCAACTCATGTCTCCCATCACCCCCACCCCCCAGCAGTGCAGGGCAGCCTCCACCAGGCCCCCACTCATGTCCCAATGCACCCCCACCCCCCAGCATCCAGGGGCACCCTCCACCAGGCCCCCACTCATGTTTCCCATCACCCCCACCCCCCAGCAGTGCAGGGCACCCTCCACCAGGCCCCCACTCATGTCCAACTCATGTCTCCCATCACCTCCACCCCCAGCAGTGCAGGGGCACCCTCCACCAGGCCCCCACTCATGTCCAACTCATGTCTCCCATCACCCCCACCCCCCAGCAGTGCAGGGCACCCTCCACCAGGCCCCCACTCATGTCTCCCATCACCCCCACCCCCCAGCAGTGCAGGGGCACCCTCCACCAGGCCCCCACTCATGTCTCCCATCACCCCCGCCCCCCAGCATCCAGGAACACCCTCCACCAGGCCCCCACTCATGTCCAACTCATGTCTCCCTGCACCCCCACCCACCAGCATCCAGGGGCACCCTCCACCAGGCCCCCACTCATGTCCCCCAGCCAACATGTCATCACAATCTAGATCCCTGGCCCTTATGGTCAGCCTCCAAATACCAAACACCCACCCGAGTATTGCATCCACCCACTTAGAAATGGCAATAACATGATAGAACCCCAATTGCAAGTTTGGAAATGAACACATGCCCCTCACATACACCCAATGGGTGTCAGTGAATGTCAAAACCCATATCATGATATGCATGAAACCAATGAGATGATACTACACATTGAAGTTTGAAGAAAAAATATGTATTAAAAGCAACATAAACTGAATCAAAAATAAACAAACAATAATGGAAATTAAAAAAAAATAAACCAGCAGGTCCGTGAAATAATGCAAAACCACAAATCATAATCCAAAGGAAAGGTGTCCAAAGTCACAGTCCACAAAAGTAAATCGAATGGAAAATTAAAATCGAAAACCATTGCTCCATGGGTAAATATTAATAAAAAATGAAAATCCAAAAGTCAACTATATACAGATAAACAATCCAGGGTCCATGATCCCAACAGAAGAAATGAAACCTATCTAAAAACACTACCTAAAAAAAATAAAACTATATACAAAAATGTGGCCCATTGTCCAAAAGGTCCAAAAAAAATGCAAAACCAAAGGAAACCTAACACTAACTACAGAACTATTTACAAGAGCAACGGGCTAGTCCGACGGCTCACTTCGGGATGTTCCGGGCCAGGGCATCATCAAACTCCTGCTCAATGTCGCAGAGGCGGTCCTCCTCCATGGCCCTGAGGGTCCGCAGGGCTGTCGACATGTTCACCCCAAACTCCCTGCGGATTGCCTCGAGGCACTCGGCCCTCTTCAGGGCCCTCTGCATGGAGTTCTCCGCCCTGACCATCGTGAGCCGTGCCTCTTCCACCCGCTGCCGCTCCGCATCTATAGCGTAGCCCAACCACTGCCACACGGAAGACACTACCCGTCCTTGGTCCTCCTGCCCTGCGGCAGATGCCTGCCCCTTTGATGTCGAAGGCCCTGAGCCATCATGGCTCTCACCACGTTGCTGCTGCTGCTGTTCCTCTGCCCGTGCACTGCCTCCTGCTGCCTGCACATCCTCCACTGGCTGGGGTGCAGTCGTTGATGTGGCCACCCCTGCTGGACGTCCGACTCCCGACTGTGGCAGGGATGCCTCCTCCACCAGCCTGGCCGCACCGTCAGAGGCAGCTCCACAGGGCACCCAGGTGACTAATGGGTGGGAAGATGGCACGGAGGACGACTGGCACATAGGGGGTTCAGTTGAGGAGGGGGTCTGAGCAAGCCCCATCAAACGGAGGAATCCGGCCTGGGTGACCTGTCCCAGTAGGCCGACGCGGTCAACGAGCCATTCGAGATGACGTGCAGTCTCCTCATGAAAAGACTGCAGGTCACCTCGCATGGCCCGTTGACGCAACGCCACACCAGTCAGGACAGGCTCAACCCGGACCCGAATAGCCACGTCCGCAGGCAGAGGAAGGCCAGTTGTCATGCGCGCTTCCCCTGCCTGAAAACAGGTCTGGACGTAGGCATCCCTGCTGGTGCAAGATGATGCAGTGACAGTATCAGGGACAGGATTGCACACAGGCACCTCCGTGGCGACCTGTGCTGCCTCCTGTCCCTGGTCCTGCACTGCACCACTAGCACCAGTGGAATCCCCACCTCCAGACCCCGTCTCTGTTGCTTGCACGGCCTCCTCCTCCACCAAACCCCCCACCAACCTGGATGACACCGTGCCATCTTCCCCTGTTGGGCCCTGTGGGGTCCCAGCTGCCCCTTCTGCTGCCGAGGAGTCCAACTCCGACTACCGCCTCTTGGACCTCCCCCCGGCAGCTGCGGCCTGGGACGCGGCACCGGACTCCTCACTCCCCGACGAGATCACAACCTGGGAGGGGAGCCGGGCCTTGCGTCCCCGGCTGGCGGTGCAATCCCCGCCGCTGTGCTCCACAGCACCTTCTCCGCCCTCTTCATCAGTTCACGCTGCAGACAGGGAGAAATAAAACACAGGCATCAGGGCACTGTACAATGGACACATACACACATGACAGTTGCACATGAGTGGCATTGGCAAACCTCAGACATGGCATCACAATTGGCAACACACATGTAATTTCAACTTGCACACATGAGCCATACCACAGCCACATCGCAACTGCCAGCACCATCCATACACATACAACAGCATGAGCAGGCAAAGGTGAGCCAGACATCACATGCAACACAGGGAGTGCACTACACATGCACGCACACCACCACACTTGCATGCATGTGTACACCTCAGCCAACTGTCGCAGTGTTCAGATGAGCATCCATGTCACATCTGCCATTCAGGCTTCCACATCCCGCTGTCACATGTATCCATGTTGCATCACTGTTGCACCCTTGTCAAATACACACACATGCACATGTACACAGTGCTGATACATGCAGCTGAATTTATTTTTAAATGTTTTTATTGGCATTTGCAATCATACACATAGCAGTAGAGCACGGAGTGTGCTTTATATTATTGATCATGTGTCGTGTCTGCCAAGAGAACAACAAATAACAACAAACTAACAAAATTAACAGTAATAACAACTTTGACTGTCCACTCCCATGGAATCGTGATGTGGTCTTTATTCTGTGTGTTTGGCTCAGGACCGAGGCCTCCCCTCTTCGTGGCCGTTTCGGGACACAGCACTTGGAACGCACTCGGGCTCATCGATCTGATCGTGACGTTTTACCTGGAATTTGTGTCCTGTTGGGCTGTTCAGGGGGGTTTGAAGTCTGTCGAGAAGATCATGTCCCTCATGAGGGCTTTCCAGGACTCCAGTGTTGTGCTCGCGTCGTCCCCGCCTCTGTTGTTTCCCTCCTCCCAGGCCCTGGTTTCGGCCATGGTCCATCTTTCCATTTCCCTGATCCAGGGTCCGTATCTGGGGCCTGCGGGCGATTTCCAAGCCATCGCTATTGTTCTTTTCACAAGAATGGATGCCATGTCCATGAGCTTCACTAGATGTTTGATTTTGCCAAGTCTCGGGTGGGTGCCCAGGAGACACTCCTTAGGTGTCCATTCATACCTTTCCAGTCCAGCTCTCCTGCAAGTTTGCTCGGCAGCAAGCCAGAGCTTCTGGGACCTGGGGCAAACCCAGAACATGTGGATCAGGTCAGCTTGTTCAGAGGAGCACCATGGGCATGTCGAGTGGATTTTGTTGTTGAAGGTGGCTATCCTGTGCGGGGTCATGTAGGTCCTGTAAAGGACGTTCAGCTGGATCATCCTGAACCTGGCGTTCCGTGACACCTCCTTCGGGTACAGCAGGGCTCTTGCCCATTCCTCCTCCGTGATTTCTATCCCCATGTCGGTCTCCCACCTCTCTTTCAGGCGCGCTCTTCTGGGGTTAATTCGGTCGTTTATCTGGGCGTAGAGCCTCGATGTCGGCTTCCAGCCGTTGCTCAAGTTATACATCTCCTGAACAAGGGGGTGGGTCTCTGGTTCCTCAGGCCATGTGTTCCATTTGGTCTTGGCTACGTGCCTCACCCTCTGGTAAAATAAGAATTGTCCCGAAGAGAGTCCGTCCTTTAGTTGCAGCGAATCAAAGTCCCTAAAGGCTCCTTCGTCAAACATGTCTCCCCATGTGTAGAGGCCACAAGTCTCCCAGTTCCTCATTACTGGGAGGTCGATGGGGGTCCTGCATACGTCTGTCAGCATGGGAATTTCGGGCATGTACGGGTGATGGAGGCCCAGTAGTGTTCTAACCCTGTTCCAGACCCGCCTCCCCAAGGTTACTATCATGGGCGGGTCAGGAGGGCCCACCTGCGAGCCCCATATTATCTCCTTAGGGTGCGTAGGCCCGGTCAGTTGGCAAAGGAGGCCAGTTTCAGCGGAGGGTTCATCTGAGAGCCACTTTGTTACGTGTGTTAGTTGTGATGCGAGATAGTATCTCTGGAAGTCGGATAGTTGGATGCCGCCCTCGGTGTGGGGGAGCGTGAGGATGTTCAGGGCGAGCCTATGTCTGGACTGACCCCAAAGAAAGTCCCTGACCAGGGATTCCAGTTTCCTGAAGAAGGGCGGGGGGATGTAGTGAGTGATGTTGGTGAAATAGTAGAGGAATCTTGGGAGTATAATCATTTTGGAGATTGCAGCTCTACCCATCATTGAGAGGGGGAGCTTTGACCAGAATTTAATGGACCTTCGAACCCCGCACATTGCGGCTTCGGTGTTGCGCTCGTGGGTGGAGGCTGGCGTGTGCATGATGGTTAAACCTAGGTAGCAGAAGGCCTCCGGCTGCCACTGGATCCCCATTTCAGGTAGTTCCTCTGTGTCCCGTCCTCTGAGTCCCGCAAGGGGGAAGAAGCATGATTTCTGTCTACTAAATTTTATCCCCGAGTATTTGGCAAAATTATCGAGGACGTCCAGTGCTGTGGGAGCAGTTTCTCGGGGGTTCCTGAGGTATAGAAGGACATCGTCGGCATATAGGGAAATGATGTTGTATGTTCCGCCAATGCTGATGCCAGAGTCGAACAATTGCTTCCTGAAATAGATTGCCACTGGTTCCAGGCCCAGGATGTACAACATCGGCGATAGAGGGCACCCTTGCCTGGTTCCTCTTTGGATGGGCCATGCGCTTGATACCATGCCACCAGTCTTCACCCGGGCCACCGGGTTGTTATAGAGTATCTCGACCCATCGGATGAAGTGTTCCCCTAGGCCAAACTCTCTCAGGGTCAAGATCAGCCATTCCCAATATATCGAATCGAAAGCTTTCACAGCGTCGAGTGAGAGTACCGCTAGGTCCTCCTTGCTCTCTACTGTTTGTGCCACAACATGTTGGAGCCTCCTCAGATTGGCAGTGGTGTTGCGTCCTGGGACGAAGCCGTTCTGGTCTTCATGTATTAGAGACCCTATCACCCTCGAGAGCCTCTTGGCTAGTATAGTCGTGAGGATTTTGCCATCATAGTTCAGCATAGCCAAGGGGCGGTATGAGTCACACTCATCAGGTGGTTTGCCCGGCTTGAGCATTGGTATTATGAGAGTCTCTCTCATGCTGCTCGGCAAGGTTCCAGTCTCATAAGCCTCCAAATAGACTTCGTGTAATATCAGGGTTAGGGTCTCCTCGTAAGCCTTATAGAATTCTGGAGTGAGGCCGTCCGTCCCGGGTGTCTTGCTGGTGGAGAGGGACCTGATCGCTTCCGATATGTCTTCTAGTGTGATAGCCTCCTCCAGCCCAGCTCGGTGTTCTTGACTCAGCTTGGGTAGTCCGATTTCGTCCAGGGTGTCTCTTATGTCTTCTTCAGGGATTCGCTCGTTGTGGGCGTAAAGTCTGGCGTAAAAGCTTGAGAAGACTTCATTTATCACTTGTTGCGCCCTCTGTGTTGTACCTCCCTCGTCTTTGATCTCTTTAAGGGCCTGCCTTGGGTTCTCCCTCTTACATAACCAGGCAAGTATCCTGCCGGGCTTGTCCGCTTCTTTGTGTGCCCTCAGGGTCCGTGTGGAGAAGTCGAACTTGGACTGCCTCTCCCAGGCTGTCCTGCATTCTTCCCTGATGTCCTTCAGTTTGGCTTCCCTGGCAGCGGTCGGAGGCGAAGCATCTTCCAGTTGCCTGATCTCATCCTCCTTGTCCTCCAGCTCCTTCCTCAGTTGCCTCCTGATCCCACCGGCCTCAGCTATTATCTCACCCCTCGTTACCACCTTCATGGCTTCCCAGAATGTGCTCCACTTCTGGACCGATCCTTTGTTGATCTGTACGTACTCGTCTAGTTTCTCTCTTAGGGTTTCCTTGAATGCAGGGTCCGTTAAGGTTTCGGTTGGCATGCGCCACATTGGGATAGGGGGCCGCGGGCCTCTTAGGTGGAGCTGTATCAGGAGAGGAGAATGGTCCGAAATCGATCTTCCCAGGTAGTTCGCCGACTCAACCAGCGGTATCAGTGCGTTATCGACGAAAAGGTGGTCTATCCTGGTGTGTAAATCGTGGGGGGCTGAGTAGAATGAGTAGGCCCTGTCGATAGGATGCAAGTCTCGCCAGGCGTCGACCAGGTACAAGTCCGCAACCTCAGTGCGGAGAGCGCGGGAGGCAGGGCCGTTGGGGGTGCGCGGCGTTAAAGATCTGTCTGTGTCTTCGTTCATCACGCAGTTAAAGTCTCCCCCCCACAAGAGGGCGTCCTCCCTGTGGTGTGCAATTTTGGCGCATATCTGCCTGAGGTGGGAGGGTATGCCATGTTGTGGGAAGTATGAGTTGACTATGCATAGCCGGGAATTTTCCAGCATGCCCCAGATCATCACATACCTGCCTTCTTCGTCCGTCTCCATCCCCATCTGGTGAAAGGGTGTGTCAGGGCTCACCCACGTGTATACGCCGCGTGTGTATTTCGAGTAAGAAGAGCCCCTGCCCTGGCCGCCCCAGTAGTCCGCCAATTTGTTCGCGGTGTCGGATGTGAGGTGCGTTTCTTGCAAGAGGGCAAACGATATCTTTTTCCTTTTCAAGTAGGAGTGTATTCGATTTCTCCGCAGGTAGGATCCCATCCCTCTGACGTTCCATGTGATTATTCTGAAGCGAGTTGCCATTGCTTGGCTTTAATCATGGATGGGAGAGGCTCCCCGCCCATTTTCTGGGTTGGGCATCCACTGCTAGGTGTCATGCTTCGATTTGCTTGCATGGGGTGGTGGGCTCCAGTTTCCGGCCTTTGATCCTCCGTAAATTGGGGGACAGTCTTCATGAGGAGTGCAGTCATAACAAAAACTGAACAAAAATAACCATAACTGGTGCACCCAGCTACTGCCAAGGGGGGGCCGTGCTCGGGGGCTCTCGTGCTGTCTGTCCCCATCCGGGTTTCTAGCACGAGTAGGTTCGTGCCGGCAGCTAGCCAGCACTGGTCTTGCGTGGGTGTGTGCTGCGCGCCCATGAGCGGGAGGCCGGGTGGGCCCCGTAGTCACTTGATGTCCTCAATGTAGTTTCCTTGGTAGTGATGTGCACTCTTGTGGTGGTGTACAGTGCTGGTTCAAGGGCAGTGGTGTCCAGGTGTCAGTCCGTCGCCCCTTGTGCTTTCGGTTCAGTTCTCGTGGGTGGGTTCAGGGGGGACGTCCGCCAGGTTATTATGTTCCAGCCACATGGTGGCAGCGGCTGGAGTTTCCAAAAATATCGCTCTCCCCTTGTGAATCACTTTCAGTCTGGAGGGATACAGCAGCATATATTTTAGATTTAGTTTTCTCAATCTAGCTTTGATTGGGACAAAAGAGTTCCTTGCTCGCTGCACTGACTGCGTGTAATCAGGGTAGATGGTGACTTTTGAATTATCCCGCTTTATCACTTCGCGGTCCCGGAAATTGAGGACTTTCGCTATGATGGGGCGAGGAAAGGAGCCCGGGGGGGGTTTCTTCTGGAGCGATCTGTGGGCCCTTTCTATAGCGAAGCCCTGGGAGAGTTTTTCCGCCCCAATTTCCTGCTGTATTAGGGATTCTATGTAGGCCGTCGGGTCCGTGGTCTCGGCTCCCTCGGGAATACCCAGTATCCTAATATTGTTACGCCTAGCGCGGCCCTCTGCCTCCTCTGATCTTGCCTCCAAGTAGCTCACCTTTCTCCGAAGGTCCGCCACCTCTGCCTTGAGGTCTTGTGTGTCCTCAGCGATGTCCTTCTGGGTGGTTTCCATGTTGGTGACACGTTCCGTCAGATTGCGGGCATCTTGTCTTATGAGTTGGATGTCAGCCTTCACCTCACCAATTTTCGTGTCAATAAATGTCCTTAGGGCAGCAATCGCCTCGAGTACCTGGTTGTCCTTGTCGCGTTCCTCTGGGCTGGTCTGCGCAGCTGTACTTTTAGGCGTGGACTGGGCGCCCGGGTGAGATTTTGGGGTGACGAAAGGATCCATAGTGGCATTCTTGGCCTTGCCCCTTGAGGTAGACATTGCAGAGTCTCTGGTCCCCTTTGCCTGTTGTAAGGGTTAATCCGCCTGTCGGGTCGACCCGCTTTGTTGTTCGGAGGCGAGGGCCGACTCGTGGGGGGCGGACAAGCCCTAATTATGTTCGTCGGGATGGGATCCTACCTGCGGAGGCGTCGGGCTTAGCCGGGGGGCGTCTTCAGTGTCTCCGGTGCTGGTTCCGGAGCGCGGTCCCCCGCGTGTTATTGCAGTGGGCCTCGAGTGCCAGAAGACCCGATATGCCAGTCCAGGGGGTCCCCACAGCTTCCCCCGCTACGATCCGGAAGGGTCCCAGCAGGCGGGCCCCGGGTTCGGCGGGAGCAGCTCCGTGCGCCGTCTGCCGTGGATAGAGAGTCTTGCCGGGAGGGTCCTGGGCCCCCCAGTGATGTTCTGTTGGGCAGCGCCACACGGTTCGGCTGGTCCCACCGCTTCGTTGGTTTCGCTCGAGCAGCAGGGAGTGTGAATGCCTGACTGGTCCCGGGGAGTGGAGGTTCAGGCTCTCCCAGGCATCGAGGCCGCCATTTTGAATGCGCCGCTCGGAAAGGGGGGGAGCTGGGCAAAAGCGCCGTATCGGGGCTCCCGAGCTCCGATTTTCGTCGAGAGCAGCTGCGGAGCACGGGTCCTCGCCTCGGCTTCGGTTAGGTTGTCGGATGGGCAGCCCAGCAAACTTGAAACACCTAGTTCAGGATAAGACTACGGGGCTTGGCCGGAGCTCGAAGGTTCTGCGTCCTCACTCCATGAGCACCAAGCCACGCCTCCTGATACATGCAGCTGAAAACAACATACATGCGTGACATCACGAACATGCCTACTTACATACACATTCATCCAAACATGTGTGCCCACACAACTGCATTTGGCATGCAAGCCTACACACAAAAGCACCATCCATGTCTCACACATGACAGCCCTCGCATGTGTTAGCCTCACGGCCCTGTACACCCCCACCCATACTCGGCCCCAAAGAAACAGATGTGCAACCGGCACACTACTGGCACATCACCACACGCAAAGCTTACAATCATGATGCATGTACACTTACCGCTCGACTCCAGACGGGTCTGCCTCTCAAGGACCTGGACCTGGACGTGGAGCGCTGGGGATATGCGTTCCAGGACCCTCATCTGATCTTCTGACAAGTGGCCCCGGCGTGTGTATAAAAGGTACATGTAGAACGCCATTTCCTTGTACGTGCTTTTCGTGGAGAGCGAGTGGGTGAAATCTGTACTTCTTGTCGGTTCACACGCGATTTACTTCACAGCGTTTCAAGTTCGTACTCCCTGTTACCTCTGACAGCTTTTTCTCTTTTCCTCTTTTTCCTGGGCCTGTTTCCTCAAACAGCGTTCCCTTCTACTGTTGTCCTGTCTCCTCAGACAGCGTACAATTCTTCTTTTGGCGGGGGTGTTGCCAACGCGCACACGCGCATATTTTTCACGCTTTTGTTCCTGGCAGACGGTGAGTAGCGCACGTATTTAACATCTGTGCTTGCGTTGTGTGTCGCATACCCCTTCAGAGGTCATTCTAGGCTGTGTGTGACACGCATACGTTCATTCTTGTGTTTCTGGGTGCCACAGCGTAGTGCAGGTTTATTTTTCCATACACGTGGTCTAGGAGGGGTTGCGTGCACCTTATTTCCCTTTTTTGGGGTGCCTGTGCGTTGCATGACCTGTCATCTTTCCCCAGGGGTGACATACAGCCTTGCTAGAGCACTAGGGTACAATTACCATCTGGTACCCAACCCTTTCGACCCCCAATTGCCCAGGACAATAGTTCACATCGACTCCCATACGCACAATAACATCAGTGCCATGGCTGGGAGGTGAACAAGCCGCAAGGGTGGCAAAGGTGGCCAAGCCCCAAGTGGTGGCCGCGGTGTCATCAGGCCAGGTGGATCAGGGGCAGCTAGGTCATCTGCTGCCCCGCGTAGGCAGGCTGGGGAGGCTGCAGGGGCAGCTGCGGCTCCATCCACCCCACTCCTCACACACCCAGCCAGGACAGTGTCGGTCCAAGTCCATCCTGCTGACATTCCCCCTGACACCATCACACTTGAGCTAATACCTGCACCAACTCCCATGCTGAGTGTGCAATCCCACACTCCTAGTACAGAGTCCACCGGGGCTCCTGCCCCTAGTGTCCAGAGCGGCGTAGGACACTCAGGATCCCCACCACCTTCCAAGCAGAAGAGGAAGAGTGCTCGTCCAGTAGAGGCTGATGCCCCAGACACGGCTACACAGCCTGGCTCGTCAAGGAAGCCCAGCTTCAATGAGTCCGAAATGAACCGCGATATGGTGATTGTTGCAGGATCCAAGACCACACCTGCACAACGTCAGGCACACTGGCAGACCATCGCAGACATCATAAGTGCCCTTGGAATCGTGAGGCGCACAGCTACTGAATGCTACAAGCGCTGGAATGACCTGAAGCGCAGGGCAGAGAATAAACTGGCCTCAAGTCATGCCGCTACTCTAGTGACTGGAGGTGGGTCTCCAGCAGAGGACATAGAACTCACTCCACATGAGCAGGTTGCTGGGACCTACGTCACGGAGGAACAGATCAAGGGCATGGGAGAACTGGCATATTACGAGGCATTGTCCGGTGAGTGCACATGCATGTGTGTGTCATCCATGTGCATGGTGTGTGTGTGAGGGCTTCTGTTTGGGTGCCAGGTGAGGGTGTGTGTGCCTGAGTGGTTTGGGTCACCCATGTGCCTCATCCAATACATTCTGCACACCAGCATTTGGGTATAGCAGTATCCCTTCTGCCAACATTAGACATCCAGCCCAACACCACGCCAGTTGCCCTTGAAGTGTCATCTTGCCACAACATTGTTGCTTATTTTCCTCTGTTTGTTCAGGAAGATTGTTTGCATACCACGACTTTTACTAGGCATTTCTCAGTCCTATTGTCACATGTCTGACATGGCTATGGTACAGTGGACTGGCTTTGTTCCCTGGACATGATTTGTTTAGACATGTCCCTGTGCTATAGGACCATTTTGGACTGGCAGCTCCAGGTTAAACATTTGAACCATTTCAATGAAAAAATCAATTTCATGAGCAAACTAGACTGAATGAACAATTGGTGCCCTCCTCTCCCTCTTCACTTTATGGCTAGGGTACATGCCATCTGTGTGATGGTATGTGTATTTGACCTGCCAATCACAGGCCAATGTGTGATGCCACTGCTAGGCAGCATGCAGCAAATGTGTTCATCTTCCATCTTGGGGTCATCAATGTGTGCCATCTACCTCCCCTTCACAGGCAGTGACGGTGCATGCATGAGAGGGTTTTAGTCATGTGGGACATGTGTCAATCAAGTACTGTTTCTGTAGCTTCTCAACCCTAATTGTGTGCCATAGTGCTAATGCCTGTTTCCATTTGTTTTCTTTTATGTCTTTGCAGGGGATGACGCACTTGATACTGCTGGGGTTGTGGAGATGGTGCAGACCCAGGAGGGGTCTCAGGCCCGGCCGACCACCAGTGAGGGACGTGGTGTGGTGGTGGGTGAGAACCCACAACTGCTGCAGGTCGTGGTCTCAATGGGTGTCTCTAGCTGCACCTCCCCCGAGCTGTATTCAGGTGTCGATTCGGATGATGAGACCTATGTGCCGTCGCAGGTGAGTGTTCTTGGGAGGGATTCTGTTCTGTCTGACCCACCTGCACCAGGGTTAGAACCCTCAATGGGGAAGTCAGTGTTGGCAGGTACGCCTTTGGTGGTTACGGATGCAGGGTCACACTCCGCAACATCTGATCCTGTTCCTGGGCCAGCAGATCAGAGGGGGAATGCAGTCCTGCAGCCTCAGGCAGTGCCGGCACAGCAAGGCGCAGTTCGCCTTGCCCCAGACAGGTGTGGTGCCCGCTGACGTGGTGGCAGTCGGCCACCTGGCAATACCGCATGGGAGCAATCCATATACGGTATGGCAACCCAACAGGCAGCATCATCAGAGATGATGGCTCAGGCCATGGATAGGGTGGCCACTTCCATTGTCCCTCCCGAAAGGCTGATGGAGCGACTACAGCAGGCAACAGACTCCATCTGCCAGTTACACAGGGAGGACATGTTGGCGTCCGACAGGGACAGGCGGGTGGCACTGGCGACTCTGCGGGAAGCCATTTCCATAGAGTCCCAGGGCCACAGGGAAGCCCTGAGGGTGGAACTCCTTCACCTCAGGACGACTCTTGTTGAGCTTGAGGCTTCAACAAACAGAAGGACAGAACAGCAGCTGGAGCGTCTCATACGTACGCTCTCAGCTGAGATGCAGGCAACTAGGGCGGAGGTCCGGGCATCCCGTGAGTTGTTGCATGGGGACCTACGCACAATTATCCTCCAGAACGAGACCTTCCACACCAGCATGCTTGCTGCCATGGAGGAACAGACTAGGGCTTTGCGTGGGCTGCCTCCCATAGTGCCACCACCTCCTGATGCAGCTGCAGAGGGTGAGGAGAGCAACAGCAGTGATTCTCTCACAATAGGGTGGCCGTGCAGGCCATGAGCCCATGGAGGTGTTTTTTTTTCCGCAACATCCACACAGGTGGGTTTTGGTGTGCACCCTGTCCTCGGACCTCCTGGGTGGCCTCCCCCATGCCCCCGGGCCCATTAATGGCCATTTTTGATTTTTTTTTTTTTTTGATTTTTGATTTTTTGGACAGTGTGTTGCCTTGTGTGGCTCCCGTGGGCATACGCTGTATTGTGGCTGGGCACATGCAGGCTTGTCATGAATTTGGTTCAGATGCTTGGGTTTGTGTGACACACACCCCTCCTGCTTCCCGTTTCCATGGGCTTGCAAAGGGTGTGCCCAAGTGACATTGACGTACATGGTGACCTTGGACTCCCATTTGTCTTTAGTCAATACTGTGTATACATTCATAGTGCATATTGTTGTTGTATTGTACACTGCATGGTGTATTGATATGTGCCTCTGCATCCATTTCATCCTCCTAATTTGCAGGTCCATTTCTCATGTCTTCACAAGGCGGTCCACCTTGGAACTGGAGTCCATGTTGTAAGCAGTGCACCTACACTCTTGCGTGGCGCTAACACTGTATACTTGAAAGTGTTCGAAGTGCTGGCATTATCAGGCAGTGAGGCTACCAATTTTTTAAGTCTGTAGGTTGGAGGTTGTGTAGGTGATTGGTATTCTTGGTAAGTATTTGGTAATGTGTGTTGTAGGTCCTGCATTACTGTGTACATTTCATGTGTGGCCATGTTTCCATTAGGGACACTGTAGTTGGTGACACTTGGGGCATGTTGTGGGGATTAATTTGTTTGCTCTCACATTGCATGATATGCCATGGTGTGTTGTGTGGCCGTGCCGGGGAGGGGTTGGGTGACATGGCACTGTTCTCATGTAGTATTTTGCAAGTGGGTATTCATTTCTGCAGCATGGAAGTGTGTCTTTTGATGACACTGCATTGATAGTGTTTGTGCAGGTAGGGATGCACACATTGTGACACTTCCACATGAACAATCTCAGGCTGCTATGGTTCTGACAGTTGACAGTCCCTTTGTTCTTCATAATTGTCAGGATGAGTCATGATTGCTTATCAGATGGTAGGTGCCAGGGCTGTGTGCACTCCACAGGGGTGTGATTTCTATGTGAAGTAATTAGCCACCAGCTGCGTACGGGCTGCCTCACCCCGTGCCCTTTCCCCTCCCATGTGCAGCGGGCGTGCATGTAGTTGGGGATGTGGGGGTACCACCATGTCCACAGCCAGGCCCCGGCGTGTTGCAACATTGTGCAGGACACAAGCTGCCACTATGATCCTGCACACTACTGGGGGCGCACATAACAGCTGCCCGCCAGAACGGTCAAGGGAGCGAAAGCGTGACTTGAGCACTCTGAATGTGCGCTCCACTATGCCCCGGGTTGCAATATGGGCTGTGTTGTATCTTACCTCGGGAGGCGTGATGGGGTTCCGAATTGGCGTCATCATGTGGGTGCTCAGAGGGTAGGCACTGTCCCCTGGTGAGGAGGTGATGGGTATCATTAGTGGGGTAGTGACATAACTCTGCATCTGTAATGCATGCATGTGCAGTGGCATTCATACTCACCGAGCAGCCATGTATCGCCATGCCGCCCAGCTTCTAGGTCCCGGCTTACGGTAGACATTCGGTAAATGAAGCTGTCGTGGGTGGACCCTGGATAGTTGGCATATACTGAGGTGATGATTCCCTTGGCATTACATACTACCTGCACGTTGATGGAATGCCAGTGCTTGCGGTTCCTATAGATGTGCTCAGATGCCCTGGGGGGACGTAGTGCCACATGGGTGCAGTCAATGGCACCTAGCACTTTGGGGAATTGTGCCACACCGTAGAAATCCAGGGCGACAGCCTGCCTTTCTGCAGATGTCCTGGGCAGGTATATGTGCCTGCGGACTGATGGGCGTGCAGTGATGATGTTCAAGACCTGGTGTAGGCAGCGTGACTGCGTGGCCTGTGACACCCCACCCTCTATGGCACTTGTCCGATGAAATGATCCTGTGGCCAAGAAGTGCAGTACATTAAGGACCTTCTCCAGGGGACTGAGTGCTTGGGAGCACAGGGTGGGTGATGTGAGGTCATCCTCCCACTCACTGACCAGGTCCAGTATTATGTGTGGTGGAAACCTGTACCTCCCATACACCTGGTCATCAGGCATCCCAAAAAGGCTGGTTCTGGGAGTGAAAATTCAGGCCCTCACTATCCTCCTCCTTCTCCTTTGGTAACCCACGGCCACTGCTGCTAGGAAAGGTATGGTCCTCCTGGCGTCTGAGCTTGTTTGTTGCTTGCGCGCACTTTTATGCTGCGCGGGTCGACGTACGCCTGCTTCATGCTGGCGTACGTGTTTCAGGATTGGACCATTTATTTTTCAGCGCGTTGTAGGCGACCGTGTGAAATTTCCCCCCCCCCCAGGAATACACGTAACACGCTCTCCCAGGCCCAGTCGCGAGTAAATATTCCCGCCCACCCCTGGAATACACGTACCCCACTCTCACAGGCCCAGTCGCGTGTGGAAGTTCACGCGCACACCGAAATACACGTAGCCTGCAAAATCGCGTGTGAAACTTCACACGCACCCCGAAATACACGTACCCAGGGCAATCGCGTGTGGAACTTCCCGCGAACCCCGTAATACACATAGCCTGCTGGTATCGCGTGTGGAAGTTCACGCGGACCTATAATACACGTACCCTGATGGTATCGCATGGGAGACTACCCGCGCACCCCAGGAATACACGTACCCAGGCAAATCGCACGGCTGGGGGGTGGGGGTGCTGGGAGACATGAGTGGGGGCCTGGTGGAGGGTGCCCTGCACTGCTGGGGGGTGGGGGTAGTAGGAGACATGAGTGGGGGCCTGGTGGAGGGTGCCCCTGCACTGCTGGGGGTGGGGGTGGTGGGAGACATGTGTGGGGGCCTGGTGGAGGGTGCCCTGCACTGCTGGGGGTGGGGGTGATGGGAGACATGAGTGGGGGCCTGGTGGAGGGTGCCCCTGCACTGCTGGGGGGTGGGGGTGATGGGAGACATGAGTGGGGGCCTGGTGGAGGGTGCCCCTGGATGCTGGTGGGTGGGGGTGCAGGGGGACATGAGTTGGACATGAGTGGGGGCCTGGTGTAGGGTGCCCCTGGATGCTGGGGGGTGGGGGTGGTGGGAGACATGAGTGGGGGCCTGGTGGAGGGTGCCCTGCACTGCTGGGGGGTGAGGGTGGTGGGAGACATGAGTGGGGGCCTGGTGGAGGGTTGTCCCTGCACTGCTGGGGGGTGGGTGTGATGGGAGACATGAGTGGGGCCTGGTGGAGGCTGCCCTGCACTGCTGGGGGGTGGGGGTGATGGGGGACATGAGTGGGGGCCTGGTGGAGGGTGCCCCTGCACTGCTGGGGGGTGGGGGTGGTGGGAGACATGAGTGGGGGCCTGGTGGAGGGTGCCCCTGTATGCTGAGTGGTGGGGATGGTGGGAGACATGAGTGGGGGCCTGGTGGAGGGTGCCCTGCACTGCTGGGGGGTGGGGTTGCTGGTAGACATGTGTGGGGGCCTGGTGGAGGGTGCCCCTGGATGCTGGAGGTGGGGGTGGTGGGAGACATGTGTGGGGGCCTGGTGGAGAGTGCCCCTGCACTGCTGGGGGGTGGGGGTGATGGGAGACATGAGTGGGGGCCAGGTGGAGGCTGCCCTGCACTGCTGGGGGTGGGGGTGATGGGAGACATGAGTGGGGGCCTGGTGAAGCGTGCCCCTGGATGCTGGTGGGTGTGGGTGCAGGGGGACATGAGTTGGACATGAGTGGGGGCCTGGTGGAGGGTGCCCTGCACTGCTGGGGGGTGGGGGTACTGGGAGACATGTGTGGGGGCCTGGTGGAGGGTTCCCCTGGATGCTGGGGGGTGGGGGTGGTGGGAGACATGAGTGGGGGCCTGGTGGAGGGTGCCCCTGGATGCTGGGGGGTGGGGGTGGTGGGATACATGAGTGGGGGCCTGGTGGAAGGTGCCCTGCACTGCTGGGGGGTTGGGGTGCTGGGAGACATGTGTGGGGGCCTGGTGGAGGGTTCCCCTGGATGCTGGGGGGTGGGGGTGGTGGGAGACATGAGTGGGGGCCTGGTGGAGGGTTCCCCTGGATGCTGGGGGGTGAGGGTGGTGGGAGACATGAGTGGGGGCCTGGTGGAGGGTGCCCCTGCACTGCTGGGGAGTGGGGGTGATGGGAGACATGAGTGGGGGCCTGGTGGTGGGTGCCCCTGGATGTTGGTGGGTGGGGGTGCAGGGGGACATGAGTTGGACATGAGTGGGGGCCTGGTGGAGGGTGCCCTGCACTGCTGGGGGGTGGGGGTGGTGGGAGACATGAGTGGGGGCCTGGTGGAGTGTGCCCCTGGATGCTGGTGGGTGGGGGTGGTGGGAGATATGAGTGGGGGCCTGGTGGAGGGAGCCCCTGCACTGCTGAGGGGTGGGGGTGATGGGAGACATGAGTGGGGGCCTGGTGGAGGGTGCCCTGCACTGCTGGGGGGTGGGGTGGTGGGAGACATGAGTGGGGGCCTGGTGGAGGGTGCCCTGCACTGCTAGGGGGTAGGGGTGCTGCGAAACATGTGTGGGGGCCTGGTGGAGGGTGCCCTGCACTGCTGGGGGGTGGGGTGGTGGGAGACATGAGTGGGGGCCTGGTGGAGGGTGCCCTGCACTGCTAGGGGGTAGGGGTGCTGCGAAACATGTGTGGGGGCCTGGTGGAGGGTGCCCTGCACTGCTGGGGGGGTGGGGTGGTGGGAGACATGAGTGGGGGCCTGGTGGAGGGTGCCCTGCACTGCTGGGGGGTGGGGGTGCTGGGAGACATGTGTGGGGGGGTGGAGGGTGTCCCTGGATGTTGGGGGGTGGGGGTTGTGGGGGACATGAATGGGGGCCTGGTGGAGGGTGCCCCTGCACTGCTGGGGTGTGGGGGTGAAGGGAGACATGAGTGGGGGCCTGGTGGAGGCTGCCCTGCACTCCTGGAGGGTGGGGGTGGTGGGAGACATGAGTGGGGGCCTGGTGGAGGATGCCCCTGGATGCTGGTGGGTGGGGGTGGTGGGAGACATGAGTGGGGGCCTGGTGGAGGGTGCCCCTGCACTGCTGGGGGGTGGGGGTGATGGGAGACATGAGTGGCGGCCTGGTGGAGGGTGCCCTGCACTGCTGGGGGGTGGGGTGGTGGGAGACATGAGTGGGGGCCTGGTGGAGGGTGCCCTGCCCTGCTGGGGGGTTGAAGTGCTGGGAGACATGTGTGGGGGCCTGGTGGACCGTGCCCTGCACTGCTGGGGGGTGGGGGTGGTGGAAGACATGAGTGGGGGCCTGTGGAGGGTGCCCTGCACTGCTCGGGGGTGGGGGTGGTGGGAGACATGAGTGGGGGCCTGGTGGAGGGTGCCCCTGGATGCTGGGGGGTGGGGGTGGTGGGAGACATGAGTGGGGGCTTGGTGGAGGGCGCCCCTGGATGCTGGGGGGTGGGGGTGGTGGGAGACATGAGTGGGGACCTGGTGGAGGGTGCCGCTGCACTGCTGGGGGGTGGGGGTTCTGGGAGACATGTGTGGGGGCCTGGTGGAGGGTGCCCTGCACTGATGGGGCTGGGGATGATGGGAGACATGAGTGTGGGCCTGGTGGAGGGTGCCCTGCACTGCTGGGGGGTGGGGGTGGTGGGAGACATGAGTGGGGCCTGGTGTAGGGTGCCCTGCACTGCTGGGGGGTGGGAGGGTGGGAGACATGAGTGGGGGCCTGGTGGAGGGTGCCCCTGCACTGCTGGGGGGTGGGGGTGATGGGAGACATGAGTGGGGGCCTGGTGGAGGCTGCCCTGCACTGCTGGGGGGTGGGGGTGATGTGAGACATGCGTGGGGGCCTGGTGGAGGGTGCCCCTGGATGCTGGGGGATGGGGGTGGTGGGAGACATGAGTGGGTGCCTGGTGGAGGGTGCCCTGCACTGCTGGGGGGTGGGGGTGCTGGGAGACATGTGTGGGGGCCTGGTGGAGGGTGCTCCTGGATGCTGGGGGGGTGGGGTGGTGGCAGACATGAGTGGGGGCCTGGTGGAGGGTGTCCCTGCACTGCTGGGGGGTGGGGGTGATGTGAGACATGAGTGGGGGCCTAGTGGAGGCTGCCCTGCACTGCTGGGGCTTGCGGGTGATGGGAGACATGAGTGGGGGCCTGGTGGAGGGTGCCCCTGGATGCTGGTGGGTGGGGGTGCAGGGGGACATGAGTTGGGCATGAGTGGGGGCCTGGTGGAGGGTGCCCTGCACTGCTGGGGGGTTGAGGTGCTGGGAGACATGTGTGGGGGCCTGGTGGAGGTTGTCCTGCACTGCTGGGGGGTGGGGGTGGTAGGAGACATGAGTGGGGGCTGGTGGAGTGTGCCCTGCACTGCTGGGGGGTGGGGGTGCTGGGAGACATGTGTGGGGGCCTGGTGGAGGGTGCCCCTGGATGCTGGGGGGTGGGGGTGGTGGGAGACATGAGTGGGGGCCTGGTGGAGGGTTCCCCTGCACTGCTGGTGGGTGGGGGTGATGGGAGACATGAGTGGGGGCCTGGTGGAGGCTGCCATGCACTGCTGGGGGGTGGGGGTGATGGGAGACATGAGTGGGGGCCTGGTGGATGGTGCCCCTGGATGCTGGTGGGTGGGGGTGCAGGGGGACATGAGTTGGACATGAGTGGGGGCCTGGTGGGGGGTGCCCTGCACTGCTGGGGGGTGGGGGTGGTGGGAGACATGAGTGGGGGCCTGGTGGAGGGTGTCCCTGGATGCTGGTGGGTGCGGATGGTGGGAGACATGAGTGGGGGCCTGGTGGAGGGTTCCCCTGGATGCTGGGGGGTGGGGGCGGTGGGAGACATGAGTGGGGGCCTGTTGGAGGGTGCCCCTGCACTGCTGGGGCGTGGGGGTGATGGGAGACATGAGTGGGGGCCTGGTGGAGGGTGCCCCTGGATGTTGGTGGGTGGGGGTGCAGGGGGACATGAGTTGGACATGAGTGGGGGCCTGGTGGAGGGTGCCCTGCACTGCTGGGGGGTGGGGGTGGTGGGAGACATGAGTGGGGTCCTGGTGAAGTGTGCCCCTGGATGCTGGTGGGTGGGGGTGGTGGGTGACATGAGTGGGGGCCTGGTGGAGGGAGCCCCTGCACTGCTGAGGGGTGGGGGTGATGGGAGACATGAGTGGGGGCCTGATGGAGGGTGCCCTGCACTGCTGGGGGGTGGGGTGGTGGGAGACATGAGTGGGGGCCTGGTGGAGGGTGCCCTGCACTGCTGGGGGGTAGGGGTGCTGGGAAACATGTGTGGGGGCCTGGTGGAGGGTGCCCTGCACTGCTGGGGGGTGGGGGTGAAGGGAGACATGAGTGGGGGGAGTGGAGGGTGCCCCTGGATGCTGGGGGGTGGGGGTGGTGGGGGACATGAGTGGGCGCCTGGTGGAGGGTGCACCTGCACTGCTGGGGTGTGGGGGTGAAGGGAGACATGAGTGGGGGCCTGGTGGAGGCTGCCCTGCACTGCTGGGGGGTGGGAGTGATGGGAGACATGAGTGGGGGCCTGGTGGAGGGTGCCCCTGGATGCTGGTGGGTGGGGGTGCAGGGGGACATGAGTTGGACATGAGTGGGGGCCTGGTGGAGGATGCCCTGCACTGCTGGAGGGTGGGGGTGGTGGGAGACATGAGTGGGGGCCTGGTGGAGGGTGCCCCTGGATGCTGGTGGGTGGGGGTGGTGGGAGACATGAGTGGGGGCCTGGTGGAGGGTGCCCCTGCACTGCTGGGGGGTGGGGGTGATGGGAGACATAAGTGGCGGCCTGGTGGAGGGTGCCCTGCACTGCTGGGGGGTGGGGTGGTGGGAGTCATGAGTTGGGGCCTGGTGGAGGGTGCCCTGCCCTGCTGGGGGGTTGAAGTGCTGGGAGACATGTGTGGGGGCCTGGTGGACCGTGCTCTGCACTGCTGGGGGGTGGGGGTGGTGGGAGACATGAGTGGGGGCCTGGTGGAGGGTGCCCTGCACTGCTCTGGGGTGGGGGTGGTGGGAGACATGAGTGGGGGCCTGGTGGAGGGTGCCCCTGGATGCTGGGGGCTGGGGTGGTGGGAGACATGAGTGGGGGCTTGGTGGAGGGCGCCCCTGGATGCTGGTGGGTGGGGGTGGTGGGAGACATGAGTGGGGACCTGGTGGAGGGTGCCGCTGCACTGCTGGGGGGTGGGGGTTCTGGGAGACATGTGTGGGGGCCTGGTGGACTGTGCCCTGCACTGCTGGGGGGTGGGGGTGGTGGGAGACATGAGTGGGGGCCTGGTGGAGGGTGCCCTGCACTGCTCTGGGGTGGGGGTGGTGGGAGACATGAGTGGGGGCTTGGTGGAGGGCGTCCCTGGATGCTGGTGGGTGGGGGTGGTGGGAGACATGAGTGGGGACCTGGTGGAGGGTGCCGCTGCACTTCTGGGGGGTGGGGGTTCTGGGAGACATGTGTGGGGGCCTGGTGGAGGGTGCCCTGCACTGATGGGGGGTGGGGATGATGGGAGACATGAGTGTGGGCCTGGTGGAGGGTGCCCTGCACTGCTGGGGGGTGGGGGTGGTGGGAGACATGAGTGGGGGCCTGGTGTAGGGAGCCCTGCACTGCTGGGGGGTCGGGGGGTGGGAGACATGAGTGGGGGCCTGGTGGAGGGTGCCCCTGCACTGCTGGGGGGTGGGGGTGATGGGAGACATGAGTGGGGGCCTGGTGGAGGCTGCCCTGCACTGCTGGGGGGTGGGGGTGATGGGAGACATGAGTGGGGGCCTGGTGGAAGGTGCCCATGGATGCTGGGGGATGGGGGTGGTAGGAGACATGAGTGGGTGCCTGGTGGAGGGTGCCCTGCACTGCTGGGGGGTGGGGGTGCTGGGAGACATGTGTGGGGGCCTGGTGGAGGGTGCTCCTGGATGCTGGGGGGTGGGGGTGGTGGCAGACATGAGTGGGGGCCTGGTGGAGGGTGTCCCTGCACTGCTGGGGGTGGGGGTGATGTGAGACATGAGTGGGGGCCTGGTGGAGGCTGCCCTGCACTGCTGGGGCTTGGGGGTGATGGGAGACATGAGTGGGGGCCTGGTGGGGGGTGCCCCTGGATGCTGGTGGGTGGGGGTGCAGGGGGAAATGAGTTGGACATGAGTGGGGGCCTGGTGGAGGGTGCCCTGCACTGCTGGGGGGTGGAGGTTTTGGGAGACATGTGTGGGGGCCTGGTGGAGGGTGCCCTGCACTGCTGGGGGGGTGGGGGTGCAGGGGGTCATGAGTGGGGGCCTGGTGGAGGGTGCCCCAGGATGCTGGGGGTGGGGGTGGTGGGAGACATGAGTGGGGGCCTGGTGGAGGGTGCCCTGCACTGCTGGGGGGTGGGGGTGCTGGGAGACATGTGTGGGGGCCTGGTGGAGGGTGCCCCTGGATGCTGGGGGGTGGGGGTGGTGGGAGACATGAGTGGGGGCCTGGTGGAGGGTTCCCCTGCACTGCTGGTGGGTTGGGGTGATGGGAGACATGAGTGGGGGCCTGGTGGAGGCTGCCATGCACTGCTGGGGGGTGGGGGTGATGGGAGACATGAGTGGGGGCCTGGTGGATGGTGCCCCTGGATGCTGGTGGGTGGGGGTGCAGGGGGACATGAGTTGGACATGAGTGGGGGCCTGGTGGAGGGTGCCCTGCACTGCTGGGGGGTGGGGGTGGTGGGAGACATGAGTGGGGGCCTGGTGGGGGGTGTCCCTGGATGCTGGTGGGTGCGGATGGTGGGAGACATGAGTGGGGGCCTGGTGGAGGGTGCCCCTGCACTGCTGGGGGTGGGGGTGAGGGGAGACATGAGTGGGGGCCTAGTGGAAGGTGCCCTGCACTGCTGGGGGTTGGGGGTGCTGGGAGACATGTGTGGGGGCCTGGTGTAGGGTGCCCCTGGATGCTGGGGGGTGGGGGTGGTGGGAGACATGAGTGGGGGCCTGGTGGAGGGTGCCCTGCACTGCTGGGGGGTGAGGGTGGTGGGAGACATGAGTGGGGGCCTGGTGGAGGGTGCCCCTGCACTGCTGGGGGGTGGGTGTGATGGGAGACATGAGTGGGGGCCTGGTCGAGGCTGCCCTGCACTGCTGGGGGGAGGGGGTGATGGGAGACATGAGTGGGGGCCTGGTGGAGTGTGCCCCTGTATGCTGGGGGGTGGGGGTGGTGGTAGACATGAGTGGGGGCCTGGTGGAGGGTGCCCTGCACTGCTGGGGGGTGGGGGTGCTGGTAGACATGTGTGGGGGCCTGGCGGAGGGTGCCCCTGGATGCTGGGGGTGGGGGTGGTGGGAGACATGAGTGGGGGCCTGGTGGAGGCTGCCCTGCACTGCTGGGGGTGGGGGTGATGGGAGACATGGGTGGGGGCCTGGTGGAGGGTGCCCCTGTATGCTGGGGGGTGGGGGTGGTGGGAGACATGAGTGGGGGCCTGGTGGAGGGTGCCCTGCACTGCTGGGGGGTGGGGGTGCTGGTAGACATGTGTGGGGGCCTGGCGGAGGGTGCCCCTGGATGCTGGGGGTGGGGGTGGTGGGAGACATGAGTGGGGGCCTGGTGGAGGGTGCCCCTGCACTGCTGGGGGGTGGGGGTGATGGGAGACATGAGTGGGGGCCAGGTGGAGGCTGCCCTGCACTGCTGGGGGGTGGGGGTGATGGGAGACATGAGTGGGGGCCAGGTGGAGGGTGCCCCTGCACTGCTGGGGGGTGGGGGTGAGGGGAGACATGAGTGGGGGCCTAGTGGAGGGTGCCCTGCACTGCTGGGGGTTGGGGGTGGTGGGAGACATGAGTGGGGGCCTGGTGGAGTGTGCCCCTGGATGCTGGTGGATGGGGGTGGTGGGAGACATGAGTGGGGGCCTGGTGGAGGGAACCCCTGCACTGCTGGGGGGTGGGGGTGATGGGAGACAAGAGTGGGGGCCTGGTGGAGGGTGCCCTGCACTGCTGGGGGGTGGGGGTGGTGGGAGACATGAATGGGGGCCTGGTGGAGGGTGCCCTGCACTGCTGGGGGGTGGGGGTACTGGGAAACATGTGTGGGGGCCTGGTGGAGGGTGCCCTGCACTGCTGGGGGTGGTGGGTGTAACGCTCACCTGATTCCCGCAGAGGCGCCGGTCTTGACTGGGTGAATGCCGTATCTTCAAAGGTGATGTGTAGCACACGGTTGGCTCTTTGGGCTGGACCTCTGTGCACTGTATGTCTGACTCGAAGAGTAAGATGTCTTAGGTAAGTGAACGCCGAGCTCTCCATCTGCCTCGGGGCAGGGTGCCGTAACCAGTTCCTTCACTGGATAAGGGTGCAGGCCTCTTGACCTCAGAGGACTGCTGTCCGTCGTTAACTGCACGAACGGTAAGTTCTGGGCGCTTCAAATGTCTTAAAAGTCTTTTGTAATGATATCTCTTGTTTTGCAGAGTTCCGGCGATGGCGGATGGCGGGCTGGTGAGAGTTGAGGATCGAACCCGCGTGAGGAATAGAAGCGCCTGGAAGCACGTAGGTAAGCGCTTGTAGCCTGCTTCACGATGCGCACTAACTGTCCCTTTTATCTTGCAGGTACAAGTTCGGAGCTTTAGAGAAGCTGAAGGGTGCTGGAATACCCACTGGATTCGGCGTGGGAAGGAGTAATGGCACGTGAGTAATAAAGTTGCCCAATGTCTTTAAACGCAACTTCTTTTGTCTTTCAGATGCGGGATGCAGCGCCGAAGGCCTCCGGAGCGTGCGAAGAGCTGGTAAGCTTTTGTCTTTCAGATGCCGGAATGCAGTGCGAAGACCTCCGGAACATGCGAAGAGTAGGTAGGCCTTTGTCTTTCAGATGCCGGAATGCAGCGCGAGGCGTTGGTGACAGCCGATGGACCAGGTAAGAGATGCGCTGCCACTGAAGACCATAGTGCTAACCTGTTCTTTCTTTGTCTTTACAGGTGCTGCTGAAGACTGGATTCTAGGATGGTAAGCCTTTGTTTCCTTAGGCCCAGGATCAGAAGAAGAAGACACGATGAGCGTTCTGCTGCAGAGAATGCAGAATAACACAAAGCAAGATTCATCCATCGGGTGTGGTTTAAATAGCCTCCTGTAGTGCTTAGGTGTCTCCTTCCACAGCCACGCCTAGGTAAGAAAAGAGTTCCTGCTTTCCAGAAGAGTTCCAGTGTTCTGAACCTAGGGAGTGGCTCCTGCCCCACCCAACAGGAAAAGTAGTCCCAAACAGAAGAGGATCCGGGGTTCAACTGGCAGGTAAGTAAGCAGCATGGTCTGCTGCAGGTAAGTCCACCCAAGCATTATGAGCCCGGCGCTTCCAGCGCTGGGACTGGGCATCTTTATGAGCCTGGTGCCACTGGCGCCAGGACAGGGTCCAAAAGGTCCCAATTGGGACTGGCTGGCACTCGGAACCGGGGTTATGGGTCTGCTTCCAAGGGAGTCGGGCAAGTCCTGATCTTTTGGAAGCAGAGATCATGACAGCACCCCCCCTCAAGGCCCCTCCCAAACCGGGCTTCTCCGGGGGTTTGGGCTTGTTAGGAAATGTTCGATGAAATCTTTTGATTAGACGAGGCGCGTGGACATATTCTGCAGGTTCCCAGGATCTTTCTTGGGGACCGTAGCCTTTCCAGTCAATCAGGTAAAATAGTTTAGATTTGGAGATCTTGGAATCCAGGATGCTTTTGACTTCAAACTCGAGTTCTCCATCAACTAGAATAGGTTTTGGAGATGTAGTTAGTCGGGTTTGAGGTTGCACGGGTTTTAATAGAGAGACGTGGAAGACCGGATGTATCTTCATGTGAGGGGGCAAGTCCAACTTGACCGCTACTGGATTTACTATGGTAGTGATGGAATAGGGACCAAGGTATCTTGGGTTGAATGTGCGTGGTCCTTTTAGAGGTAGATATTTGGTGGATAACCAGACTTGATCTCCTACTTGATATTGGGGGGCTTCCTTCCGATGTTGGTCTGCTCCTTTCTTGTATTGTTCTTTAGCCCTTTGAAGGTGAGAAACGGCTTCCTTAAAGGCTTGGGTGATTGTAGAATGCAGGTGGTCTACTGCTGGTGTTCCAAGATCTTGGAGTGGATCCAACTCCGAGGTTCGAGGGTGACTACCATATAAAAGAAAAAACGGGGTCTTCCCAGTTCCCGAGTGGACAGAGTTATTGTAGGCATATTCGGCTATCCAAAGGATATCTTTCCAAGTTTTTTTCAGTTTGTTGTAGCATGCAGCGCAAATACTGTTCCAGAGTTTGATTGGTCCTCTCGGTTTGTCCGTCGGTTTGAGGGTGGTGGCTGGTCGAAAGTCTCACATCAATTTGAGCCGACCGACAGCAACTTCGCCAAAAATGAGAAATAAATTGACTACCTCGATCCGAAATTAGAACTGAAGGAAAACCGTGCAGTCGGACAATGTTTTCGAGAAATTCTCGGGCCAGAGTTGCTGCTGTTGGTAAGCCTTTGAGTGGAATGAAATGCGCCATCTTGGAGAATAGGTCCACGATTACTAGGATCGTATTGTATCCGGAGCATGGAGGTAGATCGGTGATGAAGTCCATAGAAAGCGTATGCCAAGGGCGAGGTGGGATGTCAATAGGGCGTAAGAGGCCGGCTGGTTTTTCCTTTTGACTCTTGTTTTGGGCGCATACTCCACAGGACATTATAAAGTCTCTGATATCTTTTTTCCAAGACGGCCACCAGAAGTAGCGCTTGATCTTTTCCGAGGTCTTGGTCATACCGGGATGTCCTTCCATTAAAGAATCGTGATAACAAGAGATTACCTTTTTCTGTAAATCTGTGCTGGGCAGGTATAACCGTTCTTGGAAATATAATAGGTTGTCCTTCACCGTAAAGTCCTTTCCCTGCAGATGCCAATTCTGTATGTCTGCTGGAGTTACCAGTAGCCTGGCTTTATCCTTAACTTCCTCTATGGATTGCGTGGCGATTACACCTAGAATTCTTTGTTCGGGAATGATAGGTACAGGTTTAGGATTGATCAAATGTTCTTCCACTCCCATCCGAGAAAGGGCATCAGCTTTACCGTTCTTTGTACCAGGTCGATAGGTAATTATGAAGTCAAACTCGGCAAAGAATAGTGCCCAACGGAGTTGCCTAGAGGATTGAGCTTTTGCGGTTTTCAAATATTGCAGGTTTCGGTGATCTGTAATCACAGTAACGGTGTGTCGGGCCCCCAGAAGATAATGCCGCCAAGCCTTAAAGGCGGACTTGATAGCTAGAAGTTCCTTATCAGTAATAGTGTAATTGATTTCAGGAGGCGAGAATTTGCGGGACCATAATGCCACGGGATGCAACTGATTGGTTACTGGGTCCTTTTGTGATAGAACTGCCCCCATGGCAAGGCTCGAAGCATCAGTTTCAACGATGTAGGGGAGTTCTGGGCGAGGATGTTTTAAGATCGGTGCAGAGATAAATCTAGTCTTCAAATTCTGGAAAGCTTGTTCCGCCTCGGTAGACCATTCAAAACGTTTGTTTTTCTTTAACAAGGCGGTGATGGGCTGGACTATTGGAGAGAATTCGGGGATAAACCTGCGGTAAAAGTTAGCGAAGCCTAACATGCTTTGAACACCTTTTACGGAGGATGGCGATGGCCATTTGAGAATTGCATCGACCTTCTTTGAATCCATACGCACTCCGCTAGGTGATAATATGAATCCCAAGAATTCAACTTCAGTCACGTTGAAAACACATTTTTCCAACTTAGCGAAAAGTTTTTGTTGACGCAATCTCTCGAGGACCATTTTCACGTGTTTCCGATGTTCAGTTTCCGATGAAGAATAAACGAGGATGTCGTCAATGTAAACAACAACACACACATCTATGAACTCTCTGAGGACATCGTTCATAAAATATTGAAAGGCGGCCGGGGCATTGCAAAGTCCGAAGGGCATGACCTGATATTCAAATAGCCCATACTTGGTGCGGAAGGCCGTCTTCCATTCATCGCCCTCTTTTACTCGTACCAAGTGGTAGGCTCCTCTAAGATCCAGCTTTGTATATATGCATGCTTTTCTGACTTGGTCCAGGAGTTCAGGGATCAAAGGTAACGGATATCTATTCTTAACGGTGATCTGGTTCAGGGCGCGATAATCTATACAAGTTCTAAGGTCCCCTTCTTTTTTTGGAACGAAGAACAAAGCTGAGGAAGCAGGGGACTTGGAAGGACGAATAAACCCATTTGCTAGGTATTGATCCAGGTATTGTCGGAGGTGAAGATTCTCAGGCTCGGTGAGGGCATAAATTCTACTACAAGGAGGAGTAGATCCAGGTATCAGGTCTATCTGGCAGTCATAAGACCTATGAGGAGGTAGAGAGTTAGCCTGATCCTTCCGGAAAACATCTTGGAATTCTAGGTATTCAGGAGGTAACTGTGGAGCCTCCGAGGAAATTGCTGCCAGTGCAACACCAGGTCGAGGGTGACAAGTAGAGACACATTCTGGAAACTGAACCGTTCTTGCTCACCAATCGATCTGAGGATTGTGCTTCTCCAACCAAGGAATTCCCAGAATAATCTGGAACTGAGGGGCCTTGATCACATCGAACACGATCTTCTCATGGTGTCCATCTTGACTTACTAGCGTCACTTCTTGGGTGGTATGCGTTACTGGTCCGGAGGCTATCTCCGTACCATCCACCGTAGTAATGACGTCCTTTACAGCCTTTGGACAAAGAGTCAGATTCATCCTCAAAACCATTTCATGATCCACATAATTGCCAATGGCACCGCTGTCGACGTAAGCTTCAATCGCATGTAATCGATCCGGATGTTCAGGGCTAATGAGGACCATAGGTATCACGAAATGCGAGGTCACGGAACTGGTTTTAACGCTCGGCAAGAGGACCTCTATTCTTGTCGGGCGAGGTTGTTTCCCTGCTCAGAGTTTGTGACCCCGGTAACTGCAGCTTCTACTGCCTTCTTGGCTGGTTTCACCGGACAGTCTCGAAGAAAGTGCCCCGAGTTTCCGCAATAGAGGCATAATTGCAGCTGTTTTCTCCTTTCCCGCTCCTTTTGTGTTAGTGGTCCTTTCAGGCCCCCTATTTGCATGGGTTCCCCGGAGTCTACTCCTTTGGTAGGAGTTGGTGGTTTGGAAAATACTCGAGCATCAAACTTGGAACGATCGGCCTTCCTGTTCTGCAGTCTGTGGTCAATTTGAACGACTAAGTCAATATAGTCCGAACAGTCTTGCGGGGGATTCACTACTTGGGCTAACACATCTTTGAGCTCTCCACGTAGACCTCTATAAAACAGCGTAATCCTTTTGTCCTCAGGCCATCGAGTTTCCACTATCAGTCTGTTGAAAGATGCAATATAAGCCAAAAGGTCTTGATTACCCTGTCACAATGAAAGGAGCTCATTGTCCAAGGCCTGCCCCTGTGAATGTCTTGCAAACAGTTTTTCCATACTGAGCTGAAAAGCTTGAAAATCATGGAGAACCGGATCATCTTGATTAACTAGAGGGATCGACCAGTCTGCCGCATTGCCACTAAGGTACGAAAGCACGAAAGCTACCTTAGCTTGATCAGTTGGAAAGGCTGCTGGCCGGCATAAGAAGTGCAACCGGCACTGATTAATGAATACTGCAAACCTCTTTGGGTCACCAGAAAATCGTTCGGGCGGAGCCAGAGGTACATTCCCAGGTAGGTTGATCTGCACTGGGTTCGTAGAGGATGTTGAAGGAAGATTTGCCCCTGATGCGGGTAGCAATTGTCTAGCGAGATCGTCTGTTCGCTCCTTGGAAATAATCAGTTCCCTTCTTAGAGCATTTGTTTCCTGACGGGCTGCATGCACTTCTGCTCTTAGTTCCCCAAGTAACTGGGCTAGTTGGTCGGTATCCGAGGTTTCCATAGCGCCTGGGTGGGAGTTTTGCGGTAGGCTTTGTGTTCTGTAAGGCTCACCTGATTCCCGCAGAGGCACCGGTCTTGACTGCGTGAATGCCGTATCTTCAAAGGTGATGTGTAACACACGGTTGGCGCTTTGGGCTGGACCTCTGTGCACTGTATGTCTGACTCGAAGAGTAAGATGTCTTAGGTAAGTGAACGCTGAGCTCTCCATCTGCCTCGGGGCAGGGTGCCGTAACCAGTTCCTTCACTGGATAAGGGTGCAGGCCTCTTGACCTCAGAGGACTGCTGTCCGTCGTTAACTGCACGAACGGTAAGTTCTGGGCGCTTCAAATGTCTTAAAAGTCTTTTGTAATGATATCTCTTGTTTTGCAGAGTTCCGGCGATGGCGGATGGCGGGCTGATGAGAGTTGAGGATCGAACCCGCGTGAGGAATAGAAGCGCCTGGAAGCACGTAGGTAAGCGCTTGTAGCCTGCTTCACGATGCGCACTAACTGTCCCTTTTATCTTGCAGGTACAAGTTCGGAGCTTTAGAGAAGCTGAAGGGTGCTGGAATACCCACTGGATTCGGCGTGGGAAGGAGTAATGGCACGTGAGTAATAAAGTTGCCCAATGTCTTTAAACGCACCTTCTTTTGTCTTTCAGATGCGGGATGCAGCGCTGAAGGCCTCCGGAGCGTGCAAAGAGCTGGTAAGCTTTTGTCTTTCAGATGCTGGAATGCAGCGCGAGGCGTTGGTGACAGCCGATGGACCAGGTAAGAGATGCGCTGCCACTGAAGACCGTAGTGCTAACCTGTTCTTTCTTTGTCTTTACAGGTGCTGCTGAAGACTGGATTCTAGGATGGTAAGCCTTTGTTTCCTTAGGCCCAGGATCAGAAGCAGAAGACACGATGAGCGTTCTGCTGCAGAGAATGCAGAATAACACAAAGCAAGATTCATCCATCGGGTGTGGTTTAAATAGCCTCCTGTAGTGCTTAGGTGTCTCCTTCCACAGCCACGCCTAGGTAAGAAAAGAGTTCCTGCTTTCCAGAAGAGTTCCAGTGTTCTGAACCTAGGGAGTGGCTCCTGCCCCACCCAACAGGAAAAGTAGTCCCAAACAGAAGAGGATCCGGGGTTCAACTGGCAGGTAAGTAAGCAGCATGGTCTGCTGCAGGTAAGGACCACCCCCACCCCCCTGCACTGCTGGGGGGTGGGGGTGGTGGGAGACACTGGCGCCAGGACAGGGTCCAAAAGGTCCCAATTGGGACTGGCTGGCACTCGGAACCGGGGTTATGGGTCTGCTTCCAAGGGCGTCGGGCAAGTCCTGATCTTTTGGAAGCAGAGATCATGACAGTGGGAGACATGAGTGGGGGCCTGGTGGAGGGTGCCCTGCACTGCTGGGGGGTGGGGGTGCTGGGAGACATGTGTGGGGGGGATGATGGAGGGTGCCCCTGGATGCTGGGGGTGGGGGTGGTGGGGGGACATGAGTGGGGGCCTGGTGGAGGGTGCCCATGCACTGCTGGGGTGTGGGGGTGATGGGAGACATGAGTGGGGGCCTGGTGGAGGCTGCCTTGCACTGCTGGGGGGTGGGAGTGATGGGAGACATGAGTGGGGGCCTGGTGGAGGGTGCCCCTGGATGCTGGTGGGTGGGGGTGCAGGGGGACATGAGTTGGACATGAGTGGGGGCCTGGTGGAGGGTGCCCTGCACTGCTGGAGGGTGGGGGTGGTGGGAGACATGAGTGGGGGCCTGGTGGAGGGTGCCCCTGGATGCTGGTGGGTGGGGGTGGTGGGACACATGAGTGGGGGCCTGGTGGAGGGTGCCCCTGCACTGCTGGGGGGTGGGGGTGATGGGAGACATGAGTGGCGGCCTGGTGGAGGGTGCCCTGCACTGCTGGGGGTGGGGTGGTGGGAGACATGAGTGGGAGCCTGGTGAAGGGTGCCCTGCCCTGCTGGGGGGTTGAGGTGCTGGGAGACATGTGTGGGGGCCTGGTGGAGGGTGCCCTGCACTGCTGGGGGGTGGGGGTGGTGGGAGATATGAGTGGGGGCCTGGTGGAGGGTGCCCTGCACTGCTGGGGTTGGGGGTGGTGGGAGACATGAGTGGGGGCCTGGTGGAGGGTGCCCCTGGATGCTGGGGGGTGGGGGTGGTGGGAGACATGAGTGGGGGCTTGGTGGAGGGTGCCCCTGGATGCTGGTGGGTGGGGGTGGTGGGAGACATGAGTGGGGACCTGGTGGAGGGTGCCCCTGCACTGCTGGGGGGTGGGGGTGCTGGGAGACATGTGTGGGGGCCTGGTGGAGGGTGCCCTGCACTGCTGGGGGGTGGGGATGATGGGAGACATGAGTGGGGGCCTGGTGGAGGGTGCCCTGCACTGCTGGGGGTTGGGGGTGGTTGGAGACATGAGTGGGGGCCTGGTGGAGGGTGCCCTGCACTGCTGGGGGGTGGGGGGGTGGGAGACATGAGTGGGGGCCTGGTGGAGGGTGCCCCTGCACTGCTGGGGGGTGGGGGTGATGGGAGACATGAGTGGGGGCCTGGTGGAGGCTGCCCTGCACTGCTGGGGGGTGGGGGTGATGGGAGACATGAGTGGGGGCCTGGTGGAGGGTGCCTCTGGATGCTGGGGGATGGGGTGGTGGGAGACATGAGTGGGTGCCTGGTGGAGGGTGCCCTGCACTGCTGGGGGGTGGGGGTGCTGGGAGACATGTGTGGGGGCCTGGTGGAGGCTGCCCCTGGATGCTGGGGGGTGGGGTGGTGGCAGACATGAGTGGGGGCCTGGTGGAGGGTGTCCCTGCACTGCTGGGGGGTGGGGGTGATGTGAGACATGAGTGGGGGCCTGGTGGAGGCTGCCCTGCACTGCTGGGGCTTGGGGGTGATGGGAGACATGAGTGGGGGCCTGGTGGAGGGTGCCCCTGGATGCTGGTGGGTGAGGGTGCAGGGGGACATGAGTTGACATGAGTGGGAGCCTGGTGGAGGGTGCCCTGCACTGCTGGGGGGTGGAGGTGTTTGGAGACATGTGTGGGGGCCTGGTGGAGGGTGCCCTGCACTGCTGGGGGGTGGGGGTGCAGGGGGTCATGAGTGGGGGCCTGGTGGAGGGTGCCCATGGATGCTGGGGAGTGGGGGTGGTGGGAGACATGAGTGGGGGCCTGGTGGAGGGTGCCCTGCACTGCTGGGGGGTGGGGGTGCTGGGAGACATGGGTGGGGGCCTGGTGGAGGGTGCCCCTGGATGCTGGGGGGTGGGGGTGGTGGAAGACTTGAGTGGGGGCCTGGTCGAGGGTGCCCCTGCACTGCTGGTGGGTGGGGGTGATGGGAGACATGAGTGGGGGCCTGGTGGAGGCTGCCATGCACTGCTGGGGGGTGGGGGTGATGGGAGACATGAGTGGGGGCCTGGTGGATGGTGCCCCTGGTGGGTGGGGGTGCAGGGGGACATGAGTTGGACATGAGTGGGGGCCTGGTGGAGGGTGCCCTGCACTGCTGGGGGTGGGGTGGTGGGGGACATGAGTGGGGGCCTGGTGGAGGGTGTCCCTGCACTGCTGGGGGGGTGGGGGTGATGGGAGACATGAGTGGGGGCCTGGTGGAGGGTACCCTGCACCGCTGGGGGGTGGGGGTGGTGGGAGACATGAGTGGGGGCCTGGTGGAGGGTGCCCTGCACTGCTGGAGGGTGGGGGTGCTGGGAGACATGTGTGGGGGCCTAGTGGAGGGTGCCCTGCACTGCTGGGGGGTGGGGGTGGTGGGAGACATGAGTGGGGGCCTGGTGGAGGGTGCCCTGCACTGCTGGGGGGTGGGGGTGCTGGGAGACATGTGTGGGGGCCTGGTGGAGGGTGCCCCTGGATGCTGGGAGGTGGGGGCGGTGGGAGACATGAGTGGGGGCCTGGTGGAGGGTGTCCCTGCACTGCTGGGGGGTGGGGGTGCAGGGGGTCATGAGTGGGGGCCTGGTGGAGGGTGCCCTGCACTGCTGGAGGGTGGGGGTGCTGGGAGACATGTGTGGGGGCCTAGTGGAGGGTGCCCTGCACTGCTGGGGGGTGGGGGTGGTGGGAGACATGAGTGGGGGCCTGGTGGAGGGTGCCCTGCACTGCTGGGGGGTGGGGGTGCTGGGAGACATGTGTGGGGGCCTGGTGGAGGGTGCCCCTGGATGCTGGGAGGTGGGGGCGGTGGGAGACATGAGTGGGGGCCTGGTGGAGGGTGTCCCTGCACTGCTGGGGGGTGGGGGTGCAGGGGGTCATGAGTGGGGGCCTGGTGGAGGGTGCCCATGGATGCTGGGGAGTGGGGGTGGTGGGAGACATGAGTGGGGGCCTGGTGGAGGGTGCCCTGCACTGCTGGGGGGTGGGGGTGCTGGGAGACATGTGTAGGGGCCTGGTGGAGGGTGCCCCTGGATGCTGGGGGGTGGGGGTGGTGGGAGACTTGAGTGGGGGCCTGGTCGAGGGTGCCCCTGCACTGCTGGTGGGTGGGGGTGATGGGAGACATGAGTGGGGGCCTGGTGGAGGCTGCCATGCACTGCTGGGGGGTGGGGGTGATGGGAGACATGAGTGGGGGCCTGGTGGATGGTGCCTCTGGTGGGTGGGGGTGCAGGGGGACATGAGTTGGACATGAGTGGGGGCCTGGTGGAGGGTGCCCTGCACTGCTGGGGGTGGGGTGGTGGGGGACATGAGTGGGGGCCTGGTGGAGGGTGTCCCTGCACTGCTGGGGGGGTGGGGGTGATGGGAGACATGAGTGGGGGCCTGGTGGAGGGTGCCCTGCACCGCTGGGGGGTGGGGGTGGTGGGAGACATGAGTGGGGGCCTGGTGGAGGGTGCCCTGCACTGCTGGGGGGTGGGGGTGCTGGGAGACATGTGTGGGGGCCTAGTGGAGGGTGCCCTGCACTGCTGGGGGGTGGGGGTGGTGGGAGACATGAGTGGGGGCCTGGTGGAGGGTGCCCTGCACTGCTGGGGGGTGGGGGTGCTGGGAGACATGTGTGGGGGCCTAGTGGAGGGTGCCCTGCACTGCTGGGGGGTGGGGGTGGTGGGAGACATGAGTGGGGGCCTGGTGGAGGGTGCCCTGCACTGCTGGGGGGTGGGGGTGCTGGGAGACATGTGTGGGGGCCTGGTGGAGGGTGCCCCTGGATGCTGGGAGGTGGGGGCGGTGGGAGACATGAGTGGGGGCCTGGTGGAGGGTGCCCCTGCACTGCTGGGGGGTGGGGGTGATGGGAGACATGAGTGGGGGCCTGGTGGAGGCTGCCCTGCACTGCTGGGGGGTGGGTTGATGGGAGACATGAGTGGGGGCCTGGTGGAGGGTGCCCCTTGTTGCTGGTGGGTGGGGGTGCAGGGGGACATGAGTTGGACATGAGTGGGGGCCTGGTGAAGGGTGCCCTACACTGCTGGGGGGTGGGGGTGGTGGGAGACATGAGTGGGGGCCTGGTGGAGGGTGACCCTGGATGCTGGTGGGTGGGGGTGGTGGGAGACATGAGTGGGGGCCTGGTGGAGGGTGCCCCTGCACTGCTGGGGGATGGGGGTGATGGGAGACATGAGTGGGGGCCTGGTGGAGGGTGCCCTGCACTGCTGGGGGGTGGGGGTGGTGGGAGACATGAGTGGGGGCCTGGTGGAGGGTGCCCTGCACTGCTGGGGGGGTGCTGGGAGACATGTGTGGGGGCCTGGTGGAGGGGGCCCTGCACTGCTGGGGGGTGGGGGTGGTGGGAAACATGAGTGGGGGCCTGGTGGAGGGTGCCCTGCACTGCTGGGGGGTGGGGGTGGTGGGAGACATGAGTGGGGGCCTGGTGGAGGGTGCCCCTGGATGCTGGGGGGTGGGGGTGGTGGGAGACATGAGTGGGGGCCTGGTGGAGGGTGCCCCTGGATGCTGGTGGGTGGGGGTGGTGGGAGACATGAGTGGGGGCCTGGTGGAGGGTGCCCCTGCACTGCTGGGGGGTGGGGGTGCTGGGAGACATGTGTGGGGGCATGGTGGAGGGTGCCCTGCACTGCTGTGGGGTGGGGGTGATGGGAGACATGAGTGGGGCCTGGTGGAGGGTGCCCTGCACTGCTGGGGGGTGGGGGTGGTGGGAGACATGAGTGGGGGCCTGGTGGAGGCTGCCCTGTACTGCTGGGGGGTGGGGGTGGTGGGAGACATGAGTGGGGGCCTGGTGGAGGGTGCCCCTGGATGCTGGGGGTGGGGGTGGTGGGAGACATGAATGGGGGCTTGGTGGAGGGTGCCCCTGGATGCTGGTGGGTGGGGGTGGTGGGAGACATGAGTGGGGACCTGGTGGAGGGTGCCCCTGCACTGCTGGGGGGTGGGGGTGCTGGGAGACATGTGTGGGGGCCTGGTGGAGGGTGTCTTGCACTGCTGGGGGGTGGGGATGATGGGAGACATGAGTGGGGGCCTGGTGGAGGGTGCCCTGCACTGCTGGGGGGTGGGGGTGGTTGGAGACATGAGTGGGGGCCTGGTGGAGGGTGCCCTGCACTGCTGGGGGGTGGGGGGGTGGGAGACATGAGTGGGGGCCTGGTGGAGGGTGCCCCTGCACTGCTGGGGGGTGGGGGTGATGGGAGACATGAGTGGGGGCCTGGTGGAGGCTGCCCTGCACTGCTGGGGGGTGGGGGTGATGGGAGACATGAGTGGGGGCCTGGTGGAGCGTGCCCCTGGATGCTGGGGGATGGGGGTGGTGGGAGACATGAGTGGTTGCCTGGTGGAGGGTGCCCTGCACTGCTGGGGGGTGGGGGTGCTGGGAGACATGTGTGGGGGCCTGGTGGAGGGTGCCCCTGGATGCTGGGGGGTGGGGGAGGTGGCAGACATGAGTGGGGGCCTGGTGGAGGGTGTCCCTGCACTGCTGGGGGGTGGGGTGATGTGAGACATGAGTGGGGGCCTGGTGGAGGCTGCCCTGCACTGCTGGGGCTTGGGGGTGATGGGAGACATGGGCGGGGGCCTGGTGGAGGGTGCCCCTGGATGCTGGTGGATGGGGGTCCAGGGGGACATGAGTTGACATGAGTGGGGGCCTGTTGGAGGGTGCCCTGCACTGCTGGGGGGTGGAGGTGCTTGGAGACATGTGTGGGGGCCTGGTGGAGGGTGCCCTGCACTGCTGGGGGGTGGGGGTGCTGGGAGACATGTGTGGGGGCCTGGTGGAGGGTGCCCCTGGATGCTGGGGGGTGGGGCTGGTGGGAGACATGAGTGGGGGCCTGGTGGAGGGTGCCCCTGCACTGCTGGTGGGTGGGGGTGATGGGAGACATGAGTGGGGGCCTGGTGGAGGCTGCCATGCACTGCTGGGGGGTGGGGGTGATGGGAGACATGAGTGGGGGCCTGGTGGATGGTGCTCCTGGATGCTGGTGGGTGGGGGTGCAGGGGGACATGAGTTGGACATGAGTGGGGGCCTGGTGGAGGGTGCCCTGCACTGCTGGGGGGTGGGGGTGGTGGGAGACATGAGTGGGGGCCTGGTGGAGGGTGTCCCTGGATGCTGGTGGGTGCGGATGGTGGGAGACATGAGTGGGGGCCTGGTGGAGGGTGCCCCTGCACTGCTGGAGGGTGGGGGTGATGGGAGACATGAGTGGGGGACTGGTGGAGGGTGCCCTGCACCGCTGGGGGGTGGGGGTTGTGGGAGACATGAGTGGGGGTTCTGGTGGAGGGTGCCCTGCACTGCTGGGGGGTGGGGGTGCTGGGAGACATGTGTGGGGGCCTAGTGGAGGGTGCCCTGCACTGCTGGGGGGTGGGGGTGGTGGGAGACATGAGTGGGGGCCTGGTGGAGGGTGCCCTGCACTGCAGGGGGGTGGGGGTGCTGGGAGACATGTGTGGGGGCCTGGTGGAGGATGCCCCTGGATGCTGGGAGGTGGGGGTGGTGGGAGACATGAGTGGGGGCCTGGTGGAGGGTGCCCCTGCACTGCTGGGGGGTGGGGGTGATGGGAGACATAAGTGGGGGCCTGGTGGAGGCTGCCCTGCACTGCTGGGGGGTGGGGTGATGGGAGACATGAGTGGGGGCCTGGTGGAGGGTGCCCCTTGATGCTGGTGGGTGGGGGTGCAGGGGGACATGAGTTGGACATGAGTGGGGGCCTGGTGGAGGGTGCCCTGCACTGCTGGGGGGTGGGGGTGGTGGGGGACATGAGTGGGGGCCTAGTGGAGGGTGCCCCTGGATGCTGGTGGGTGGGGGTGGTGGGAGACATGAGTGGGGGCCTGGTGGAGGGTGCCCCTGCACTGCTGGGGGGTGGGGGTGATGGGAGACATGAGTGGGGGCCTGGTGGAGGGTGCCCTGCACTGCTGGGGGGTGGGGGGGGTGGGAGACATGAGTGGGGGCCTGGTGGAGGGTGCCCTGCACTGCTGGGGGGGTGCTGGGAGACATGTGTGGGGGCCTGGTGGAGGGTGCCCTGCACTGCTGGGGGGTGTGGGTGGTGGGAGACATGAGTGGGGGCCTGGTGGAGGGTGCCCTGCACTGCTGGGGGGTGGGGGTGGTGGGAGACATGAGTGGGGGCCTGGTGGAGGGTGCCCCTGGATGCTGGTGGGTGGGGGTGGTGGGGGACATGAGTGGGGCCTGGTGGAGGGTGCCCTGCACTGCTGGGGGGTGGGGGTGGTGGGAGACATGAGTGGGGGCCTGGTGGAGGCTGCCCTGCACTGCTGGGGGGTGGGGGTGATGGGAGACATGAGTGGGGGCCTGGTGGAGGGTGCCCCTGGATGCTGGTGGGGGGGGGTGCATGGGACAAAAAGTGTCTAAACTTAAAGACACTCCCGTCCCCTGCACACCTTACAAGCTGAAATAAATCAGTCAAATTTCATAACATTTGCACTTTTATATATAGAAAGAATTGTCAATTTAGAACATAGGTAACAAAATATCTTCATAAAAGTACAGAAAAAAGGTATCAACTGACTTCCAATATGGCCAGCATGAAAAACAAATCAAACCAGACAAAAAAATAAGCTCCCAATTTTGAACTGCAGCTTCAAGCTCTACGCGTTTCGGGGACTATCCCCTTCTTCAGGAGCAAAAATATCTCACAGTGGGAATGTTGTCAAAGAAAATAGAGTCTCTGTCTGTGCATCTGTCTGTGCACGACGTACACAGAACCAGGATCCCTGTGAATACTCCTACCGTCCTCAACAAGTGAAATGTGATTGCCGAACTCTAAGGCAAATCAATAGCCAATCCAATCCAAATTCAGGACTTCCAGTACCCTGCATCCAATGTAAAGCATCCTGCTGATTATAGAAATGTATAATGCAATTCCAGAAGCGCACCTCTTCACCTCAGATTCAACGGCTCCTCTCCAATTCACACGTAACAGATCCCACTGAGACATGAGTTGGACATGAGTGGGGGCCTGGTGGAGGGTGCCCTGCACTGCCAGGGGGTGGGGGTGCTGGGAGACATGTGTGGGGGCCTGGTGGAGGGTGCCCTGCACTGCTTGGGGGTGGGGGTTTAGGGGGACATGAGTGGGGGCCTGGTGGAGGGTGCCCTGGACTGCTGGGGGGTGTGGGTGCTGGGAGACATGTGTGGGGGCCTGGTGGAGGGTGCCCCTGGATGCTGGGGGGTGGGGGTGGTGGGAGACATGAGTAGGGGCCTGGTGGAGGGTGCTCCTGCACTGCTGGGGGGTGGGGGTGATGGGATACATGAGTGGGGGCCTGGTGGAGGCTGCCCTGCACTGCTGGGGGGTGGGGGTGATGGGAGACATGAGTGGGGGCCTGGTGGAGGGTGCCCCTGGATGCTGGTGGGTAGGGGTGTAGGGGGACATGAGTTGGATATGAGTGGGGGCCTGGTGGAGGGTGCCCTGCACTGCTGAGGGGTGGGGTGGTGGGAGACATGAGTGGGGGCCAGGTGGAGGGTGCCCCTGGATGCTGGTGTGTGGGGGTGGTGGGAGACATGAGTGGGGGCCTGGTGGAGGGTGCCCCTGGATGCTGGGGGTGGGGGTGCTGGGAGACATTTGTTGGTGATCAGTAGTGCCAGGTGACATGTGGGTTGGCTGGGGGGCATGGCCATGGTGGATGGGTTGCCTGTGGGACATGAGCAGGGGTGCAGGGTAGTCCCCTGTGGTGTGGGCTGCCTGCAGGGGCAGTGGAGGGTGTAGAGGGAACACCTGGGAGGACCCACACGGCCAAATCACGTGTAGCATTCCCCAGCACCACCGAAATACACGTACCCTGCTGAAATCGCATGTGAATCTTCATGCGCACCTCAGAATACACGTACCCAGGCCAATCGCGTGTGGAACTTCCCGCGCACCCGAAGTACACGTACCCAGGCCAATCGCGTGTGGAACTTCCCGCGCACCCAGAAACACACACACATGCTATTTTTCACACAGTGGGTGTCCGTGTTTGTCGGTACCCCTTTGCACCCCGTTTTTCCTAGAGGGCCACTGTATGGACCATTCATCATGGCTGTATATGGGTGCTTTTTGTTAGTGCACATTTTGGCGCACATTTATTTCAGGCGCTGGGACGCTACCGCCTGCTTTCTTGTGGCGTACTTGTTTGGCCCTGTGCGCGTCTTTCACCGTGCGCTGGTTTGCCCTATTCGATTCCATGAATACGGGTTGTAAGCGAGCGTGTGGGCGTTCCGCGCACTTCCCTCCTGTACCTCCCCCGTGACGCCCATATTTTCACGCGTTGTTCCCCATTCCGAGTGTTACGCCCCGTGTTCTGCCTACTTTTGTGATGTGCGCCACGCTATGTGCGATTTCACAATGGCCGTGGCGCACACTGTTGGATGACCTGTGCGCCGGTGTGCGCGGCGTACTTTTTCAGCGCACATCCAATGTTTTTCTCGCGCACGGACTTCCATGAATCGATGTGCGCTGGTTTCCCTGCGATTTTCGCACTTGCACTGCGATTTTCGCAATTTTACTGCGAATCGCACCTTTTGGCACCTCTGCGTGGGAATTTTCGGCGCACATTAATTCCATGAATCGACCCCTTAGTAGTGTATCATAAAATTACACACAGCCAGTAAAATGTCATGCATCTTCATACACTAACACACATAGACACTATCATTGAAATGCTCCAGCTGCAATAACACCACTACCTGTAAATCACATCCTTCTACTTTATTACCCACACCTTCACAAATACATATATTCCATGCTTTTCTATACAGTTTCTGCCATTTACCTTATAAAATTGCAAAATAAATATATCATTATTTCTTCTTTCTCCTAACATTCTATAAAACAGCTTTAAAAAAAACAAGTGAATTTCATACACTTAATATTCTACTCATTTCCAAAGCATGTTGAACTAAAATAATATAAATAAAATATAAAGGCTGCACATAGTCAAATGAAACTGCATGCACTATGTTCAGAAATCAAACAAGAATACTACTACAAAGACATGAAAATGAACCTCTCAATTAACATCACTGCTATAAACACACAACATTATTAACTTCTTTCTTTTAAAATTGCAGTGAAGACCACTCTTCTGGAAAACAGCGACATCTGAACTACAAACATCAACTACAAAGAAACCTGCTCATTCCACAAAAAAAGAGTAAGTACAATAATACCTTAGTTTCTCTGCCTAGTCTTTAAATCTCTCCACAATCTTGCTCCCCCTTACCTCTCCTCTCTTTCTACACTCCCTCTCACTGTTCCTCCTTCCCCTTGTGCCACATCCCGTTTCTGCTCCTTCCATCTCCTAGCCCCCCTGCACTGGAACTCCCTACGTCTCTCACTCTGCTCTATTTCTACCTTTTCCTCATTCTACACATTCCTCAAATCTATCCTTCTCCATTCCCCGCCATGAAACACCTCCCCCCTTCTTGCCTCCTCCCCCCTTGCCTTATCTCTTTAATCAGCTCCCACACCCCCATTCTCACCCTTCACCCCATCTGTTTCCCTACTCCTCCTCTTCCCCACCCCTCCCACTCTCTCACTTCTACTGCACTACTCTCCTTCTCCCCTTCAGTTTAAATGCTCTACTTACTGTTTTGTTGGTCTGATTCTCAATTTTAAATTGTTTCCACTGTTACTGTTATAATGTTAATTGTTATATGTATCCTGTTATTGTTAAAATGTGCAGCACTTTGGTGTAAAGCACTATATAAACTAAACAAATACAAATACAAATACAAATATTCTTACTGTTACTCAAACACACTGTGCGGGTGATTCATGTAATTTGTGCACCAAAAAAACAAAGATTTGTGCACCTTTCTGCCCACAAATCAAAATTTATTAAACAGGGATTAGCACGCAGAATGGCACACAAATCCCCGTGTTTCGGAGCACAAATAACATAACTCAGCCCGTAGAATATTAGTATTACAAAACAAAGAATTGTTTTAATTTCATACCATTTGATTTACTATAAGTGCTTATCCTCACCTCTAGCTCACTTTCTACTGTCATCTGAACCGCATTGTAGTAACACACAAATAGAAGAATAGCCTTCCCACCTAATTGTAGCTGCCCAATGCACAATCACACACCACCAGATATATCTTTACCATCATACTCAGACACTCATGCATACAGCAGACATACATTGCGCAACAGCCAACCCATACCTTCTATTTTTTTTGTTTCAACAGACCCCACAGAATGCCCACCAGAAAGCAAGTTCGTAGAAAGCAACACAGAAATAGAGCAAATAAAAATGTCCAAAATAAGCATCTATCTCTGGCAGAGTTTGTACAAAAAATTCAAACTAAACAGCTAATACAGTCATTTAGCAAAACAAAACAATCTCCCAGTACAGAAACCTTGCCTCCTCTATCAAAATGTAAAAGAAAACAGAAAACGATTAACAAGAATGTAGCTACCACTACTGCTAAAACTTCTCCTATAAATCTTGATATAGTAGGAAGTAACCATACCAAAAAAAGTATATTAGCAAAAATGTTCCGCCACAAGTTATTTATTTTAGTGTTAAACAGAATGAAACCACTAACAAAACTAAGTACTAAATTACAAAAAAGACTTCTCAAAAGGAATGTCAACAAAAACAACTTCTTAAATATCTGTGGAGGTGAATGGAGTCACACCACAAGCACAGAACCATATTTTAATGAAGAAGCATACAAACAAAATCAAACAAACACAATTGCCATACATAGCAGTGGACGAGGTTATGAAAAACTTAATAATACCATAATGCAACAAGAAATACTGCTTACAAAAATATCCCCAGAAAACTCAGTATCAATTCTCCATTTGACTGAACCAGAACGTCCAGTATACAAATGGCCATGCACGTCAATGTGTAACATTGCCAAAAAATCTTTCAAATCTTTACGCCAGTTCCTCAATTAATATGTGAAAAGCAAAGACAAAATCAAAATAAAACTGCTGAAAAATATGGATACCTGTCCAGTGCACAAATACACAGGACAGCAAGGACATTCATTGGCCTGCATTTCAAGACGTATTTGCAAAAGCACCTTCCAGCATATCAAAATGATATCAACACATCATTTAACTATAAAAAAAATCCAGTCTATAAACTGTACTATGCTAAAAGTCCTGCTTTAGCACTAGCCAATTTAAATAACAATCTTCTACATGGTGCAGCCAAAGACCTACTCGAACAAATCGACCATATCCAGCGAAAATATTTTGGAAGTGAAAGCCACTTACAAAATGCTATATCTTTACAACAGACTAGCAACAATTCTGCACATGGCAACCTTCTAATACACACATACAAAAAAGAAATACTAAAATTCAAAGGTACTTCTGCTGAAGTACCAAACCATGTGTGTGTGTGTTGCCGCAGAACTTTTATAAAAGTAACACAACAACTATAGATGTAACATACAAAATAGAAGGTAATGAAGATTCCAAATGGTTTGAATTTTCTCTCTACCTTATATCAGAAAACAAATATGAAATAACTGACCCCTTAATACTTTGCAGTTACTGCACTACAAAACTTGACAACTATCAAACTCCTTCACATGCTATCACAAATAATTTGGAATTATTCCCACTACCAAAACCCCTGCAACAACTCAATTTTTATGAGAGCATCATAATTCAAACAGTGCACCCATTTTAAGCAATAATACGCCTTCAACCAAAAACAGTAAAATGACCTCCCTCTAAATTGGTGAAAGGCATTCGGGGCAAAGTAGTGTATTTACCATTAGATCTTAAAGAAAATGTGCACACTCTCGGAGTGCAACGTCCAATAGAGCAATCTTTAATTGTCTTAGTAAATGGTGTACCTAAAAAAGACAAAAAAAATGTGGCAACAGCTGCTAGACTTACATAAAGTTAGACAAGCATTGCAATATCTAAAAGACAATAATGAATACTACAAAGGATAAATATTGAAGAAAACTTAAGGGAAACAAATTAAATAATTCAAAAGTCACCAGAAACTGGTCAATTTTAACTTCTAGATCATGCTACAGTATCCAATATTTTAGACCATTACACAATTCATCCATTACACTCTAATGACACCATAGATGATGCACTAGAAATGTACCAAATGCGACAAATGAAAGAATCACCAATCAACATATGGGAAAAAAGTATAGAAGCACGTGCTTTTCCTCTACTCTTTCCTACTGGCAAAGGAGGAAGGTACGATGATAGACCTATTCAAATAACAGCATCAGATTACCGCTCGTTACGGATGTATTCTGAAGATCCCAGATTTAGACAAAATGTGCAAAACACATTCCACCTACTCTTTGAAAGTGAACTAGCAACTCTTTGTTACGGAGTTGCTCACACATTAAAATCAGGTACCCACTTTCAAAATATGTCAGCTACGCAATTACTACAAAAAGTGCAAGAAAAAGATGAGGTTTTACAATAAAGCATTACAAATCTATTAGCAAACATGTGTGGTACTGAAGAGTACTGGTTCCGACGTCACAGAGATGTACGTTGTATGATAAGAAACCATGGCCCACCCACTTGGTTTGTTACATTAAGTTGTGCAGAATATGCATGGGAAGATTTACATGATTTCCTACGCATATCAAACAAAAGCAAAACAAACATAGATATACTAACAACTGGAGAACTTTGCTCTCTAGATCCTGTTAATGTTTCAAGATATTTCCATCATTGCTTCATTGCCATGCAACACTTTATTTGTAATAAAACTGTTCCTCCCCTCGGAGAAGTGCAACACTTCTTTTGGAGAAAAGAATGCCAAGCCAGAGGAGCACCGCATATCCACATGCTTTTATGGATTAAAGATGCTCCTAAATTTGGTCAAGACAGTGATGCCACTATGTTACAGTTTATCGAAAAATATGTCACTTGTGAAATTCCATCAGAAGCAACAATTAGTGATCTTCGTGCACAAATTGTACTATTTCAAAGACACAAATGTGGCAAATACTGTTGTTGCAAATACAAAAACAAAGGGAAATACTACACCAAATTCTGCTTTGGTTTCCCTAGACCGGTTACAGAAACAGGTGAAGTGAACAACTTCATGTATTCAGTTAGACTTAGTGTTAAAGGTAAATCACATAAAAATACATATTACATAAAAAGAACAGAAGAAGCAAAATATATCAATGATTACAATGCAATCAATGCCCTATTATGGAATGCAAACATAGATGTGCATGCAGTACATTGCAGACAATTCCACTGCAGGTGCACAATATGTTACAGCCTACTTAACCAAAGCAGAAAAAACAGAGCTTCAAGACCTCTGGAATGACCTGTCATCAGACAAAACACTGTCTCAGAAATTGTACAGTGTGGGCATAAAAATGCTCTCCCATAGAGAATGTGGCTGCTATGAAGCTGCAGATCGTTTAATTGGTACTGCTTTGTATGGAAAATCTGAAAATATAGTATGGCTAAGTCTTGGTCCTGCTAAATCTAGAAAATTAGTTTTCAAATCATACGACGACATAGAAACAATAGCCAAAAATGATCCCAAGAGCCAAGACATTTTTAAAAACAATTTACTAGACACATACTACCCAAACAGAAGTACCACTTTGGAAACCATGTGCCTATACTACATAGCCCAACACTTCACATACAAAAATAATATAAAACCAGATGAAAAAAAAAGGTAGATACAGAGTGACAAATTGTGAAGGCAGTTTAGTAAAACTTACCAAACCAAGTTTCATTAATCATATCAAATTGTCATTAAAAAACTCCTCAACATAAAGAACTATATTACATGTCCCTGCTACAACTCTTTAAACCATGGAGAAAAGAAGAAGAGATACTAGATAACTATGACTCCTATGAAGATGCTTTCAAAGCAAATGAAAGCACTATAACCGATGTAAACTTTACACAGTACAAATCAATGTTGCACAATGAACAGCAACACGAAGAAGAACTCCAGGCCCCACTAGATAAGGACACTCCGACAGTAGTCAACCTTCTGTAACAGGAAGCCAAGAACCACTGGGACAGCCACTAATAGAAAATGAGGCAGAATTAGCTATGACAGAAGTAGAAAACACCATGTGTCAGTATGAAGATACAGAAGACTTAACTGTACTAAAATCAAAACTAAACAATGAGCAGAGTAGCATTTTTCAAGACGTAACAAAAGAAATTGCACATGGTGTACAACATGAAAATAAAGAATGTACCTGCCAAAATTACAACCCTATACTGCTATACGTGAGTGGTGAAGCTGGTTCAGACAAAACATTCTTAATAAAAATCATCAGCAAGTTCCTTCAACAATTGGCAAACAACAAATTGTCAGCTGTTGTAACTGCCCCCACAGGTTGAGCTGCCTACAACATAGGCGGTGTCACTTTACACCGATTACTCCTCCTGCCAGTAGAACACCCGAACAAATTAGAATATTACAAGCTTTCTACAGAAGCTGCAATTGAACTACACAGAGTGTTAAAATAAATCAAAATGCTACTAATAGATTAAGTGAGCATGGTCTCCAACCTAATGTTGGCTTTGATTCACCTCAGATTACAAGAAGTACTTAAAACAAACTACGAATAGCTCTTTGGAGGAAAACACATTATTGTTTTCAGAGATCTTCTTCAATTGACACCAGTGAAAGGTGAACCTATTTTTAAAACCTTAGGACACAAACTCTGCCGTAAAACTGTTGGCAGCATAGGAAATGTTAACCTTTGGCAACATTTCCAATACACAGAATTAACAGAAAAAATGCGACAGTCTGCAGACCTCACCTACGCCAACATTTTAAAAAGTATTAGAGTTGGTGTACTATCTCAAGAACCACAAACAATATTAAAAACCCAGCACATCCATGCACTTTATGCCATAACTCATGTGCTACTGATGTCATGGAACAATTAGCACACAAAGATGTCAATTGTATGTCCTTGATGCCAACTCTTGCAAGCTGTTCCAAATTCAATGAAACAATGTTGAAAAAAGAAATGCAACCAATAATTGAAATTTTCGCAACAGACAAACTGGACGTACATGGTATGACACTACCCATGTGTCGACAAGCCACAACAAGACTTAATACCTTGGAAAATTCAATCTCCAACACAGCTGGTTTGGAGAAAATATGAAAATTATCTTTAAACTGTAGAGTAATGCTTAAACGTAACCTTGACATGGAGCAAGGACTAGGTAATGGAGCACTGGGTACAGTTGTTGGCTTTTAAACATACCCACGTGACAACAACATTCAGTTTGTCAATATTCTCTTTGACAAACTTTCAGAAGTAAAAAGGATTGGGCGCTCAACAGCTCGATTCCTTCTTTTCAAAGACATGTATGTACACAGAGAACAATTTTCTCTAACTCTAGCATATGCAGCCACCATTCACAAATCACAAGGTCTAATCTTAGATAAAGCATTGATAGATATTGGGAACACAGTCTTCAAAGAAGACATGAGCTACGTAGCACTATCACTCTTACATACACTTGACGGTCTATTTCTAATCAACTTTGATGCAAGTAAAGTAAACGCTGATATTCCTTGCATTTTAGAGTACAATAGACTACGTTCACTATACACCCCATCTAAAAACATATCTTGTTCCACAAAAAGCAAAACGTTGTAAAAGAAAACTACTTCAAACAGAAATGCAACAGCATGTCACTACAAATCCTCCAAAGAGAGTAAAAGAAACTAATACTTCATTAATTAGTACAACCAAAGAAGAATCTATTGCTCAAAGTAACTCAGGTACTTCTTCAAAGAAGCAACACAGACTCCAAAAAAATGACTTGGACACAGAACTATCTGGTCCATTCAAATTTTCAAATGTAACTGGTGTAAATTGCTACGCAAATGTAGCAATCAATATTCTATTTCAATTGCCATCAATTATTGACAACATTTACTTACACAGTACAGACCAATTTGCTTGCAAATGTTAGTCCTTCATAGAAATGCAACCAACAATCCTGACAACACCTACAGTGTTCATGGAATAAGACAAGAATTGGACTACTGTGCTGGAATGGTGAAATTCACTATAAACTCACAAGAAGATCCACAAGAATTTCTAATGTACTTGTTACAAGTACTGGAAAACAAAAACATACCTATAAATGAAATCTTCCAGATTTCATACATGTGGAAACATACATGCACTCTGTGCAACAATATGCAATATGAGCAAATCATTAATGAACGTTTTGTGTATGTATCCATACCTAACTGTGAATCCGTTCCATTTCAGCAACTTGTACAAAATGCAAACCATGGCAGATTATGTACTACCTGCAATTCAGATAATCACTCCACCTTACTAATACAAACACATAGTAAATATGTAATATTAATGCTTCTACGTTACAATGCAGATGGTACCAAATACAACTGCAAGCTGACTGGATTAACACATGGTCAAGTATCGCTTGGTAAGAAAACATTCACAACAATAGGTATAATCTACCACGCAGGAGCCACAACCAATGCAGGTCACTACACTGCATATATAAAAAAGAATTGTGGATGGTTCGAATGTAATGATAATACCATTACTCTAAAGCAGAGATTACCTCCAAATATTATAAACGCTTATTTAATCTTCTTAAAACCAAAATTTAATAACTAATCTGTACTTAAACATTAACAAAACTTCAATTACAAAACTATAACCAGAATACGCCAACAGGTATCTAACTGCTCCAAGATTTTTCAACAACCAAAGAAATAAATCAATACCACTAATAACTAATCTGTGCATAAACATTAATACAACTTCAATTGAAAAACTATAAACAGTAGAATACACCAACAGGTATCTAACTGTCCTAAGATTCTATAACAACCAAACAGATAAATCAATACCACTAAATTATAAAAAGAAATAAACAGTTAAAATACGCCAACAGGTATCTAACTGCCCCAAGATTTTGCAACAACCCAACAGATAGATTAACAACTTGAGAATATAAATAAAAATTATAATCATATAGTCAGTTACAATTCAACAAGTATCTAACAATCTGCAACAAGCCAACATTAGCCAGAAACAACAAATAAACACTGAAAACACAAAAATAAATGTTCTATACCAAAAGGAAAAAAAGTTTTTTTTTAATGCAACATGGATTTTTTTCCACAGACCCAATGATTTAACAATAAACACAGAAACTGAGCAAATTGCAAAGTACACTGGTTTGTAATCTACTAAATATGAGGGTCGAAATCAATGAAAAATGTCTATTATTCGATGTTATAAGTCCTTACAAACTACCAACACTAACATGATCTTTTCTTTTATCACAGAAATTGACAAAGAATATATGTACTCCAGTTATCAAACCAAACAGTAAGTATATTATAGTAAGTACTACTCATAAATAATGCTCTATAACACAACCATTGAAGCAAACATGTAACCGTACACCACAATGCAAAATGTTACTTCAATGGCTATGTTATACTGCGATGCTTGTTACCAATCTCTACAATCTTAATGGCATGATGTAGACAAAACTTCACATACAACTACACAAATCAAAGTGCATAAACTGTAGATTTGCAAATATTTCATACATATTTCATTCTATGGGTGTGATCTATGGGTGTGATATGCTGCGTTGGTTGTGGCCACGGCCTTCGGCCATGCACCCAAGACTCTAGGCCCTGGCCACAACCACCACAGCATATCACACCCATAGAATAAAACGTTTTAACCATACAGCATGGGCATTTTTTTCTATGTCCGCGGACACCTAAAGTGTTCTAAGAACAGTTTTATTTTGCTAGCGTACAGTACGGACAGGAATAGTGTCCTTAGGACATCCCCATTTTCGATAAACGCGGACATCCCGGACACCAGGCCCGTTCTTAGAACAGTTTCAACTTGTCTGCGAACAGTAAGGACAGGAACAGTGTCCTTAGGACACCCCCATTTGCCCAATTACGGACATCCCGGACACCGCGCATGTTCTTAGAATAGGGTCCTTAGAACACCCCCATTTTGGCATGTGCAGACATCCCAGACACCAGACCCGTTCTTAGAACAGTTTCAACTTGCCTGCGGACAGTACGGACAGGAATAGTGTCCTTAGAATACCCCCATTTTGGCATGTGCGGACATCCCGGACACCAGACTCCTTCTTAAAACATTTTCAACTTGCCTGCGGACAGTACGGACAGGAATAATGTCCTTAGGACACCCCGTTTGCCCAATGAGAAACACAACAGGGGTGCCTACCACTTAAAGAAATACAGCATTTGACCCAGCTCTTACTCCCCTACCCTCCCCAAGCGCTCTTACACACCAACACATTTGGCCAGGAATTGGAGTGCACGCCTCACCCCCTCTTTTTTACATGTAATTTGTGGAGATCCGGACTCCAGAGGCTGCAGCACCGGGGATATTTTGCCCTACAGTGGAGAACCATAGTTACGGTTTTCCCCCCTGCCCCTGCTAAGGGTAAGATGTGTGCTCCTGGAGGGGAGTCTTTCCTTGGTCACCTGAACTGAACAACATTTTTTCACTACAACTCCCATAATCTTCAGAGACTGCATTAGCAATTTAATTGGATTCGCCTGAAAAGCAAGGCAACACAGCCTCCCTGAAGAGTGTTGGGACACGAAAGCGCTAGGAGGAGGAGAACAGCAGCACAAATGCAGAATAAGGGATCCAACCCTGTGAAAATGTTGGCAACAATTGGGATCTAACCCAGTGAATTGGACACTTTTGGGATTTAACCCAGTTACATATTTTTTTCTTTCTTCAGGTAGTATATTGGCCAGGAATTGGAGTGGGTTATAAACACTGTCTGGTAGTACTACTGCTTTTTTGCTTACTTCACTTTCCCTGTATATGCTCATATTTGTATGTCTCTTTGTGTTTTGTCTGTAATAATGCAATTATGTACTAAGTGGGTTTTATTAGCTACTTATTACATGTTTCACAGTATGCAAAACTCTAATAAGAAAGCATTTATCATTTCACTATTCAACACGGCAAGATTATGAATATTGCACCTCCATCATGTATGCTGCACACAATGGGTATAATTACAACAAGGGCGGCCACAGAATGAACGGTGCTGGTAAGGGACCAACACCGTTCATTCCGGGCCACCCTATTACGAGGTCTGCAGCGGGTCCTGCTCTGGAACACCTGGTCAGACCAGGCATCCTTAGCAGGACCCGCCAGCAGACCAGGATGCTAACAACGGGCCCATCATTAACAGGCCCATTGTTAGCATCCTCCCCATTCCCATTGAGCCCTATGTGGCCTCAAATGGGAATGGGAATGGGGATGTACCGAGAATGGGAATTAACGGGCCCGCCAAAATCGCCATGGCCCGGTAATTCCCTATTCCTTGGACCTGGTACCCGGTATGAGGGTAGCCAGGCCGCTAAAAGCGGCATGGCTACCTCTGTACTTGTAATGAGGCCCAATGCCTATGGTTCTACATGAGTAGCTTAGTATACTGAAAAGAACTTCATTATAGAATGCTATTTATATCAATGAATTGCTTAATGCACTACGTACCTCATGATATTTATTCCAATGATCCTTGACACTTTTTTGTCCACATTATAATAAGAATCCCTTGTACAGACTTTTCATGAAAAGTAAATGTACATGTGATGTCATCATTGATGTCACCTTTTGATGTCCTCAGTGTTAGTCTTAGCAGTGCACAATGGTGGCACGAGTTATGGTTGCATAGCTTACCAATACTGGCGAATTTCAAAGGTATTTTGGTTTTACGTGGAACCATAACGTCCCTTTAACAACGTTTTTTTCACTGAATTTCATAGGTTTTCAGTAGCGCAACTTAACCAAAAAGTCCCTTTAACAAAGTTGTTTTCACTGAATTTCATAGGTTTTTATTAGCACAACTTAACCATAACGTCCCTTTAACAACGTTTTTATCATTGAATTTCATAGGTTTTTAGTAGTGTAACTTAATCATAACGTCCCTTTAACAAAGTTCTTTTCACTGAATACAGATATAGACAATATAAATTGGATAAATATTTCCTAGGATTCCCTTACTTTATATACATAGAACATAGAACATACTGAACCTACTACCTGCGCTCGTGGGTCTGATGTTTGCTGACCATGTGTATATTCGCGGACAGACTTGGTCAACATCAACACTATCCAAAAACTCAGGGACTATCTTACATTGTTGTATCATGCAATAAAAACACTAAACATGTTCAAAAAGCAGCACATAAATACATTACATTGAATAATAAATAAGAAGTGGAAACTGTATATGTAACACACCAACCTTCCAATTACATAACATATGCAACATAATGCAATGTACCAAAACAAAATCATTATGCCTCCAACAGAATTACCTCACACAAACTGCACAGCAAAAATCAGGAGCACACCTACGCAGCAGTAGCACCAAAACTTAGCAAGAAACTAGTGAGTAGACTACATTTATTTTATATATTTATAAACTTTCTTCATTAGGTACAGTAGAAATAATATATATATTTCTTTTTACACGGAAATGTCTATTACTTTGGAATGGCTGGAAGAAAATGTTCCTCGTGATGAAATAAGTGAAAACAGTGATACTAATGGTAGACACTACAGTTCTCTATATAAACCAATTATTACTCATTACTTTATGTGTACTTACCATTTTTTTAAACACACCATACAGACATTAAAAATAATACAGAAACAGACCTTAGAAAATCATCTGCAGCGAATGCAGCACAAAATTGATCTATTAAAAGAATAGTGCACTCAGAAATATAATTGTCCCAAGTGTTCGGGTATGTGCTTCTAAGCATACGTTGATCGATCGTACAAACATTTCCTAAGCACCTTACCGTAATTTTCCTCTTTTTTACACATGCAAAATCAGGCACCAGGGCGCGGCCATCTTGTGATAATCTTATCTGTTGCTGCATCGCCCAAGGTGGACTGCCCTAGCGGCACTAATTCACATGCCCCGCCCCTGAGGCTCACATCACCAAACCTAGTGATATTCTCCATCTATCTCCAGGACGTTACTATACAGCGTAGTAAAACGCACCCAATCATCACCTACGTGATAGCGTTACTTGACGCAGAACCCAGAATATCAACACACATCATCTCACAACACAGCGCGTCCCAATTTTGAATATTAAACCAAAATTTTGAAGGCAATAGCAAAACCGTACAATTTGTAAAGTACTTTTATTTCACAATGAACCCTCCGAGAACATCCGGCGATTGCCATATTCAAGCAAATAGGTAATTTTTTTCTTCGTTCTCGATCCAAAAATGTTTATCGTGAGTCACGCGGTGTTCCTTATGGGTATAAGAAACACATTGGAGCACTGTGAATCGCAAGGCTTTGGCATCAACTTGTCAACTTGCTCCTTATCGCTGGTACCACATAAGGGCATATCGCCCCGTGGTGATCGTCCCAAAAAAGCGTCAGTGTGATCCACCCATTCATGTGTATCTGCAGCTGACAGTTAAAACAACCATCAGTTGGTATCTGGAATCCATGACAATTGCAGAAAGCCAAGATGTAGCTGTTTAAAAAAAGATAACAGAAATGTGTCTCAGTAGCCGATCTTTATTATAATTTATCATTTTAACCATTAATTTGCCCCCTGTTACATCTATTGATAAACACAGACGTGAAACAATGGGAACTCAGACAAAACAACGTGCAAAGTACTCTTCAATTTGCTTAAGAAGTTTGTGCTATGGAGTATGGTCAGCTCGAAATGGGATGCAGAGGCTGACCCTGCAATCAGGGAGCAAGATAATGCCAAGAAGAACACATAGATGGAATTTTAATTAAATATTAGCGTTGAATTACGCATTTGTGGAACCTTGGGGAACCTACTAGTGGACTACAAGCATCTCAATGCTGGACTGCCCATGTGCCCAGGACAAAACAAGTACACACACACGTTATAATTGCGTGTCATTGCAATATGCCACACACAACAACCAAATACATTGTTACCCACCAATAATTGTCAGCGAATGATAATTTGACTAGTTCATCTATAAAATCATTGAAAGTGAAACTTACATAATATTCAGCATTTACATTCTATCGGCGTAACGCAGCCACTACGCTCAGGTCAACACATTTTCATAAAATGAAATTACATGTTCCTTTGTCCAATTTTTGAATGGTGAACATTATCATATTTGAAAGTGTTACATCCCTACCTTCATGCATTCCTTTCGGAATCTTCCCTTTGTTACAAGGTCGAAAAACATTTGAACCTTATACTGGCCCTCATTACGACCCTGGCGGAAAGTGACTGACCGGACCGCAACAGCGTAAATAGCGTTTCCGCCATTGCACGAAGGAGCAAAGTGCGGCCAATCACGACCCATCGGGCACGAGCATTACGCCATGGCGGAATCCGAAAGGCTGCGATGGCGGAAATGACCCCAAAACGGCCCTTACCGCCGTTGTACGCTGCACCAGGTGCAATACCGCCACCCATCTTAGCGGTCACCGTAATGAGCGGTCACCGTAAAGAGCGTGCACCGCAAATTACGGCCACCGTAAATATACGGAAACGGAAGTAAAAGCATGTGGCCGGAACGGGAAACAGCACGCCGCACAACTATAAAAACCGAATCCCAACACAACCATAAAAAATCCGACCCTGACACACATCCCAACCCGTTAGCAACCCCAGTTAAAAAAATAAATATGGGAAAGGTAGCCAAGAAAGCGTGTGACCGCAAGCGGCAGGTACACTTCTCCCGAGAGGAACTGACCGTGCTCACCGAGACCCTACAGGAAAATTCCGCCGTCGTCTTCTCCAGTCAAATGACCAGGACGGCCCTTGCCAACAAGAAGGCCATATGGGCCCTGGTGGCACAGCGCGTAAGTGCGGTGGGGACAACACCCCGCACGCCACAGCAATGTCGCAAGCGGTGGGACGACCTGCGGATCCGCGTACGCAGCATACTTTCTGCGAACAGGAACATCGCCACAGCTACCGGGGGGGGTTCAGAGTCGCCCATCAAGTTGACCCCCTGGGAGGAAATCTGCGCCTCCACCATAGGAATGGAGAGCATAGAGGGAGTCGGAGGGATGGAGAAAGGAGTGCCGACATCCGGAGAATCAGGTAGGTTGGCCAAGAGAAACAATGCGAAATCCACAAACCACGAACATGTGCAGTACCATGTGACCCCATAGTGCAATACATACTTAGCCCTGACAGCGCCCTCTAAAAGTCAGAATGAACAAACAAATCAATCAAGAAGCCATAAACAACCCCTACATGTGCAGCATGCACCCCCTAACTGCAGGCAGCCAAATGAATGCATCCTCAATCCACACGAAAATGAGACCATCTCCAAGGCCCAGTCCCAAATCAGCCTCATGTACCACCCCAATGCATTTGATACGTTGCCATTCCAAATCCGACAGACCCATAACTAACGCTCGCCCCTCTTTACTCCACCACAGGGTCCGATACCAACGACGAGCTACAGGACACCCCTACCAGCACGCCTGCAAAGAGGGCCAGGACCAACGTCCCAAGAGCCTCCACCTCAGGTGCAAGGATCAAGACACGGCAGCAGCAGGAATCAAGTGGCAGCACACTGGAGGGGACTGCAACAGGCACCCCAGCAGCCAGCAAGTCCACAACCCCAGCACCACAGGTCCCCCCAAAGAACGTATCTGATGGCACTGCCTCTGGTGGTAGCAGCACCATAGGTGACACAGCTGTCATGCCAGCATGCTCCGACACGGAAAACAGTGCTGGCGACGTAGGTACCATCCATGACCTTTCCCAATCCCCCTGCATGTTCCATCCCCTACACCATGACGAAACCACGCAGGGGCACCCTGAAGACGACGACTGGCCAACCCCCACAAGTCCTGTGCCAAGGCAACATGTGTTGAGCAGCCCCCCTGTCACACCACCGCAAATGTCCATGGCCCAGCAGAGGCAACAGTCCCTCGACCTGCTGATCGAGCAACAGCAGGAAGCGTCCACGCTACTCAAGGACCATGCAAATGAATGCGGGGGTTCCAGGGCAGCCATGGAAACATCCACCGAGACACTCAGGGCACAAATAGAGAAAAGTAGTGAGAGCCTCAGGGGAGAAATGGAGAGAAGCACCGAGAGCCTGAGAGCACAAATGGAGAAAAGCACCGAGAGCCTGAGGGGGGAACTGCATGCGACGTCCAAAGACGTTTGTGCTGAACTTGCTGCTGTGCGCCGTGTGCTCTCGGAGCTCTCACAAACCCTCAGAGACATGCATGGACGCGAGCAGGCAGAGACCTCATCCGTGGCAAGTTCCGTCCAGGGCAGCCCCCAACGCAGATCTGGCAGGAACCTGCGCTCCACGGGCAGGGGTGCCCCTGATACCCGTAGAGGGGGCTTGCAATAGCGTCTACCCACGGACAGCATGCATATTTGGACACTGGTGTTGGGGGGGGAGGTAGTAGGGTGGAGGGGGTGTGTTGGGCTTCACTGGGTGGCGGGTCCATAGGGTGTATAAATCAAATCACATTAACAATACAGCACCTCATTATCATCCAATGACATGTGTGGACATTGATATTTGCGTACGAGGCCTTCATAGGCGTACAGTCCACAATGTGCCTGTACTACACACACACAGTGCCACAGGTCCCCTTTCCGTGTAATAGGCACCATGCGTGGTTGCTAGAAGCATGCATCTATGATGCTCTGTCGGATTGCACGTGCATCCTGTGCCTCATGGACTCCTTGAGGTGCCTCCACATCCCCACCCTCATCATCATCATCATCTTCAGGTGCATGCAGTACAGCGTCAGGGGGCATGGGCACATTCCTACGTATGCACATGTTGTGCAGCATGACACATGCCATGACCATCTTAGAAACCTTCTCATGGCTGTATATGAGTGCCCCGCCAGACCTGCTGAGGCTGCGGAAACGAGCCTTCAGTAGGCCGAATGCCTGTTCAATGACCACACGGGTACGTGAGTGGGCATGGTTGTAGTCCTCCTCATGCTCGTTCTGTGGGTTCCGGATTGGTGTAAGGAGCCATCTCTTCAGTGGATACCCGGCATCACCTGTATGAGACGAATAAAGGGTGTCAGTGGAATGATAGTGCTAAGTAGCCCCCCCCCCCCCTGCAAGGTCATTGACGCATCAAATGGGCCACGATGTCATGCATGGAATGAGACTCACCGAGTAGCCAGGATCTGTGCCCTGCGTGTCGCTCCATGTAGCGTGGTATTCTTGTGTTCCTCAGGACCATAGAATCATGGGTAGATCCTGGAAATCTGGCACAACAATGCGTAAATATCTTGTTGGAGTCACACACCATTTGCACATTGATTGAATGAAATTGTTTCCGGTTGCGGTACTGGACCTCCATGGCATGTGGGACAACCAATTCAACATGGGTGCAGTCGATGGCACCAATGCAACCCGGGATGCCGCCAAGTGCATGGAATCCCACTTTAGCGTTGGTAATCTCCTGGTACGTGCGTGGTAGTGTGATGTGGTCGTCGGCGTGCTTCAGGAGGGCATCGTGCACTTGGAAGAGTGTCCGTGAGAACAGTGGCTGTGAAATGCCATGCAACTGTCCCACTGTGTGCTGGTAGGTGCCTGTGGCCAGGAAGTGGAGTGCAGACACCACCTTCAGTAGGGGTGGGATGGCGGTTGGGCTATCTATCATGCTCACGAGGTCAGCATGTGTCATGTCCACAATGGCGATTATGGTGTCCCGGTCCAAACGGTAGAGGGTGTGGATCTGCTCAGCAGTGAGGTTGAACGGATCGGCTCGGAGGCGTGGGATTGCGGGCCGCCTGCGTGGTGGTAGTGGCAGTGCTTGTGGGCCTTGCTGACCCTGCCTTGCCCTCCTCCTCCTCCTTCTCCTCCGTCTCCCCTGTGCGCCCGGTTGTTGTACCTGTTGTTGTTCGTCGTCTTCTTGTAGTTGTAGCACTTGCAGTGCTATCTGGTACCCCAGGCCCAACATCGCTAGTCCTGCCGGTAGCATTTTGGAGTGGGAGTGGTTGTGGGAGGGGTTTGGGTCTGCAATATATGTGCTGTCGGCCTGTATGGCCTCCACCTGTGCTGATTGAATGAATCTGTGGCAGATGCAATCCCTTCTGGTCGAGCACGTCCCGCACGTAAGGCTGCATTTGGCCGCATGGCATCTTGGGATTTGAATCATGTATCTAATCCCGATGGCAGTGTGATGTACTTTGACTGATCTTCATGCTATGCTCCCATTGTTACACATGCTATGATTGCAGCCGCTTACATACCTGTGAAGAGTCAGTGGTATGTAGGGCTCGATCGATGGGCGACCCTCATGCAGCACAGTAACGTAATTCACCGACGGGCGTGGCGTACCATTTGTGATTGCAGCCAGTTAGCATCATGACACACAGCCGCACTACATTGATGTAATTGTGAATGCAAGCGTTCACAGAAGCCTTTTCGGCGTAATGTTGCAAGTGAGGAATTCGAAGGCCAGCATTTTGGGTTTTGAAGTAGCGGCGAGGATACGCCCACAGGTCTGGCTGGAAATGTAACGTTCTATTGTAGAATGTCCTTGGGACATGGCCCATAACGAGCAGGCAATGAATGATATGAATTGAATGGGATGCGCAATAGCGTAGTGGACGATGAGGCAGGACGTTCCCAAATCCATCTTGCTTCACAACACTACAGATCCGGCCAGGGGCACAGTGGTTTTTGGCGGACTGCATTACGCACAGACGCGATGGAAGTTTCACATATTATGTGAGTGAATATTCATGCATTTTCATTGCGGGATGAGGGAATGATGTGTGGATGCATGGACTGATGAATCCGTTTAGGGTCTGCCATGTACATGGGTTTTTTGGTTCACTCCCCTTCCCCTGCGTTATGTGATGCAAGGCTGCCATAGTGGGACATACTTCTATCTGCCCTTGTCGGATCCTCCCTGTCTCGACGCGCCTTCATACACTTGTGTCTAGGCACGTTACTAATCCCATGTCATGGGTTCTATCTTGACGGACGCATGCACAGTAACCGACGTTGCCAATGGTGTATTTAGCTCGATTGGTTTCGTTGTGATTCGATACTGATTTAGGGGTGTGTATATTCCTTTGGAGTGGGCTAGCATGCATATGGGTGTGGATTTGGTGTGTTGAATGAAGATTGTAATGCATCATGAGTCCCGTAATGCAATCGGTTGATTTGTGTTTCTTTTGGGTGACAGGTATCTCCTGCCCTATTGCAGATGCCATCTCTACGCCACTCCTCCAGATGGTTTTTACTCTCGACTCCTGCAGCTTCGGGTGAATCAGTGGAGCACCATTTCGATCATATGGGACGATCGCCAATGGGCCACATGCCCTTACGCTGTACTGGTGGCTAGGTGCAACATTTCGGCCTTTCAGCTCGACTAGTGCCTGCCTCATGGGACGGACCTGCGGTTCTTGCCGCTTCCATGTTGCCTTTTGGAACGTTGATGTAAGCCCTGTGTGCCATGATGGTACAGGGCGTCACACAAGTGGAAGCCGGTCTATTATTGCAGATGCAGCCCTCGGTGATGATGGTTGTTTTGGTGTTATTTTGCAAATTGCTGTGGGGCCTTTGTCATTTGGATGTGCATTTAAATTGTATTCCGATATTTGTCGTGTTGCGTTGTTCTTTGCAGGTGATGTGGCGATTTTCGCTTTGTGGCGGTATGTATTGCGTGATGATCTGCATTGTGTTCCGCCTTCTGAGTTGAGTTGTGTGGTACAGTACTGGCCGCGTTTGCCTACGTAGCACAGTATGGTCACGGATAGAGGCTGCCATTGTGACTGTTTACATGATGTGCTGTTCAGGGGCGGGGGATTGGCTTTTGGCCGACTGGTGCCTGTCAGCCAGGTCGATTGGTGGAATGATGGGTTGTTCAGAATGTGGCTGGTCACAGGTGACTGTGTTTGCGTGCGTTTGTTGGAGGGGGACTGGGGTCATGTCCATTGGAATAGCTTCTGTATTGATGCCATCTGTGCCCTGCAGCTCCCATCGGCCCCTCTTGGGATGAGCCTGGCTGCTCAGTCACTCTGCCGACTTGTGTGGTACATGCTTCTGCTGATGGTTGGTTTGTTTACTGGCATGAGTACAGGGCTGGTGCAATCCCCCTCAGGATGCTGTTGTGGATGTTGCCTTGCGCTGGTGGCAAGCGATGGGGGACTTCTGTTGTTTTGTGTCATGTGTTCTTGATTTTCATTTTGATGTGTTGTACCTTCACATGCCTGTGCTGCGTCAGTACGGCTATGGTGACATGCCGTACATGGATGCCCACTCACGGGGCGCTTTGAGCCCCTGCATGCTTTTCTACGTTGGCATGCATGGGTGAATTGTGGATTTCACTGGTTGCATAGTGTGAGTACATTGCGCATGCCAGGAGTTGTGCAATGAGGCCAGGGAGTGGAGTACAGGCACTCAGTGGGCCATTTACGGTTGGTTCGCGTTGCCGTATTTCTCGCCATGGCGGAATGGTACTTTACGACGTGCATGATGGCGTTCAGTACATGTCCGCTAGGGTCAGAATTCGCGTACCGTTGCGCCATGGCGGTGATTCCGGTTTTGCAAGGCGCGCGTGCGCGTACTTGGTGCAGTTAGCGTTGCCGTTCACTGCGGTGTCGCTAATGGCATCGTACTTTACGGTGACGGGTCATGATCGCAACGAGCGGTGTTCGATGGCGGTATTGCATTTCCGCCATCATTTTTCCATTTCCGCAAGGGTCGTAATGAGGCCCACTGTGTACGATTCGTGGGTTTGCTCAGCTAGGAAACAAAAATTCAACGGGCTGACCTTCACTCAGAATGGGAGCCAATAGCCCTTCAGACCACAGTGGCATTACAAATATTTTTGAAAAACATATGAATTGTTTGCTACCATTCACCGATGTGGGTGACATTTCTATGGATTTATTTTGTTCTTCTGAAGAACTTCACACTCTCCCAGAGACTCCCACAGTCAGGCCACACCACCTGTCACCTCATCCCATCTCCTCTTCACACGGCAAATCACATAAACATTTTTCAAAGAAGCAAGTCTCGAGCCCTGACAAAATGTGCTTGTATGAGAATGTCCAAGCAAACCCTGCTGCAACCCCCTCCGGCCATGCCGCAGACCCTACCCCCAATGACCGCAGTTATATATTAGCGGCCTATAATTTGCACCCATGTGTTTGTACTATCCCCCTTTTGGTCACTAGCGAGATGAACAGTGTGGGCGTCTTGCCACCTTACAAATACAGACACATAGTAAATACGTAATAGTAACGCTTTCACGTTAGAATGCAGATGGTACCAAAAACAACTGCATGCTAACTGGATTTACACATGGTAAACTATCACTTGGTAAGAAAACCTTCACAACAGTAGGTATAATCTACCATGCAGAAGCCACAACAAATACAGGTCACTATACTGCATATATAAAAAAGAAATGTGGATGGGTCAAATATAATGATACCAACATTACTGTAAAACAGAGAATGAAAAGGTCTGTGACCTACCTCAATAAAGCGCACCCTACATCTTCCTCTTTCCACCTGCTGAGGAAAAAAAACAAAACTATTGTCCAATATTGCCCTAGGTACTAAACCAGAAAAAATAACCTTGTCATTTGGAAGTATTTTCATTACTGCCTGAACCAAATGTTCCAAATCTGCCAACAAAGTAGGGGCACTGACATATCCCAAATACAAAGCACCACAGTGCAAAACAACTGCATGTGGAATGTTTACCCTGCCCATATCTCCACAAACCTGTACAATTCCCTGCACATTAGAACCAGGCACAGTGCTCCACACCACCTCCACTCCTTTAACATCAAAATTGTTTGCCACATTCCTACATTTAGCATACTACTCCAAACCATGCACAAACATATCTCCAACCACCAACACCCTGATTTTCTCCACCTCTACCATCTTCACTACATACAGCCTCTTTCAACACAAACCACAACCTCAACATCAGATTGGCTGATCCCTACAGTCCCCTTTCCATGCTGCATTTTCTGAGAAACCCTGGATGTGGCACGCCCTTCCCGCGGACAACCGCAGTGTCTGCAGAGCGCTTAACACTGGGGCAGCCCTTCTACCCTTTCCACTTCACTCTCTGCACCATTTCCTCATTGGCTACTGTTAAACAGTCACACAATCATCCACCAATCACATCCAAGAACTCTAAATCTAACTCTGTCATCACAGATCAGCACTTCAGATGTACTAATGATCACTCTCAGTGCAATTCGCTGTCACTGCAACACACCTACAGCAACAACTACTATAAAACTCCCCAAGATTTCTACTTGCAGATTCATGCACATCCACAAACTACAGGTATGAATATGTTCTACACAATACATGTACAGCTCTTCTAGGAATAGCTCTTATATTCATTTGTATATCATATTCAACTAACAGATTCTAAATAAAATATACAGGATGCACATAGGAAAAGGAAAATGCATATGCATACTATGCTCAGTTGTAAGAAAAGACTACTACTACAAAAACAAAAAAAAACAATGTCTATATTAACAAAAGTGCTATAAACACACATATTCACTCACTTCTTTCTTTTACAATTGCAGTGAAGACCACTCTCCTGAAAAGCAGCAGCATCTGAAGTATGAACGACTTAGAAGAAACCTACTCTTTCCATACAAAAAAGTAGGTACAATACTAACATAATGTTCTAACTGTTACTCAAACACACTATCATTTAAATATTGTAGAACAATGAGGTGTATTAACCCTTTCCCATTAGATGTAGTATTAGTGCTTCCCCTTACCAGTTGCATACTTTATATTGTAATCTCAAGCCCAGTATACTAACACACAAATACAAGAATAGCCTTTGCAACTTGATGTAGCTGCCCATTGCACAATCACACACCTCCACAGTCATCCTTACCATCATACTCAGACACTCATGCACAAAACACGCATACACTGCACAACAGCCCAACCCACACTTTCTTTTTTCTCCAACAAACCCCATAGAATGCCTACCAAAAAGCAACTCTGTAGAAAGCAAAGCAGAAGTAGATCAGATCAAAATAAGTGTCCAAAACAAGCATCCATCTTTAGCAGATTTTGTACAAAAAATTCAAACAAAACAGCTAATACAGTCATTAAGCGAAACAAAACACGCTTCCAGTACAGAAACTTTGCCTCCTCTATCGAAATGTAAAACGAAACAGAAAGTGATTAACAAGACTTCAGCTACCACTGTTAAATGGGAAATCATATTGTACCTCCTTTCTAATATATATTGGCCTAAGCCCAGTTGCTCTGCGAAGAAAACCGCGTTTCAAAGTTCCGATTTTAGATCGACTTCGCCGCTATTTTAGGATCATCCGCCATTTTGATTTCTGGACATATGTAATTCTGTGTTCTAAAATGGTGGACTGTGTTTCCAACTTGTAACTGAACCTTCCCAACCTTTGTGCCCAAGTTAATGGTTAGACTGTCCGCGGGCCGAATGTTTAGACTGGGTAATGAGACCTTGCCCCGTACATGACTTGTGGTCTAAGGACTGTCTGCACCAATAAGCCTCATCCACGAACATACATTGAAGATAATATAAAGTAAATATCGAGCATGAACACTGGCTGTAACACATTGTGAAGGGATATGTGCTAAGGCTTACTGCTAATCCAGGAATACACTTTGCCATTGTAACTTGTTTGTAATGTAAACCAAATGTAATCCGTCTGCATCTTATTGTATGAGCCATAAGTGAACTCGGCATGAACTCTAGACCACAGATTATTAACTTGCAGAGGGGCTGGACATTATTACTAAATTGTATGAATGTACAAATGTCCAGATGTCCAGTACCTCTCACTCCTCATACTGAAGGGCTGGTACTCATTGTGATGTACTGAGGGCCAGATAGCTATCTGAATTTGTTTCTTTGAAAACTGCGCAGTAGAATAAAGATCTGTGAATCTTTATAAGCTCGTGTTTGGTGTATTTCCTTTTGTGGTACTCAGCCTCGATATTTCCTTTTGCTTTTAGAGATGGCGCACGAATAGGGACCCTCAAGATTGATGCCACCTCATTGAAGATTGACACAGCTATCGGACCAGGATCAGACGGTGAAAAAGGTGGCCCCTTTCTTGGATGAGACGCGATACCTCAAAAGTACTGCACAATCCGATCCCTGGACGGTGAGCACGCGGTCCGAGACGGCATCTTGACAAGGGTCCATATATCGAGGCGAGCAGTTTTGCCGAAATCACCCACCACGTGGGTCCTTTGTTGTCCTTTGTAATACGATTGGACCTCCTTTGTCCTTTAATCAGGTGAGTCGTGACCCGATTCTTAAGTATCCTGATAATTTGTTTTGGCGCATGCCAGGAATCTGATATGCCTGAGAAATTGTCTGCCTGCTTCAGGGCATTATTCTGCAGTGACAGGCAATCTTGGGAATTTAGCCGATCGGCGCCACAGGAGGGGTCTCTGGCATGTACTATGTACTGTAAGCACAGCATTGGTAGTATAGTGTTTAATGATATTTGGCACAGACAAACTAGACATGCTTCCGAACTTCAGTGACCAACCAATGGTAGCTTTGAAATTCCTCGTATAGAATATTTAGAGTCTATATTATTAAAGAAAAAGGCTAGACCTGCAGCATTTGATGTATTACAAAATTGGATGAAAAAAGCTATGCAGCAACTTAAAAGTAGAGAGAAACATGCGCGCCGTCATATGTCCAACGCTGAAAAAGCATTGTTGTATGATCAAAATAAACAGTCTGAGTCAGTTAGGAATATGGATAGGGCTTTTCAGCTTGGTATTCAGAAAATGTACCCGTCTAAAGACTTCCATGTGTCTGATGAGTTGATTGACAAACTTCTAAATGAATGAAGGCCTGGTGCCACTGCGCCACCTCCGTATGTACCTATTCCTGCTGCTTTACCTCTCCTGCTGTCGTTCCTCCTCCTGTAGTAATTCCTGCTCCTCCTATCGTTCCTCCTGCTGTTCCTCTTGCTCCGGTTATTGTTCCTCCTACTATCGTTACTCCTCCACCTGCACCTCCGCCTTTGCCTACTGTTACGGGTTTGGTAGATTTTTCTTCTGCACCAGTGATAAAACCTGTGTTACCGATTGTACAAGATTCATCTAATCTTCCACTTCTCAGTGATTCTGTCCCACTTGTAGTTGATAAAGGAGCGGAATCAAAGACTGTAACTCGTAATACTGTGTCTAAAGAGAGAAAGCGCAATTTGACTGCATGGGCTACACAATGTATGGCGAAGGGTGAACAATTCGATGTTTTTGCCACACTCTCTAATCTAGAAAGTTTTCCTGAGAAAAATGTTTTAATCGAAGGGTTGGGAATTCATTTATGTGTAATGTGCAATAGACTGGATGATATAGGTCTCGCACAAGGGTTGAGGGATCTGAATGTTTTAGCATATTCAAGAGATACTGCGGAGAAAGTACATGAGCACGTCGAGAGGGTTTTTGAGTATAGAAGAGAGTTTGAAAGGTTACGGAATGAAGAAATTGATGGTGGTAGTTTGAATACTATTTTTGTACAGAAACGGTTCCTTCCTTGTAAATCGATAAATGGGGAAACATGAATTTGTACAAAAGATGCGATTAGATGGATTTCAGACATGTCGATATCTCCCGTAAGAGTAAATGACACGTATAGTCAGTATACGCCAGAAATGCAGAGGAAAGTGATACAGGTTATGGTAGAATACCTGCAGGATGAATGCATAAAAAGAAAGACTTGTTGTCCCGCAGAATTATTGAATATCTATAAGAGAGCTTTTTCGTCTGACACTCCTTCAGCTGCTTTAGCGTTCGATTTAGCCCTGTTGCTCAGAAAGCGTTCAGAGTTTTTTATCTCTCAGTGACCTATGAGAGAGGTTCCGCCGACGTTTGTCCCAAAAGTCGAGGTTCCAGCTGATGCCGGAACAGGTCCAGCTGCCTATGACATTCCTACGCATTATGTCTCGCAGTTTGTTCACATCCCGTTCTCAAGACAGGAAGTGAACACCATTAAACAAGCCATTCCTGATATTAGAAAGAGTTGTTAGTATTTACTCTGAGTGATATAGATTTGTTATTTCCCGTGCTCCTTCCTATTGATTTATGGAAACAGATTAGGACTGTGGACGATGTACCAGGGTTAGGGGACACGTGGGATAATATGGTTAGACAAGCTAGAGAAAGGTCAGCTGGCAAGAGACCGCAAAAAAGTAATACTGACTTTGCCTGATAGAATAGTCATGAAATTAAAAACTATAATTCCTGAGAGAAGGATTATTTGGGACAACCTTACTGCTTGTGTCCAAGGGAAGTCTGAGAGTGCTACCAAATTCTTTAATTGGTTTGAACAGGTGTTTTCAGATTTCAGTGGACAAGATTTGAGCACAGAGTCCGGAAAATTACTATTCGTAGATAAATTTGTGTGTGGATTGTTGCCTGACATCCAGTCGCAAATGATGTCTTCTGAGAGCGCTTGGCAAGCTAAGTCTCAGTCTGAAGTATTGTATATGGCTCAGTACTATGAAAACCGAGTCAATAATGAAAAAAAGAGAATTGAAAAGAGAAAGGGAGACCTGAAAACTAAAGTTCTATTGCAACAGATTGTTAGAGGCCTTAGACGGGGTAATGCACAATTTAGGGGACAATACCCTCCACAGGGAAATGCGCCGTTGGGTCCTATACACGCAAACCAATGTGCTTATTGCAGACAAGAGGGTAATTGGCGAGCACAATGCCCGATCCTCCAGCAGAGGTCGAATAACACATTTGGTAACATGGGTAGACAATCCAGAGGCCGCCCTGGGGCAGGGGTCCTGGTGGAAGTCAGTTTTCTCAAAATTTGCAACCTTTTTCACAGGATAATCCGGCACTGAGTGTGGATAATAGAAACATTTTTGATCATCATTCTGCTGAATATCTCTCTGAAGACCTTCCTTTTGATGACATTTTGTTTCGCCAGGATTGCCCGAAGCAGGGTTTGGAACCGACGCCTATTCCCGTCCCTACGTTGAAATCATAGTGGGAAATAGGAAACATCTATTCTTGATAGATACAGGAGCACAGAAGTGTTCCATTGACCATTCACGGGTTCCAAACATTCCACTGTCAGGGCAAACCAATCTTTCTGTAGGGTTTTCTGGTACACCAGTAGTCTGTCCAGTTTCTTCGTCTGTACCGATTACATTGGGTCCATTCACGGTCCACTGTCCATTTCTTTTGACAACCAACTGTGGAGAGAATTTGTTGGGGTTGTATCTGTTGAAAGAATTAAATGCAGTCATTCATTGTTCTTCGGATGGAGTGCATTTGACGATTTCAGCACAACAACTTTCTGTCTCTCAGTTCCTGACTAAACATTTTCCACCGGAATTTAGTGATGTTCCGGAGTGTTTATGGGTGATTGATGACAATGGGGGTCATTACGACCCAGGCGCTAATTGCGCCAACATTACCACCATGGTGTAAACTATGTAAACTATGGTGGATGGCGGATTTACCGCCCCATTCCAAGGTGAGTGGGGCGGTAAATCCCCATTTCCCATTTTCCCTTCCCCATTCCCATTTTTGCCCCATAGGGCATAATGGGAGTGGGGAAGGCGCTAATTACGCCACCGTAAATTACGGTGGCGTAATTAGCATCATGGCAGGTTAGCGCCATGGATTTTAACGGGTGCTAAAAGCAGCCGTTAAAATCAGAATAGGCGTTAAGGGTTAACGACGGCGTTAACCCTTAACGCCTGGGTCGTAATGAGGCCCAATGATGCCGGTGTTCTACAAATTGAGCCTGTTAAAATCATTTTGAAACAAGGAGTAAAGTTGCCATGTATTCCTCAGTATAAGATTTTGGTTGATGGTGAAAAAGCTTTAAAGTGCATAGTCTCCAATTGTGTACATTGTGGGGTAATTGAGGAAATTGCAGGTAGTTTGTGAAATAGTTAAATTTTGGCTGTGTATAAGAAAGGCGATAATGCAATTCCTTTTCATTTCATCATTGATTTACGCGCCATCAATAAGATTTTTGCTCCACAATTTCCTATTGTGCCTGATGTGACAACAATACTAACCATGATCCTGGCTTCTGCTACTCATTTTAGTGTTGTAGACCTTAAGAATGCTTTCTTTAGCATTCCTATACACAAGGATAGCAGATGCCTGTTCGCGTTCACCTTAGGGGGACGCTCGTTTACATTCACCCGTGAGCCGCAAGGTTACACAGAAAGTCCGAGCATCTATAGTAGGGCTTTGAAAGAGCAGCTTGACACACTCGAGTTGCCTACCACTTGTATACTCTTTCAGTATGTAGACAATCTTCTTTTAGCTCCTGACTCAGAAAGTGTCTGTAAGGAGGGCACCGTGTTGTTGCTTATTCACCTAGCAAAACATGGACACAAAGCTTCACTCAAAAAGTTTCAATATTGTCGACAGGAGGTTGCCTATTTAGGCTATCTCCTGTCAAAGGAGGGAAGAAGGTTGACGCCTGAATGGATTAAAATAATTTCTAGCATGTCTGTCCCAAATACACAGAAGGAAGTCAGAGCCTTGATAGGAATGGCTTCTTCCTGTAGGCAGTGGATCCCGAACTTCTCGTTAACGATTAAACCTGTTTACTTGAAGGCATTTGAAGTTGGTTGGGAGACAGCTTTGGAGTGTGATTTTGTAGTTGTCATCCAGCCAGAAATTGACATCTAATAACGATAATATAAAAAAAGGACAAACAGATTAGAACGAGTAAAGTAGATCAAAGCAGTGAAGTGGATAATAAGAATAAATCGTACGAAAACCGTAACGAGATTTAAATTAATGAAATGGGCAAAATGCATGATGAATGAACAGAATGAATGGAGTGGATGAAAACGCTAGAATGGATGAAGTGTGTGGAACGGATGAATGCGCTGAGCGGATGAGTGTGTAGATCGGATGAGTGTATAGAATGGATGAGTATGTTGAGCGGATGAGTGTGTAGAGCGGACGACTGTGTAGAGCGGTTGAGTACGTAAGTACAGAGAAGTGTGTAGAGCGGATGAGTGTGTAGAGCAGATGAGTGTGTAGAGCAGATGAGTGTGTAGAGCGGATGAGTGTGTAGAGCATGTAGAGCAGATGAGTGCCTAGATCAAAAGAATGCATAGAACGGATGAGTACGTTGAGCCTGCGTGGATCGGATTGGAGTACGTGGATCGGATTGGAGTACGTGGATCGGATGAATGCGTAGAGCGGACGAGTGCCGAGTGCATGTAGATAGGGTGAGTGCCTAGAGCGAAAGAATGCGTAGAGCGGAAGAGTACGCAGAGCAGCTGAATACGGAGTAGAATGCGTGGGGTGGATTGGAGTGCGTGGAATTGAGTGACATACATGGAATGGTTCGGAGTGCATGGAACGTTTGAAAGAGGATGTAACCCATCATATCACATTACCATGCTTACTCTCTTCTTTACACCACCATTCAACTAGAACACAGAGATACTATGACACCATTCGGTATAACTGTTCTCATACCAACATCTGCCGCATTCTCCCCATCACCCTAAGTAAACACTGCTGGTTACACACCCTCCAGCCAGGCGTTCTCCTCAGGCCTAACATGGCCACATTCGGTCTGGATAATTCCTGCCAGAACGAACACATACTCCTGATCTCTCAACCACCAGACCTACCTCTAGGAAGCAGCTATTACACGAAGGCCACACAAGCTGCTCACATATCCGGTGCTCACACGCATCCTTTAACTCTCGACTCTCTCTACTGACTTGAACTCCGGTTCCCAAGGGCGTTCAACCTACCAGCACCTTCAGACCATACCAATGGTACATACGGCACTATATAAATGCAAAATAACATAACATAACATAACATAACAATGTTGGCTTTGACAAAAAAGGGAATTTCTTTGCCATTGACATGGAACTTGGAACACCAGCAAGCGTTTGATCTGCTCAAGACTGCACTGTGTTCAGTACCAGTTTTGGACACACCAAATTATGAAAAGGCCTTTGTGTTGTATGTGCATGAACGTGATGGATGTGCTTTATTAACGCAGGAACATGGAGGGAAGAATAGGCCATGTGGCTACTTTTCTTCCGCCCTTGATCCTGTTGCATGCACTTTCCCAAAGTGTTTGAGAGCCGTCGCTGCTGCTGCTGCGTCTGTAAAACAGAGCGAGGTTATGGTACTAGGCCATGCTTTAACCCTGATGGTACCTCACTCTGTAGATGTTCTATTAAACAGAACACAAACACAACATCTCACCTCCGCACAATTAACGAGATATGAATTGATCTTTTTCGCACCGCACATCAAAATTCAGTGGTGTTGTGTATTGAATCCAGCTGAACTTTTACCTTTCTCGCAAGATACTGCTTGCAGTGACGAAGTGTCACATGATTGCCTTTACACCACAGAACAAGAGACTAAAGGCAGGATCGACCTGAAAGATACTACTTTGAATAACCAACAAGGGGAGCTCTTTTGGGATGGCTCTTGTTTCAAACTTTCCAGATGGTACATCCACGGTTGCTTATGCAATCACCACATTGAGCACGATTGTGGAAACCAAGAGAATCGCGCATAACTTCGCGAAGGCCGCAGAGATTATAGCATTGACTCGAGCTTGTGAACTTTCCGAAGGGCTTAGAGTATATATATATATACTGATAGCCAGTATGCCTTTGGGGTGGTTCGCAACTTCGGCAGACTTTGGGCAGAACAAGGTTTCTTGACCTCACATGGAACGAAGATCCAATATGGCTCCTTGATATTATGGTTACTTTCAGCGCTTGCACTCCCCACTCAGTTAGCGATCATGAAATGCGCAGCGCATCAGAAAATTATAGATGATGTAGGTAAAGGGAACGCTTTCGCTAACCAGATAGCCAAACAGACTGCCATTGATCTCTATTCAGAAATGTATACTTCAAGGGAAGCCTCAAATGTTTGTACTATGGATGAGGGGATTGAATCTGTAAAGAATATCCAAGCTGATGCCACATTAGAAGAATCTACATAATGGGCTGACGGTTTGGCAATGGCTGAGGGTTTGGCAAAAATGGTTGCTGCCAGATGCGTACATTACAAAGATGGTCGCAATGGCTCATTGGCCCACCCACATATGTGCGAGGAAAGTGTCCAAAATGTAACAAAATGTCTGGGTGAATGATAAAATCTTGGAAACAGCTGAATGTTTTGTCCAGAGTTGTATGATCTGTCTACAGCATAATATGGGAAAGGGCACAACGACAACTAGGGGTAGTTTTGGTCCACCTTCTGTCCCTTTGAGGTCATACACTTTAATTTCATTGAAATGGAGCGTTGTAATAACTATAAGTATGTATTGGTTGTTATTTGCGCCTTTAGTAAATGGGTTGGCGCCCATTCCTGTTAAAGATGCCACAGCAATGACAATGGCAAAAACCATGCTAAAGGAATATTCGCCTAGGTTTGGTTTGCGAAGGGTCATCTGGTCAGACAATGGTCCACATTTTATCGTTGTTGTAATTCTGCAGATATGTGTGGGATTACAGATCAATAAACGGTTCCATTCGGCTAGACATGTTCAAAGTGCTGCTTTGGTAGAGAGACACAACGGAATCATAAAGAACAAGCTCGCTAGAATTGTGCCAGCACCAAACTAAAATGGCTGGACGCCTTACCGATCGTGTTATTATCAATGAACCAACCCCACAGACTAGGACTGGGCTCTCCCATTTTGAGGTGGTTATGTGTAGCCAGCTAACATTTGGAATTTACCTAAGCCAAAATCCCTGAGGGACATTGAACATGTACGTCTTTCTGATTACTGTGACCGGTTAACTAAAAATCTGTATTTGATTTATCAACAGGTGCAAGAAGTCCTCCCAGTCAAGTACGAGGGCCCAGGTCACAGTATTCGGCCTGGTAGCTGGGTGCTTGTAAAAGCATTCGAAAGAGCATCCTGTCTTGCACCGCGTTGGAGGGGAAATCATCAGGTCCTACTGGCCACACAGACAGCCGTACGAGTGACCGGGCGAAAGCACTGAATCCACGCGTCGCATGTCAAGAGAATTCCCTTCCCTTTGCCACACGATACTGAAGATACAGAAAAACCTACCTGTTCTGCTCCCAACGATCACTCAGCATTGAGTAGCATCGAGAGTGCTTCGGAGACTCTCCCTGAGCCCGTGGGGCCTGGGCAAACAGCTGCTTCATCTCTGCACTCTCCTACAGATCCTTTTTCACCATTGTTAGGTTCTGTCGCAAATCCACCACTTCCATCAGGAAGCAAAAACATGTTGTTCGCAGATCACGCTATACCAGGAGTCACAAGGTACGATCTGTGTCCACGGAGCTAGACTTACTGCACGGTTCGGCTGTGCCAACGGAAAAATCATCATAAGGCTTGCCTTTTGGCCCTGTTCTTTTGCACACAAGGAAATCTGTTGGCTAGGGATAGGGAAGGACTAAGAAAACGCACGATCAGGAGATCGCCAGCAAATAAACTCTGGAGTATTTCATTTGAAGAAACAATGCCTGCAATCGCTCTCACTCGTACGGAACAAATAAGTGACTGTGTGACCCTTCGAAACAATGGACAATGAAATGCATGGTCTCTTAAAACGTATTGTTGTCTTGTGATTATGTTAACCGGCTTCACAATAGTAATTGCCTTGGGATTTTGGTATTTGGAAGAAGTACATCCGCTTGAAATTATTTTGCCCACTGAAAATGTACCCACTGTTTCTACACCTTTCGTGCATCTGCACACTCTATCTCCTAGAGACTCTCACACAGACAGAGTTACCACAATAATGCTTTACTACTCATCATGAATGCAACACATGCCATTTTTAACAAGTCTAATTGTTGGGTCTGCTCACATTTACTGCAACATGGAAATAAGGGGTTGAGCTGGTTTATTCATCCTTTGCATCTGACTACTGCATGTTATGCTTCTTTAAGGGCGCTATTCTTTGGCCGATGGAATGATAGCATCGCGGGGAACTTTGATGGAAAAAATTTGAATGAATTTGAAAAACGAGTTCTAACGCCCCTGGGATGCTCACTTTTTGCAAATAGGAGCAAGCTTAATATTGCTTCCATTAGGCCTTCTGATAGACTGTCTCAACCTTTTCAATCTTTGATCTCTTTCAAGATGGCTCCTATAGGCAATAGGGATGCCATGCCACCTTCCTACACTGTGTACCACAGCCCAGATTCAGTTTCTTTCTGCATACAGAGGAATGATACTCAGTCAATGGGCGATTTCAAGGGCTGCACCAAAGTTGCGAACTTGATCAGTGAGGACAGATATTTGTACGTAGGTGAACCTGTCTAGTTCGTTTGCGGTAATGAAGCTTTCCAATGGCTACCTAGGGATTGGCAGGGAACCTGTTATTTAGGAATTCTGTTACCAGGGGTATTCATAGCAAGCACCATGGAAATCTCTAAAGCTCGTCCAAGGCGGGATGAGAATGGTGATACTTCATCACAATTTCTGGGTGACGTAGCACAATCTTTTGTACCTTTTTGGGGACAAATATTGAATTCTGAAGATATCAGAAGAGTAGCGAGAGTACTGGAGAGAACTATCAACTGGACCACTGACATACTCTATAACATGACTTTAGAACAGAAAGCGTTAGGGTTAGTGTCCCTACAGTGGCATTAGATGTCATCCTGGCTGAGCGTGGTGGAGTATGTAAATTAGTGGGGTCCGCTTGTTGACTTTTCGTGCCAGATTCCTCCCCAACCATCTTTAAGGCTATACAAAATCTGCACGTCCTTAGTTCAGAAGTGCACATTCCTGAGGGAAACTGGGATCTTAGCGCTTGGTTCTGGGACTTCTTACGATCTTGGGGATGGAAGCTATTTTCGGTCTTATTGATTATTCTGGGTATTCTCTTGTTTTGCTGTTGCTATATACAATGTCTTCCTGGCTTATGTTCAGTGTTAGGAGGATGTTGTGCACAGACTATGGGAACATTAGGACAAAGGGTACGCGCACTGGAAAGAATGACTAATGAATTTGTGTTGAAAGAAATTTCTGTTATAGACCTTATGGCGATCGATATCTCTGATGATTGTGAATCAGGGTCTAAGGACATTGAGACGTGGAGTTACTCGGAAAGTGACTAGAAGTAGTTTAGCGCTTGGTTTAGGCTGAAAGGAGGGTTTGTTAAACAGGAAATCATATTGTACCTCCTTTCTAATATATATTGGCCTAAGCCCAGTCGCTCTGCAAAGAAAACCGTGTTTCAAAGTTCCGATTTTAGATCGACTTCCCCGCCATTTTAGGATCATCCGCCATTTTGATTTCTGTTCATATGTAATTCTGTGTTCTAAAATGGTGGACTGTGTTTCCAACTTGGAACCGAACCTTCCCGACCTTTGTGGCCAAGTTAATGGTTAGACTGTCTGCAGGCCGAATGTTTAGACTGGGTAATGAGACCTTGTCCCGTACATGACTTGTGGTCTAAGGACTGTTTGCACCAATAAGCCTCATCCACAAACATACATTGAAGACAATGTAAAGCAAATATTGAGCATGGACACTGGCTGTAACAAATTGTGAAAGGATATGTGCTAAGGCTTACTGCTAATCCAGGAATACACTTTGCCATTGTAACTTGTTTGTAATGTAAACCAAATGTAATCTGTGTGCATATTATTGTATGAGCCATAAGTGAACTCGGCACAAACTCTAGACCACAGATTATTAACTTGCAGAGGGGCTGGACATTATTACTATATTGTATAAATGTACGAATGTCCAGATGTCCAGTACCTCTCACTCCTCACACTGAAGAGCTGGTACTCATTGTGATGTACTGAGGGCCAGATAGCTATCTGAATTTGTTTCTTTGTAAACTGTGCAGTAGAATAAAGATCTGTGAATCTTTATAAGCCTGTGTTTGGTGTATTTCCTTTTGTGGTACTCAGCCTCGATATTTCCTTTTGCTTTTACACCACTACTGCTAACGCTGCACCTATAAATCTTGATATAGTAGCAAGTAAACATAACAAAAAAAATATTTTATAAAAAGTGTTGCGCCACATAGTCCTTCAGAACCTTATAAAAACAGGAGAGAAATCATGAACAACCCTTATAACTTACCGTACAAAGGTAATCCTAAAAGGTCTCATAGACAGTGCAATCCTTCTCAAAAGGAAGTTATTTATTTTATTTCGAAACAGAATGAAACCACTAACAAAACTAACTACTAAATTACAAAAAAGACTTCTCAATAAATGGAATATCAACACAAATAGCTTTGTAAACATCTGTAGAGGTGAATGGAGTCACACCACGAGCACAGAACCATATTTTAATGAAGAAGCATATAAACAAAAGCAAACAAACCCAATTGCCATACATAGCAGTGGACGAGGGTATGAAAAACTCAATAACACCATTATGGAGCAAGAAACTCTGCTCACAAAAATATCCCCAAAAGACTCAGTATCACCTTTCCATGCTACTGAACCAAAATGTCCAGTCTACAAAAGGGCAATCAATGTGTAACATTGCCAACACATCTTTCAAATCTTTACGCCACTTCCTCAATCAGTATGTAAAAAGCAAAGACAAATTCAAAATGAAACTACTACAAAATATGGATGCCTGTCCAGTGCGCAAATATACAGGACTACAAGGACATTCATTAGCCTGCATTTCAGGACCTATTTGCAAAAAAACCTTGCATCATATCAAATATGATATCAACACATCATTCAACTATAAGAAATCTGGTCCATAAACTCTACTATGATAAAAGTCCTGCTCTAGATCTAGTCAATTGAAATAACAATCTTCTACATGGTACAGTCAAACAACTACTTGAAGAAATAGAGCATATCCAGAGAAAATATTTTGGTAGTGAAAGCCACTTACAAAATGCATTAGCTTTACAACAAACTAGCAACTACTGTACAAATAGCAACCTTCTATTAAACACATACAAAAAAGAAATACTAAAGTTTAAAAGTACCTCTGCTGAAGTACCAAACCATGTGTGTGTGTTGCCGCAGAACTTTTTATAAAAGTAGCACAAAAACTGTAGACATAACGTACAAAAAAGAAGACAATGAAGATTCCAAATGGTTCCAATTAGCTCTCTACCTTATAGCAGAAAACAAATATGAAATTACTGACCCCTTAATACTTTGCAATTACTGCACTGCAAAACTTGACAACAACCCAACACTTTCACGTGCTATCACAAATAACTTGGAATTATTCTCACTACCAAAACCGGTGCAACAACTAAATTTATATGAGAGCATCATAATTCAAACAGTGCACCAATTTCAAGCAAGTATACGCCTTCAACAAAAAACAGCAAAATGTCCTCCCTCTGAATTAGTGAAAGGCATCCTTGGCAAAGTAGTTTATTTACCATTAGATCTCAAAGAAAATGTACACACTCATACACCACAATCCAAAATGTTTACTTCCAAAGGTATCTTATAATTCAGTCATATTACAAACTCTACAATCTTAACTGTATAGCCTAGCCAACACTTCACATATAAACTCTACAAATGAAACCGTACACAAACCTTTGGGTTGTGGATATTTGATGGGTGTTTGATTCCATGGGTGTGTTATGCTGCGGTGGTTGTGGCCAGGGCCTAGACTCTTGGGTGCATGGCCTAGGGCCTTTGGCCATGCACCCAAGACGCTAGGTCCTGGCCACAACCACCGCAGCATAACACACCTGTGCTACCAAACATTTTGACTGTGGTATGTGGGCTGCTTATAGGGGATATTAATGACAATCAATCCTCTACTAACAACCCAAAACCAACATCATATTAAAGTAAAATAGCTAGTAGTGCATGTATTATGCCTGCGGAATACAATATTTCACCCATCTCTTACTATCCAACCCTCCCCAAGCACTTCTGCACACCAACACCCTCCTCAAAATTGCATGTTGCCCCTGTTCGCCACCGCGCTGTCGGCGGATCCTAGATGGCAGGTGCATCGAAACACTCCAGCCAATTGGCGGACACGTTGTGTGTCCACGGGCATGATGCAAGCCGATTAGCCAATCGGTGTCCTGTCCGCGGAGCGAACAGGGAGGTGTGTCCACAGAGCGGACATAGATATCACTATTTTTTTGCCTTGTATTTTAGTCATTTTTAAAAAAAACTAATGGACGGATTTACACCAAATTAACAAAAGCACGCTTTCGGGACTAAGCAGCTGCTCCTGCCGCAAATTTGGTCGAAATCCGTCCAGCGGATTGAGCTGTAGGCATGAGCAAAGTTTTTCCCCATTATGTCTACGGGGAAAAAAATAAATTTTGGGACCCCCCCCTATAACTCTGCCCCCCCTGGACCAAACCTCACCACAATTTGCAAAAAAATTCAGAGTGGGCCATATACTTTTTTTGCAAAGTTTGCTGAGGATTCGTCCAGGGGGAGCAAAGTTATACGCCGCCCAAAAGTGTTCTTCCTATGGGATTAGCAACTTAACCACAACTAAACAGCCAATACAGTGGGCTGTGTAATTACATGGCCACTACTGTAGTTATGGTTAAGTTGCCGCTCATGCCCCATGTCTCCCCTGTTCACCCCCACCCCCTGCTCATGCTCGGTGTCTCTCTCCCTCCTTTTCCCCCACCCCCCGCTCATGGCCCGTGTTTCCCCTGTTCACCCCCACCCCCGCTCAAGCCCTGTGTCTCCCTTCTTCCCCCCCGCTCATGCCCCGTGTCTCCCTTCTTCCCCCCTCCCACCCCTCCAGCTCATGCCCTGTGTTTCCCTTCTTTCCCCCCCACCCCCGCTCATGCCTCGTGTCTCCCTTCTTTCCCTCCCACCCCCCGCTCATGCCCTGTTCTCCCTTCTCCCCCCACCCCCCGCTCATGCCCCGTGTCTCTCTTCTTTCCCCCCACCCCTCGCTCATGACCCGTGTCTCCCTTCTTTCCCCCCACCCCACGCTCATGCCCGTGTCTCCCTTCTTTCCCCCCTACCCTCCGCTCATGCCCCGTGTCTCCCTTCTTTCCCCACCCACCCCCCGCTCATGCCCCGTGTCTCTGTTCTTTCCCCCATCCCCCGCTCATGCCCCGTGTCTCCCTTCTTTCCCCCCCACTCATGCCCCGTGTCTCCCTTCTTTCCCCCACCCCCCGCTCATGCCCTGTGTCTCCCTTCTTCCCCCCGACCCTCCGCTCATGCCCTGTGTCTCCCTTCTTTCCCCCCCCACCCCCACTCATGCCCGGTGTCTCCCTTCTACCCCCCCACCCCCACTCATGCTCTGTGTCTCCCTCCTTTCCCCCACCCCCCGCTCATGCCCCGTGTCTCCCTTCTTTCCCCCAACCCCTGCTCATGCCCCGTGTCTCCCTTCTTTCCTCCCCACCCCCCGCTCATGCCCCGTTTCTCCCTTCTCCCCCCACCCCCTGCTCATGCCCCATGTCTCCCTTCTTTCCCCCCACCCCTTGCTCATAAACCTGTGTCTCCCTTCTTTCCCTCCACCCCCCACTCATGCCCCATGTCTCCCTTCTTCCCCCCCACCCCCTGCTCATGCCCCGTGTCTCCCTTCTTTCCCCCATCCCCCGCTCATGACCCGTGTCTCCCTTTTTTCCCCCCCACCACCGCTCATGACCCGTGTCTCCCTTCTTTCCCCCCCACCCCCCACTCATGCCCCGTGTCTCCTTTCTTTTCCCCCCAACCCCACGCTCATGCCCCGTTTCTCCCTTCTTTCCCCCACCCCCCGCTCATGCCCCGTGTCTCCCTTCTCCCCCCCACCACCTGCTCATGCCCTATATCTCCCTTCTTTCCCCCACCCCCCGCTCATAAACCTGTGTCTCCCTTCTTTCGCCCCCACCCCCCGCTCATGCCCCGTGTCTCCCTTCTTTCCCCCCACCCCCCGCTCATGCCCTGTGTCTCCCTTCTTCCCTCCCACCCCCCGCTCATGCCCCGTGTCTCCCTTCTTTCCCTCCCACCCCCCACTCATGCCCCATGTCTCCCTTCTTTCCCCCCACCCCCCGCTCATGCCCTGTGTCTCCCTTCTTCCCCCCGACCCCCCGCTCATGCCCTGTGTCTCCCTTCTTTCCCCCCCACCCCCACTCATGCCCGGTGTCTCCCTTCTACCCCCCCACCCCCCACTCATGCTCTGTGTCTCCCTTCTACCCCCCCACCCCCCACTCATGCTCTGTGTCTCCCTCCTTTCCCCCCACCCCCCGCTCATGCCCCGTGTCTCCCTTCTTTCCCCCCCACCCCCGCTCATGCCCCATGTCTCCCTTCTCCCCCCACCCCCTGCTCATGCCCCATGTCTCCCTTCTTTCCCCCCACCCCCTGCTCATGCCCCCTGTCTCCCTTCTTCCCCCCCACCCCCTGCTCATGCCCCGTGTCTCCCTTCTTTCCCCCATCCCCCGCTCATGACCCATGTCTCCCTTCTTTCCCCCCACCCCCGCTCATGACCCGTGTCTCCCTTCTTTCCCCCACCCCCCGCTCATAAACCCGTGTCTCCCTTCTTTCGCCCCCACCCCCCGCTCATGCCCCGTGTCTCCCTTCCTTCCCCCCACCCCCCGCTCATGCCCTGTGTCTCCCTTCTTCCCTCCCACCCCCCGCTCATGCTCCGTGTCTCCCTTCTTTCCCCCCATCGCCCGCTCATGACCCTTGTGTCCCTTCTTTCCCCCCACCCCCGCTCATGCCCCGTGTCTCCCTTCTTTCCCCCCCACCCCCTGCTCATGCCCCGTGTCTCCCTTCTTTCCCCCCACCCCCCGCTCCTGCCCGGTGTCTCCCTTCTACCCCCCCACCCCCCACTCATGCTCTGTGTCTCCCTTCTACCCCCCCACCCCCCACTCATGCTCTGTGTCTCCCTCCTTTCCCCCCACCCCCCGCTCATGCCCCGTGTCTCCCTTCTTTCCCCCCCACCCCCGCTCATGCCCCGTGTCTCCCTTCTCCCCCCACCCCCTGCTCATGCCCCATGTCTCCCTTCTTTCCCCCCACCCCCTGCTCATGCCCCCTGTCTCCCTTCTTCCCCCCCACCCCCTACTCATGCCCCGTGTCTCCCTTCTTTCCCCCATCCCCCGCTCATGACCCATGTCTCCCTTCTTTCCCCCCACCCCCGCTCATGACCCGTGTCTCCCTTCTTTCCCCCACCCCCCGCTCATAAACCCGTGTCTCCCTTCTTTCGCCCCCACCCCCCGCTCATGCCCCGTGTCTCCCTTCCTTCCCCCCACCCCCCGCTCATGCCCTGTGTCTCCCTTCTTCCCTCCCACCCCCCGCTCATGCCCCGTGTCTCCCTTCTTTCCCCCATCGCCCGCTCATGACCCTTGTGTCCCTTCTTTCCCCCCACCCCCGCTCATGCCCCGTGTCTCCCTTCTTTCCCCCCCACCCCCTGCTCATGCCCCGTGTCTCCCTTCTTTCCCCCCACCCCCCGCTCCTGCCCCGTGTCTCCCTTCTTTCCCACCCCACCCCCGCTCATGCCCCGTGTCTCCCTTCTTTCCCCCCCGCCCCCTGCTCGTGCCCCGTGTCTCCCCTCTTTCCCCTCCACCCCCCGCTCATGCCCTGTGTCTCCCTTCTTTCCCCCCGCTCATGCCCCGTGTCTCCCTTCTTTCCCCCACCCCCCGCTCATGCCCCGTGTCTCCCTTCTTTCCCCCACCCCCGCTCATGCCCCGTGTCTCCCTTCTCCCCCCACCCCCTGCTCATGCCCCATGTCTCCCTTCTTCCCCCCACCCCCTGCTCATAAACCCGTGTCTCCCTTCTTTCCCCCCACCCCCGCTCATGACCCGTGTCTGCCTTCTTCCCCCCACCCCATGCTCATGCCCCGTGTCTCCCTCGTGTTACCCCCCACCCCCTGCTCATGCCCCGTGTCTCCCTCCTGTTCCCCCCACCCCCCGCTCATGCCCTGTGTCTCCCTCGTGTACCCCCCCACCCCTCACTCATGCCCCGTGTCTCTTTCCCTCATGTACCCCCACCCTCCGCTCATGCCCATGTCCCCCCAACCCCCGCTTATGCACCGTGTTCCCCCACCCCGCTCATGCCCCGTGTCCCCCCATGCCCCGCTCATGCCCCGTGTCTGCCCTGTTCCCCCCACCCCCCGCTCATGCCCCGTGTCTCTGTCATGTTACCCCCGCTCATGCCCCGTGTCTGCCCTGTTCCCCCCACAGTGGGTGGAACAGGGCAGACACAGGGCATGAGCAGTGGGTGGGGGCTCCACCCCCTGCTCATGCCCCGTGTCTCCATCGTGTTCCCCCCACCCCCTGCTCATGCCCCGTGTCTTCCCTGTTCACCCCCACCCTCCACTCATGCTCCGTGTCTGTCTCCCTCCTTTTCCCCCACCCCCCGCCCATGGCCCGTGTCTCCCCTGTTCACCCCCAACCCCTGCTCATGCCCCGTGTCTCCCTTCTTTCCCCCCACCCCCCACTCATGCCCCGTTTCTCCCTTCTTTCCCCCCACCCCACGCTCATGCCCCGTGTCTCCCTTCTTCCCCCCCACCCTCTGCTCATGCCCCGTGTCTCCCTTCTTTCCATCCCCCTACCCCCCGCTCATGCCCCATGTGTCCCTTCTTTCCCACCTCACCCCCCGCTCATGCCCCGTGTCTCCCTTCTTTTGCCCCCACCCACCGGTCATGCCCCATTTCTGCCCTGTTCCCCCCACCCGCGCTCATGACCCGTGTCTCCCTTCTTTACCCCCCACCCCCGCTCATGCCCCGTGTCTCCCTTCTTTCCCCCCACCCCCCGCTCATGCCCCGTGTCTCCCTTTTTTCCCCCCACCCCCCGCTCTTGCCCGTGTCTCCCTTCTTTCCCCCACCCCCTGCTCGTGCCCCGTGTCTCCCTTCTTTCCCCCCCACCCCCGCTCATGCCCCGTGTCTCCCTTCTTTCCCCCGCTCATGCCCCGTGTCTCCCTTCTTTCCCACCCACCCCCCGCTCATGCCCTGTGTCTCCCTTCTCCCCCCCACGCCCCGCTCATGCCCCGTGTCTCCCTTCTTTCCCCCCGCTCATGCCCCGTGTCTCCCTTTTTTCCCCCCCACCCCACGCTCATGCCCCGTGTCTCCCTTCTACCCCCCCACACCCCGCTCATGCCCCGTGTCTCCCTTCTTTCCCCCCACCCCCGCTCATGCCCCGTGCCTCCCTTCTTTCCCCCCCACCCCCGCTCATGCCCTGTGTCTCCCTTCTTCCCCCCACCCCCGCTCATGCCTTGTGTCTCCCTTCTCCCCCCACCCCCCGCTCATGCCCCCTGTCTCCCTTCTTTTCCCCCCACCCCCCGCTCATGCCCCGTGTCTCCCTTCTTTCCCCCCACCCCCTGCTCATGCCCCGTGTCTGCCTTCTTCCCCCCACCCCCCGCTCATGCCCCGTGTCTCCCTCGTGTTACCCCCCAACTCCTGCTCATGCCCTGTGTCTCCCTCCTGTTCCACCCACCCCCCGCTCATGCCCCTTGTCTCTTTCCCTCATGTACCCCCCCACCCCCCGCTCATGCCCCATGTCCCCCCAACCCCCGCTCATGCCCCGTGTTCCCCCAACCCCCGCTCATGCCCCGTGTCTGCCCTGTTCCCCCCACCCCCCGCTCATGCCCCGTGTCTCCGTCGTGTTACCCCCGCTCATGCCCCGTGTCTGCCCTGTTCCTCCCACGGTGGGGGGAACAGGGCAGACACGGGGCATGAGCAGTGGGTGGGGGCTCCACCCCCTGCTCATGCCCCGTGTCTCCCTCGTGTTCTCCCCCACCCCCCGCTCATGCCCCGTGTCTTCCCTGTTCACCCCCACCCTCCGGCCATACTCCGTGTCTGTCTCCCTCCTTTTCCCCCCACCCCCCGCTCATGGCCCATGCCTCCCCGTTCACCCCCAACCCCCGCTCATGCCCCGTGTTTCCCTTCTTTCCCTCCACTCCCCGCTCATGCCCCGTTTCTCCCGTCTTTCCCTCCCACCCCCTGATCATGCCCATGTCTCCTTTCTTTCCCACCTCACCCCCTGCTCATGCCCCGTGTCTCCCTTGTTTCGCCCCCACCCACCGGTCATGCCCCGTGTCTGCCCTGTTCCCCCCACCTCCGCTCATGCCCCGTGTCTCTCTCGTGTACCCCCCACCCCCGCTCATACCCCATGTCTCCCTCGTGTACCCCCACCCCTCGCTCATGTCCCGTGTCTCCCTCCTGTCCCCCCCACCCCCGCTCATGCCCCGTGTCTCTTTCCTGTTACCCCACCCCCTGCTCATGCCCTGTGTCTTCCTCCTGTTCCCCCTCCGCTCAAGCCCTGTGTCTTGCTCTTGTCCCCCCTCCTATGATGCCCCTTGTTGACCTCTTGTTCCCCACACCCCCCGCTGATGCCCTGTTGTGTTCTCCTTCTACACTCCGCATTCCCTTTCCATGGTGGCCACCCCGGTTTGGGAAGAAAAATCCTTTTTTTACCGCCTGGGGTTCCCACTTTGAGGACCTAGGATGCTAGTGGTCTTCATCTATTGAAAAGGATGTTATGGTTACGTTGCACTAACAAAAGCCTATGAAATTCAATTTAAAAAAAATGTGTTAAAGGGACGTTATGGTTAAGTTGCACTAATAAAAACCTATGAAATTCAATAAAAACACTTTGTTAAAGGGACGTTATGGTTAAATTGCACTAATAAAAACCTATGAAATTCCATGAAAAAACTTTGTTAAAGGGACGTTATGGTTAAGTTGCGCTACTAAAAACCTATGAAATTCAGTGAAAAAACTTTGTTAAAGGGATGTTATTGTTCCAAATAAAACTGAAAAACCCTTGAAATTCGCCAAAGTTTTTTCACTGAATTTCATAGGTTTTTAGTAGCGCAACTTAACCACAATGTCCCTCTAACAAAGTTTTTTCACTGAATATATATATATGTGTATATATATATATATATATATATATATATATATATATTCTGTGAAAAATACATATTTTAAAAATTCATAATTGAACTGATTATTTTCATGCAAATAAATGATTGCTCGGTTTCAAAGCTGCTATTTACCCTATGTATATGTATCACTTGATGTGATTGGACCCTAAGGAAAGTAGTGAGAGTACAATGTATACAAATATGACCATATACAGGGAAAGTACAGCCATAAAAAAACAACAGAACTGTCAGAAAGCGCTCATAAGTCTATTGAATATCTTTATTATCAAAGTTTTTTCACTGAATATTACATGGACGCGGTAGCGTCCATGTAGTTATGGTTAAGTTGGTGTTTCCATAGGAAGAGCATTTTTTGGGTGGCTTATAATTTCGCTCTGTCTGGACGAATCCTCACCAAACTTTGCAAAAAAAGTATATGTCCCACTCTGAATTTTTTTGCAAAGTTTGGAGAGGTGTGGTCCGGGGGGGGCAAAGTTATAGGGGGGGTCCCAAAACTTTTTTTCCCATAGACATAATGGGAAAAAACTTTGCGCACGCCTACAGCCCAAACCGCTTGACTGATTTTCACCAAATTTGCGGCAGGATCAGGGGCTTGGTCCCGAAAGCGTGTTTTTGCAAAATTTGGTGTAAATCCATCCAGTAGTTTTGACCAAAATGTAAGGCAAAAAAATGAGTGATATCTCTGTTCGCTCCGCGGACGGACTTCCTGGTTCGCTCCGCGGACAGTGCCCTGATTGGCCGAGTGGCTTGCGTGATGTCCGCGGACATGCAACGTGTTTGCTGATTGGATGGCGTGGTGCGTGAAGCACGTCAGATTTTCTGTGGCGCCCGCCATCTTGCATTCGCGGACAACCGCGGACAGCGCGGTGAAACTTGGATTAAAAATTGTATTTAGTGGAGTGTGTTGGTGTGTAAGAGTGTTTGGGGAGGGTGGGGGAGTATGAGATAGGTTCAATGTTCTGTTTTTTTATGTGCTAGACACTTTTGTTGTTTTCGATTTTTCTGCGGACAACACGGCTGTTCTGAAATGTTCGTAAATAAACAGAATGGATTCGGTGTCAAGTTGAAAGTGTTCTAAGAAGACATGTGTGGTCCTGGAATGTTCGCAGGGAGTGTCCTGAAGATGTTGTCTGTATTGTTCATTGTCAACCTGAAAGTGTTCTAAGAACACTCGCGGTGTCCTGAAATGTTCGTATCTAAAAAAAATGGGGGTGTTCTGAGGACGTTGTTCGTATTGTTCGCTGGCAAGTTGAATGTGTTCTAAGAACACTCGCGGTGTCCTGAAATGTTCGAAAATAAACAAAATGGGGGTGTTCTGAGGTCGTTCTCCGTATTGTGTGCCTGCTTAGCTGTATCCAATGAGGGAATGGCACAGAGAATGAAGTGGAAATGGTAGAAGGGCTGTCTAAGAGTTATGCGGTCTCCGGACAGGGCGTGCTACATCTGGGGTTTTCCAGCAAATCCAGCATGGAAAGAACACTGTAGGGATCAGCCAATCAGATGTTGAGGTTGTGGACTTGTGTTCAAAGAGACTGTGTGTAGTGGAGATGGCAGAAGTGGAGAACGTCAGGGTGTTGGTGCTTGGAGATATGTTTGTGCATGGTTTACAACAGTATGTTGAATGCAGGCATGTTGCAAAGAATTTTGATGTTAAAGGAGTGGAGGTGGTGTGGAGCACTGTGCCTGATTGCAATGTACAGGGAATTGTACAGGTTTGTGAACATATGGGCAGGATCAACAGTCCCCATGTGGTAGTTTTGCACTATGGTGCTTTCCATTTGGGCTATGGCAGTGCCCCTACTTTGTTGGCAGATTTGGAACACTTGATTCAAGCAGTAATGAACATCCTTCCAAATGCCAAAGTAATTTTTTCTGGATTAGTACCTAGGACAATATGGGACAATAGTTTTGTTTTTTTTCTCAGCAAAACAATGTTAAGTGTGTAATCAACCGAGGCATGTGTGGCTTCATGCTTAGAGCTGGTATTTTCTTCTGTAATAATGAGAATATTGATTCCAGTAATGCTGTTTATTTTAAAGAAGATGGCATTTCCTTATCTTTTATGGGAAATGCCATTCTGTTTTGGAATTTAAGGGTTGCTTTGGAGAAGGTTATGTGAAGATTTTAGGAGTAAAGTAAGAAAAAAATAAAATAAAATACAAAATGACAGGTGTCTGTCAAGCATCTGCCAAAAAACCCGAAAAAAACAGCTCTTTTCAGAGCCAACCTCAAAGGGGAAATGGGGCACACTATTTAAATTTACATTCACCACGCTCAGATTTTCGATATGTCTGCGGACATGGCGGTAGTCCGCGGACATCGAAATCACTAGCTAGGGGTTCAGTATGTTGTATGTTACATGTATATAAAGTCAGGGATATTATGGTTAAGTTGTGCTACTAAAAACATGAAATTCAGTAAAAAAACTTTGTTAAAGGGACATTATGGTTAAGTTGCGCTGCTAAAAACCTATGAAATTCAGTGAAAAAACTTTTTTAAAAGGGACGTTATGGTTAAGTTGTGCTACTAAAAACCTATCAAATTCAGTAAAAAAACTTTTTTAAAGGGACGTTATGGTTCAAAATAAAACCGAAAAACCCCTGAAATACGGCAGTTATGGTAAGATAAGCAACCATAACTCGCGCCACCGTGCACTGCTAACACTAACACCCAGGACATCAAAGATGACATCACAAATGTCATTGATGACATCACTGATGACATCACATGGCTGGCTCTCCCTTTTTTTCCTTTACTGACAAATCTAAGCCACATAGTTTTCTTCAGTAACAGTCAGGAAGTAAAAATTGAAAAGGTACTATATTTGTAGACTTAGAGTCAAGTCATATCATATGAAACATATATATAGCTGAAGACACAGGCTTGAAAGAGAGCAATCATTTCTGTGCATGAAGATAATCATTAGAGTTATCAGCATGTTCTCATACTTTTATTTTTATTACTATACCTTCCCTGTATATGCTCATATTTGTATACATTGTACTCACACTCCTTTCCTTAGGGTTCACTGCCATCATTTCACACACATACATACAGTAAGTAGCAGCTTTGAAACAGAGCAATCATTTCTCTGCTTAAAGATAATCAGTTAGGTTATGAACTCTTTCTGCTACTACTTCTGCTTTTTTGCTTACTTCTCTGTCCCTGTATATACTCATATTTGTATGTGTTGTTGTCTCTTTGTGTTTTGTCTGTATTAAGTGTAATTATGTATTAAGTGGGTTTTATTAGCTACTTATTACATGTTTCACAGTATGCAAAACTCTAATAAGAAAGCAGTTATCATTTCATTATTCTACATGGCAAGATTATGAATATTGCACCTTCATCATGAATACTGCACACACTGCCTACGTTTCTGCATGAGTTGCTTAGTATACTGGATGGAACTTCATAATAGAATGCTATTTATATCAATGCATTGCTTAATGCACTAATTAGCTCATGATATTTATTCAAATGATCCTTGACATTTTTGGTCAACATTATAAGAATCCCTCCTACAGAGTTTTCATGAAAAGTAAATGCACATGTGATGTCATCAGTGATGTCTTCAATGACATTTGTGATGTCATCTTTGATGTCCTGGGTGTTAGTGTTAGCAGTGCACTGTGGCGCGAGTTATGGTTGCTTATCTTACCATAACTGCCGAATTTCAGGGGTTTTTCGGTTTTACTTTGAACCATAACGTCCCTTTAACAAAGTTTTTTTACTGAATTTGATAGGTTTTTAGTAACCATAACGTCCCTTTTAACAAAGTTTTTTCACTGAATTTGATAGGTTTTTAGTAGCGCAACTTAACCATAACATCCCTTTAACAAAGTTTTTTTATTGAATATATATTCAGTGAAAAAACTTTGTTAAAGGGACGTTACGGTTAAGTTGCGCTACTAAAAACCTATGAAATTCAGTGAAAAAACTTTGTTAAAGGAACGTTATGGTTCGAAGTAAAACCGAAAAACCCTTGAAATTCGCCAGTTATGGTAAGCTAAGCAACCATAACCCGCGCCACCACCGTGCACTGCTAAAACTAACACCCAGGAGATCAAAGATGACATCACAAATATCATTGATGACATCACTGATGACATCACATGTCTAGCCCCTTCTTTTTTGTTCACTGCCATATCTAGGCCAGGTGGGTTTATTTACTGACAGTCAGAAACCTAACTTTCTAAAGATATTAGATTTATAGATATTGCTATTCTCACATGTTCTTACACTACTTTCCTTAGAATTTAATTTAATCACATTTTATGATGTACATATATAGGGGTAGACGCAGGCCTGAAACAGAGCAATCATTTTGGTTTGTGAATACAATCATGTAGATTATACACATTTGCTAATGGTACTGCCTCTTGTTTGCTTACTTTACTCTCCATATATAAGCCCCTTATGTGTATGTATTGTAGTCTATTTGTGTTTTGTGTGGATTAGTAGAAATATGTAGTAAGTGATGCATTATTAGCTATTTAGTAAATGTTTCACAGTACGGAAAAGTCTGATACAGAAGCATTCACCGTTTTATTAAATAACTTTGGAAAATTACAAATATAGCACCTCTGTAGTGTATGCTGCAGCCAATACCTACATTTCTGTATGAGTAGGTTACTGTACTAGAAAGAACACTGCAATGGAATGTTCTTTAGAATGCTACATTGCGTGATGAAGTATGTAATTTATTACACATCTCCCGATAATCCCTGATACTTTTTTGCCAACATTACATTCACAACCCCTTGTATGAAAAGTAAATGCACATGTGATGTCATCAGGCAGCACGCATTAAAGAAAACAGCGTCCGCCGATCCGAGCGCAGTAAATCAACCTTGAGCACAGTTTTACAAAGAGACAGCACTACAGTTAGCAGTGGTGGATCAAGCCATAAATGATGGAAGCTGTCCATCATGCATCGCCACTAATATAAAAGTGGTTTTGAAGATACACCTACACAGAGGTGCCCTCCGGTTTCGGATACTGGAGAATAAACTATACTTCCAGAAGTCCCAGCTCAGTGGTCCTTATTAATTGGTGCGGATCACAGATCTGGCATTTTTATGTGAATGGGGAACAAAATTACCCTTCTAAGAAAAAATGAATGTCCTGAAGATGGCCCAACATCCGTTTTATTGACCACCGCCGACAACGGTGGCACTCCAGCAAGGGCCAAAACATATGTCGACTTAAAAGGAAAACCAAATGTTTTTTCCTATGTCATGCATATCGTGAATAATTAATATGCTAGAAGAACATTCAAATTGTAGAACCCCGTGTTTGTAAAACGTATGAGTGGAAAGTCAATAATGTGTTTTAATTATGTTTTATGAACTAACATTAAAGTGATTTATGATTTTGCTACATTGCATTTAGTTGAAATAATTATTTTCCCACAAGGTGCTTAGTCTGCATAATAAGTAAGCAGTCTCTCTGTATCTAAACCTGTGTCTTCACAGGACCATTAGAGATGGGTAGTCAGTCTGTCATGTACTTTTTCTCCTTGTAGACTCTCCCATCAGACTTGACCCCCGATAACAAAAAATTAGGGAGAACCCACTTATATAGCTTGCAGCCAATACCTACATTTCTGTATGGGTAGGTTACTGTACTAGAAAGAACACTGCAATGGAATGTTCCTTAGAACGCTACGTTGCGTGATGAAGTATGTAATTTATTACACATCTCCCGATAATCCCTGATACTTTTTTGCCAACATTACATTCACAACCCCTTGTATAAAAAGTAAATACACATGTGATGTCATCAGTGATGTCATCAATGATATTTGTGATGTCATCTTCGATGTCCTGGGTGTTAGTCTTAGCAGTGCACGGTGGTGGCGCGAGTTATGGTTGCTTAGCTTACCATAACTGGCAAATTTCAAGGGTTTTTCGGTTTTACTTGGAACCATAACGTCCCTTTAACAAAGTTTTTTCACTGAATTTCAAAGGTTTTTAGTAGCGCAACTTAACCATAAAGTCCCTTTAACAAAGTTTTTTCACTGAATATATATATATATATATATCCTTATCATGCTGACATTAAGAATAAAGCATTGTCAGTTTGGACTAACATTGGAGTGTTTTTACCTCTTTGTAGAGAGCTATTAGGCCTTCTCTACTGTTCTTGGGAGTGCATTTCCGCCGACTTTTTTCCCGGTTCCATCCAGGATCTGGGAATTGGTTCTTTTCTTCATATATATATATATATATATATATATATATATATATATATATATATATATATATATATATATATATTCAGTGAAAAATATATATATTAACAATTAAAAAATATATATATTAACAATTCATAACTTAACTGATTATTTTCATGCAAATAGATGATTGCTCTGTTTCAAAGCTGCTATTTACCCTATGTATATGTATCACTTGATGTGATTGGACCCTAAGGAAAGTAGTGAGAGTACAATGTATACAAATATGACCATATCCAGGGCAAGTACAGCCATAAAAAAACAACAGAACTGTCAGAAAGTGCTCATAAGTCGATTGATTATCTTTATTATCAAAGTTTTTCCACTGAATATATATATATATATATATATATATATATATATATATATATATATATATATATATATATTCTGTGAAAAAAGTTGTTAAAGGGACGTTATGGTTAAGTTGCGCTACTAAAAACCTATGAAATTCAGTGAAAAACTTTGTTAAAGGGACGTTATGGTTCCAAGTAAAACCGAAAAACCCTTGAAATTCGCCAGTTATGGTAAGCTAAGCAACCATAACTCACGCCACCACCGTGCACTGCTAAGACTAACACCCACAACATCAAAGATGACATCACAATGTCATTGATGACATCACTGATGACATCACATGTGTATGTACTTTTCATAAAATATGTGTACACAGGATTCTTATTATAATGTTGCGAAAAAAGTGTCAAGGATCATTGCAATACATATCATACCCTAATTAGTGCATTGAACGATGCATTGATATAAATAGCATTCTATTATGGGGTTCTATCTAGTATACTAAGCTACTCAAGCAGAAACATAACATTGTGTGCAGCGTACAAGATGAAGGTATAATATTCGTAATGTTAATATGTTGAATAATGAAATGATAATTGTTTTCTTAATAGATTTTTGTGTACTGTGAAATATGTAATACGTAGCTAATAAAACACATCTATTACATAATTGCATTACTATAGACAAAACACAAAGACACAGGAACACATACCAATATGGGTATATACAGGGAAAGTGAAGTTAGCAAAAAAGCACAAGTAGTAGCAGAAACAATTCATAACTTAACTGATTATTTTCCTTGCAAATAAATGATTGCTCTGTTTCAAAGCTGCTATTTACCCTATATATATGTATCACTTGATGTGATTGGACCCTAAGGAAAGTAGTGAGAGTACAATGTATACAAATATGACCATATAGAGGGAAAGTACAGCCATAAAAAAACAACAGAACTGTCAGAAAGTGTTCATAAGTCTATTGATTATCTTTATGCACAAAAAGGATTGCTGTCTTTCAAGCTTGTGTCTTCCCGTATGTATGTTTAATATGATGTGACTGTACTCTAAGGGAATTACTGTAAGAACCTACTTGAAGGATACGTCTACAAATAAAATAAAATGTTTAGTTTCTGAATGTTACTGAAGAAAACCATGTGGCCTAAATATGTCAGCAAAAGAAAAAAGAGTGAGCCAGACATGTGATGTCATCAGTGATGTCATCAATGACATTTGTGATGTCGTGGGTGTTAGTCTAGCAGTGCACGGTGGTGGCGCGAGTTATGGTTACTTAGCTTACCATAACTGGCAAATTTCAAGGGTATTTCGGTTTTACATGGAACCATAACGTCCCTTTAACAAAGTTTTTTCACTGAATTTCATAGGTTTTTAGTAGCGCAACTTAACCATAATGTCCCTATAACAACGTTTTTTCATTGAATTTCATAGGTTTTTATTAGTGCAACGTCACCATCACATCCTTTTCAATAGATGAAGACCACTAGCATCTTAGGTCCTCAAAGTGGGAACCCCGGGTGGTAAAAAAAAATAAAGATTTTCCTGCGGCATCCCGGTGTAGGAAGGAAAATCTTTTACCAAGATGGCCACCATGGAAAGGGAAGGCGTGGTGTATAAAGTGAACAAAACAGGGCATGAGCGGGGGGTGGGGGGCAGGGGAGACACGTGGGCATGAGCGAGGGGTGGGGGGAACAGGGCACACAGGGCATGAGCAGGGGGTAGGGGGGAATGGAGGTAGACACGGGGCATGATCGGGGGTGGGGGGAAAAGGAAGGAAACACGGGGCATGAGCGTGGGTGGGGGGAACACGAGAGAGACACGGGGCATGAGCAGGGGGTCGGGGGAACTGGGGAGACATGGGGCATGAGCGGGGGTGAGGAGGAACACGAGGGAGACATGGGGCATGAGCAGGGGGTACAGGGGAGACACGGGGCATGAGCGGCGGGTGGGGGGTAAAAGGAGGGGGACACGGGGCATGAATGGGGGGTAGGGGAGAATGGAGGTAGACACGGGGCATGATCGGGGGTGGGGGGAAAAGGAAGGAAACACGGGGCATGAGCGGGGGTGGGGGAACACGAGAGAGACACGGGGCATGAGCAGGGGGTCGGGGGGAACTGGGGAGGCATGGGGCATGAGCAGGGGGTGAGGAGGAACACGAGGGAGACACGGGGCATGAGCAGGGGGTACAGGGGAGACACCGGGCATGAGCGGCGGGTGGGGGGTAAAAGGAGGGGGACACGGGGCATGAATGGGGGGTGGAACAGGGGAGACACAGGGCATGAGCGGGGGGTGGGGGGAACAGGGAAAACACGGGGCATGAGCGGTGGGTGGGGGTAACACGAGGGAAACACAGGGCATGAGCGGGGGTGGGGAGAACACAAGGGAGACACGGGGCATGAGCGGGGGGTGGGGGCAACAGGGGAGACACGGGGCATGAGTGGGGGGTTGGGGGCAACAGGGAGACACGGGGCATGAGCAGGGGGAGGGGTGGAACAGGGGAGACAAGGGGCATGAGCGAGGGGTGGGGAGAACAGGGAAAACACGGGGCATGAGCAGGGGGTGGGGGGAACAGGGGAGACACGGAGCATGAGCGGAGGGTGGGGGGAAAAGGAGAGAGACACTTGGCATGAGCGGGGGTGGGGTGGAACAGGGGAGACACAGGGCATGAGCAGGGGGTGGGGGGAACAGGCAAAACCCGGGGCATGAGCAGGGGGTGGGGGGAATGGGAGGGAGATACGGGGCATGAGTGGAGGGTGGGGGGAACAGCACAGACACGGGGCATGAGAGGGGTGTGGGAGGGAAAAGGATGGAAAACGGGGCATGAGCGGGGGTTCGGGGGAAAGGAGGGAGACACGGGGCATGAGCGGGGGGTGGGGGAACAGGGGAGACACAGGGCCTGAGCAGGGGGGTGGGGGCAACAGGGGAGACAAAGGGCATGAGCGGGGGTGTGGTGGCAACAGGGGAGACATGGGGCATGATCGGGGGTGGAGGGAAAGGAGGGAGACACGGGGCATGAGCAGGGGGTGGGGTGGAACAGGGTGACAAGGGGCATGAGCGAGAGGTGGGGAGAACAGGGAAAACATGGGGCATGAAAAGGAGAGAGACAAGGGGCATGAGCGGGGATGGGGTGGAACAGGCGAGACACAGGGCATAAGCAGGGGGCGGGGGGGAATGGGAGAGATACACAGGACATGAGTGGGGGGTGAGGGGGAACAGGGCAGACACGGGGCATGAGTGGGGGTGGGGGGGAAAAGGCTGGAGACACGGGGCATGAGCGGGGGTAGGGGGGAAAGGAGGGAGTCATGGGGCATGAGCGGGGGTGGAAGGGAAAGGAGGGAGACATGGGGCATGAGCGTGGGGTTGGGGGGAAAGGAGGGAGACATGGGGCATGAGCAGGGGGTGAGGGGTAACACAAGGGAAACACGGGGCATGAGCGGGGGTGGGGAGTAACACAAGGGAGACACGGGGCATGAACGGGGGGTGGGGGGTCACACAAGGGAGACACGGGCAAGAGCAGGGGGTGGGGGGTAACACAAGGGAGACACGGGGCATGAGCGGGAGGTAACACAAGGGAGAAATGGGGCATGAGCGGGGGGTGGGGGATAATACAAGGGAGACACGGGGCATGAACAGGGAGTGGAGGGTAACAGGGGAGACAGGGCATGAGTGGGGGGAAACAGGGCACAAACGGGGCATGAGGGGGCGTGGGGGAACAGGGCACACATGGGGCATGAGCGGGGGTTGGGGGGAACAGGGCACACACGGGGCATGAGTGGGGGTGGGGGGAACAGGGCACATAGGGCATGAGCGGGGGTGGGGGGAACAGGAGAAGGACACGGGGCATGAGCGGGGGGTGGGGGAAAGGAGGGAGACAAACATGAGGGAGACACGGGGCATGAGCGGGAGTAACATGAGGGAGACACGGGGCATGAGCGGGGGGTGGGGGTTAACACAAGGGAAACACGGGGCATGAGCAGGGGGTGGCGGTACAGGAGGGAGACATGGGGCATGAGCGGAGGGTAGGGGACAACAGGAGACACACGGGGCATGAGCGGGGGGTGGGGGCAACAGGAGACACACAGGGCATGAGCGGGGGGCGGGGGGTTACACGAGGGAGAAATGGGGCATGAGCGGGGGGTGGGGGGAACAGGGGAAACACGGTGCATGAGCGGGGTTGGGGGGAAGGAGGGGGACATGGGGCATGCGCGGGAGGTGGTGGTACAGGAGGGAGACATGGGGCATGAGCGGAGGGTAGGGGACAACAGGAGACACACGGGGCATGAGCGGGGGGTGGGGGCAACAGGAGACACACAGGGCATGAGCGGGGGGTGGGGGGTTACACGAGGGAGAAATGGGGCCTGAGCGGGGGGTGGGGTGGAACAGGGGAGACGCTGGGCATGAGCGGGGGGTGGGGTGGAAGACAAGGGAGACACGGGGCATGAGCGGGGGGTGTGGGTAACCCAAGGGAGACACGGGGCATGAGCGGGGGGTGGGGGGAACAGGGGAAACATGGTGCATGAGCGGGGTTGGGGGGAAGGAGGGGGACATGGGGCATGCGCGGGAGGTGGTGGGGGAAGGAGGGGGACACGGGGCATGAGTGGGGGGTGGGAGGAAGGAGAGAGACACGGGGCATGAGCGGGGGATGGGGGGTAACACGGGGCATGAGCGGGGGGTGGGGGGTAACACGAGGGAAACACAGGGCATGAGTGGGGGGTGGAGGGAACACGAGGGAGACACTGGACATGAGCGGAGGGTGGGGGCAACAGGAGACACACGGGGCATGAGCGGGAGGTGGGGGTACACGAGGGAGACATGGGGCATGAGCGGGGGGATGGGGTGGAACAGGGGAGGCATGGGGCATGAGCGGGGGGTGGGGGTAACACAAGGGAGACACAGGGCATGAGCAGGGGGTGGGGGTTAACACAAGGGAGACACGGGCATGAGTGGGGGATGGGGGTAACACAAGGGAGACACAGGGCATGAGCGGGGGGTGGGGGAGTAACACAAGGAAGACACGGGGCATGAGCAGGGGGTGGGGTGGAACAGGGGAGACACGGGGCATGAGCGGTGGGTGGGGGGTAACACAAGGGAGACACGGGGCATTAGTGGGGGTGGGGGGTAACACAAGGTAGACACGGGCATGAGCGGGGGGTGGGGGTAACACAAGGGAGACACGGGGCATGAGCGGGGGGTGGGTGGTAACACAAGTGAGACACAGGGCATGAGCGGGGGGTGGGGGGTAACAAGGGAGACATGGGGCATGAGCGGGGGGTGGGGGGTAACAGGGGAGACCCAGGGCATGAGCAGGGAGTGGGGGGAACAGGGGAGACATGGGGCATGAGCGGGGGGTGGGGGGAAAGGAGGGGGACACGGGGCATGAGCGGGGGTATGGGGGAAGGAGGGAGACACAGGGCATGAGCAGGGGGTGGGGGGGAGGAGGGAGACAAAGGGCATGAGCGGGGGGTGGGGAACAGGGGAGACATGTGGCATGAGCGGGGGGGTGTGGGGAACAGGGGAGACATGTGGCATGAGCAGGGGGGTGGGGGGAACACGAGGGAGACACGGGCCATGACCGGGGGGTGGGGGGACAGGGGAGACAAGGGGCATGAGCAGAGGGTGGGGGAGAACAGGGGAAACATGGGGCATGAGCGGGGTTGGGGGAAGGGGCGAGAGACACAGGGCATGAGCGGGGGGTGGGTGGAAGGGGAGAGAAACACAGGGAATGAGTAGGGGGTGGAGGAAGGGGAGAGAGACACGGGGCATGAGCGTGGATGGGGGAAAAGGAGGGAGACACGGGGCATGAGCGGGGATGGGGGGAACACGAGGGAGACACGGGGCATGAGCGGGGGGTGGGAGGGAACAGTAGGGAAACACGGGGCATGAGCGGGGGGTGGGTGGTAACACAAGGGAGACACAGGGCATGAGCGGGGGGTGGGTGGTAACAAGGGAGACACGGGGCATGAGCGGGGGGTGGGGGTAACACAAGGGAGACATGGGGCATGAGCAGGGGGTGGGGGGTAACAGAGGAGACCCAGGGCATGAGAAGCGGGTAGGGGGGAGCAGGGGAGACATGGGGCATGAGTGGGGGGTGGGGGGAATGGAGGGGGACACAGGGCATGAGCGGGGGGTAGGGGGGGGAGGAGGGAGACACAGGGCATGTGCAGGGGGAATGGGGGGTGGGGGGAAAGGAGGGGGACACGGGGCATGAGCGGGGGTATGGGGGAAGGAGGGAGACACAGGGCATGAGCAGGGGGTGGGGGGGAGGAGGGAGACATGTGGCATGAGCGGGGGGGTGTGGGGAACAGGGGAGACATGTGGCATGAGCAGGGGGGTGGGGGGAACACGAGGGAGACACGGGCCATGACCGGGGGGTGGGGGGACAGGGGAGACAAGGGGCATGAGCAGAGGGTGGGGGAGAACAGGGGAAACATGGGGCATGAGCGGGGTTGGGGGAAGGGGCGAGAGACACAGGGCATGAGCGGGGGGTGGGTGGAAGGGGAGAGAAAGACAGGGAATGAGTGGGGGGTGGAGGAAGGGGAGAGAGACACGGGGCATGAGCGGGGATGGGGGAAAAGGAGGGAGACACGGGGCATGAGCGGGGGTGGGGGGAACACGAGGGAGACACGGGGCATGAGCGGGGGGTGGGAGGGAACAGTAGGGAAACACGGGGCATGAGCGGGGGGTGGGTGGTAACACAAGGGAGACACAGGGCATGAGCGGGGGGTGGGGGGTAACAAGGGAGACACGGGGCATGAGCGGGGGGTGGGGGTAACACAAGGGAGACATGGGGCATGAGCAGGGGGTGGGGGGTAACAGAGGAGACCCAGGGCATGAGAAGCGGGTGGGGGGGAGCAGGGGAGACATGGGGCATGAGCGGGGGGTGGGGGGAATGGAGGGGGACACGGGGCATGAGCGGGGGGTAGGGGGGAAGGAGGGAGACACAGGGCATGTGCAGGGGGTGTGGGGGAGGAGGGAGACACAGGGCATGAGCGGGGGTGGGGGAACAGGAGAGACATGTGGCATGAGCGGGGGGGGTGGGGAACAGGGGAGACATGTGGCATGAGCAGGGGGGCTGGCGGAACATGAGGGAGACATGGGCCAGGAGAAGGAGGGAAACACGGGGCATGAGCAGGAGTGGGGGGAACAGGCAAAACCCGGGGCATGAGCAGGGGGTGGGGGGAACGGGAGGGAGATACGGGGCATGAGTGGAGGGTGGGGGGGAACAGCACAGACACGGGGCATGAGAGGGGTGTGGGGGGGAAAAGGATGGAGAAATGGGGCATGAGTGGGGGTTGGGGGAAAGGAGGGAGACACAGGGCATGAGCGGGAGGTGGGGGCAACAGGGGAGACAAAGAGCATGAGCGGGGGTGTGGTGGCAACAGGGGAGACACGGGGCATGAGCAGGTAGGGGGTTGAACAGGGGAGACAAGGGGCATGAGCGAGAGGTGGGGAGAACAGGGAAAACATGGGGCATGAAAAGGAGAGAGACAAGGGGCATGAGCGGGGATGGGGTGGAACAGGCGAGACACAGGGCATGAGCAGGGGGTGGGGGGGAACGGGAGGGACACACAGGGCATGAGTGGGGGGTGAGGGGGAACAGGGCAGACACGGGGCATGAGTGGGGGTGGGGGGGAAAGGATGGAGACACGGGGCATGAGCGGGGGTAGGGGGGAAAGGAGGGAGACATGGGGCATGAGCGGGGGTGGAAGGGAAAGGAGGGAGACATGGCGCATGAGCGTGGGGTGGGGGGAAAGGAGGGAGACATGGGGCATGAGCAGGGGGTGAGGGGTAACACAAGGGAAACACGGGGCATGAGCGGGGGTGGGGAGTAACACAAGGGAGACACGGGGCATGAGCGGGGGGTGGGGGGTCACACAAGGGAGACACGGGCAAGAGCAGGGGGTAGGGGGTAACACAAGGGAGACACGGGGCATGAGTGGGAGGTAACACAAGGGAGAAACGGGGCATGAGCAGGGGTGGGGGGTAATACAAGGGAGACACGGGGCATGAACAGGGAGTGGAGGGTAACAGGGGAGACAGGGCATGAGCGGGGGTGGTGGGAAATAGGGCACAAACGGGGCATGAGCGGGGGTGGGAGGAACAGGGCACACACGGGGCATGAGCGGGGGTTGGGGGAACAGGGCACACACGGGGCATGAGTGGGGGTGGGGGGAACAGGGCACACAGGGCATGAGCGGGGGTGGGGGGAACAGGAGAAGGACACGGGGCATGAGCGGGGGGTGGGGGAAAGGAGGGAGACAAACATGAGGGAGACACGGGGCATGAGCGGGAGTAACATGAGGGAGACACGGGGCATGAGCGGGGGGTGGGGGTTAACACAAGGGAAACACGGGGCATGAGCAGGGGGTGGCGGTACAGGAGGGAGACATGGGGCATGACCGGAGGGTAGGGGGCAACAGGAGACACACGGGGCATGAGCGGGGGTGGGGGCAACAGGAGACACACAGGGCATGAGTGGGGGGTGGGGGGTTACACGAGGGAGACATGGGGCATGAGCGGGGAGTGGGGGGGTACATGAGGGAGACACGGGGCATGAGCGGGGGTGGGGGGGAACAGGGGAGACACAGGGCATGAGCGGGGGGTGGGGTGGAACAGGGGAGACACTGCGCATGAGCGGAGGGTGGGGTGGAAGACAAGGGAGACACGGGGCATGAGCGGGGGGTGGGGGTAACCCAAGGGAGACACGGGGCATGAGCGGGGGGTGGGGGGAGCAGGGGAGACACGGTGCATGAGCGGGGTTGGGGGGAAAGCAGGGGGACATGGGGCATGTGCGGGAGGTGGTGGGGGAAGGAGGGGGACACGGGGCATAAGTGGGGGGTGGGGGGAAGGAGAGAGACACGGGGCATGAGCGGGGGATGGGGGGTAACACGGGGCATGATCGGGGGGTGGGGGGTAACACGAGGGAAACACAGGGCATGAGCGGGGGGTGGAGGGAACACGAGGGAGACACTGGACATGAGCGGAGGGTGGGGGGCAACAGGAGACACACAGGGCGTGAGCGGGAGGTGGGGGTACATGAGGGAGACATGGGGCATGAGCGGGGGGATGGGGTGGAACAGGGGAGGCATGGGGCATGAGCGGGGGGTGGGGGGTAACACAAGGGAGACACAGGGCATGAGCAGGGGGTGGGGGGTAACACAAGGGAGACACGGGGCATGAGTGGGGGTGGGGGGTAACACAAGGGAGACACAGGGCATGAGCGGGGGGTGGGGGAGTAACACAAGGGAGACACAGGGCATGAGCAGGGGGTGGGGGGTAACACAAGGGAGACACGGGGCATGAGTGGGGGGTGGGGGGTAACACAAGGGAGACCCAGGGCATGAGCAGGGAGTGGGGGGAACAGGGGAGACATGGGGCATGAGCGGGGGTGGGGAGAAAAGAGGGGGACACGGGGCATGAGCAGGGGGTAGGGGGGAAGGAGGGAGACACAGGGCATGAGCAGGGGGTGGGGGGAGGAGGGAGACAAAGGGCATGAGTGGGGGGTGGGGAACAGGGGAGACATGTGGCATGAGCGGGGGCGTGGGGAACAGGGGAGACATGTGGCATGAGCAGGGGGGGTGGGGGGAACACGAGGGAGACACGGGCCATGACCGGGGGTGGGGGGACAGGGGAGACAAGGGGCATGAGCAGAGTGTGGGGGAGAACAGGGGAAACATGGGGCATGAGCAGGGGTGGTGGAAGGGGCGAGAGACACAGGGCATCAGTGGGGGTGGGTGGAAGGGGAGAGAGACACGGGGCATGAGCGGGGGGTGGGGGAAGGGGAGAGAGACACGGGGCATGAGCGGGGGTGGGGGAAAAGGAGGGAGACACGGGGCATGAGCGGGGGTGGGGGGAACACGAGGGAGACACGGGGCCTGAGCGGGGGGTGGGAGGGAACAGTAGGGAAACACGGGGCATGAGCGGGGTGTGGGTGGTAACACAAGGGAGACACAGGGCATGAGCGGGGGGTGGGGGGTAACAAGGGAGACACGGGGCATGAGCGGGGGGTGTGGGGTAACACAAGGGAGACATGGGGCATGAGCAGGGGGTGGGGGGTAACAGGGGAGACCCAGGGCATGAGCAGCGGGTGGGGGGGAGCAGGGGAGACATGGGGCATGAGCAGGGGGTGGGGGGAAAGGAGGGGGACATGGGGCATGAGCGGGGGGTAGGGGGGAAGGAGGGAGACACAGGGCATGTGCAGGGGGTATGGGGAGGAGGGAGACACAGGGCATGAGCGGGGGGTGGGGGTACAGGAGAGACATGTGGCATGAGCGGGGGGTGTGTGGGGAACAGGGGAGACATGTGGCATGAGCAGAGGGGCTGGGGGGAACATGAGGGAGACATGGGCCAGGAGAAGGAGGGAAACACGGGGCATGAGCAGGAGTGGGGGAACCGGGGAGACTCGGGGCATGAGCGGGGGATGGGTTGTAACACAGGAGACACTGGGCATGAGCGGGGGGTGGGGGGTAACACAATGGAGACATGGGGCATGAGCGGGGGGTGGGGGGTAACACAAGGGAGACACAGGCATGAGCGGGGGTGGGGGTAACACAAAGGAGACACAGGGCATGAGCGGGGGGTGGGGGGTAGCAGGGGAGACACAGGGCATGAGCGGGGGGTGGGAGGTAACACAAGGGAGACACGGGGCATGAGCGGGGGGTGGGGGTAACACAAGGGAGACACGGGGCATGAGCGGGGGTTAACACAAGGGAGACACATGAGCGGGGTTTGGAGGGAACAGGAGAAGGACACAGGGCATGGGCGGGGGTGGGGGGGAAGGAGGGGGACACGGGGCATGAGCGGAGGGTGGGGGGGAAGGTGGGGGACACGGGGTATGAGCGGGGGGTGGGGGGAAGGAGGGAGACACGGGGCATGAGCGGGGGGTGGGGGGTAACACGGGGCATGAGCGGGGTGTGGGGGTAACACAAGGAAAACACAGGGCTTGAGCAGGGGGTGGGGGAACATGAGCGAAACACGAGGCATGAGCAGGGGGTGGGGCGAACATGAGGAAGACACGGGACATGAGCGGAGGGTGGGGGGCATAGGAGACATACGGGGCATGAGCAGGGGGTAGGGGGAACAGGGGAGACATGGGGCATGAACTGGGGGTGGGGGGGAAGGAGGGGGACACGGGACATGAGCGGGGGGTAGGGGGGGAAGGAGGGAGACAGAGGGCATGAGCAGGGGGTGGGGGGGAGGAGGGAGACACAGGGCATGAGCGGGGGGTGGGGGAACAGGAGAGACATGTGGCATGAGCCGGGGGGGTGGGGAACAGGGGAGACATGTGGCATGAGCAGGGGGGGTGGGGGGAACATGAGGGAGACACGGGCCAGGAGAAGGAGGGAAACACAGGACATGAGCAGGAGTGGGGGAACCGCGGAGACTCGGGGCATGAGCGGGGGATAGGTTGTAACACAGGAGACACGGGGCATGAGCGGGGGTGGGGGGGTAACACAATGGAGACATGGGGCATGAGCGGGGGGTGGGGGTGACACAAGGGAGACACAGGCATGAGCGGGGATGGGGGTAACACAAGGGAGACATGGGGCATGAGCGGGGGTGGGGGGTAACAGGGGAGACCCAGGGCATGAGCAGGGAGTGGGGGGAACAGGGGAGACATGGGGCATGAGCTGGGGGTGGGGGGAAAGGAGGGGGACACGGGGCATGAGCAGGGGGTAGGGGGGAAGGAGGGAGACACAGGGCATGAGCAGGGGGTGGGGGGGAGGAGGGAGACAAAGGGCATGAGCGGGGGGTGGGGAATAGGGGAGACATGTGGCATGAGCGGGGGGGTGGGGAACAGGGGAGACATGTGGCATGAACAGGGGGGTGGGGGGAACACGAGGGAGACACGGGCCATGACCGGGGGTGGGGGGACAGGGGAGACAAGGGGCATGAGCAGAGGGTGGGGGAGAACAGGGGAAACATGGGGCATGAGCAGGGGTGGGGGGAAGGGGCGAGAGACACAGGGCATGAGCGGGGGGTGGGTGGAAGGGGAGAGAGACACGGGGCATGAGCGGGGGGTGGGGGAAGGGGAGAGAGACACGGGGCGTGAGCGGGGGTGGGGGAAAAGGAGGGAGACACGGGGCATGAGCGGGGGTGGGGGGAACACGAGGGAGACACGGGGCATGAGCGGGGGGTGGGAGGGAACAGTAGGGAAACACGGGGCATGAGCGGGGTGTGGGTGGTAACACAAGGGAGACACAGGGCATGAGCGGGGGTGGGGGGTAACAAGGGAGACACGGGGCATGAGCGGGGGGTGGGGGGTAACACAAGGGAGACATGGGGCATGAGCAGGGGGTGGGGGGTAACAGGGGAGACCCAGGGCATGAGCAGCGGGTGGGGGGGAGCAGGGGAGGCATGGGGCATGAGCAGGGGGTGGGGGGAAAGGAGGGGGACATGGGGCATGAGCGGGGGGTAGGGGGGAAGGAGGGAGACACAGGGCATGTGCAGGGGGTATGGGGGAGGAGGGAGACACAGGGCATGAGCGGGGTGTGGGGGAACAGGAGAGACATGTGGCATGAGCGGGGGGTGTGTGGGGAACAGGGGAGACATGTGGCATGAGCAGGGGGGCTGGGGGGAACATGAGGGAGACATGGGCCAGGAGAAGGAGGGAAACACGGGGCATGAGCAGGAGTGGGGGAACCGGGGAGACTCGGGGCATGAGCGGGGGATGGGTTGTAACACAGGAGACACTGGGCATGAGCGGGGATGGGGGTAACACAAGGGAGACATGGGGCATGAGCGGGGGTGGGGGGTAACAGGGGAGACCCAGGGCATGAGCAGGGAGTGGGGGGAACAGGGGAGACATGGGGCATGAGCTGGGGGTGGGGGGAAAGGAGGGGGACACGGGGCATGAGCAGGGGGTAGGGGGGAAGGAGGGAGACACAGGGCATGAGCAGGGGGTGGGGGGGAGGAGGGAGACAAAGGGCATGAGCGGGGGGTGGGGAATAGGGGAGACATGTGGCATGAGCGGGGGGGTGGGGAACAGGGGAGACATGTGGCATGAACAGGGGGGTGGGGGGAACACGAGGGAGACACGGGCCATGACCGGGGGTGGGGGGACAGGGGAGACAAGGGGCATGAGCAGAGGGTGGGGGAGAACAGGGGAAACATGGGGCATGAGCAGGGGTGGGGGGAAGGGGCGAGAGACACAGGGCATGAGCGGGGGGTGGGTGGAAGGGGAGAGAGACACGGGGCATGAGCGGGGGGTGGGGGAAGGGGAGAGAGACACGGGGCGTGAGCGGGGGTGGGGGAAAAGGAGGGAGACACGGGGCATGAGCGGGGGTGGGGGGAACACGAGGGAGACACGGGGCATGAGCGGGGGGTGGGAGGGAACAGTAGGGAAACACGGGGCATGAGCGGGGTGTGGGTGGTAACACAAGGGAGACACAGGGCATGAGCGGGGGTGGGGGGTAACAAGGGAGACACGGGGCATGAGCGGGGGGTGGGGGGTAACACAAGGGAGACATGGGGCATGAGCAGGGGGTGGGGGGTAACAGGGGAGACCCAGGGCATGAGCAGCGGGTGGGGGGGAGCAGGGGAGGCATGGGGCATGAGCAGGGGGTGGGGGGAAAGGAGGGGGACATGGGGCATGAGCGGGGGGTAGGGGGGAAGGAGGGAGACACAGGGCATGTGCAGGGGGTATGGGGGAGGAGGGAGACACAGGGCATGAGCGGGGTGTGGGGGAACAGGAGAGACATGTGGCATGAGCGGGGGGTGTGTGGGGAACAGGGGAGACATGTGGCATGAGCAGGGGGGCTGGGGGGAACATGAGGGAGACATGGGCCAGGAGAAGGAGGGAAACACGGGGCATGAGCAGGAGTGGGGGAACCGGGGAGACTCGGGGCATGAGCGGGGGATGGGTTGTAACACAGGAGACACGGGGCATGAGCGGGGGGTGGGGGGTAACACAATGGAGACATGGGGCATGAGCGGGGGGTGGGGGGTAACACAAGGGAGTCACAGGCATGAGCGGGGGTGGGGGTAACACAAAGGAGACACAGGGCATGAGCGGGGGGTGGGGGGTAGCAGGGGAGACACAGGGCATGAGCGGGGGGTGGGGGGTAACACAAGGGAGACACAGGGCATGAGCGGGGGGTGGGGGTAACACAAGGGAGACACGGGGCATGAGCGGGGGTTAACACAAGGGAGACACATGAGCGGGGTTTGGAGAGAACAGGAGAAGGACACAGGGCATGGGCGGGGGTGGGGGGGAAGGAGGGGGACACGGGGCATGAGCGGAGGGTGGGGGGGAAGGTGGGGGACACAGGGTATGAGCGGGGGGTGGGGGGAAGGAGGGAGACACGGGGCATGAGCAGGGGGTGGGGGGTAACACGGGGCATGAGCGGGGTGTGGGGGTAACACGAGGAAAACACAGGGCATGAGCAGGGGGTGGGGGAACATGAGCGAAACACAAGGCATGAGCAGGGGGTGGGGGGAACATGAGGAAGACACGGGACATGAGCGGAGGGTGGGGGGCATAGGAGACATACGGGGCATGAGCGGGAGGTGGGGGGAACAGGGGAGACACGGGGCATGAACAGGGGTGGGGGGGAGGAGGGAGACATGGGGCATGAGTGGGGGGTGGGGGGAACAGGGGAGACATGTGGCATGAGCGGGGGGTGGGGGGAACAGGGGAGACATGTGGCATGAGTGGGGGAGTGGGGGAACAGGGCAGACACAGGGAATGAGCAGGGAGTGGGGGGAACACGAGGGAGACACAGGCCATGAGCGGGGGGTAGGGGGGACAGGGGAGACAAGGGGCATGAGCAGAGGGTGGGGGAGAACAGGGGAGGCATGGGGCATGAGCGGGAGGTGGGGGGAAGGGGAGAGAGACACGGGGCATGAGTGGGGGTGGGGGGAAGGGGAGAGAGACACGGGGCATGAGCAGGGGGTGGGGGGAAAGGAGGGAGACACGGGGCATGAGCGGAGGCTGGGGGAACATGAGGGAGACACGGGGCATGAGCGGGGGGTGGGAGGGAACAGTAGGGAAACACAGGGCATGTGCGGGGGGGAAGGGGAGAGACACACGGGGCATGAGCGGGGGTGGGGGGAAAGGAGGGAGACACGGGGCAGGGGGTGGGGGGAAGGAGGGAGACACAGGGCATGAGCGGGGGGTGGGGGAACAGGGGAGACACGGGGCATGAGCGTGAGCGGGGGGTGGGGGGTAACACAGGAGACACGGGGCATGAGTGGGGGGTGGGGCGAAAGGGAGAGAGACACGAGGCATGAGCGGGGGTGGTGGGGAAAGGATAGAGACACGGGCATGAGCGGGGAGTGAGGGGGAAAGGAGGGAGACACGGGGCATGAGCGGGGAGTGAGGGGGAAAGGAGGGAGACACGGTGCATGAGCGGGGTGGGGGGAAAGGAGGGAGACACGGGGCATGAGCAGGGGGTGGGGGGGAAGGAGGGAGACACAGGGCATGAGCGGGGGGTGGGGGAACAGGGGAGACACGGGGCATGAGCGGGGGTGGGGGGAAAGGAGGGAGACACGGGGCATGAGCAGGGGTGGGGGGGAAGGAGGGAGACACAGGGCATGAGCGGGGGGTGGGGGAACAGGGGAGACACGGGGCATGAGCGTGAGCGGGGGGTGGGGGGTAACACAGGAGTCACGGGGCATGAGTGGGGGATGGGGCGAAAGGGAGAGAGACACGAGGCATGAGCGGGGGTGGTGGGGAAAGGATAGAGACACGGGCATGAGCGGGGAGTGAGGGGGAAAGGAGGGAGACACGGTGCATGAGCGGGGGTGGGGGGAAAGGAGGGAGACACGGGGCATGAGCAGGGGGTGGGGGGGAATGAGGGAGACACAGGGCATGAGCGGGGGGTGGGGGAACAGCGGAGACACGGGGCATGAGCGTGAGCGGGGGGTGGGGGGTAACACAGGAGACACGGGGCATGAGTGGGGGGGTAACACAAGGGAGACACAGGCATGAGCGGGGGTTGGGGTAACACAAGGGAGACACAGGGCATGAGTGGGGGGTGGGGGTAACAGGGGAGACACAGGGCATGAGCGGGGGGTGGGGGTAACACAAGGGAGACACAGTGCATGAGTGGGGGTAACACAAGGGAGAGACGGGGCATGAGCGGGGGTGGGGGGTAACACAAGGGAGACACTAGGCATAAGCGGGGGGGTGGGGGGTAACAGGGGAGACAGGGCATGAGCGGGGGTTGGGGGAATGGAGGGAAACACGGGGCATGAGCGGGGAACAGGGGAGACCCAGCGCATGAGTGGGGGTGGGGGGAAGGAGGGGGACATGGGGCATGAGCGGGGGGTGTGGGTAAGTAGGGAGACACGGGGCATGAGCGGGGGTGGAGGGTAATACGGGGCATGAGCGGGGATGGTGGGTAACATGAGGGAAACACAGGGCTTGAGCGGGGGTGGGGGGAACACGAGGGAGACACGGGACATGAGCGGAGGGTGGGGGCAACAGGAGACACACGGGACATGAGCGGGGGATGGAGGGGTACACGAGGGAGACACGGGGCATGAGCGGGGGTGGAGTGGAACAGGGGAGACACGGGGCATGAGCGAGGGGGTGGGGTCACACAAGAGAGACACAGGGCATGAGCGGGGGGTGGGGGTGATACATGGGAGACACGGGGCATGAACGGGGGCAGGGGGTGTGGGGAACAGGGGAGACACAGGGCATGAGCGGGGGGTGGGGGAGTAACATGAGGGAGACACGGGGCATGAGCCGGGGGTGGGGTGGAACAGGGGAGACACAGGGCATGAGCGGGGGTGGGGGGTAACACAAGGGAGACACGAGGCATGAGTGGGGGTGGGGGTAACACAAGGGAGACACGGGGCAGGAGCAGGGTGTGGGGGGTAACACAAGGGAGACACGGGTCATGAGCGAGGGGTGGGTGGTAACACAAGGGAGACATGGGGCATGAGCGGGGGTGGGGGGTAAAAGAGGAGACACAGGGCATGAGCGGGGGGTGGGGGGGAACAGGGCACACACGGGGCATGAGCGAGGGTGGGGGGAAGGAGGGAGACACGGGGCATGAGCCGGGGCGGGGGGAACAGGGGAGACACGGGGCATGAGAGGGGGGAAAGGAGGGGGACATTGGGCAGGGGGCCGGGGGTGGAGGGAAGCAGGGGGACACGGGGCATGAGCGGGGTGGGGGAACAGGAGGGAGACACAGGGCATGAGCGGGGGTGGGGGGAAGGGGAGAGACACACAGGGCATGAGCGGGGGGTGGGGGGGAAAGGAGGGAGACATGGGACATGAGCAGAGGGTGGGGGGGAAAGGAGGGAGACACGGGGCATGAGCGGGGGGTGGGGGAATGGCGGGAAATGAGGGAGACATGGGGCATGAGCGGGGGTGGGGGGGAAGGAGGGAGACACAGGGCATGAGCGGGGCGTGGGGGAACAGGGGAGACACGGGGCATGAGCGGGGGTGGCAGGTAACACAGGAGACACGGAGCATGAGCGTGGTGGTGGGGGTAACACAAGGGAGACACAGGCATGAGCGGGGGTGGGGGTAACACAAGGGAGACACAGGGCATGAGTGGGGGTGGGGTGTAACAGGGGAGACACAGGGCATGAGCGGGGGGTGGGGGGTAACACAAGGGAGACACAGGGCATGAGCGGGGGGTGGGGGTAACACAAGGGAGACACGGGGCATGAGCGGGGGTGGGGGGTAACAGGGGGACAGGGCATGAGCGGGGGTGGGGGGAATGGAGGGAGATACGGGGCATGAGCGGGGGGTGCGGGGAACAGGGGAGACACGGCGCATGAGCGGGGGGTGGGGGGAAGGAGGGGGACAGGGGGCATGAGTGGGGGGTGGGGGTAAGGAGGGAGACACGGGGCATGAGCGGGGGGGTGGGGAGTAACACGGGGCATGAGCAGGGGTGGGGGGTAACACGAGGGAAACATGGGGCATTCGCGGGGGTGGGGGGAACACAAGGAAGAAATGGGACATGAGCGGAGGGTGGGGGCAACAGGAGACACACAGGGCATGAGCGGGGGTTGGGGGGTACACGAGGGAGACACAGGGCATGAGCGGGGGGGTGGGGTGGAACAGGGGAGACACGGGGCATGAGCGAGGGGGTGGGGGTTGACACAAGGGAGATGCGGGGCATGAGCGGGGGCAGGGGGTGTGGGGAACAGGGGAGACACAGGGCATGAGCGGGGTGTGGGGGAGTAACATGAGGGAGAAACGGGGCATGAGCCGGGGGTGGGGTGGAACAGGGGAGACACAGGGCATGAGCGGGGGGTGGGGGGTAACACAAGGGAGACACGAGACATGAGTGGGGGTGGGGGTAACACAAGGGAGACACGGGCGGGGGTAACACAAGGGAGACATGGGGCATGAGCGGTGGGTGGGTGGTAACACAAGGGAGACATGGGGCATGAGCGGGGGGTAACAGGGGAGACACAGGGCATGAGCGGGGGTTGGGGGGAACAGGGCACTCACGGGGCATGACCGAGGGTGGGGGGGAAAGGAGGGAGACACGGGGCATGAGCAGGAGGCGGGGGGAACAGGGGAGACACGGGGCATGAGCGGGGGGAAAGGAGGGGGACATTGGGCATGAGCAGGGGGTGGGGGGAAGGAGGGGGGCACGGGGCATGAGCGGGGTGGGGGAACACGAGGGAGACACGGGGCATAAGCAGGGGGTTGAGGGGAACAGGGGAGACGTGTGGCATGAGCGGGGGGTGGGGGAAACAGGGCAGACACGGGGCATGAGCGGGGGGTGGGGGAACACGAGGGAGACACGGGCCATGAGCTGGGGTGGGGGTGACAGGGGAGACATGGAGCATGAGCGCGGGGTGGGGGGACCACTAGGGAGACATGGGGCATGAGCGGGGGGTGGGGGGAAGGGGAGAGACACACAGGGCATGAGCAGGGGGTGGGGGGAAAGGAGGGAGACACGGGGCATGAGCGGGGGGTGGGGGGAACAGGGGAGACCCGGGGCATGAACGGGGGGTAGGGAGGGAGACACGGGACATGAGCGGGTGGGAACGGGAAGTAGAAACGGAGCATGAGCTGGGGGTGGGGGGAAAAGGAGGGAGACACGGGGCACGAGCGGGGGGTGGGGGGAAGGGGAGAGACACACAGGGCATGAGCAGGGGATGGGGGGAAGGGGAGAGACACACGGGGCATGAGCAGGGGGTGGGGGGAAAGGAGGGAGACACGGGGCATGTGCGGGGGTGGGGGGAACAGGGGAGTCCCGGGGCATGAACAGAGGGTAGGGGAGAAGGAGGGAGACATGGGACGTGAGCGGGTGGGAACGGGAAGGAGAAACGGAGCATGAGCGGGTGGTGGGTGGAACAGGGGAGACACGGGCCATGAGCGGGGGATGGGGGGAGGGGGAGAGAGACACAAGGGCCTGCGCCTCACTGCATTGAAAGAAACATTACTGCCTACAGGTACACTTGTGGCCGATGCAGAGCCAGGCAGCCCACGTCTACACTGTGCCGGCAGCAGATCCCGCTCCTATTGACAAAGGCCCTCATTACGACCTTGGCGGAGAACCATGGTGCTATTAGCACCATGGTCCATGGCGCTAAGTTGCCAACTCCGCCATGGTGGTTGGCGGACTTACCGCCCCATTCCGACCTTGGCGGGGCGGTAAGTCCCCAATCCCCATTTACCCTTCCCCATTCCCATTTTTGCCCCATAGGGCATAATGGGAGTGGGGAACGCGTTAATTACGCCACCGTAAATTACGGTGGCGTAATTAACAACAAGGTCCCTTAGCGTCATGGATTTTAACACCTGCTATGGGGAAAAAAAAAATTGGGCCCCCCCTATAACTTTGCCCCCCCTGGACCAAACCTCACCAAACTTTGCAAAGAAATTCAGAGTGGGCCATATACTTTTTTTGCAAAGTTTGGTGAGGATTCGTCCAGGGGGAGCAAAGTTATAAGCCGCCCAAAAAGTGTTCCTCCTATGGAAACAGCAACTTAACCATAACTACATGGCCACTACCATGGCCATGTAATATATATATATTACACAGCCCACAGTAGCGGCCGTGTAGTTATCGTTAAGTTGCTAAACACATAGGAAGACCACTTTTTCGGCAGCTTATAACTTCACTTTCCCTGGAGGAATAGTCACCAAACTTTGCAAAAAAAGTATGTATATGGCGGCCTCTGAATATTTTTGCCCAAATGGGTGAGGTTTTGTGCAGGAGGGGAAACATTATAGGGGGAGTCCCAACATTTATTTTCTCCATAAACTGAATGAGCAAAAACTTTGCGCACAGCTACAGGCCGAAAGGCTGGATGCATTTTCACCAAATTTGTGGCAGGCGCGGGGGCTTGGGTCAGAAATGTTTGGTGGAAATCCGACCAGTACTTTTGTTGCAAAGAACTGAAGTCTGATTGGCTTGCAGTACACCGTGATGTTGGCAAACATTGGATGCAGCCGTTGGTTGGCTGGAGGGAAGCGTGCTGTGCATCAAAGTTTTTGGGACACACCGCCATGATGAATCGGAGGATAGTGTTGTGGTGTCTTTGCCAAGGCTCTAAGCCATTGTGTGCATGGCTGAGCCTCTTGTACGTAGCATTGTTCCCACTAAAAATAGTCATATCTGGCTCCGCTCCGTTGTCCCATTTCCCTGTTTGCTGCACAGTCAAAAGGTTTTAATTGCACTGCCGTGTGCGGTGACGGGATGTGTGTCAAACATTTTCCATAATGGCGGGATATTGTATTGGAGGACATGCGGCGGCGAAAAGGCCTGAAAAACATAGTGTACGACATCTGGTGGTGGGAAGAAGGGATGGAAAGGGTGCGGGATTGAGAAGTGCTTCACTTTATATATCTCATTAGAAGAAGACAGTAGTGTGCCAGCGGTATCTGTGCATACCAGGCCAATGTGCAGTTACCTCAACAGGCAACAATCTTGTGGGTTCATTGCAGGCAGGCTTCGTTATGGCATGCCACTTACAGCGGCAATGTCTTTCTGTGATGAGTGGTGGCAGGCACTTTTGCAGAAGGCGATTGAATTCCACAAGGCATGAACATTTAAAGATAGCGTGTACTATGGTGTGCTGTGTGTGGTAAGTCCATAGCCCCTTCGATGCATGGCTGCAGCCCTAGCACAGAAAAGTATGTCCACTGGTTGAAAAAGTATGTCCACTGGTTGAAAGTAGGTGCCACATTGTTGCTTTGTGTGTGTGGTTTGGCTGCGTTGCACACATTGTTGGTTGCATGGGTGTGGTGACTGGTTGAACAACCTACTGATGTCAGTGTATGGGTGGAGATGCTGCAGTGACCAGTCATGCAGTGTGTCCACTGGGTGCAGAAACGGAAAGAGTTTACGGTGCAACTGGTTCTTATATGTGCTTGCATAGTGTGTATCGCACAGATTAGTAAGTATTGCAGTGCACTACACACCATTGCTTCTATGCACGTACTAGAGTGTTGGGAGCAAGCCCACTGTTGTGAACAGTGTGTTGTTTGGTTGGCATGCTTACAATGTTTTGTGATTGGAAGTGGGTAGCAGTGTCAAACACAGAGATATGTTTCTGCGTTATGGTAAGTGGAACACATGTCCTTGCATCCCTGCTTCATGGTGCGATGGTTGGGTGGAAGTGCTGGTGCCTATATTGCCTTTGTGAATTCTGGCACATGCCTGCATGTTCACCTGCATGGCTCTGTTATGTTGTGGTGGGTGAGGCCAAGGTCCTAGACTGTTGAGTGCATGGCCGAAGGCCATAGGCCATAGGCCATGCACCCAACAGCCTAGAACTTCATCACAGCCACCACAACATAATGCAGCCATGCAGTTGTCAGTCTGCATGCATTAATATGGTGAGTAGCACACAATGGTTGCAGAGGACATTGTACACTTGGTAGAACAGCAGAAGTGAGCTGCTATACGTACATTAGCATATGGTGTACATAATTGCCCCTATTGCACAATCGGGAGCCACATGTCACCATTTGTGTTTGCTATGGTTAGGCCCTTATAAGACTCTTGCTTGAGGAAGTTTTTTAACACATTGCGCCATGAAAGGAAGTCATCAGCATCAGAAAGTTGCAATATGAACAATGTACAGCCACTCATATACCGTTCAGCACAGGCAATGCAATGTCATGGAGCCATGCATGTAAAGATGTGGCCAGTGTGAAAGTTGGCAGGCGCAATTGCAGGTGGGGAGTTCAGTAAACATGACATGAGGAGTAAAACTTGGGTTGTACTAGGGTGTGCTGTGTATGGTGAGGCCCTAGCAGTCAGTGATGGTAGAGCAATGGCAGAAGTAGAGTACAAGGAAGACAACATGAAACTTGAAACGTACACTGCAGTATGGTGGGTTGTGTGTGCTAAGCCCGTAGCCCCTTCAATTAATGTGAGGCCACCTTGCACCGACATGTATGTGCCCTGGGGTGAAGTAGGTTTCACATTGTTGCCTTTGGTGTGTGGTTTGTGATCATTACATACAATGTTGGTTTCATGGTTGTGGGGATTGGTTGCACATTGTATACTGTGTAGTCCATGCCTGGACCTGATGGAGTGAGGACTCCTCTATTGTGTCCTGTGGGTGCAGTGGTGAAGTAGTGGATGCTTAGAAGTGGCTAGGGGTGAACTGCATGTACCTGGCCACTTGTTTACCTGCATGACTCTGTTATGTTGTGCTGGGTGTGGCCAAGGGCTACACTGTTGGGTGTATGGCAAAAGGCCATAGGCCGTGGGCTAGGCTCCGAAGAGCCTAGTCTGGCACCATAGTCATGCCACCATAACGCATACATCCAGTTTTAAGTATGCATGTCTCTGATGATGGTGACGTTTAAAACATGGTTCTGTAGGACCTTGTAGACTTTGTAGACAGCACAATTGACCTGATATGCATCCAGTACCAAATGGTGTAGATTATTGCAGCATCTTGCATATTAGGGAGCCACATGTCGCTATTTGCGTTTGGCATGGGTTGCCCTATTCACCACCCATCCTATGTTAAATTTCTAGATTGTGGTATGTGGCAAATGTTTCCCTTCATGAGGCCATTATGTTGTGCTGGGTGTGGGTAAGGCCTAGACTATTTGGTACATGGCCAAAGGCCATAGGCTGTTGTCCATGCACCCAATAGCCTATCCCTTGACGACAGCTAGCCGACCATAATGCAGCCATGCAGAGTTGCCTCTGCATCTCTGCGTGGATGGTGACCTTTGAATAATGGGTGCGGAGAGCATTTTACACTTGATGGGACAACCAAAGTGAGGTGATATGCATTCACGAGCACATGGTGTAGGTCATTGGACGTGTTGTACATTAGTGAGATATATGTTAGTATTTCTGTTTGCTATGTGATGCCCTTTACAAGACCCTTGCTTGAGGAAGTGTTTTAACATAGTGCACCATGAAAGGACATCATCAACATCAGACAGTTGCAATATGCACAATGTACAGAGCCACTCACATACCGTTCAGCACAGCCAACACAACTTCAAGGAGCCTTGCATGTATATAAGTGGCAAGGGTGAAAGGTGGCAGGTGCAATTGTAGATGGGGAGTGCATTACACATGGCATGAGGAGTAAAACTTGGGGTGGACTAGGGTGTGCTGTGTGTGGTGAGGCTGTAGCATCTTGGATTCATGGCTGGAGGCCTTACATGAACATCTATGTTTGTTGCTTGCATAGGGTTCAACTACATAGTGAATGTGCTTGGGTAGTGTGCATTGCACAGATTACTAACTACTGTACTACACTTTGAAGCATTGTATCTTTGAAGTTGGTGGAGTGTTGGGAGGAAAGAAAATATTGTTACCTGCAGTTTGTGGTGCTGGGTGCTGCTCTGGGTGAATGTGGATGCTGAAAGCGTGGATCGGTTTGGAGAACTGTTAGCTGGAGGTCCTTTCACATGACACAAGACATGTACTATGCGTGTGTAATGAAACATCAGCACTGCTGTACAGAAAAGATAGTGCTGGATGCAGACGTCTTGGATGTGATTGCTACGTGCATGTGTGACTATTGAATACTACCCAATGCAGGAGTGTTGCAAATACAATAGTGGAAACGGAAGAAGGAGTGCCTCTGCTTCACTGGGGTGTGGCCCTCACTGTAGCTGGGAAGGCGCACGTGGTACATTCTGCCCTTCTGAGCATGGTGCCTTTGCAAATGGAACTGTGGGGATTATCCAATCAGGTGTCGAGGGTGTGGTTAACAGGAAGGGGTGGTGATATATTTCCCCAAACCTCGATGCAGTGAGGTTGGCAGAGATGGACAAACGCAGGGTGCTGATCGTGGGTGATACCATTGTGCGAGATCTGCACAGGTATGCCGTAGAAAGAGGCTTTGATACTAACTTTCAGTTGGAAAGAGTGGAGGTTTTTTGGGGCACAGTCTATGAGTGGGGTTTCGGTGCCATGGTTCTCCTTTGTACATGTGTGGTCTCTGGCGGTACTGTGGATGTTGTGGTCGTGCATTATGGATCACTACATTCGGGGTACATGTCGTGCTCATGTTTGCTCCGTCACCTCAAGAAGTTGATGACAGCAGTGATGCAGATTTTTCCCATTGCCAAGGTGATTTTCTCATCCATACCACCAAGAGGTGCATGGGACCATGCTGGTGTAATTTGTCCACAGCCCAAGGTCGGGAGTTTTTTCATAAACAGAAGCATGTGTGATTTTTATGTGCAGTGCTGGGATGTTCTGCACCAACTATGACAGCATTAACCAGCAAGATTTGCAGTCACTCATCTTCCATCCGTTGCGAGCAGGAGCTCCAACCGAGACCGCGAAGTTGCAGGAGCAGCTTCATCCATCTCCACCATGCGGGGCGTCATAGGTAAGCCTTGGGCTTGTTTGTAGCAGCCTGCAAAGCTCCAACATTACGTTGATTTGATTTTCAAAAAATCGCCTAAAATCATCGGCAACCCGACGTGTACAACGACTGTTTTTCCAGCTCTTTATAAAGCAGTTCCGTTCATCTCGAAATTCTTTTTGCACGAAAACGGCACAACGTACAACGAGGATCCGACCCTTCTAAGAAGGCCGCCCCGCTTCAGTGACCCACCCCACTCCTCCAACTGTGGCTGCAGCAGCTCCTGATTGGCTGCCTAGTTGCTTTTGCCCAATTGGTCTTCGCCAGCAGGCGAACGCCGGCCCAGAACGAAGGCACAGGCGACTGAGCTGACCGAGCGTGCCGGCCTGCGGTCTGCCGCCCCCCTTCCTATCCGGATCTGACTTTAACACGCTTACGGTGAGGCCCCAGGGGTGTTTACTGTACAACATTCACTAGTATGCCGCACCTAATCTACTACTGTTGCCCACTTGCCATATGGCTAGCTTCCATTGTTACCCTGTTTTGCTCCTCTATTCTCTTGCAGCAAGTTAACGCCGCTTCCTAGCCCTCCTACCTTAAGCCACTGCCGATCGAATGCCCTGCGCCTATGCAACGTTCCACGCGCACTGCCGGTCGCCAACTGTGCCTCGCCCTTGCAGCTGAGTTTAACAACGTGTAGCACTGCGCTCCTACACCTAATCACAAGTATGTCTCAAACACCCTGCCATTGTAATGTCCCCCCTACCTCCACTTGACTCTACTACAACGTACCTGTGCCTATACCATTACACAGCATTGTTACCCTTATCGGCCGCTGTGCGGCCTCTGCGCTACCCATCTGGTGCCTTTGCCCGCTGCGCGCCCTTCCACTTACGTGCCCAGCCCATTTACGGCACGAGGCTCATTCACTTGGTTTTGTTATCATGCCTTGCCTGACATAAGCCCAGCCGGGACTGTCAATCTAGAAAAATGAATACCCTTCATTTGAATGATAGACGTAACTTGATGGCCGTGGGCCAACCGTCTTATGCACCGAATTATAGAAATATAAACTGCTATGCTTGACCAACGAGCGGCCATTTTAAATGTAGCAAGAATCGCCATTTTGCTTGTTAACCATTGCTCATTGCTTTCTGTCTAAAAACTGTTTTGCACTTGCAATTCTTGCAGATTCTGGTTACTCTGCTCAACTGTTAACATTGTTGTCTGAATATGAAACCCCGGAAACCCCGGAACTAACTCAAACCTCGGAAATCCAAACCAACTACCCACTCCAACTCCTGGTTCACCCCGGACCTTCTCATACTCCGCAATGAGAAGAAGGCTGCACTTACGCAGTGGCAAACATCCCACTCCGACAAAGATAAGCTGATCTTTAAAACCCGCTCCACCATATACAAAAAGGCAATCACCCTAGCAAAGTCCAAATCCTTTGAATCCAGAATCCCGGAAGCCCAATCTAGCTCAAAAGAAATCTTCGCCAACTTCAGGGAGCTAGAGACACCCACTCTCGCCCCCCAGAACTTCACCAAAGACAAAGCCTGGTGCGATGAAATACAAACGGCCATGCAAACCAAATTGAGGACTCTCCAAAGCAAAATACTGGCTACCAAACTAGCCCTGCCTAATACACACATCCCTGTCCCACCACCAGCCTCGGACCCCCCCCAACCTTTTTCCTTCAAACCCATACAGGAAAAAGATATCATCAACATAATGAGGAATATCAAACCCTCTAACTGTAAAGGTGATGCATGCCCAGCCACCATCATCAAGGACTGTACTGAAGCGCTGGCTCCCTTCCTGACAGCCTTTGTCAATGCGTCCTTTGCCACAGGGAAAGTCCCTGCCTCCCTCAAGGAAGCCTGGGTCCGCCCTCTCTTAAAAAAACCAACTCTTGACCCAACATCCCCTAACAACTACAGACCTATCACCACTGTCCCTTTCCTCCTCAAAATATTGGACAAAGCAGCCTACCTGCAGGTCCAGCACTTCATTGAAGAGAACAAACTCCTGGGACTCCGTCAATCTGGCTTCCGCCCCAGACACGGGACTGAAACCGCCTTACTTGACCTGAAAAACCAGATGGACGATGCCAGAGACATGGGCAAACCAACACTTCTCCTACTTCTTGACTTACCCGCGGCTTTCGATCTTGTAGATCACGACGTCCTATGCCACCACCTCTCCTCCACTGCCAAGCTCTCCCCTGACGCCACTGCATGGATCACTTCCTTCCTACAAGACAGAACCATGCAAGTATTCTCTGACCTAGCCTCCGCCTCACCCTCCTTCATACTCTGTGGTGTGCCCCAAGGCTCCTACCTCTCTCCCACCCTGTACAACATCTTCACACGGCCCCTCTTCCTCATCCTCGACGCTATGGGTATCTCGTACACTAACTACGCTGACGATACCCAGATCCTCCTTACCCTCACTGGCAACTACGACACTGACTCCTTGACCCTTAACAACCTCTACAACACCATCCAAGCCTGGATGGCAGACAATGGACTATGCCTCAATTCCGATAAGACCGAACTCCTCCTGATAGGTTCCACCAACACACTAAGAAATCTAGACTCCCAATTCAGTCACTTCACCATCGACACCCTCAAAATACCTGTCTCAGACTCAGTCAAAACCCTTGGAGTCTATTTGGATTCCAACCTATCCATGGACAGACAAGTCAATGGAATAGCCTCCTCAGCTGCATATCACGCTAAACTAATCAACGCAGTCAGGCCCTTTCTCTCCAAAGAGAACTGCACAAACATAGCCAGAGCCATCACTGGCTCCAGGCTAGACAACTGCAATGTACTCTTTCTAGGAACCTCCAACAAAAATCTGGAAAGGCTACAAGTCATACAGAATAGTGCTCTCCGTGCAGCCCAAGGCATTGCTAAAAGAGAACACATCTCGGAGGCTAGAAAACTAGCCCACTGGCTCCCAATTAAGGAAAGAATCGTCTTCAAAGCTCTTACACTGACCCACAAGTGCATTCACCTCACTGCTCCCGTTTACCTCTCGGAAAGGATCCACCCTGTCTCCTCCACAAGGCCAACCAGATCACCCTATACCAACATGCTCCATGTGCCACTAGTAAAAAGAGCCAGAGCGGGTGGTTCCAGCTTCCCATATCTTGCACCCACACACTGGAATGCCCTACCTCCCTCTATCCGAGGTGAGGCCTCCCTCATCGCCTTCCGTAAAGCTATGAAAACCATCCTCTTCACATAAGGTCCCTCGCATCAGCATGAATACTATACATATGTCCCACTGCATAAACTGGAATGTAATGACCAATTGCATAAACTGTAAGTATTGTATTATGTCTGTAATATTCATAATGTACCAACGACTGCTACCATTCCTGTACCTCTGTAACTAAGCTCTCACAAGTAACAGCGCCTCAATGCCCTTGGGCTGCTTGCGCGCTATATACATTTAAATAAAAATAAATAAATGAAAGGACAAGGTCGCGGGACAGAAGAGTTTGTTGAAACTCCCCATGAGTAGCCCAGAGAGGAATGCCCAGGCTCCCTCTCTGTAGCTTTGGGAGAGAGCTGCAGGGCATTTAATCACTTCACAGCTGCCAGCCAGTCTCGTACGATGATAGAATATGTTAGAATAATACAGCTAAAGGATTGAATTATGCTTTTCTTACGGCCCCCCTTTGCAAAACCCTTTAGAACGTGTCGGCTCCCAGGACACGAATAGTACCTCATAGATAGCAAAGCTTGGAATGTAGCTCTTCCCCCGTGTGCAGCTTGCTTCCAAGAACAGAACCACTGTGTTCTGTTCAACAACTAAAAGATGCCTCTGCACTTTCTAATTGCACATTGTTACTAGAATAGACATCGAAAATGTCACAATCGTCATACTCGTCGGATATGTCCATCGTCATCCCGAGTTCAAAGGAACTTAATGAAGAGGGGTGTTGAACATGACTTTGCTGATTGTATGATATGCATTTTGTATATATGTAACTGATGTACGTAATTCGCTCTCTTGTGTCCCTCGAGGTCTAGGAAACTCACGTCGCGGGGCGTGAGATCAGAATTGGCCAATTGATACAATCTTTTTGCTTGTAATAAACCCTAGCATTGGGAATCTGATCCTCGTGTCTGACGCATCTTTTCGTGTATGGTTATTGCCTTGTTTCCATAGCACGAGGGACCCCTAGGGTCCCTTTCAAGATGGCGCACGAATAGGGACCCTCCCCCACTTGCCCCATTGTATACATTGTAACGGAGTAAAGGTGGAAGAACGGCGAGGACGGGATTGTCGAGCCGGTATCAAGAAGTGTACGGGGCGCCCTGTAGAAGAGAGGAGAGATTCCTTCCGCAGATCTGCACACATCTGATCCCTGATCGACATACCGGGCCAGAGGGCAAAGGAGGCGAGGGTCCCGAGATGAGGCAGAAGCCAGAGAAGCGCAGACACGACATTGGGAGAGGTTGCGTTAGAACAGGCGACTTGTTTTATCAGGTGAGTCATTCCCCGATTCAAAGAGAAACCTGATTTTTGGTAGAGTGTTGATTTTGCAAACTCAAACGTCCAGGTAAAAGTGGCTAACCAAAGAGGAAGGTTAAAGAAACATGCCTGGAGTACTGTCCACTTTAGCGGGGCTTTTCAGCTGTGGTAGACAGACCTTGGAATATGGCCAAAGTGCACCACCTGGGGGAACGCCGGCTTATGATATGTATGCAAAATATGGTGTGAGTGCGATAATATTTTGTGAAATTTGGCATAGGCAAACTAGAAAGCAACCCGACCATCAATGGCCGATTAATGGTAGTTTTGAGATTGGAAGGATAGATAACCTAGAGAGGGTGCTAATTAGAAAGAAAGCGCAACCTGCAGCTTTTGAGACTGTCAAAGATTGGAGGAGGGAAGCAATGCTCCACTTAGGAGTAGAGAGAAGCATGTGCGTAGGCACAAAACGAAGCTTGAGGTAGCAGAAGAGAAGGAAGAGTAGGAGTGGACTGCAAGTCTAAGATGGGAAGGGAGACGTGACCAGATGAACATAGACAGAATATACCCGCAGCGGGAACTACACATAGCAGACGAATTAATGGAACATTTGTTAACTAACACGGGTCGAGGCCCAAAACCAGAATCGAAACCAAACACGCCAGCAGTGACTACGCAGGCCCAACCAGTAGCTCTCATACCCTCTCCCAAGCACTTCCCCTCACGCAAGCGTTAACCCAAGCCCCGCCCACAGCGCGAGCACTCCCACAAGTGCAGGCCGCGGACACACAATTTCCCAGCACCCAGCAAGGCTCTTCACAGATGCCACCTGTGTCACTTGTCCCATCCGCACCTCCCGCTCTAGAGATAGATTCAGCACCATCCGCCCCTCCAGAAGTCGAAATTGAGACCGGGGAGGCGAGAGACGGGGCTGAAGGAACAGTATTTGGACGGGTAACTCGAAGCGAGATCAGCAAAGAAAGAAAGATTGAATTACGGCAAGAGGCAGAAATGTACATAGAAGGAAATGCTGAGACGGCAGCATTGGCCTCATTGTATGGGTCCCGAAGAAGAGACGAGAGACAGGTAGTGTTGGAATGCATGGGGGAAATTTTGGTGGGAGAATGGAAAAAGATACTTGGGAATTTACCGCCACAGCGATTGTTAGATTTGAATAAATTAGCACGCAGTGAGCAAAGAGATGAGGATGCACAAACTGATTGAAGTAAAAAATGAAATGGAAGACAAATATGCTGAAATATTTGCTACACCTGAGTATAGTAGAGAGTTTATTAAATAAGGTAGGAAGGAGGCGTCAAGGTTGAATATGAAAAAATCATGGCCGAGAGTTTTTCCAGGTGGTACAAAGCATTTGCCGGTACCGGGACAAATAGGCGATAAACAAAGATTGCAGGTATGGGTAGGGGAAACAATGCGATGGATGTCGAACAAAAGAACGTCAGTAGAGGAAGTAAGTGAGATATGTAATGGGTACTCATTGGAGATGAGAAAAGAAGCGATGCAAACGATAGTAGGGGTGTTACTGCAGCAGGTCATTGGATACAATAGAGGTAGAGGAAACGCACAAGGCAGGGGAAATTTGAATAATATGCATGGGGTGCCATTGGGATTAAATCAATGTGCGTATTGTAAGGAGGAAGGACACTGGCGAGCGCAATGCCCGCACCTACTGAATAGGGGTGGGTTTGGTCAAAGAAGGCCTCATAGAGGACATCAGGGGTCAAACGGCCCAAGCAGAAATAACATGCAGCAGCAGGGATATACCAATGGAGGTAATCAAAACCAATCCTATGGTCAAAACCAAGCTCAACAGAACCAGGCATTGAACCAAAGTGTTCCGAACCAAAATCAGGGCAGGCAGGGCCAACAGAGAAACGATCAGAGTGGAGGACATTGAGGGGGAAATGGGAATATTTTTGATACACAACCAAACACGTATTATAGCAGTAGCGGTGACTACACATCGGACGATGTGTTATTTTCGCGATAGGACAGCCCACGACAGGGGTCGGAACCAGTGTCTATTCCCGTGAATCAGAGAGGACCCTACGTAGAAATGAGAGTTGGGAATAAGGAGCACCGTTTCCTTGTAGATACAGGGGCACAGAAGTGCTTGATAGACCACCACTTGGTTCCGGAGATACCACTGTCGGTGCAGAAGAATGTTTCTGTAGGGTTCGCAGGTACACCAGTAATTAACCCCATGTCCGAAGCTGTCCCAATTACAATAGGACCATTTACGGAACAGTGTCCATTTCTATTGACAGAAAATTGTGGGGAGAACTTGCTAGGAATAAAGTTGTTGAGAAAATTGGGGGCAGTCATACATCAGCAATTTTGCGTTGATTGTGAAGCCGATGATAAAATTGACAAAAAAGGATGCAGAGATGCCTTTACAGTGGGATGAGGAATGTCAGAAAGCGTTTGAGCAATTGAAAGCTGCATTGTGTGTTGCGCCGGTTTTAGGCACTCCTAACTATAAAAAGATCTTCAGACTATTTGTGAGTGAGAGTGAAGGATGTGCATTGGCAGTTTTGACGCAGGAACAAGGTGGAAGAAATAGGCCGTGCGGCTATTTTTTTTGCGCGTTGGACCCTGTAGCGCGCGCACTACCACGATGTTTGCGATCCGTCGCAGCGGCTGCTGCGTCAGTGAAACAAATGGAAGGAATGGTATTGGGGCACACTTTAATTCTGATGGTGCCACATGCTATAGACGTTCTATTAAATAGGACGCAGACGCAACACCTCACCTCAGCTAGACTGACAAGATATGAGCTCATCTTGTTTGCACCCCACATCCAAATTATGAGGTGTAGCGCTTTGAATCCTGCAGAATTAATGCCACTACCCATAGCAGAAATTGGTGACAACGAATCACCACCCCATGATTGTTTAATGATCACTGAAGAAGAAACAAAGGGAAGGATTGATTTGAGCGATATCCCACAAAAAGAGCCAGATGGGGAGTTATTTTGTGATGGCTCTTGTTTTAAATTACCTGATGGCACATCAACGGCCGCATATGCAATTACTACCCTAAAGAGTGTTGTAGAAAGCAGAAGAATCCCCTACAATTCGGCGCAAGCCTCAGAAATAATAGCACTGACCCGAGCCTGTGAACTCTCTGAGAATTTGAATGTGAATATTTATACTGACAGCCAGTACGCCTTTGGCGTGGTTCACAACTTTGGCCGACTTTGGGCTGAGAGGGGTTTCTTGACATCACATGGGGCCAGGATTCAGCATGGCCCTTTGATTGTGTGATTGTTGTCTGCACTCACGTTTCCAAAGCGCCTAGCTATAGTGAAGTGCGAGGCGCATAAGAAAGTAACATGTAGAGTGGGAGAGGGAAACGCATTTGCAGACAGGATTGCGAAGCAAACAGCCACAGATTTGGGGAATAAAATGATGACAGTACAGACTGAGGAAGTACCTTGTATGATAGAGAATGGAGTTGCCACAGTCAAAGAAATGCAGGCTGAGGCCACGACCGAAGAGATTCAGGGGTGGGCTGAGGGCTCTGCTGAGTTAGATTTGGAAGGAAGTTGGGTGGACAAGGAAACAAAGAACGGGATGTTGCCAAATTGTTATGTAACTGCAATGGTTATAATGGCGCATAGCTCTACCCACATTTGCGCGAAGAAGATGGTACAGCATTTATCCACAGTATGGAAGAATGAGCACATAAAAAAGAATGCAGAAAGACTAGTGCAAAATTGTATTACGTGCCTGCAACACAATGTAGGGAAGGGAACCGTGACTCCAACAGGTAGTTTCGGCCCACCCTCTATGCCATTTGAGGTGGTCCATTTTGATTTCATAGAAATGGAAAGGTGCCAGAACTACAAATATGTGTTAGTGGTAATTTGTGCATTCAGCAAGTGGGTGGAGGCATATCCTTTAAAAGACTGTACTGCCATGTCCACAGAAAAAGTAATGCTAAAGGAGTATTTCTCCCGGTTTGGGTTGCCCCGTGTCCTGTGGTCAGACAACAGCCCCCACTTTGTGGGCGCAGTAGTGCTACAAATCTGTGCAGGTCTGCAAATAGAGAAGAGATTCCACAGTTCCAGGCATCCCAGTTCTGCCAGGCTTGTGGAGAGACATAACAGAATCTTGAAGTCAAAGATAGCAAAAATTTGCGCTGGGAGCAGGTTGAGTTGGGTGGATGCATTACCCCTAGCGCTGTTGTGTATGCGCATGTCTGTGCAGGCTAAAACTGGGCATTCCCCCTATAAGATTATAATGGGGGGACCAGCAAATGTATGGTGCGCACCGCAGCCCAAAAGATTATGTGTATTCCGCTTCCTAGCCCTCCTACCTTAAGCCACCGCCGATCGAATGCCCTGCGCCTATGCAACGTTCCAAGCGCACTGCCAGTCGCCAACTGTGCCTCGCCCTTGCAGCTGAGTTTAACAACGTGTAGCACTGCGCTCCTACACCTAATCACATGTATGTCTCAAACACCCTGCCATTGTAATGTCCCCCCTATCTCCACTTGACTCTACTTCAGCGTACCTGTGCCTATACCATTACACAGCACTGTTACCCTTATCGGCCTCTGTGCGGCCTCTGCGCTACCCATCTGGTGCCTTTGCCCGCTGCGCGCCCTTCCACTTACGTGCCCAGCCCATTTACGGCACGAGGCTCATTCACTTGGTTTTGTTATCATGCCTTGCCTGACATAAGCCCAGCTGGGACACTGCAGACTGTTTGCGGATTGGTGTTCACATTATATATACCTGTGCTTGATATGTGCCTAGCCAACATACTGTACTTTGCCCATGTTCCTAGTTTAGACACTGTGGCTTGCATGATATGTTCCTAGCCTTGACATTGCAGACCTTTTGTGGATATATACCTGTGCCTCACTTACCAGTATCCTTGCATGCCTGACTCTCAGATACAACTTGATACCAGCCCAACCCGCCGACTTGCTGCTATCTGGCCCTACCCTACCCTCTGTCATCAATGTCCCTTACCCGCCAATCCTCTGCACGGTGCACTGACCCTCGCGTCCTTATTATGCTACTTTGCCTCACCGCGATCATGTTCCCCTTTTGTGTCATGCAAAGTAATATACCTTGCATTGGTAACAGCTACATAGCCCATAAAAATGGTCTAGCAAGACCTCCTTGCCCAAGACATTACCCTATTGTCTGCCCCACACCGTTCCTGCCCACTACACCAGCCTTCTTCCCGGTCTCACAATCTGCATATCCCACCTATGGACACGCACACCTTTTTGATGTCCCTTCCAATAAGAACTTAGACAGCTCTAAGTGGAACCCTACCGACACGAGAGCATCCTGCTCCACCCCTGACTGCAGCTCCCTTATAACTACTGACCCAACTGTCTCTCAAACTACTACCCTTATCCTAACTGATCGTAACAATAGACTTGGTGCCAGAACCCACCACAGAACTAGCAAACGCCCAGCTAAACTACCCGATAAGACTAACAATCACACTGTAACATCCATCAACTCCACCCCTCCTACACTAAAAGGAGCTCTTCTAAATGTTAGATCATTAGTCGCCCACTCCATAGAAGTTGCTGACATCATTCTGACCAACAACATGGACTTCTTCGCTGTGACCGAAACTTGGTTGCATGATGCTGCAGGACCATCTCTTACCCTAGCCATCCCAGACAACTACACCATCCTTAGAGCAGACAGACCTAACACCCGAGGAGGTGGTGTAGCTATCATCTTTAAGTCCTCGCTTGATATTAGACTAGCCTCCTCTCCTCCACTTAAATCATGTGAGCATCTCACAGTTAAATGACAAGCCTCCCGTAAGAGTACTATCACGATGCATCTAATGTACAGACCCCCGGGCCCATCTGGCGCTTTTGAGGAAGATATCACCTCACTAGTAGCCGAAAGGTCTAAACCTTCAGCACAATTGATTATACTTGGAGACTTCAATCTTGGGTTTAAAGACCCCCTCGACACCCCAGCCATGGCCCTGGCCACAGCATTAGAGGAGCATGGCCTCATACAACTTTGCTCCAAACCCACCCACTCGAAGGGCAGAATCCTTGACTGGGTAACTGCCCTTAACTACTCCATCACACTGAAGGACCCCGTACAGCTCATTTGGACGGATCACTACTTCCTCCCATTTGACATTAATATTGCAACCTAGTGCATAAAAGGCCTGTTATTGCACCGGCCTGCCCTACTAGGAAAAAGAGCAACATCACAGCAGAAGCCTTAATACCCCTGGTAACCCCCATTCTGAACACACTACCAGCTACAACTGACTTGAACCTGCTGGTCAACGCCTATAATGATTCCATGGCTAAAGCTATTGACATCATTGCCCCACTAAAAATGCGTAAAGGGAAACCAAAAGCGCACCTGAATACATGGTATACCCCGGAGCTCAAACTTCTCTGACAACAAAAAAGTAAACTTGAATCACTATGGAAATCACTGCCTTCAGCAGATAACAGAACTAATCTCACCAACATCTCCACTCTCTACAAAAATGAGATCACACGCGCTAAGAAAGAATCTCTTAACTCCAGGATCTCTCAGGCAGGCTCTAGTACAAAAGAGCTTTTTAACATCCTAAAGGAATTAGAAAACCCCATTCCTTCTACAGGCACCTGTACAAAGGATAAACCATGGTGCACAGGGATCCAGAATGCCCTAGCTAACAAAATCTCAGGGCTCCAAACTAAAATTGAAAACAAATGACAACTCACTCAGGGGCCTACGTCCAGCTTCATCCTTCCTTCACCCATCGCCATTAGCTCAGGCTTCACTTTCAAAAAGGTAACCATACCTGAAGTACCAAAAATTATAGCATCCTTGAAGCCGTCGAACTGTAAGGGGGACAGCTGGCCCACACAGATCATAAAAGATGCAGCCAGGGATATTTCCCCCTTCATTACCAAATTAATAAATATGTCATTCTCCAATAACACGGTCCCGAGTAATCTGAAACATCCTGGGTCCTACCACTGTTAAAAAAAAAAACTCCCGACCCAGATATACCCACAAATTATAGACCCATTACCACTGTCCCATTCTTACTAAAAAGTCTTGACAGAGAGGCCTATTTACAAATTCAGGATTACCTTGAGACTAACCAATTACTAGGAATTCGCCAGTCTGGCTTTCGTCCTCAACATGGGAAGGAAACGGCCCTAGTTGATCTCAAGAGCCAGATAGACGAACTCAAAGATAAAGGTAGGGCTGCCATCCTTCTTCTCCTTGACCTCTCCGCTGCCTTTGACCTGGTTGACCACAAAATCTTGTGTAACCACTTGTCATCGGCAGCACACTTTTCCCACTCTGCGGTCACATGGATCCAATCCTTCCTGGACAATAGGACCATGCGGGTCTTCTCACCCCTGGCAGCGGCCGACCCTATTCCCATCACTTGCGGTGTCCCACAAGGATCTTGTGTATCACCCACTTTGTATAATATATTTACAAAGCCCCTATTCGACAAGCTGGACCATCTGGGTGTCACATACACTAACTACGCTGATGACACGCAGATACTCCTCACTTTATCAGGCAAATAACAACACTCTCCAGCTTTACCTCCCAAGCTCGACCAGTCGACACGGGAGTCCCTCAAGGAGCATGTCTATCCGCCCTCCTGTTCAACCTCTACCTGACCACCCTCCCTCCAATAATTCGTGCAAACAACATCCTATGTTACAACTAAGTGGACGACACTCAACTAATTCTAAAATTCCTGAACTCGAAACCCAACTCCTAACCCGACCTGGCATCCTGCCTTGTAAACATAGAGTGCTGGATGACCCAAAGCCACTTCTTATTAAACTCCAAAACAGAAATCATGATTTGCGGCAACTCCGACCTTCTTCCGCACCCACTACCCTGGCCACCCGCCATGGGCTGCTCACCTACACCCTCCAAAACAGTAAAAAATCTCGGATGCACCCTAGACTCCGACCAAACACTCTCGCTCCAAGTCAACAATGTCTCAAAGTCCTGCCACTACCACCTCAAAAACCTTAGGCGCGTCTTTCCTTACCTCTTATTTCCCAACAGAGTGTTATTCATCCACTCTTGTGTTTGTCTTGAGTATTACCTGATCTGTAAAGAATGAATATGACGTGGTTTGTTCTACATGAATTTTGAGTGTTTATGAGCGGGTTTGGTGCTGGGAACAGTCGCTAAATCATAGCGCTGTGATGTAGCGACCAGCACCAAACCCGCTCATAAACACACAAGAGTGGATGAATAACACGATACAGGAAAGAAAGTTACAAGTATTAGAGACTGACAGATGGGAGAGATCCACAGTATTACAGGTACATAGGTCTACTTGGTCAAAAGTAATTGTGAAGCTATATGGAACATGAACTGAGGTTCTAAATAGAAATATATTTAACTTTCAGATACATCAGATTGAAGCATAGAATCTGCACGCACCTGATGAAGGGCTAAGAGAGAGCCCGAAACGCGTTGTGCATCAACGGAAAGACAAGAGACTGTTTGATCAATAGTCCCTTTATTTCATTTGAGAACTATGGACTTTAAATTGAAAAGATTAACAAGAAAAAGAGTGTTAAAGGGACATTAGAAACACTTTCGTTTTGAAAAAATTGTGAAAATACGGATATATTGTTTGGTTTATTGAATATTGTTTGAAACACGAGACTGCATGTAACATTTTTGTTGAAAAATTGGTATTTTTTGAATGACTAACAAAATTGAATAGAGATACTACCCAGACAGCCAAGGGTGATTGTTTTTGGTTAAGAATAAAATGTGAAATCAAAAATTGCATTAAGATAATGGCCCTCATTACGACCCTGGCGGAGGACCATGGTGCAATTTGCACCATGGTCCATGGCGCAAAGCTGCCAACTCCGCCATGGGGGTTGGCGGACTTACCGCCCCATTCCGACCTTGGCGGGGCGGTAAGTCCCCAATCCCCATTTACCCTTCCCCATTCCCATTTTTGCCCCATAGGGTATAATGGGAGTGGGGAAGGCGTTAATTACGCCACCGTAAATTACGGTGGCGTAATTAACAACAAGTCCCGTAGCGCCATGGATTTTTCCGCCTGCAAAAAGCAGGCGTAAAAATCACCATGGCGCTACAGGAACTCGTAGTCAGGCGGAAAGGTACGCCATGCTTTACGCCGGCGTAAACCCCTTTCCGCCAGGGTCGTAATGAGGGCCAATGTGTTTTGCATGTCCATGCCTAAAAGTGTGCACAGAGTATGATCATTTTTGGTGAAGTGATCTTTCAAATCATTGTTTATTCTGATTCTGTAGCCCAGAATCAAACTCTGTTTAGCACCTAAGTTTGTATTTAATTCCAATAAGTAAGCATTTGAGTTTACATTAAGGTTCATTGAATTAAGGAGTGCTCCTCTACACCTAAATTTCATTGAGGCCTCCTAGTAATTCCCAAGACAAACTCAGTGAGGCTAGGCGGGTCATCATTCTCTGCCCTGGCACCAACCCTGTGGAACTCACTCCCACCCCACATCTGCCTAACTGAGGACATAACGGCCTTCCGCAAATTACTGAAAACCTGGCTCTTCCCATAAAACCAATCTAGCATCATCACAATAATACTGACCCATCAAACTACATGAAGCGAGAAATGACAGCTAAATAAACTCGAATGAAAACTAGAAAGTGGATGAGTTGTAGAAAGCAAAAGTGGGTGGAGAGCGGATGAGGGGGGAGAGCGGATGAGGGTGGAGAGCAAATGAGGGTGGAGAACGGATTAGCGTGGTGTGCGGATGAGTGTGGAGAGCGGATGAGTGTGGAGAGCGGATGAGTGTGGAGAGCGGATGAATGTGGAGAGCGGATGAGTGTGGAGAGCGGACGAGTGTGGAGTGCGGACGGGTGTGGAGTGCGGATGAGTGTGGAAAGCGGATGAGTGTGGAGAGCGGATGAGTGTGGAGAGCGGATGAGTGTGGAGAGCGGATGAGTTGTGGAGAGTGGATGAGTTGTGGAGAACGGATGAGTTGTGGAGAGCGGACGATCTGTGGAGAGCGGTTGAGTTGTGGAGAGCGGATGAGTTGAGGAGAGCGGATGCGTTGTGGAGAGCGGATGAGTTATGGAGAGCAGATGAGTTGTGGAGAGCGGATAAGTATGGAGCGCGGATGAGTGTGGAGCACGGATGAGTGTGGAGCGCGGATGAGTGTGGAGCGCGGATGAGTGTGGAGCACGGATGAGTGTGGAGTGCGGATGAGTGTGGAGCGCGGATGAGTGTGGAGCGCGGATGAGTGTAGAGCGCAGATGAGTGTGAGCGCGGATGAGTGTGGAGCGTGGACGAGTGTGGAGCACGGTGAAGTTGTGGAATACGGAGGAGTTGTGGAATACGGATGAGTGTGACGATCGGTAAGAGTGGAGAACGGATGAGAGCGGAGAGCGGATGAGAACGGAGAGCGGATGAGAGCGGAGAGCGGAGGAGAGTGGAAAGCGGATGAGAGTGGAGAGCGGATGAGAGTGGAGAGCGGATGAGAGTGGAGAGCGGATAAGAGCGCGAGCGGATGAGAGTGGAGAGTGGCCGAGTGTGGAGAGTGGCCGAGTGGGAGGATGGCCGAGTGCAGAGGGCGGCCAAGTGCGGAGAGCGGATGAGTGGGGAGAGGGAATGGCGGATGAGAAATGAGAGCGGATGGCGGATAAGAATAGAGAGCGGATGAAAGTGAGAGCGGATGAGTATGGAGAGCGGGTGAGTATGGAGAGCGGATGGCAGATGAGAAAAGAGGGCGGATGGCGGATGAGAAAAGAGAGCGGATGATGGATGAGAAAAGAGAGCGGATGAGTGCGAAGAGCGGATGAGTGCGAAGAGCGGAGTATAAACTAGACGAGTATAAACTACAAGAGTGTGTGGACTGTACGAGTGTGTGGACTGTACGAGTGTGTGGACTGGACGAGTGTGTGGACTGGACGTGTGTGCGGACTGGACGTGTGTGCGGACTAGACGTGTGTGTGGACTGGATGTGTGTGTGGACTGGACGAGTGTGTGGACTGGACGAGCGTGTGGACAGAACGAGTGTGTGGACTGGACGAGTGTGTGGACGGAACAAGTGTGTGGACTGGACGAGTGTGTGGACTAGACGAGTGTGTGGACTGGACGAGTGTGCGGACTGGATGAGGGTGTGAACTAGACGATGATAACGACCGACGAATCTGCGAAGCAAACGAGTATGAGGAATCGGACGAATATGTGCAACGGACGATACCTAACATGCTTTGGAATGATGGAAACACTTATAAACATACATCATACCACACCCCACGCTTACTCTCCCCCTTACACCACCACTCATCTAGAACACAGAGATACTATGACACCATTCGGTATAACTGTTCTCATATCTACATCTCCCGCTCACTCCACATCACTCTAAGTAATCATTGCTCACCCCCCAGCCAGGCGTTCTCCTCAGGCCTAACGCAGCCACACTCGCTCTGGGTAAAACCGACCAGAGCGAACACATACTCCTGACCTCTCAACCACCACACCTACAGCTAAGAAGCAGCTACCACTCGATTTCCGCACCAGCTGCACACATACCCGGTGCGCACACGCACTTTTGCTCTCCCTTTAATCCCTCTACTGACCTGAACTTCGGTTCCCAAGGGCGTTCAACCTACCCGCGCCTTCAGACCATACCAATGGTATATAAGGCGCTATATAAATGTAAAATAACATAACATAACATAACAATTACAATGCGGACGCCAATCGAATCAATGAAGTCTTCTCCATCATTCAGGCATGGATGGCCACACATGGCCTCTGCCTGAATGATGAGAAGACCGAACTGCTCCTTGTCGGCTCACCTAATACTATCCGGAAACTCAGCCCCAGCTACACTAGTTTCACCATTGACGGTAACAGCATTCCCGTCGCCAAAAGTGTAAAAACTCTTGGTTTCTATCTAGACACGAATACCAACCTCACCAAACAAATCAATATGACTGCCTCAGCCACCGCTTACACTGGTAAACTAATTAGGGCCTGCAGACCTTTGATCTCCCCCAACAATTGCCTCACTCTAGCCAGAGCACTCATACAATCCAAATTGGATTACTGTAACAGCCTCTATGTAGGTGCCAACAAAACGGTAATCAATAAATTGCAAATTCTGCAAAATAATGCACCCGTGCCGCCTTAAATATTCCTAGAAAAGAACATATCTCGGCTACTAGAATCTTTGTATGAACTGTATGAATGTATAGTTAACTATGTTTGCTTGCTACTATCTCTGCTCTAACTGTTTTCTTGTAAACTACATATATGCTGCACTAATGTACAAATGTTCCTTACCTTGCCTGTAACTTGATGTTTAAGCGCCCATATACCCCTGGGTCAGGAACGCTATACAAAATAAATAAACAAATAAACAAGCAGTGGTTCCAAGGAAAAGGCATTTTATTTACCTTGATTGGCAATGCTGTTTTGTTTGCCCCTCTGCATGTAGCGTTGCAGACAATCCTGTCGAACTGTAAGAGAAGCGTTGACGTTCAGTCCATACAAATGTCAAGAGGAGAAGCAAACAGAAAGTCATCGAAAGAGATAAAAAAAAGAATTGTGTGGAAGCACAAATATAACAAAAACAGGACAAAAAAATTAATAAAAAAATATGTTTTCTGAGACAGTACTACAGACCCATGGATCTACCCTGTTTAACACTCCCCCCTTGCCCTCCCTAGCATGAAAACTCAGTGGATTACGCTGTACTTTCATGATTACACATGCCACATCCAGCCATTTTCTGGATGGGAGCCATGGAAATGAAACTGTGGAGCCAAAGACACTGCTCTATAAGGTTTGTGGTTCTGGTGTGTACACAAACACTGTGGCAGAAGGTCTCTTTGTACAAAGAAGTGCAGAAGGCTATTGTGGAAGTGTACAAGGTAAGGGGCAAGCATCCTGTGTGTGTATGCATGAACTGTATATATTTGGTTGAAGTTTGTAACATTCATGCAGTGCTGCTTTTGAGTGTTTTTTTTTAAAGTGTGAAGTAAGTGGGGTACTGCGGAAAACAAAAACAAAAAACTTTGCAGTGAACACAGTAAGTGGCAGGCATCCTACTGGTGTGCATGCATTGTGTGTATGCTATCATACGATGTGCAATTATATGCTAAGGCATTCATAATGTGCCTATGCACACATTTAGCAAAGTGCTAAGTGGCAAACGAGGGAAACAGAAGAGAGACAGAGACAACGATCCTACTAGGCCAGGTGTGACTCAGATCGCCCAAGTGCATGGGTGGAGCGAGGGGAAGGTACAGTACGTGGGAAGAAGAACAAATGACAATAAGTAAAAATATGGGCCGATTGTGCCAAGTGGACGGATAAGTGCACACATCAGATGGTTGAGGAACTGTCCCCAAGTGCGGGGGTTTGCTAGAAAGACAGTGCAGGGGTTTGCCTGGCGGGGGGGAGGTGACATGGGCCCGACATTACAGAGTCGCCAGGTAACCAGTGCAGTACTTCGGGGATTGCATGTGCCATATTCTGAGCTTCTCACCATGCTGGCCAATGGACATGGGACTTTGGGGATTATCCATTCAGGTACTGTGAGTGTGGTTCACAGGAAGAGGCTGTCAAACTGCTGTACATTATACTCTGCGTAGTGAGGCTGGCTGACATGGCGAAACGCATTGTGTTGACTGTAGGTGATGCTTTTGTGATAGCTCTGCACAAGTATGCCCTGGAAAGAAACTTTGATGGCAATTTCGGTTTGGAAGGAGTGCACGCACTGTGGAACGGTGTCTATGAGTGCAGTTTTGCCGACAAGCATGCCCTTTGCAAAGACCTTGCCACTTTTGCTACAGCCGATGTTATCGTCATCCACTACGGCGGCATGCATATGGGTAACGTGTCTTGTTTAGGTTTGTTCCATCGACTGAAGAGGTTGCTACAGGTAGTGTTGAGGCTTTTCCCCACTGCCAAGGTGCTTTTCTCATTCATAACACCACAAAGAATATGGGACAATGCTCCTGGAGGTTGTTCCGAGCCAGAGGCAGGAATGTGTCTCACCAACAGAAGCTTGTATATTTTTTTGTGCGCTGGTGGGATGTTCTTCTGCAACAATGACCTCATTATTTGTGCAAATGCCGAATTCTTCCAAGCAAATGGCATTTCTTTGTCGCCCATTGGTAATGCTGTTTTGTTTGCCCGTCTACAAGATGCGGTGAAGAGTCTACTGTAAGAATGTCTGCACAAGAAAACACAAAATGAAATAAAAACTGAAAAAAAGTATTTCTCTAGAAGCATCTACAAAAAAAAAGAAAAAAATGCTATTTTCAGAGCCGCCCCTTACAACAAACTCTCCCTACCCTGGTTGCAAGTTATTCCCCCAGGCCCGCACGCAGCACGAAAACCACATCTGGGAATTTTGAGGATGGCTGCCATGGAATTGGACTGTGGGGCCACAGAGATTGTGCAGCAACGTTTCTGGGAGTGGTGTGTACACAGAGGACTGTTGTACAGAACTGATACTGTTACATGGGGAGCTCTTCAATGTCATTGGTAGAAGCGTGTGCAACTTTCTAACAGTACACATTGATGGCTGGCTGCAAAGAAGAAACTGGAAAGGGAATAAGGAATGTTTCTGCTTCATTGAGACATGGCCCTCGCCGTCCTGGAGGAAACGCACATGTGCATAGTCCCTTTTTCTACAAGCTACCCATGAGATTGGCACAATGGGGACTATCGCTCCTGCGGGTGTGGGTCACAGCTAGGGCCATTCATAATTTTCTCCATTACCGTGCATACTCACCCGGACTGACATGGTTGCTATTAGTTGCAGACGCACTGTAGCACAGCAGATTTGGTGCACCATTACTTACAGGCAAACCTATATGGCCTGCTACTCTTTTCTGAAAATCTGCAAACAGATTGCGGAGCGCCTCTGGGCTGTCCCCTTTTTTAGGGTTACTATGGAAAACTTTCACCTGGAAACAAGGCCTACATTGCTCAAAAACATACATACATGTGCAACAGCACATTGTGGTGGGTTTGTAAACGTGTACTTTCCAAAAACACACCGTACATTGCTGAACCCTGTGTTTTTCCGCTGTTCGATGGTCCGGCTCATGTTCCCTAAATAAGGGCCCACACGCAGATCGGGTGCGGTCGCATGGTGACATCACCACTGTTCTCCTTTGGGACGGCTGTCCGCTGGACGCGTTTTGGGCAGAATACGTTGTGTGCATGTGCATGGGTGTCCTATGCACACCGTTGCCACTGCTCTACTGACTAATAGTGCGCCACACATTCGCCAACCATTTTGGGAGACGGCTATTTATAGGGTACAGCAGATGGGATGTTTATCTGTATAGTTACCTATAGGACGTGGGTGGCCGCCCAACCTAATTAACGTTCCTTCTGCACAGCGCTGATGTTACCAGGACACAGAGGAACATATACACATGCATGCACTTGCACCACACACAAACATGTGCTCCCACACGCATTGATAGGTGGTGGACAACATGCGGACATGCAGAGCCTGCTGGTGTCATACGGATTCCTCCATTGTCATTGTGGATAGGCCAGACAGCTGCGGTGTCCGTGGGACAACTACCTTTTTCTTAATTGCAGTCATTGCAATGAGGACTGTGTGCCGCTGAGTCAGATCGGTATTTCAGGAAAAATAGAATACCACACATACACTCAGCAACATTCTTATTATTAATGTTTTCTTGTACACATTCACACACACCATTAGGAAAGGGAAGGGGTTGCAGAAGTGGATACTTATTGTGGGAAAATGGGGATTTTCACAACTTGGTTGTCAGGGGAGGAAGAGATTGGTATATCACCGTAATGTCTACCATGACATGGTTTTGAGGGGATAGCGGGCTCCGACATGGGGAAGGAGTACACGTGCAGGTGTGCCAGTGCTGTTTCATTTTGTCCAAAATATATCCTTGTATGCAACCTTTAAGGCGGCACAATTGTTCTCCACTTTCAGGCTGTCCATTTCCCTATGCACAGAATTTCTTTCCTTTCCTATGCCCGTATGCTGTTGTGGAAGGGTTGCTGCTTGTACTGCCTTGCTTTCCTTTCCGATATGTTCTCTTACCGAAAAGAGAATGTGTTTGGTGTACATGCAGCAATATATATTACATCATTTACGGTTCAAACTACTGTGCATACCAATGGGGTTACTATAGTAAGGCATTGCGTCATGAGGGACATTTTCTTCCTGCCACTCTAAGGTGCTTGCCATTGCTGCGTTAAAAAAAGACATGTTATGCTTCTGTGCTACTGTATTCTGCAGCACCTGTGCAATTATTAGACAAACTTTAGTGTGCTTACTACATTGTAGTGACGTTCCGGTCTTAGTACTTTCCAGTCCTTACTCTGGCCATTCGCTCTTTGTTCCCATTTACAGTAGCAGTGCTGTAAGATTGTTGAAGGCAGACGTCACTTCTGTGGTTGATGCATTCCGTTATGGTGTACTCCCTATGCCTTTGTCCTATTTGCTTCATAAGTACACAATTTGCAAACCTACGCAATTTTCCCTTGCAATTCTTGCACATGGTGCTGTTTCTATATATGTTCTTTGAGTTTGGTGATTGCTACCTCAGCAGGTTAGATGCCACCCGATCTCCGCAAACAGACGCATAGTCCGTGACTGCTGTCCGCATTAACATGGTGGCAGCAGTTTCACTATGTTGCACAGTTCTTCTTTACAAACTAAGGGTATCCTGCCAAAAACCAATGAAATTCACTGACAAAAAAAGTTGTTAACGGGACATTATGGTTAAGTTGCACTAGTAAAAACCTATGTAATTCAATAGACAAACTTTGTTACAGGGACGTTATGGTTAAGGTAAAACCGAAAACCCTCAGAAATTCACCAGTTATGGTATGATATGATATAATATGATATGGCATTTATAACGCTCCCATACACAAGTGTTTCAAGGCGGGACGAGGCAGGGGAGGGGGAACAAGGGAGGACAGACAACGATCCTACTAGGCCAGGTGTCATTCAGATCGCGCAAGTGCATGGGAAGGAGCAGAAATATGAGGGAGAAGGGGGAGAGGACAGTGCAGTACATGGGATAAGAACCAAACAAAAAAAAAATAAATAAAAGATAAATAGTAAGTAAAAGTGCGGCCCACAGGTGGCAAGTGCAAGGATAAGTGCAGACATCAGGTGTCAAATGCTGGTGGTGGGACTGTAGGGATAAAGAACCAGTCCCCACATGCCGGGATAGCCGGGAAGGCAGTGCAGGAGTGTGACTGGCAGCAGAAGGGACCTGGGCCAGAGATGAGAGGGTGACCAGGTAACCAGTGCAAATTCAGTGTCAGCCAGGAAGTCAGCAAAGGAGATGAGGAGAAAAAGCAGAAGCAAAGAGAAAGGTTTCGATGGGCTTCCGGAACCGGAGATGATTCTCCTCAAGTTTCAGGGAGGCAGGGAGGCTGTTCCAGAGGGAGGCACCAGCCGAAGAAAGAGATCTACCACCAACTCGTTGCTTGGAGAAGCGACTGACACTGAGGGAGTTTGAGGTAGATCAGATTGATGTAAGCTAAGCAACCATAACTCATGCTACCACTGTGCACTGGAAGGACTAGCACCCATGACATCAAAGATGACATCACAAATGTCATTCATGACATGACTGATGACATCACATGTGTATATAGTTTTCATAAACAGCCTCCACAAGGGATTGTCGTTATAATGTTGGCAGAAAACTATCAGATATCATTGGAAGAACTATCATGAGAAACATAGTTCATTAAGGAATGCATTGCTATAAACACCATTGCATTACAGAGCTCTTTCCAGTACATGACCTCACTCATGAAACCTAGCCATTGTCTACAGCATGCATCATACAGGTGCAATAACCACTATCTTTGGATGTTGGATAGTAAAATGATGAATGCTTTCGTTTGAGAGTTTTCTGTAGTGTGACACATGTAATAAGTAGCGACGAATGACTCTCTTACTACATTATTGTACTACTATACACAACACATAAAGAGTCAACAGCGTATACAAATATGAACATACACAGAGAAAGTAAAGTAAGCAAAAAAGTAGCAGTACCACCAGAAGGTGTTCATACCCTAACTGCTTATCTTCATGCACTGAAATTATTGCTGTGTTTCAGGCTTGCTTCTTCCCCTATGTATATGTATCATAGTATGTGACTCAACCCTAAGAAAGTAGTGTAATAACATATAAGAAGGGTAAGGTCAACACATATTGTACCTTTTCCATTTTTAATTCCTGACTCCCAGTGCAGAAAAGCACCTACTGTACATATGTCACTGAACAAAAAAAGAGGGAGCCACAATGTGATGTCATCAGTCATGTCATGAATGACATTTGTGATGTAATCTTTGATGTCATGGGTGTTAGTCCTTCCAGTGCACAGTGGTAGTCCGAGTTATGCTTGCTTAGCTTACTATAACTGGTGAATTTCTGGGGTTTTTCGGTTTTACCTGTAACCATAACGTCCCTGTAACAACATTTGTCCATTGAAATGCATAGGTTTTTACTAGTACAACTTAACCATAACGTCCGTTTAACAAATGTTTTTGTCAGTGATGTATATATATACATATTAACTTGTAGAGCACATCCACTGACCCAGAGACTTAAGGGCGCTAGGTAGACAAGACAGGGAACACAACGGCAAGGGGACTCTGAACATATCACGACAAAACAGACCACAGAGGACTCCGAGATCACAACAGAGGCGTTTATTTAAAAAGCAGGGTTTTCAGGCCCTTTGTAAAGACTCTGATGGAGTTTCATCCCTGAGATTGACGGGCAATTCATTCCAGGAGATAGGTGCCATTGAATAGAATTAGGTTGTGGGATCGATCTGTTGAATGTGCGCTAGTTACCACTCTGTGAACAGTAAAAGCTAAATTGCAATACAAAAAACAAGCAATTACAAACACGGGTGGCAGTGAGTTAACCTGAATCCCTCAAACTTCCCACAAAGCTTGGACTAATTAGACAAAGAATCTTTGGGTTGGGAAGGTATCTCGCGCTCTTAACACCCCCAAGGTTTGTGCAAAGTACACTGATATTGAAAAGTTAATTAACACTGCAGCAATTCAGATAGTTATAGTTGTATTTATTCTTTAGTTTGTGATCAACCGACACGTGTTTCGATCCTTCTGGCCATTCTCAAGGCTGTACTCATGTTTAAACATTAAATACATGTAGATCTTGACAGAAAAATCAACCAAGATATGATACAGCAAAACATTCACATTACATTGTGTAATTCGGAATTCAACAACTAAAAATATATAATAAGTAAATACGAATAAGAAAATATAAAAATAAAATTATTTTTTATATAGAGTTTGAATATATATAATATAGTACGTTCCAATCATTAGAAGTTGAACAGACATACCATGTAATGTCACACGTCAGGTCAGAGATGGAGGGATGGAGTCGGGTTGTGGTAAGATGTGTGAAGACACAATGAGATTCATAGGAAATGAAAGAGGAGGGCACTAGTTATAATACTTGTCCCAATACTAATAGTAATTAAATATATTGTGCGCAATTAAGTTGTTAGATTTGTCCTTATTGGAGCGACTGCACCCAATCTTTTGTTAAACATGCCAAAGTGCAAGCATCACAATATCGCATATAACAGTGAACCCATTCTGACCAGCCAAAGTGATCAGTGTGAGTAAGTAAGCGTGGATTTGTAAAACTAAGCAGAACATTCACTGTGTACTCTCGCCATCATGGTTATTAGTGCATATTTCATTTGTGAAGTGATACTGGTTGTGTGGTTTATCATAACAGGCTTAGCACACTAATGAGAAAAGGGTCCAATTCCTTGTTCTGGTTGCCGTATAATTTCCAGTTCTGAAGTGACTATCAAAAACAGTTAGTCTTGCAGCAGCAAAAGATCAGTCAGCTATGTTCTAATCAAAATTAAATATAATCATCAAAACCCGAACAACTATAAGATAAGATACATAAAATGATGCTGCACATCTCTCAATAACCGACTACAAAATCAGAAATCTCACTTGAATCATGTAATCCCAAATTGGTAATTTTAACTATTCCTTCAAATTGATAGATCTTAAAAGTCTGTGAAGTGCTTCCAAGTACTTCCTGCTTCTCACTCGATATAGGCGTCTGCCTATAGAAAGGACAATATATTACTATATATGATGTCAAAAATATAACCAGATACTGACATTTAATATGAGTCTATTAACTACGATATGGCAAAGGGGAAAAATAGGCAAAGGTCCTCTGAGAATCATATAGTGTAGCACGATCAGCAACAATAAATACTCCCCAGTATTATATTTCATACTTTGCAATTAATGCTCCATTATGAGACTACACATTTCTAATTCCTTTTCCACCAGTGTAATGGGATCAATCCCCTCACAGAAGTCTTTTTCTTGGCTAATGCCCACAAAGAGTGGAAAGTGGTGTTAAAAATGTTAAAAGACGAACAGCTAACTGATTAATAAAATCCTTCATTAAAATCGGAGGTCGGTGAAGTAAGAAAATATTAAGTGTTCTCATTGTGTAATCTTAACTTGGCAAGAAGCATCTCACAGTTATCCAGGATAAGGTCTTAGATTAGTATGGAACGTATACTTAGATGTTCACGGAGGCCCTATCACAATTGCCACTATGTTTTTATAGTTTGCCACGTAGAATGATGTTAGTGATACGTAGGTTGACGTCACTTATGATGAATTCTTATTATAAAAGGATGTTTTTTTTTAAGATGTATTGAGAGTTAATTGCGCTGCAACATCTGTTGATGTCCGTTGTACTCCCTGTTTTAGATAATTGATATTAAAACAGTTACCTTTTTTGCCAACTACCTGAGTCGTTTCGATTATTGATCTATGAATATATTCTGCATCCCCATCTATCTCAAGGGTATTGCTACTTATCTTAAAGGGCTGAGAACATCCAGTTCAGCTGTATTTAAAACTTGAAATGAATGTGTCCCATCATGCAGCTACTTTACAACTGTCCGGAAATATACTTTTGTAAAGCCTAATCCCAATTCAGCAATGTAGTCAGAAGATATGATGCCACACACCAATATTGAATTCACAACCTGTGATGCCACCCCACAGGCATCCCACACCACATGGGACCCCCATCACCTGTGACCACACCCCGCAGGCAGCCCACACCACAAGGGACACCCCCACCACCCATGATCACCCTCTGCAGGCAGCCCACACCACAAGGGAACCACCCAGCCGGGAACCCCTCTGCCCCATAACCCATGACCACACCCCGCAGGCAGCCCACACCACAAGGGACCCCCATCACCCATGACCACACCCTTCAGCCAGCCCACACCACATGACAACCCCCATCACCCGTGACCACACCCCACAGGCAGCCCACACCCCAAGGGAGTCACGCAGCCCCATCACCCATGACCACACCCTGCAAACAGCCCACACCACAAGGTACCCCCCCGGGGCCCATTACCCATGACCACACCCCGCAGGCAGCCCACACCACAAGGGACACCCCCACCACCCATGACCACACCCCGCAGGCAGCCCACACCACAAGGGATCCCCCCAGGCCCAATCACCCATGACCACACCCCGCAGGCAGCCCACGCCTGTGACCACACCCTGCAGGCAGCTCACACCCCAAGGGAGTCACCCAGCCCCATCACACATGACCACACTCTGCAGACAGCCCACACCACAAGGTACCCCCGAACCCCCATTACCCATCACCACACCCCACAAGCAGCCAACACCACAAGGGACCCCCCTGGCCCCCATTACCCATGACCACACCCCGCAGGAAGCCCACACCACAAGGGACACCCCAACCACCCATGACCACACCCCGCAGGCAGTCCACACCACAAGGGATCCCCCAGGCCCACTCACCCATGACCACACCCCGCAGGCAGTCCGCACCACAAGGGACCCCCCCAGCCCCATCACCTGTGACCACACCCTGCAGGCAACCCACATCACAAGGGACACCCCCACCACCTGTGACACCACCCCACAGGCATCCCACACCACATGGGATGCCCCCAGCCCCATCACCTGTCATGGCAACCTGCAGGCAGGCCCCGTGTCATGGTACACCCCCACTCCATCACCCATCATGGTATCCTGCAGGCAGACCCTGTGTCATGGTACACCTCCACCCCTATCGCCCATCACAGCAACCTGCAGTCAGGCCCCGTGTCATGATACACCCGCACACCCATCATGGCAACCTGCAGGAAGGCACCGTGTAATGCTACACTCCTACCCCATCACCGGTCACAGCAACCTGCAGACAGGCCCTGTGTCATGGGACACCCCATCACCCATCACGGCAACCTGCAGTCAGGCCCCGTGTCATGGGATGCCCCAACCCCCATCACCCATGACGGCAACCAACAGGCAGACCCCATATACTGGACACCACCTGCATGCCGGATGTTGACATAGTGACACACCTACACTCCATCGATGGTGTGTCTGGGAACTTGCAGGCAATATATTGACACCACCCTCAACCTCCTGTCCACAAAACACACAGCAAACAACAAAAAAGCCATACACCTGGCCCACACGCCTCAGTGTCCCAGCTGATCACAAGAAAATGCTGACTGCAACCACATCCCAACATACAGATCACAAAAGTGCATGCCAAAGAGCGGCCGTGTATGCCATGTGACAAAGTAATGTACACAAACCACATCTACAAATACACACACTGTGAGAGAATTCAAAGCACCTTCGATTTGTGTCACATTAAGAGACATTTGCTTGTTGTATCATGGCATGAGCCTCAATGAGCACACACCACATGAACCTATTACCGCATAAACACAAGAGTGACCCTCCCATGTGTGAGGGACATGAAATGACATTCAATCAAATCACATGTCATTCACAATGCACATGTACACAAGTGTGCAAAGGACAGAGAGTCCTGGGAGGGGGGTACTGAGTGAAAACAGACACTAGCGATTTGTCTGAGCAGGTGACTTTGAGACGGTGTCCGTGCCTGGGAAGTGTTGATAGATGGAATGTGGTTGCATCGGTGGCAGTTCTGCACATGTGAAGGACACCTCAAGAAAAACACCTAAAACGACAACAAAGTTAATCTGCCCAACTGGTGTCAATTCCAAGCCTAAGTGAAAACAGGTGTTGCAAACTGTTTGTAGGTGTCTGTTGGCATACATAAACACAGTCTATGTGCATGCCTGTGAGCCAGTGCCAGTGTGCAAGTGGCGTGCGAGGGGACCTTATGACAAGTTCAGAGGGTACACAGCTGACCATAGCAGATTTCCACAGGATGTCATCAGGGTAGAGGAGTACCAAAAGCACAAGCACAGAGGAATGACTCAAGTCATGACTGTGTACATGGCAAACATACCGTTACCTAACAAAATATACTGCAACATTGGTCTGTCCATGTGTCAAACCCTAGAAATAGAAAAATAGGAATAGCAAAGCAGGATGTCCAACTACACGAGATACAATTAAATTAGCACAAATACATGATTGTGAAGACACTTACACTGCATCAAGCAAATCCTGTTCCAAAAGATTTCTAAATTACACACTGCCATCACTCACCCAACCCACCACCCTCTGAAAAACACTGAGGACCAAGACACAAATATGCTGCAAATGTGAGATCAAAGACCACTACACGGTGCCCACTCCAACTCCACCTCAAAACCCATCCACTGGTCATGCACACCAGGACATGCCCCATGCGAATGGATGTCAAATATGACACATGCATGCTTGTGTGCACACACATGAACCACATTGGTTATCATCAGGGACACAGAACAGAATAAGGACGCGTCAAACTTGCACAAAATCCGAGACCAAACACCACTTGTAATAAAAATAAGCAAATACATTAAAACAAGTGTTAAAGTCACAATCATTTCCTGAAAATAAATAAAATGTGCATGAAATCACAAAAAAAGGAATTATGTCCAAACTCAAAAATGCAGACCATGTCCTTAAATGACTCTCAAAATTAAAAATTAAAAGAAATCCATTCCATCATGGTGAACACAAAAGGATCCAAAAAGATGCAAACTATGTACAGGTCCAACTTGGACTCCCGAGTCTGGCAGGGATGTGGACTCCACCAGACTGGCCACCGGGGTTGTGACGGGTACACAGGAGGCCCTTTTGACATCTGGGCCAGAAGACGGCAGGGAGGACGACTGGTGCACAGAGGAGGAAGATGAGGAGGGGGTTGCAGAAGGGGCCACCGCACGCACCCAATTGGAGACCAGGAAATGTGCTAGCCAGTTCACGATACCCACAACCTCCTGGTGATGAAGTGCAAGACCCAGATTGGAAGCCTGCATGCCCCTGAGTATGGACTACACCAGTCACACCCACGTCATCACCCCCGCCGGGCCCCATGGGCTGGGCTGATGCGGCCTCCTCTTCCACCTCCATCAACCTGGATGCCTCCCCACCGTCTTCCGCATCGGATTGCTCCTGTGCTACCTCACCTGTTCCTCCCACTGCCGACGAGCCCACAACCAACTTCACCCTCTTGGGCCTCCCCTCAGCAGCTACGGTCGTTGTCTCGGATGCTGCACCAGTCTCCCTGCTCCCCGAAGATGATATGAGCTGGGAGCATGACTCGGCCTTGCGTCTGTGACTGGTGGAAGCATCCCTGCTGCCTTGCTCCACAGCACATTCTCCACCCTCTTCTTCCATCGTCACTGGGGATAGGGAGACATGGAACACAAACATCAGGGAACTGAACATAGGTCGATTTGGCACAAAACAAATGTACAGGAGTGGGACTGTCAAAGGTCACAACCATCATCACCGTCCATAACACACAGACAAGTGCAATTAACACACATGCACAATCATGCCTGGCATTCTCAGCAGACAATCACATCTTTGGACAAGGCACTGTCAGCACCTCAAAATTGTGAATTCACCCCACATGCATCATGGGACATACACATCTAATTCACACATCAGCTGACTTTCATGAAGCAGGCAATGGAGCTATCACTTCAGAGTGCACTAGAGATCAATTTGGCAGCACGAGTCAATCACACATTCTAATGCTCAAGTGACATCCATCCCAGAGTGTTGGCCAGTCACACACTCACTCTTCAGACAAATGCACATATGCACCATGCATGTCCATGATGTTACCAAGAGCACCATGTGTGACACCTCTCACATAGCCAAGTCCAGACACATGAAATCATGTGCATGTCGTTACTTGCTGCCGCACATCACACATTACTATACAAACACCATTGATTTGAAACATGCTTGAATGGACTCACATGCAGCACTGTCTGGGACATGCATACAGATATCTGAACAAGAGGCATACCAGACATAAGGCCAAGGTGCACACTCCAACCATACATCAACATGCACATGCACTATGGTGGACAAGTACACATGGATACTTACCAGTCGACTCCAGGCGGAGATCCAGATCCATGACCTGGGTGTAAAGCGCTGGGTAGAACTACTCCAGGAACCACATGATGTCGGTGGTCAACCGGCCCTGGCGCCCATCTTCGTTCACGCCAGACTTTAGGAAGAGCCAAGCCTTGTTGTGGGTCCTGGCTTTGAAGTCCTCCCAGCGCTTGCAGACATGGTGGTAGTCGCGGGGTGCCACCCCCTCCGCATTGATGGCACCCACGATGTCCACCCAGATCTTCCTCCGTCCTTCTTTGCCGATTTGCGATGGTCCGGGGAAGAGGGAATCATATTGCACCAGGACTTGCTCCACCAGGATATCAACTTCCCTGGCTGAGAAGCTGACAGCCCTCTGCCTCTCTTCCGTGGGGTTGCCACTTGCCTCCGATGATGTTGCTTCAGACACGGCAACCCCGAGGCAGGTGTGGGTGGGCAAGGTGGTCCTGGTGCTGGCTGTGGAGCGGTGGTCTGGCACATCAGGAGTCTTCTGGATCAACAGGTGTGTTCACAGGTACAACTACAGGAGCACTGGTAATGGCTGTGCAGCAGGCACCAAAAATGCAGGGCACATGGACAGCAGGCACACACAGTGAGCAGGCGGGAGCCGATGGCTCGTAGGAGGCAGGCAAATGGGTTGGTAGGCAGGAGCGTGGGTCTTCCGTGTTACTCGCGTGGCCAGCTGGAAACAGAGTGACTCTGCATGTGCAGAAACAGCGCATAAGCGTGAAATCAGAGGACAGGTCCTAAGCACGTAACATATGTGACATGCGCTGAATGTTGGGCGTGGCGTTCAGGATCCGGATAAAGTAGTGAGTGGGAGACGATCACACGCTTGCGTGAGTCATAAAGGACAGACGTGTCACGCCATCTCTTCACTGTGTGCAAATCTCTTGTTTTGGTGGGGATTGCCTCTGCGCACACATGCGTGTCCTTTTGAGGCTGACAGTGAGTTGAACATGCATTTTCCATTCTGTGGATGCCCCTGTGTGTCAGATAACCCCTTATTTAACATCAAAGTAGCATACATGTCCTTCGCGTACGTATTATTTGTGTTGCTGGGTGCCACAGCGTACTGCATAACGTTTTTCCTTTACACGTGGGCTACCAAGGGGCCACATACACGTATTTTCCATTTTTGGGGTGCCTGTGTGTTATGTGGACCGTTTATTTTTCCCCAGGGGTTACATTGAGTCTTGCTGGGGCACACTGGTACATTTAACATCACGTACACTGCCCCCTCACTCAAATTGCCCAGGACAATTGATAGCTGCACCTCCATTGCACTAATCCATCAGTGGGAAGGGAGGCAAAGATGGACGAAGAGGCTGAGGTCGCTGAGGTGGCAGGGCGAGCCATGCCCTCCACCCAACATGGTCAGGGAGATGCAGCTGATGTTGACATCCCCAGCACCCAGGGCAGCATTGCCATCTGCTGCACCCAACATGCAGGGTGGGGAAGATGCAGGGGCAGCTGCAACAACCACCGCCCAAGCTCAGGGTCACCCTGCCAGGCCTGTAGTGCTCCTGACCCTGGTCCACGGAGATGCTGTGGCAGATGATACAAGTGCATCAAAGGGGAAGGGACATGCTGTGAAGCACCGGCACCCAGGTACAGCCACCTGTAAGGGCACCTACTGTCACACAATCAGTGGGTGATGCCACAGCCCAGTCCACTAATGCTCCAGCCCCTACTGACCCAAGTGGTCCCAGCCACTCAGGGTCTGCACGACCTTGCAAGAAGGCAAAGCGTGCAGTAGGCAAACAGGCTCAGTCCCAAGGCATGGCACAGGAGACCCACACATCGAGGAAGAAGAGCTTTAGTGATGTGGAACTCTGGATCCTCGTGGACGTAGGAACAAGAACATGACATGCTTGTGCAGGCATGGAGCACACATATGCCGGCCCAGCGTATGGCCCACTGGCAGCGTGTCGCCGATCATATGAGCGTCTTGCGTATTGAGAGGCGTACAGCTTTGAGGCAGTGAAGCATTGGAATGACCTCTGGCGCCGAGCCAAAGATAAGCTGGGTGTCAACTATGTCTCTATTCTGGTGACTGAAGGTGGGCCACCACAAGAGGACGAAGAACATTAAGAGATCATTAGTGATATGATTGATGTGGAGCAGATGCAAGGCATGGGAGACCTGCCAATTTATGAGGGAATGTCTAGTGAGTGTTGATGCGTGGGCGTCCAGGACATGTGTATGTTGCTTGGATGAAATATAATGATTGTCTGGCCTGCATTTACATGACTGCCATTGGAGAACCATGTCATGGTGGACTGACACGTGCTTGTTGTCCTGCAGCCTGCCTACGCATGATATGCTGCACACCTTGAGAAACCCCTTAACCAGACCTGCTCATTCCTTCCATGTCACTCTCTGTCCAGACCCTCTTCCCGCTCCAACCTGTGATGGCGGAGATGTGAACATATTCCACTTCACACTCACCTTGTCTCAGCACATCGGTGATGTCTCTGAGAGGTCACTCTGCCAGCTGCACCTCCTCAGCGGTATTCCTCCTTTCATCTCCTTCCCCTGTCAGACCATTGTGTCCAGAAGAATGGTTATACCTATGGTTGGGTACTGCAACGGCCTCTACCAAGATTTCTGTGCCTCTACTCTCTTCCCTCTGCAACTCATCCAGACCTGGACTGTGGGAATTGTCCTTTTCTCTTGGGGCCAGTTATTGTATCTCCCTAGGACTGTGATTATGGCACTGGCTCTCAGTGGCTACAACTGTTCCTTTCCAATCCCTATGCATTGTACACAGGGCCTTATGGGTCCTGGTGCCCCATTTCCTTAAACTCCATCTTCCAAATTTGCTTCCTTCTCATGGTCTTTGATCATCCCTTTCCTATGACCTCAGGGGCAGTTACTTCTCATAGCAATTAGTTGGTGGTAAATGTCTATCTGTTGCTTGGGCCTTCCTCTGGTACAGCCTCCCTGCCTCAATAGAGCTGAAGGTGTTCCTTCTCCGGGTCTGGAGGCACTTCTGATGCTTCCTCATGTGTTGTGCTTTCTCTCTTCCTCTCCCCTGCTGGGGTCGTGGATGACTGGGAAAATGCACTAGTCACCTGCCCACACTCTGATCTCCAACACGGGCCTCTTAGCCACCAGTTGTACCCATGCACTACCTCCCTGCCATCCCCTACACTTGGTGGCTGTTTACTGTATCCCTTCAACCCTCCACCAGAAATTGACACCTGATGTCTGCACTTATACTTCCACCAGCCCGCCACATTTTCATTGCTGATTATGTAGTTGTATTCCACTGCCCACTTCCAACCCCAGGTCTCACCTTCACCATGCCTATTCACTCGCATGATGTCAATGCTACCTGGCCTCATGGGATGGGTGTGTCTGGCTTCACTCTATTCCATCACGCTTGCATCGTAGTACCTTGTGACACTTGTGTGTATTGAGTTTGTGAATTACATGTCATGTCACATCCATTGTACATGGCTCTGGGACAGTAGTCAGCAAGTTCCATCTCATGCAGTTTTACAGTTCAGCCATGGCTGTGCTACGTGGCATATGTGTTTTTGCATCAGAGATGTTGGTTTATGACCTATGCCAGTCAGGTGCTTGTGTGTGTGTAGCAGGTGCTTTGCAACATGCACTGCATGTTGTATTTGGCACTTCCCCACACGTCCATGGCGGCTTTCATGCTACCCTTCACTTGCATTGAAACTGCATTTATGCAGGAGTTTGTGACATGGCAGGTTGATGTGTTACATGACGACATTGTGATGCCTATGTGTGGGCTATGCATGGCTCTTCCTGTATGTTTCTGTCCATATGCATGTGATGAGGCACTGGATGCAGAGGAGGAGGTGGAGGAGGAACAGGATACTGAGCCATGACCAACCACCAGTGGAGGACGTGGTGTGGTAACCCATGAAGATCCACTTGTGCTACAGGACATCCTGACCCTGACTCAGTCTGAGTCCTTCTCCGAGGAAACCTTGGGTTCTGGTGGTGAAACATATATGGATACCTCTGTGCTGTCACGGGTGTGTGCATCGACTATGGGTGATGTTGTATCCAAACATCTGAAGGGGGGATGGCCCCTCACAGGGCCAGTCAGTGTTGGTACATCCGTCTGTGGTGGTTACGGTTGCAGGGTCACGCTCCACAGTATTGACTCCTGTTCCTGGGCCAGCTGATCAAGGGACGGATGCAGTCCTGCAGCCACAGACAGCACCATCACATCAAGGGCCAGGTTCCCTTGGCCCAGGCAGGTGTGGGGTCTGCCAACGCGGTGGCCGTGTGTTAGCTGGCAATACTGTGTGGAGCAGTCCATGCATGCTATACCACAACAACAGGCTGCTTCATATGAGATGTTGGCTCAGGCCATGGATAGGGTGCCAATTCCATCATCCCCCCCAGAAAGACAGGTGGAGAACCAGTAGCAGGCATTGCGGTCCACATGCCACTCACACAGGCTGAACTTGGTGGCCAGAACAGGGGCTGACGGGCGGAAATTAGGGATCTGTGCCCATCCATGGCTGCAGAGGGTTGGGCCCACAGGGAATCCCTGACGTTAGAGTATAGGTCCCTCAGGACTACACTGACTGCACTCGAGGCAGCCAGCAGTAGACGTCTGAACAGCAGATGCAACTGATGACTTGTTCCATCACGGAGGAACTGTGTGCATCCCATGAGGTGTTGCATGGAGATCTCCGAGCCATCATTTTTCAGATGCAAGCCTCTCAGTCCCGCATGGCCACTGCCATCGAGGACCAGACCAGGACTATGCGTGGTGATCCTCCCTTAACACAATCACATTCAGATGCAACACCAGAGGGTGGCGATTGCAGAAACAGGTCTCCCGATTCATGATAGCCTGTCGGCCCATTAACCCATTGAGGTTTTTTTTTCTCAACATCCACACATGTGGGTGTTGACCTTCACCCTGCACCTCCTCCCTCCTGGGTGCCCCCCCCCTCGATCCCACATTGGCATTTTTATTTTTTTAACTTGTTTTTTGTCTATTGTGCATTTATGTGACAGTGTGTTGTTTTGTGTGGCAGCCGAGGGCATACACTGCAGCTGGACCCATGGAGGCTTGTCTCTTGTTACTACACTCCTTGTTTGGGCCTTAGGGTCCAGACACATATGCCACTCAGCTTCCACTTTCCATGGGCTTGCAAGGAGTGCAGCGTGTAAAAGTAACTTAGACAGAGGCATTGGGCTTCCATGCTATCTGTGGGCAGTATACACGCCTAGTGGGATTCATGATTGTTTGTCCAGTGCATGGTTAGCATCCTGTGTTGTTTGTACATTGAGATCCATTCTTTGTTCATGTTCCGTCTTCATGTATTGGCTTGAATATCCCCATTATTGTTAACCTTCCTGCTGTATGCACTTCCCTGCCCCCTTTGGTTAGCAGTGCCACACAAATATACAAGGGTGCCATGTGCAAGTCACAACACATTGAGGCACCTTTGCAATTATGTATGATCATGGTCAGACAGATTCACATTTGGGTCCTGTGTTTGTGGTATGTTGTACTGGCCAATTGATGTTCCTGTGTACATTATTAGATTGATGAGTGAGAGTGAGTTATTTCTGAACTTGTTCCATTGATTGTCGAGTGCTTTGTGACAGTAGTGTTATGTGTTGGCCATTTATTTCTCAGTTTGGACATTGCATGCCATGGCATGGTGTGTCAACCAGGTGACATGAAGTGTGGGAGTGTTTAAGTGACATACTGGCATTTAGATGTGTACTTTTGCATGGGGTTACTGGCATACTCCATCTTCCATGTGTTCCTTTTGTGCACACCTGATTGAGATACATTTAGTACTAAGGGATGCACACAATGTAGCACTTCCAAGGACACATTCTCAGGGTGTTAAGGTTGGGGCATATGATTGTCCCTTTGTCATCATCGATTGTCACCTGGAATGTTACAGGGCTGTGTGCACTCCGCAGGGGTTAGATTTTAGGTGAAAAATGGTGCCACAAGCTGGGTACGGGCAGCCTCACCACATGCCCTTTCCCCTCCCATGCGCAGACACTATGCATGTGGTTGGGGATGTGGTGGCACCACCATGTCCACCGGTACACCATGCTGTGTTGCAACATTGTGGAGGGCACATGCTGCCACAACGATCCTGCACACTACTGGTGGTGCACGTAGTTGCTCACCACCAGAGTGGTCAAGGGAGCGGTAGCGTGACTTGAGCACTCCAAATGTGCGTATTGGCATCATCATGTAGGTGCTCAGAGGGTAGGCACTGTTCCCTGTGGAGGGGAGATTTGTTGTCGGTGGTGTGGTTTTGTCTGTGTGAGACATGCATGCATTTGCTGGGCTATTTGTACGCTCCAATGAGCCATGTGTTACCATGCCTCCCAGCTTCCAGGGCGCGGTGTAGGGGTGACTTCTGAATATGAAACTATCATTTTCTTATTTTTTATTTTATTTGTTTGTTACACGCCCAGACCCTCTGGTGTCACGGTGTGGTTATAAAACAGCTTAGAAATTTATAAAAAACAACATTACATTAGTTACATTACATCATTAGTGGACAGTTAGTGCAAAGATACAGTTTACAGATATTCACAACAATATACAGTGGAACTGAATCCTGTCTATAGTTGCTAATATTGGTTGAATAACCAGGTTTTTAGCAGTTTCTTATAAATCGTGAATGAGGATTCTTTTTTGATATTAATGGGAAGGGGGTTCCAGTGTTTAGGGGCTAGCATGGTGAAACTGTTACCCCCCACTCTAGTGGTTTTGAAGCGAGGGGGGGCCAGGAGGAATTTGTCATTAGATCTTAGTGATCTCTTGTCAACTTTGGGGTGTAGAGTATTGTTGAGATAGATAGGTCCTTTTTTGGTCAGGCATTTGTACGTGATGCATAATGTTTTGAAGATAATTCTGGCTTTGATGGGGAGCCAGTGGGTGTCTTTCCTAGTCTTAGAGATATGGTCTGATTTTTTTATGCCTAGAGCTGCCCTCAAGATTTTGTTTTGCAGGAGTTGCATTTTGGCTAAGTTAGTGTTGGAGGTGCCTAGTAGTAATACATTGCAATAATCCAATTTCGATAGGACCAGTGCTCTGGCTAAGGTGAGGCAGTTGGCTGGGGTCAGAAATTGTCAGCTGAGACCAATTAGTTTAGAGGTGTAGGCCATGGACGAGGCGAGCGCGTTGATCTGTTCAGTCATGGTCAGGCTGGTATCAAAGTACACGCCCAATGTTTTGACTTGCTTCAACACGTAAATATTGGTACCATCGATATTGATGGTAGAGTATTCTGGGTGAAGGGTTGCTATTTTGGCTGGAGATCCTACGATGAGGACTTCTGTCTTCTCATCGTTGAGACAAAGGCTATTTAGCGCCATCCAATTTTGTATGATGACGTACATTTTGTTGATTGTTATGGTGTCCTGGTCATAGATACCTGTGAGAGGTATGAGGATCTGGGTGTCATCCACAAAATATGTGTATATGACACCCATATCGTCAAGTGCTGAGAACAAGAGTTTGGTGTACGGGTTGTACAACGTGAGAGAGATGCAAGAGCCTTGGGGCACTCCTATGGGGACTGGATGGGGTTGGCTGCTTCTTTGCCTATGTATACTCTGGAGGTGCGGTTCTTTAAGAAGGATTTCACCCAAGCAGTGGCTTCGCTAGAGAAGTTAAACTCACGGGCAAGTGAGTTACATAGTTTGTCATGGTCCACCAAGTAAAAACGCGGCTGAGAGGTCCAACAGCAGGAGAATGCAGAGTTTCCCAGAATCTCTGATGGCATCCATCTGGATTTTGAGGTCCAAGAGGGCTGTTTCAGTGCTGTGGTTAGGCCTGAAGCCTGATTGTCTGGTGCAGAGGAGCTGGTTAGATTCCAGGTGGGTTTGAATTTGGTTGTAGGGTAGTTTGTCGATGATTTTAAGTAGAAAAGGAACCGTGGCTATGGGGCGAAAATTAGTCGGAATGGTGGGGTCTAGATTTGTTTTTTTAGAAGCGGGGTAACCCAGGCTTCTGTAATGCAGGTAGGAACTGTGTTGGAGTTAAATGAGGCATTGACAAATTTGGTGATGATGGGGGTCTAAGTAGAGGCACAGGCTTTGACTAGTTTGGTTGGGACAGTGTCTCCTTTGAAATTGGATGCTTTTAGCTTGGAGATCGTGTCAAATACAAGATCTTGGGTGACGGGTGTGAATTGGAAGGGGGGTTAGAATTGTCACTGGAAGAGGCACAGGGGTTAGGGGTGGGGGGGTTTAACTGCTAGGAGTAGTCTTTTAGAGTTAATTTTATTTTGCAGCACAGCAATTTTGGAGGCAAGTGAATCTTGTATGGTGGTACACCATTCTTTACTTGCATTGGTGGGTGTGTCAGTCGGCAGAGGATTTTCAAGTTCTCTGAGGATGGAGAAGAGCTCTTTGGAGTCTGATGCTGCATTGCTGATGCAAGCATTGTAGGTGTTTGCTTTATGGGTGATGATAGCTGTTTTGTAGATAGTATTGGCGTCTTTGAATGCTTTGGCCGAGTCAGGGGAGGGGTGTTTATTATGGATATGCTCGAGAGAGCGTTTTTTTCCTTCTGAGGGCGACTAGTTCCTCGTTGAACCAGAAGTTAGATTTTTTATTGATACGTCTTAGTTTGGTGGTGACTGGTGCTATGGTGTCAATTGCTGTGGAGAGGCATTTGTGGTAGTACTCAGCGATGGTAGTAGGAACGTTGCTAAGGATTGAGTGGGTATGTAGCATTTTGTTCAAAGTGGGGTCAAGGTTCTCCACTGTGAGCTTTTTAGGATTTCTACTTTCGATGGTGTCCATGATTTTGTTCTTAGGCGGGCAGGGATTGTCACTAGTGATAGTGAATTCTATGCAGTAGTGGTCTGTCCAGCTAAGTGGGGTAATCGGGCCTATAGTGATTTTGGTTTTAAGGGTGAGGATCCAATCAAGGGTTCTGCCCTTGGTATGGGTGGGGACATTGAAGTGTTGGCAGAGATGAATGTCATTAAGTGCTAAGAGAAGGGAGGTTGCCTTAGTGTCTTAGTCATCATTGAAGCCGATATTCAAATCACCAATGATGATACATATTGTTTTGGGTTTAAGGATAGGCGCCAGTATTAGTGGGATGTCTGTTTCTGGGTGGCTGTTTGTGCTAGCGGTTCTATAGATGACCACTATGTTAACTGTGGTATTTTCATTCAGAGTTAGTTTAGCAAGCAGTAGTTTGTATCCTGCGATTATTTCGATGGAGCTTGAACTTAATTTGATGGTGTTTTTTGTTATTATGGCAACACCGCCTCCTGAGGTGGTGGTTCTTTCTGATCTGAGTATAGTGTAGTCAGGTGGGATGGCCAGTGCTAGCAAAGGGCCTGAAGCTTGATGTAGCCAGGTTTCTGTGATTAATAACAGGTCTAGGTCAAGTTCGATGATGAGGTCATGAATTTCGATGGCATGGGCACCTAAGGAGCGGGCGTTGATAAGTGCGTTTTTGAGACTAATGAGACACTTGGTATCCTTTGTGGGTGCAATCTTAATGGGAAGACTACTAGGGTCCGCGTGTTTTCTTGAGGTTTTAGTTGCTATAACATAAGTTAGATTATTGTTAGTTCTGGGGGCCATAGGTTTGGGTGATCTAGGTGGCTGGGTCCTGGTGGTGGGGCTGTAGTGTGTTAAATTTGTGCGTGCTCTTAGTCAGGACATTCTCTCATGTCCTGAGATGGGGTGTGTTTTTCCGTTGCCTGAGAGTTTGGGGAGTGCAAGTAGATCGTTGAGGAGGGTTGGGGTCGAGTGGTGTTCCTCAATGGTTGCGCAGGGTTCCTTGGGACTGAAAGTGAGATTGGGGAATGAATGGAAGGGGGGTGTGGTTGGGACGAAGGGGGTGGGACAAGGGATAGGGTGGTGTCTTGGGCAAGCCAGTTTGGTGAGCCCGTTGCTGAAGGTGAGGAAGTGGTTGCCAGTGCAAGGGGTGTCTACTTGGACAAGGCAGAAGGGGAACATGATGAACACTATCCAACCTACCATAGCTGAGAACATAGGAGTGGGGTGATGCAAGGCAGGGCTCACTTTGCCTGCACAAGTTAGGCTAAACATAAATGTCAACAGTAAAGTACCAACAGGCTAAAAACAATTGTCCTAGGTGGGGCGCAGTTTAGGCTAAATACAATTTTCAACAGTAGAGTACCGGCAGGCTAAAAATAATTGTCCTAGATGGGGCGCAGTTTAGGCTAAATACAATTATCAACAGTAAAGTACCAGCAGGCTAAAAGCAATTGTCCTAGGTGATGCCCAGTTTAGGCTAAATACAATTATTAACAGTAGAGTACCAGCAGGGGCTAAAAACAATTGTCCTAGGTGGGGCGCAGTTTAGGCTAAATACAATTATCAACAGTAAAGTACCAGCAGGCTAAAAGCAATTATCCCAGGTGGGGCGCAATTTAGGCTCAATACAACTATCAACAGCAAAGTACCAGCAGGCTAAAAGCAATTGTCCTAGGTGGGGCGCAGTTTATGCTAAATACAATTATCAACAGTAAGATACCAGCAGGCTAAAAGCAATTGTCCTAGGTGGGGCGCAGTTTAGGCTTGATACAATTATCAACAGTAAAGTACCAGCAGGCTAAAAGCAATTGTCCTAGGTGGGGCGCAGTTTATTCTAAATACAATTGTCACACATAACACTACAATAGGCTAAATGAAATGGTCCTGCATGGGGCACGGAATAGACATGACTACTCACGTAATGGCTGGTGTCAGGGGTGACAAATGCCAGGCTCAGGTAATGGCTAGGATTCAATTACTGTTTTCCAATTTGAATAAAGCACAGTAACATGGTAGGCAGACAGTACATTATTGAATTTGAGTGTAAAGCGCATAATGGACTGGCTTGTGAGGCGGGCACAACCAGAGGGACACATCGATTACAGCTACGACAGGCAACTATAATTACGGCAGTATTACAAGGTGCAAGGCAAACACTGTGTGGATCATTTCTCAGGGCAGGCAAAGGCCATTGAAGTTCAAGTGTGCATGCAAAAGTTAGTTTTTGTGCAAGTTCAGAGAGGTTGCCGCACATAAGTTCAGGACGGTTGAATGTTTTATGCCAGCATATCATAATGTGGGCTAGGGCTAGGTGTAATATGGGCTAGTGACTGATAAATAAAAGAGTCAGATAATTTGATACATCGTATGCTCGTGCTCTTACGTTTGGCTGGTGTCGCAGCGTCAGTACAACTGCAGAAGGTCTCTGACTCAGTGTGGGTGATGGGTCTGGCTGTGCGGTCCAGCCGAAGTGGGGGGGCGCATGCAGAGGAGGCAGGAGTCGTGGCTCTGGGCTCCAGACAGGCTCACGACAGGATACACTGCCTTGTTTAGTGTGCCTTTGGGAGTGGGCTGGCTTAGAGCCTGCCGGCTCTCTATTAGGCAAAAAGTAAGGGCTGGGGGCCAATCAGCTTCAGATGCTGTTCCTGGTCTGTTTTTACACTCGGGACTCGCTGGATACGTTTTGGTCGGCCATTTTGTAGCGGATAACGGCCTCGTGGTCGGTAATGGTGCTGGCTGCACTCCAGTGCTGTAAGGGCCAGATCAGGAATGTACAGACACCTCGAACAGGATCCACGCAACAAAAAATAAATGTGGCAGGGGTCCGTGTGGGTGGAGGTGATTTTCAATTTAGAGTGCTGTACCAGAATAATGCAGGGGAAGGAGGGGCAGGGGCCCTACCTTGTGCTCCGTGTGTGCCTCCAGGCACGCCACTGCTCCAGCAGTGGGGGGGAGCTCATGGGTGGACCCTGGATAGTTGGCATATACAGAGGTGATGTTTCCCTTGGCATCACATACAACCTGCACGTTGATGGAATGCCAGTGCTTGCTATTGTGATAATTGTGCTATTGTGCTATTGTGCAATCGATGGCACCAAGCACTTTAGTGAAGTGCACCACCCCGTAAAAGTACAGGACCGTGGACTGCCTTTCCGCAGGTGTTCTGGGAATGTATGTGTGCCTGCGGACTGAGGGGTGTGCAGTCATGATTGCCAACACCTGGTGTAGGCAGCGTGACTGCGTGGCCTGTGAAATGCCCCGACTATGGCAGTCGTTTGCTGAAATGACCCAGTGGCCAATAAATGCAGTACATTGAGCACCTTTTCCAAGGGGCTCGGTGCTTGGGAGCACAGGGTCGGTGATGTGAGGTCATCCTCCCACTCTGTGACCAGGTTAAATATGATATGAGGTGGAAACCTATACCTGCAATAGACCTGGTCATTAGGCAAGGCGTTCGTGGTGTCGCAGTGACGTGTTGGACCCATGTACATTCAGCGCAAGTTTCGGGTAAGCCACGCAATGTGTTCCATGAATCGACAAACAGGCATTTGTGCGCGTTTTGCCGCAAGCGCCCCTTTTTCCGCACAATTTTATTCCATGAATCGGGCCCTATGTCTTTTCATCATATGTACAATGCATGTGGGGTGTCACAGAAACACTAGGAGATAATTAATAAAAACCACTTAGCTCTAAAAATATCCCACACATGAAAACACGTTTCCTCTGGCACATAGATTACAGCAATACTGATTTTTATTAAATCTTACACATTTGCATCCAAAGTTGCGCCCCAAAATCAAATGTTCATTGTTTACAATAGGAGTGAGAGTACAGTACATTACCATGAATACATTCTTTGGCAATAGGATAAGAAGAGTTCAACAAGGTGGAGATAACCTGATAAAAAATTAAGAAGATGTACATAGAATGTATAGAATGTGCAAAGACTGTAAACAGACTGATTTGGTGGGGGTAGTCAGACTTGGGTTAAGTGAGTGGATTTCATATTAGGTATGTAGGCTTACTACATTAGATAAAAAAGGTATAAGTACTGCTCTTCTGTCTGCGAAAAAAAGAAAACATAATTAGATAGAGAAAATACTCTATGAAATACAATTAGATACAGTTAATTATGTTTACCCTCATGAGTAGTGCATCACATGCACTATATAAAATACAACATTTGTGCATACTACACTGTTGTTCTTATCACAACAGGAATCATTGGGTAATTTGGAAAAAATCCAAGGTGGATTAAACAAACTATACACTAAAAAATCAATAAGGTAAATTGGTGGGCGTATAGTGGGTAGGGATACAATGAATCGGTACAGGTACACAATAGGGTAGGTGAGAGTACAGAGGCTGGAAATACAATAGGGAGAGGATCTAAAACTAGGGTACGGAGGCTGAGGTTAAAAAAGAAGGGGTAGGATAGGTTAGATATAAAGAGTGAGGGTATGGTACATTGTGGTACAGAGGGAGAGGGTACAATGCGTGGGCATGGTTATTGGGGGTAATAAACCTCCACGCCTTCACAAAACAATATCCGGAATGAAGAAAACAGTGGATAGATGAAAATAATTCTTCTCTTAGAACAATTTGGTTGTTGGGAAAAAAAACAAGGTGGAAGGAATAAAACCACATGCTTAACACACAACTTCTTTATTTCATCTCAATGATTTGTAATCTCACTACTGTCAGCAGTTGCTGTTGTGTCATTCTCTACACTAGCAACCAACCACAGCAACCTCTGTACCATCCATCTCCAGCACTGTTCATTCCATGACCTCCCCCAGCAAACAAAAATGTTTTGTATTGTAAATGTCACACCTGTTTCAGGGTGGGAAATTCCATTTTCTGCCTCAAGAATAATTTTCAATGTTTTCTTATTTTGAGTGGCATAGTACTATTTCTGAACTCCTGCATATAAAAGGGGAAATAGTTGCATATACATGCTATTGATTTAAAAATGCATTTTTAAAGCTGCACGTTAGTAACACTCAAATAAATGCATAGAGAATTAGGAGCCTCACCATGTGCACCTTGTTTACAAGTAAGGACAAAGCAATAGCAAAACATTTCTACAATACTGGTAAATTTAACTTGTCAGGAGCAGCTATACTATGTTAGCACTACATGTAATCTGTTACAAGTAAGTGCTTATAACAAATTGTGGTTTTATATATAGAATAACAATGCTACAGTTTAGGGATACCTAATTATAAAACTATTAGAATATAACACATTGAAGTATCAACAGAGTTGATCATTATATTTAATAGCATCTCAGTAAAACACTGAGAATGCAAAGGTGTATGAGCACTGTTAACATGTTTTTAGTGCTATAATGTTGAGAAGAATTCAGTCTCTAAACACTTTCATGGTACAAATAACTGCCACCTAATCTGAGCACGTGGAAAATAGTGGCAATATATGCCATCTGACAATATAGCTGACACACACAACACTGCAAATAAATATTGAACTGTACACTCAGCACGTGTACAGTGTGCGTTCTGCAATTCAAAATGTGAAAAGTGGATAACATGGTAGCTTTTACACTTTTCAAAATCAATATCACAAAAAGATGACTATATAATGAGCAAAGTACTAACATGGCTGAAACATGTTCATTGCAACCTATCACAGAGAAGTACACAAATACAGCAGTAAGAACAACCAATTACAAACACCAAAACACACAGAAACTATTTTTTGTAAACACAATCTTTAACAGCCGCAACTATACAAGTGTGGCTATGAACATACACATTACATACATTCCTTGCTAGGTAAAAAAAAAAAACCTTCCCAACCTTTCAAAATTCAAATAAAACAAGGGTAAACTAAAGAACATAAAATAAGAAGCACAAGTAAAATTGCATGCTCTAAAATCCACATAATAATATGGTTATTGCACAGAAAATTAATTGTTCAACACAGGGCAACAGTTAATGAACTAACAAAACTCATTAAGGTGCTGTTGTGCGACTGTCCGCACACCATAAACATGCAGTTATTGAAAGACCCCATGATGTTGTTTTGTTTGTAGTTGCAGGTATTTCGAAAAACGGTGGGAAAAAAAAATGGTCTGCACTCCAAAACCTAACCAAGTGCCCACAACATCTGTAACAGCTCCCCCCACTGCCCTAACGTCATCCTCCCACCTTGCTCTATCCCATGCCCCCTATAACACTCATTCTTTCTGTGACGTAGTTTCCTTCAAAATGTCTGGTAGCCATGGCTATAACACATCGACAAATACACAACACGCCATTTACCCACAGGTAGCTGCCGTAACACAGGGTACCATTTGTATCCGAGGGCACATGCGGAGCTCAGTGATGGGTGCTGCCGTAGCCTTGGATTCGCACTACAGTCATTGCTTATATTAGCCATGCCTTAACTATCACCCGCTGATTGTCTGATTCCGTAGTTGCGGGTATACATCAATGTTTCTTTAAAACATATATATATATATATATATATACATATATATATATATATATATATATATATATATATATATATAAAACACAGCCATGCAGTAGTGGCTGTGTAGTTATGGTTAAGTTGCTAATTCCATAGGAAGAGTACTTTTTGGGCAGCTTATAACTTCGCTCCCCTTGTATGAATCTTCACCAAACTTTGAAAAAGAAATATATGGGCCACTCTGAATTTTTTTGCAAAGTTTGGTGAGGTTTGGTCCGGGGGGGGCGAAGTTATAGGGGTGGTCCCAAAACTTCTTTTTTTCCCAGGGACTGAATGGGGAAAAAAACTTTGCTCACGCCTACAGCCCAAACCGCTGGATGGATTTTCACCAAATTAGCGGCAGGAGCAGCGGCTTTGTCCCAAAAGCGTGCTTTTGTAAATTTGGTGAAAATCCACCCAGGAGTTTTTTTAAAAACAATCAAAAAGTAGGTCACAAAAAATTAGTGATATCTACTTCCGCTCCGCGGACACACTTCCCTGTTTGCTCTGCGGACAGCACACTGATTGGTTAATCGGTTCGCGTCATGTCTGCGGACATGCAACGTGTTCACTGATTGGGTGGTGAAGACTGTGAAGTGCGTTAGATTTTTTCGCCCAGTGACAAATAGGGGAGAAATACAACTTTGGGAAGTGTGTTGGTGTGTAAGAGTGTTTGGGGAGGGTGGGGGAGTAAGAGATGGATAAAATGCTGTATTTATTTAGGTGGCTGCCACCCCCATTATGTTCGGCTTGTCCATGGACAGCCGCCGCTGGCTGGGCTGTCCGTAATTAGTCAAAATGGGGGTATCCTAAGGACACTATGGTTGTTTGTGCTGTCCGCAGGCAAGTTTAAACTGTTCTAAGAACGCACGCGGTGTCCGGGATGTCCGTAATTAAACAAAATGGAGGTGTCCTAAGGACACTCTACCTGTCCGTGCTGTGCGCAAGCAAAATAAAACTGTTCTTAGAACACGAGCGGTGTCCGCGGGCATAAAAAATGCCCATATAGCATAGTTAACATTTTTGATTCTATGGGTATGATCTATGGGTGTGATATGCTGCAGTGGTTGTGGCCAGGGCCTAGAGTCTTGGGTGCATGGCCATGTTGGATTAAAAAAAACTTTTTTTTGTTTTGGTACAGTACATTTATTTCTGTGTTTTCAGTGTTTACTTGTTGTTTCTGGCTAATGTTCTATCTGTTGGCTTGTTGCAGATTGTTAGTTACTTGGTGTTGAATTGTAAATGGTTATAGTTTTTTATTTATATTCTCAAGTGACTAATCTATCTGTTGGGTTGTTGCAGATTCTTGGGGCAGTTAGATACATGTTGACATATTTTAACTGTTTATTTCTTGTCATTTTTCAGTGGTATTTATCTAAATGTTTGGTTGTCGCAAAATATTGGGGCCGTTAGATACCTGTTGGGGTAGTCTAACTGTTTATTTCTTGTTATTTTTGAGTGGTATTGATTTATCTGTTTCGTTGTTGCAAAATCTTGGGGCAGGTAGATACCTGTTGGCGTATTCTAACTGTTTATTTCTTGTTATTTTTAAGTGGTATTGATTTATCTGTTTGGTTGTTGCAAAATTTTGGGGCAGTTAGATACATGTTGGCATATTCTTACTGTTTATTTCTTCTTATAATTTGGTGTTATTGATTTATCTGTTTGGTTGTTGCAGAATCTTTGAGCAGTTAGATACCTGTTGGCGTATTCTAACTGTATATAGTTTTCTAATAGAAGTTTTATTAATGTTTATGCACAGATTAGTGATTAAATTTTAGTTTTAAGACTATTAAATACGCGTTTATAAGATTTGCTGGTAATCTTTGCTTTAAAGTAATGCTACTATCATTACATTCAAACCATCCACAATTCTGTAGTGACCTGCATTGGTTGTGGTTCCTGCATGGTAGATTATACCTATGATTGTGAAGGTTTTCCTACCAAGTGATACTTGACCATGTGTGAATCCAGTCAGCTTGCAGTTGTTTTTAGTACCATTTGCATTGTAACGTAGAAGCATTAGTATTACGTATCTACTATGTGTTTGTATTATTAAGGTGGAGCGATTATCTGAATTGCAGGTAGTACATAATCTGCCACGGTATGCATTTTGTACAAGTTGCTGAAATGGAACAGATTCACAGTTAGGTATGGATACATACACAAAACGTTCATTAGGGATTTCTTTGTGTTGCATATTGTTGCACAGAGTGCATGTATGTTTCCACATGTATGAAATCTGGAAGATTACATTTATAGGTATGTTTTTGTTTTCCAGTACTTGTAGTAAGTACATTAGAAATTCTTGTGGATCTTCTTGTGAGTGAGAATTTCACCATTCCAGCACAGTAGTCCAATTCTTGTCTTATTCCATGAACACTATATGTGTTGTCAGGATTGTTGGTTGCATTTCTATGAAGGACTAACATTTGCAAACACAATTGGTCTGTACTGTGTAAGTAAATGTTGTCAACAATTGGTGGCAATTGAAATAGAATATTGATTGCTACATTTGCATAGCAATTTACACCAGTTATATTTGAAAATTTGAATGGACCAGAAGAAGTACCTGAGTTACTTTGAGTAATAGATTGTTCTTTGGTTGTAGTAATTGATTAAGTATTACCTTCTTTTACTCTCTTTGGAGGATTCACAGTTAGATCCTGTTGCATTTCTGTTTGAAGTAGTTTTCTTTTACAACGTTTTGCTTTTTGTGGAACAGGATGTGTTTTTAGATGGGTGGTGTACAGTGAACATAGTCTATTGTATTCTAAAATGCAAGGAATATCAGCGTTTACTTTACTTGCATCAAAGTTGATTAGAAATAGACCGTCAAGTGTACATAAGTGTGATAGTGCTACGTAGCTCATGCCTTCTTGTGTTCCCAATATCTACCAATGCTTTATCTAGGATAAGACCTTGAGATTTGTGAATGGTGACTGCATATGCTAGAGTTAGAGAAAATTGTTCTCTGCGTACATACATGTCTTTGAAAAGAAGGAATCGAGCTGTTGAGCGCCCTATCCTTTATACTTCTGAAAGTTTGTCAAAGAGAATATTGACAAACTGAATGTTGTTGTCACGTGGGTATGTCTGAAAGCCAACAACTGTACCCAGTGCTCCATTAACTAGTCCTTGCTCCACGCCAAGGTTAGGTTTAAGCATTACTCTACAGTTTAAAGATAATTTTAATATTTTCTCCAAACCAGCTGTGTTGGAGATAGAATTTTCTAAGGTATTTATTCTTGTTGCGGCTTTCTGACACATAGGTAGTGCATACCATGTACGTTCAGTTTGTCTGTGGAGCAAATTTCAATTATTGGTTGCATTTCTTTTTTCAACATTGTTTCATTAAATTTGGAACAGCTTGCCAGAGTTGGCATCAAGGACATACAATTGACATTTGTGGGTGCTAATTGTTCCATGATATCAGTAGCACATGAGGTATGGCCATAAAGTGCATGGATGTGCTGGGTTTTTAATATTGTTTGTGCTTCTTGAGATAGTACACCAACTCTAATACTTTTTAAAATGTTGGCGTAAGTGAGGTCTGCAGATTGGCACATGTTTTCTGTTAGTTATCTGTATTGGAAATGTTGCCAAAGGTTGACATTTCCTATGCTGCCAACAGTTTTACGGCAGAGTTTGTGTCCTAAGGTTTTAAAAATAGGTTCACCTTTCACTGGTGTCAATTGAAGATCTCCAAAAACAATAATGTGTTTTCCTCCAAAGAGCTCTTCATAGTTTGTTTTAAGTACTTCTTGTAATCTGAGGGGAATCAAAGCCAACATTAGGTTGGAGACCATGCTCACTTCATCTATTTGTAGCATTGTCATTTGTTTTAACACTCTGCGTAGTTCCATTGCAGCTTCTGTTGAAAGTTTGTAATATTCTAATTTGTTAAGGTGTTCTACTGGAAGGAGTAGTAATCGGTGTAAAGTGACACCGCCTATGTTGTAGGCAGCTAAACCTGTGGGGGCAGGTACAACAGCTGACAGTTTGTTGCTTGTCAGTTGTTGAAGGAACTTGCTGATGATTTTGATTAAGAATGTTTTGCCTGAACCAGCTTCACCACTGACGTATAGTAGTATAGGTTTGTAATTTTGGCAGGTATCTTCTTTATTTTCATGTTGTACACCATGTGCAATTTCTTTTGTTACTTCTTGAAAAATGCTACGCTGCTCTTTGTTTAGTTTTGATTGTAGTACAGTTAAGTCTTCTGTATCTTCTTCATAGCTAGACACAGTGTTTTCAACTTTTGTCATAGCTAATTCTGCCTCATTTCCTATTAGTGGCTGTCCCATTGGTTCTTGGCTTCCTGTTACAGAAGGTTGACTACTGTCAGGAGTGTCCTTATCTAGTTGGGCCTGGAGTTCTTCTTCGTGTTGCTGTTCATTGTGCAACATTGTTTTGTACTGTGTAAAGTTTACATCGGTTATAGTGCTTTGATTTGCTTTAAAAGCGTCTTCATAGGAGTCATAGTTATTAAGTATCTCTTCTTCTTTTCTCCATGGTTTAAAAAGTTGTAGCAAGAACATGTAATATAGTTCTTTATGTTGAGGAATTTTTAATGACAATTTGATATGATTAATTAAGCTTGTTTTGGTAAGTTTCACTAAACTGCCTTCACAATTTGTCACTCTGTATCTACCTTTTTTTTAATCCAGTTTTATATTATTTTTGTATGTGAAGTTTTGGGCTATGTGGTATAGACACATGGTTTCCAAAGTGGTACTCCTGTTTGCGTAGTATGTGTCTAGTAAATTGTTTTTCAAAATGTCTTGGCTGTTGGGATCATTTTTGGCTATTGTTTCTATGTTGTCGTATGATTTGAGAACTCTTTTTCTAGATTTAGCAGGACCAAGACTTAGCCATACTATATTTTCAGATTTTCCATACAAAGCAGTACCGGTTAAACGATCTGCAGCTTTATAGGAGCTACATTCTCTATGAGAGAGCATTTTTATTCCTAAGCTGTACAATTTCTGAGACAGTGTTTTGTCCGATGATAGGTCATTCCAGAGATCTTGAAGCTCTGTTTTTTCGGCTTTGGTTAAGTATGCTGTAACATATCGTGCAACTGCAGTGGAATTGTCTGCAATGTACTGTACATCTATGTTTGCATTCCATAAGAGGGAAATGATTGCATTGTAATCATTGATATATTTTGCTTCTTCTATTCTTTCTATGTAATATGTGTTCTTAGGTGATTTACCTTTAACACTATGTCTAACTGAAGACATGAATTTGTTCATTTCACCTGTTTCTGTAACTGGTCTAGGGAAACCAAAGCAGAATTTGGTGTAGTATTTCCCTTTGTTTTTGTATTTGCGATGACAATATTTGCCACATTTGTGTCTTTGAAATTGTACAATTTGTGCATGAAGTTCACTATTTGTTGCTTCTGATGGAATTTCACAAGTGACATATTTTTCGATAAACTGTAAAACAGTGGAATCACTGTCTTGACCAAATTTAGGAGCATCTTTAATCCATAAAAGCATGTGGAAATGTGGTGTTCCTCTGGCTTGGTATTTTTTTCTCCAAAAGAAGTGTTGCACTTCTCTGAGGGGAGGAACAGTTTAATTACAAATAAAGTGTAGCATAGCAATGAAACGATGATGTAAATATCTTAAAACATTAACAGGATCTACAGAGCAAAGTTCTCCAGGTGTTAATATATCTATTTTGTTTTGTTTTTGTTTGATATGCCTAGGAAATCATGTAAATCTTCTCATGCATATTCTGCACAACTTAATGTAACAAACCAAGTGGGTGGGACAACGTTCCTTATCATACAACCTACATCTCTGTGATGTCGGAACCAGTACTCTTTAGTACCATGCATGTTTGCTAACAGATTTGTAATGCTTGATTGTAAAACCTTATCTTTTTCTTGCACTTTTTGTAGTAATTGCGTAGCTGACATATTTTGAAAGTGGGTTCCTGATTTCAATGTGTGTGCAACTCCGTAACAAAGAGTTCCTAGTTCACTTTCAAAGAGTAGGTGGAATATGTATTCCACATTTTGTCTAAATCTGGGATCTTCAGAATACATTCGTAATGAGCGGTATTCTGATGCTGTTATCTGAATAGGTCTATCATCGCACCTTCCTCCTTTCGCAGTAGGAAAGAGTAGAGGAAAAGCATGTGCTTCTATACTTTTTTCCCATATGCTGATTGGTGGTCCTTTGGTTTGTCGCATTTGGTACGTTTCTAGTGCATCATCTGTGGTGTCATTAGAGTGTAATGGATGAATTGTATAATGGTCTAAAATACTGGATACTGTAGCAGGAATTGAATTATTTCAGTTGTTTCCCTTAAGTTTTCTTCAATATTCATTTCTTTGTAGTATTCATTATTGTCTTTTAGATATTGCAAGGCTTGTCTAACTTTATGTAAGTCTACGAGTTGTTGCCAAATGTTTTTGTCTTTTGTAGGTACAACATTTACTAAGACAATGAAACATTGCTCTATTGGACGTTGCACTCCCAGAGTGTGCACATTTTCTTTTAGATCTAATGGTAAATAAACTACTTTGCCACAAATGCCTTTCACCAACTCAGAGGTAGGTAATTTTGCTGTTTTTGGTTGAAGGCATATTATTGCTTGAAATGGGTGCACTGTTTGAATTATGATGCTCTCAAATAAATTCAGTTGTTGCAGGGGTTTTGGTAGTGGGAATAATTCCAAATTATTTGTGATAGCACGTGAAGGAGTTTGATTGTTGTCAAGTTTTGTAGTGCAGTAACTGTAAAGTATTAAGGGGTCAGTTATTTTGTATTCGTTTTTTGCTATAAGGTAGAGAGCTAATTCAAACCATTTAGAATCTTCATTGTTTTCTATTTTGTATGTTACGTCTATAGTTTTTGTGTTACTTTTATAAAAAGTTCTGCGGCAACACACACACACACATGATTTGGTACTTCAGCGGATGTACTTTTAAATTTTAGTATTTCTTTTTTGTGTGTGTTGCCATCTGTACAATTGTTGCTAGTCCGTTGTAAAGCTACTGGATTTTGTAAGTGGCTTACACTTCCAAAATAATTGTTCTGGATATGCTCTATTTCTTCGAGTAGCTCTTTGGCGGTACCAGGTAGAAGATTCTTATTTAAATTGGCTAGTGCTAAAGCAGGACTTTTAGCATAGTACAGTTCATAGACTAGATTTCTTATAGTTGAATGATGTGTTGACATCATTTTGATATGATGGAAGGTGCTTTTGCAAAAAGGTCCTGAAATGCAGGCTAATGAATGTCCTTGTAGTCCTGTGTATTTGCGCACTGGACAGGTAATCATATTTTGCAGCAGTTTTATTTTGATTTAGTCTTTGCCTTTCACATACTAATTGAGGAACTGGCGTAAAGATTTGAAAGATTTTTTGGCAATGTTACACATTGATGTGCATGCCCATTTGTATACGTTCTGGTTCAGTCGAATGGAGAGGTAACAGTTTTCTGGGGATATTTTTGTAAGCAGCATTTCTTGTTGCATTATGGTATTATTAAGTTTTTCATAACCTCGTCCACTGCTATGTATGGCAATTGTGTTTTTTTTTGCTTTTGTTTGTATGCTTCTTCATTAACATATGGTTCTGTGCTCGTGGTGTGAATCCATTCACCTCCACAGATATTTAAGAAGTTTTTTTTGTTGACATTACATTTATTGAGAAGTCTTTTTTGTAATTTAGTAGTTAGTTTTGTTAGTGGTTTCATTCTGTTTAACACTAAAAATAATAACTTTCTTTTGAGAAGGATTGCACTGTCTATCAAAACTTCTAAGATTAATTTTCTACGGTAGGTTTTAAGGGTCGTGGATGATTTTTCTCCTGTTTTTATGAGATTCTGAAGGACTCTGTGGCGGAACATTTTTGCTAAAATACTTTTTTTGGTATGGTTACTTGCAGTTTTAGTGGTAGTTGCAGCTCAATTCTTTTTAATCATTTTCTGTTTCATTTTACATTTTGATAGAGGAGGCAACGTTTCTGTACTGGAAGGTTGTTTTGTTTCGCTAAATGACTGTATTAGCTGTTTTGTTTGAACTTTTTGTACAAACTCTGCTAGAGATGGATGCTTATTTTGGACACTTTTATTTTCATTTGCTCGATTTTTGCGTTGCTTTCTACAGACTTGCTTTTTGGTAGGCATTCTTTGGTGTCTGTTAAAAAAAAATATATGGTTTGGGCTTTTTTGTAATGTATTTGTGCTGTGTGCATGAGTGTCTGAGAATAATGGTAAAGATGTATGTGGTGGTGTGTGATTGTGCATTGGGCAGCTCCAATTATTTGGGAAGGTACTCTTCTATTTTTGTGTTACTACACTGCGGTTCAGATGACAGTAGAAAGTGACCTAGTGGTGAGGAGAAGCACTAATATTAAATCTAATAGTATACAATTAAAACAGTTCTTTGTTTTGTAATACTAACATTCTAGGGGCTGAGTTATGTTATTTGTGTTCCAGAAAACGGGGATTTTTGTGCCATTCTGCCTGCTAATCCCTGTTTAATAAATGGGGATTTGTGGGCAGAATGCTGCAGAAATCTCAGTTTTTTTGGTGCACAAATTACATGAATCAAGCACACAGTGTGTTTGGGATTGTGATGCCATGTCTGAAGTTTGACACTGCCACTCATGTGCAACTGGCATGTGTGGGGGTGCTGGGGCACATGAGTGGGGGACTGCTGGCAGGTGCCCCTGACTGCTGGGGGGTGGGGGTGCTGGGGGACATGTGTGGGGGCCTGCTGGCAGGTGCCCTTGACTGCTGGGGGGTGGGGGGTGCTGGGGGACATGTTTGGGGGCCTGCTGGCAGGTGCCCCTGACTGCTGGGGGGTGGGGGTGCTGGGGGACATGAGTGGGGGCCTGCTGGCAGGTGCCCTGCACTGCTGGGGGTGCAAGGGGACATGAGTGGGACATGAGTGTGGGGCCTGCTGGCAGGTGCCCTGCACTGCTGGGGGGTGGGGGTGCTGGGGGACATGAGTGGGGGACTGCTGGCGTGTGCCCCTGAGTGCTGGGGGGTGGGGGTGCTGGGGGACATGAGTGGGGGCCTGCTGGCAGGTGCCCTGCACTGCTGGGGGTGCAAGGGGACATGAGTGGGACATGAGTGTGGGGCCTGCTGGCAGGTGCCCTGCACTGCTGGGGGGTGGGGGTGCTGGGGGACATGAGTGGGGGACTGCTGGCATGTGCCCCTGAGTGCTGGGGGGTGGGAGTGCTGGGGGACATGTGTGGGGGCCTGCTGCCAGGTGCCCCTGACTGCTGGGGGGTGTGGGTGCTGGGGGACATGAGTGGAGGCATGCTGGCAGGTGCCCCTCAGTGCTGGGGGGTGTGGGTGCTGGGGGACATGAGTGGGGGCCTGCTGGCAGGTGCCCCTCAGTGCTGGGGGGTGGGGGTGGAGGGGGTCATGCGTTGGTGATCAGTAGTGCAAGCTGACATGTGGCTTGCCTGGGGGCATGCCCATGGTGGATGGGCTGCCTGTGGGACATGACCAGGGGTGCAGGGTAGTCCCCTGTGGTGTGGGCTGCCTGCAGGGGCCGTGGAGGGTGTAGAGCGAACACCCGGGAGGAGCCACACTGCCAATTGACGTGTATGACTCCACGGCACCCCCGAAATACACGTACCCTGCTGAAATCGCGTGTGAGACTTCCCGCGAACCCCAGATTTACACGTACCCAGGCCAATCGCATGTGAAACTTCACACGAACCCCAGATTTACACGTACCCATGCCAATCGCGTGTGAAACTTCACGCAAACCACAGAAATACACGCACCCCACTCGCACAGGGCCTATCGCGTGTGAAACTTCCCACGATCCCCAGATTTACACATACCAAGGCCAATCGCATGTGAAACTTCACGCGAACCCCAGAAATACACGCACCCCACTCGCACAGGGCCTATCGCGTGTGAAACTTCCCACGAACCCCAGATTTACACGTACCCTGCTCGCCCAAGGCCTATCGCGTGTGAAACTTCCAGCGCACCCCCGAAATACACGCACACGCTATTTTTCACACAGCGGGTGGCCGTGTTTGTCGCATACACCTTTGCACATCATTTGTCCTAGAGGGCCACAGTATGGGACATTCATCAGAGCTGTATATACGTGCTTTTTGTTAGCGCACATTTTGGCGCACATTTTTTTCATGCGCAGGGATGCTACCCCCTGCCTTCGTGTGGCGGATGTGTTTGGGCCTGTGCGCGTCTTTGCCCGTGCGCTGGTTTGCCCTATTTGATTCCATGAATACGTGTTGTAGGCGAGCGTGTGGGCGTTCCGCGCACTTGCCTCCTGTACTTCCCCCGTGACACCCACATTTTCACGCGTTGTTCCCCATTCTGCGTGTCACGCCCCTTGTTACGCCTACTTTTGTTATGTGCGCCGTGCTATGTGCGCTTTCGCTGTGGCTGTAGCACACGCCGTTAGATGACTTGTGCGCCGGCATGCGCCACGCCGCAGATTTGCAGCGCACATCCCAGATTTTACTCGCGCACGGACTTCCATGAATCAATGTGCGTGGGTTTCGCTGCAATTTTCGCACTTGCACTGCAATTTTCGCACTTGCACTGCGATTTTCGCACTTGCACTGCGATTCACACGGTTTCGCACGAATTTTCAGTGCACATTAATTCCATGAATCTGCCTGTATGTTTTCTGGGGATATTTTTGTAAGCAGTGTTTCTTGTTCCATAACGGTATTATTAAGTTTTTCATACCCTCGTCCACTGCTATGTATGGCATTTGCGTTTATTTGCTTTTGTTTGTATGCTTCTTCATTGAAATATGGTTCTGTGCTTGTGGTGTGACTCCATTCACCTCCACAGATGTGCGTGAAGCTATCTTTGTTGATATTCCTTTTATCGAGAAGTCTTTTTGTAGTTTAGTACTTAGTTTTGTTAGTGGTTTCATTCTGTTTAAAATTAAAATAAATAATTTCCTTTTGAGAAGGATTACACCGTCTATGAGAGCTTCTAGGATTAATTTTCTATGGTAGGTTTTAAGGGTTGTGCGTGATTTCTCTCCTGT